>NC_053040.3:472422724-473046719 GCF_002575655.3 Aegilops tauschii subsp. strangulata | reverse complement strand
AGAGTTTGACAACGTCCCACTCGTAAGCTACGGTGGGGTTTCGAGTCTCATCGTCGTCTTCGCTATAGTCTTCCCATGGGCGTCTTCGCAACTTCTCCGGACGCCCCACCGGCAGCCGCTCCCACATCCAAATGGAGAAGGCCCAGACAAAGCCACCCATATTGGACTTGTCTCCCGTCCTCTGTGTTGCGTCGCCAAGCTGCAAAACATCAAATGAGGATCAGATATAAGAAAATGTCATGGACACACTTTCGTAGGGAGGTAGGCAATTAGACACTCTCTTACCTAACGGTATAGGTAGGCGAGAGATGCGGTCCCCCAACTGTACCATGCATCCCAGTCCGCTAGGAAGAACAGATACGCCCAGTTGGTAGAGTTCCCGGAGCTGTCTGGAAACACGACCTCCGAGAGAATATACCACAGATAGGCCCTCGCGTACAACTCCACAGTCGCCTCATCTGCGCCTTGGGGGCATGTCTTCCGGTGCTCCGAGAGCCAGGGCAACGGCACACCGGATGTACGGTTACTCTTGGCACCGGGGCAGTCGCCGATGAGGGTGGTGACCCTCTCCTGCCAGTTGGTCCTCTCCACTCGACTGGTGAGTGCATGACCCTTGATCGGCATGGCAGTAATCATCCCCCAGTCCTCTAGGGTCACCGTCATCTCCCTGCATGGCAGATGGAAAGAATGGGTCTCCGGTCGCCACCGGTCAATCAGAGCTGTGAGAGCCGCGTGGACAAGCGTCGGCGGCTGACGCTTGAACTGCAACACAAAACCCAACAGACGGGCTCTCTTGAAGAACGGCGCGTAGCGCTCGTCATAGTCCATATGCCCATGAACCCCGTGACCCCTCATGCGCAGTGGCTGGAGCATCTGTCAAAAAGTGAACGCCAAAAGTTAGGAAATCATTTTCATCAATCCGAAAACTTTGATCAAAATTTCATTCATATAACTTACCTCTCCGTTCTCTATGAAACGGGCACGATGACCCTTGTCGAATGTCCAGTCCAGCATGGAGTACCGTGGGCCGATGTTGTCCGCAAGAGGTGGCCGCCTTAATAAAATTTCATAAACAAAAGCACCATAAGCATAAAGCATACATAAACAAAAAATGAACTCAAATCATATCAACATGCATCATATCAAAGTAAAATTTTAAGCATATTTCTCCAACAACATCTACTACACATGATGGATCAAATCATATCAACATGCATCATATCAAAAAAAAATCCTCCAACATACATCATATCATCATATTTTTAAATATTTTTTTCCAAACAACATCTTCATATCATCATATCAACATGCATCATCAAACTAGGGTTCATCTTCACACTAGATCATATCATCATATCAACATGCATCATCAAACTAGGGTTCATCCTCATATCAACATTACATCATAATTTTTTTTAAACAAATTATGAACTAGGGTTCATCTTCACACTAACATATGAACTATTGATTAGAGTTCATATCCAATACCACTAGTTACTAAAGAACTAAGAACTACAACTACAATCAATCTTAGGTGAAAAAAATCCAATCTAAGTTCAAAAACATGAGGGATTTCAAGCAAATAATGCGTCGAATCGGAAGCAAGTTTGCAAAAACTAATTGGAGGGATCGGAGGAGCTTACGTTTGTCTCTTCGGGGCCATCTCGATCCGCCAAAACGGTGAAGAAACGGTGAAGATCGGAGGGGGAGAGTGGAGGAGTTGAGAGAGGGAGAGAGGGGCGCGACTTGGGGGGAGAAAATGGATGAACTGCCGACTTGGGGGAGGGGAGGGGTGGGGAGAAGGGAAGGGGCGCAGGGGTCTCGGGCGAAATAACTGCCCGGACCCTACCGCCAGGGACTCCGGCAGTAGGTTTACACAGCCTACCGCCAGGGCCCCTGGCGGTAGGGTGCGACGGAGGGGGGACGGCGCCGTCTCCGCGCGTTGACGTGGATTAGTTTCCTACCGCCAGGGTCCCTGGCGGTAGGCTATGTAACCCTACCGCCAGAGGCCCCGGCGGTAGGAAAAAGGGTCAAATCTTGAAAAAAATTCAAACGGGGGTCAGATCATGAATTTCTTACCAAAAAGGGTCAAAACACGAAATTTTGCCGAGACCGGACGAGAGGGGCTGCGGGTTGTTGCGACTTGTGGCGGTTGGAAGAGTCTGAGGGGTTCTGGGCGAAAAAGTGTGTCTATGTCAGAGTTGCTGATTAATTTTTGAGATAGCTACCCGTTTATTTCAAGCGATCGTGTGTGTGTGTGTGAGAGAGAGGGGTTATGATTGATTGATCAGGCTCAATCTTGTAGGAGACAACCCTCGTTACTCCACCCTGTGGGAGAGAGTTAGCGGACCGTAAACTTGTGTTACCAAACCCGGCGATTTGTTTGACCTGAGGAATGTCTTCTTAATTTAGCAAAACTGCTTAATTTATTTGACCTAATAAGTGTCTTATTCTTTTAGAAAAAAAGGCGCCGAGCATCGGACTATAACGTTAATAATGCTCGAACCATGGGTTTAGACGAAAAGAGGAAACGGTTAATGTCGTGACACACGGAACACTACGGGAAACGAAACCGAAAGGTGTTTGGACATCGCCTCGGTAAAATGACAAAATTGTCTGGATGGTCAGAGCATGGTGATGAGGAGACATGGTTTCAAGGTGGTCTCTTCTCAAAGGCTTATTTGCCGGATGAAAACAAGTTCGTAGTAACAGGTGGTCGTTGAGCTCCTAGTTTGACGGTCAGTACCAGACTGGAATGAAAGGATGCCCATTATACTGAGAGGGAGAAGAATACCTCACTAATAAGAAATAGAGCAGCACCCATTATGTTTCCTTTCTTTTACTAGAGAAAGTAGTCAGAGCCTCTAAATATCTTGAGGGCTTTTGTGTTGGATCTAATGGCCGAGCCCTCTCGTTCCTTATCTTTGCGAGAGTAATTCGGGTGCTCATGTTTTTTGGTCGCACAAAAGAAGGCGTGTCCTAGATCAAAACTCATGGCAAGATCAAGAATGCTGATGTTTGGTCGGATAATCTTCGCTTGACCTGAGAAAAAAGCATCAAAATCGGGGTTTACATGGTGCACATGTCTTTTTAGAGGCATGGATTTAGATGAAAAGAGGGAAAGTTTAATGTCGTGACACACCGAACGCTACGGGAACGAAACAGAAAGGTGTCTGGACATCGCTTCGGTAAAACAACATGGGTTTAGATGAAAAGAGGAAAAGTTTAATGTCGTGACACACCGTACGCTACGGGAAACGAAACCGAAAGGTGTTTCGACATCGTGTCGCTAAAACGACAAATTTGTCTGGATAGTCAGAGCAAGTTGATGAGGAGACATGATTTCGAAGTGGTCTATTCCAAAAGCTTATCTGCCAGATGAAAACAAGTTCGTAATAACAGGTGGTCGTTGAGCTCCTAGTTTGACTGTCAGTGCCATACTAGAATGAATGAATGCCCATAGTACTGAAATGAAGAAGAATACCTCTCTAATAAGAAATAGAGCAGCACCCATTGTACTTCCTTTCTTTTACTCTAGAGAGAGTACTCAAAGCCTCTAAATATCTTGAGGGCTTTTGTGTTGGATCTGATGGTTGAGCCTCTTGTTCCTTATCTTACGAGATTAATTAGGGTGCTCATGTTTTTTTGGTCGCACAAAAGAAGGTGTGTCCTAGATCGAAACTCATGGCACGATCAACAATGCTAATGTTTGGTCGGATAATCTTCGCTTGCCCTAAGAAAAAGAAGCATCAAAATCAGGGTTAACATGGTGCGCATGCTTTTAACCCGGGGCGTTGTCTTTCCTTAATTTGCAATCTTTATTGTGCCATTTTTCTTTGTTCCTCTTCTTACAATCATTTTTGTAGGTTTTGTCTTCGAAGAGTAGTTTTCGACGCATGGATAGAATGGCCGTTATCACATCACGGTTCATGACAAGGACGAAAGTCTGACTATCGAGCTACAACGATATTCGATACCACATGGCACACGTGATGAGAAACCCATGTCTCCTAAAAGCAAAGCGAAGAGCTAGGATATCCGTTGAAATACCTTAGGCTCGATCCAGTCACCGCCAAAACTCAAAATACCCCTACGGTGTGCCCGTCAAGGCAACGATGGATATACTCCAAAATCGAGTATAAGTCGAGCTAATACGTGGAAACTAATGTATTTACTTTTTTTGGGGGGGAGGGGGAATAGCTAATGTAACCGATTGTGCGCACAAGAAGAAGACAATCAAAGCAAACCCTACTCTAAAAAGGCAAATATCATGTGTGCATTTTACGCAACACTCCTGACAGCGTGCGACGTCACTTCATTTCTGTGTCAAGTGTCAAGAAACCTATGGATAAGCCGAGGAGGTTATAATAGAAACAAGGGGCGTGATGTGAAATACATACATTGTTGAGGTGGGGCGTGCAAAAAGCATTGTAGCAGGTTAGCAGCCGGATGCGGATGCCGGGAGAAAGATGTCAGGTGGAACGTGGGGGAGGGGCAGAGCATGACACGGAAGGCTGCGCTATTTACTTAGCGGTCGGATCCCCGGGCGAGGGAAGGGAATTATCCGGCTAGGAGCTCGCATGACTACTCGGGATCCGCTGGTGCAGCGCAGCTCACCGGGATTTGACCGCGGCAACGTGGAATGGGATAGAGAAGAAAGGACGTGAGGAAATGGATAGTGTAGAGGAGAGAGGGCGGCGGCGCAGGAGGGGGGGTGCTTCTTTTTTCGTTCAAGCGAGGGGTGATATCGAGCGAATGTTTTCTGCCACTAACGTGTCTGTTGATGGATGTGTCAAGATTTGTGCTCATCATCCAACGACCGATGGCACGTTCGAGCCGAACATAAAAAAAATCCGACGTTCGGTACTTATCATTTAGGAAACAAAACGTTAGGATATCGGGTGAAATAGCGAGGCTCGATACATTCGCTGCCAAAATTCTAAATACCCCCACGATGTGCCCGATGGATATGGTCCGAAATTGAGTATATAACATCAAGCTAATGCGCGGAAGCTAATGTGTTCTCTCTTTTCCTTTTTGCGGATTATAGCTAATGTAAACGATTGCGCGCATCGACACGAGAAAGAGGACAGTAAAGCAAAACCTACTCTAAGGGCTCCTTTGATTCAAATGAATTTTATAGGATTTCTGTAAGATTGAAATCCTTTGGATTTTTTTTTTCTATGTTGGTTCTTTGATTTATAGGATTGGATCCCATAGGATTTTTTTCTATGAAATCTGCTGTACTACATTTCATAGAAAATATAACGTCCACTCCAACCTTTTTTTACAATTATTTTGTTTTTACTGTGGCATCAAACACTCAGTGCTAATCCTATAGGATTTAAGTGAGCATGCCATTTCAATCCTATACTACTTTTTCTATTCCTGCGTTTTCAAAATCCTCCGAATCAAATATTATGTGGGCGTTTCACGCAACACACTCCGGACCGCGTGCGACGTCACTTCATCTCCCTGTCAAGCGTCGAGAAACACATGGATAAGCCGAGGCGAGGAGATTGGAAAAAAAAGAAGCAAGGGGGCGTGACGAGAAATATAGACATCATCGAGGTGGGTCTTGCAAAAACGTACTACTTGCAGCCAGCGGGATGCGGATGCCCGGGAGAAAGATGCCGAGGGTGGAACGTGGGGGGCCATGGCATGACACGGAAGGCTGCGCTGCGATGTTTATTTACTCCGCGGTCGGATCCTCGTGGAAGTGGAAGGGAATTATCCCGGGAATCCGCCGGATTATTCCGCCCCGAGCCCCGTGCGGCGCTGGCGCTGGCGCTGGGTGGGATCGGGTCAGTCGCCCACACCCGGGTGGTGTCCCGTGCCGCGCGGCTGCCCGCTCCTGGTGGAGGTGGACGGCCGGCTGGACCTGGACCGACGAAACCCCGGGGAAAGTTCCTCTGCTCCTACTACCTCGGCGCCGCCACATTCTCGCTGTTTCTAGACTCCGTCCGAGCGCCGCTACGTACTACTCTAGCCAGCAAGTAGCAGCCATCATCATGCAACGAACGAACGAACGAGATGGCCTCTTTCGGCAACGTGACCGAAATCTGTGGACTCCCATTTCGGGGTTGATTTCATGACGTGACACAGACCTATGGACCGGAGAGCATACTGCAGTGCAAGATTGACCGAAATCTGTCTGCACTGCGCTGCCTACGTCTTTTTCACTGTCGAGACAGGTCAGATCGATACTCCTTCCTTCCGGCCAGCTGTGGACGCCCTCGCCCTGACGCGTGCACAAGCACAATCCATCCCCGCGTCGCGCGTGGATAGGACAAGAGGGCCATGTCGTTGCTTTGTCGTGAGAGACGGTGTTTGGAGGGAGGTCGCTCTCCAGCAAAAGTTACCCAAGTGTACCGATGGTGCACCATGGCGTCGCACGCCCAAATTGCCGTGGTTTCGTCGGTCAACTACATTTGGCTCTCAGTCTCCGATGTACTCCCTCCGTTCCTAAATATAAGTCTTTGGGGAGATTCTATGGACCACATGCGAAGCAAAATGAGTGAATCTATAATCTAAATGCATCTATATACACCCGTATGTGGTTCATAGTAAAATCACTACAAATACTTATATTTAGAAACAGAGGGAGTATATAATTTAGTGCTTGCAACAAAAAATTCTGACTTTTCTTTGAAAATAAACAACCTTCTGTTGTATCACTATCTATATAAACATTTCGCCAAGGAATTACTTTCATGGTATTCTAGGTGGAAAAAAAGCAGCATTATATACAAGTTACAGTTCTCACCTTTTGTCCTCGAAATTTAGTTTTTTTTTGCACCGAAGTCAACGGAAGTTTCATACGAGTACAACATAAATGTTTGTCACCCGCCCCTCCCGAGCTTTCCTTCCGATGCACGAGCCGCATCCATGCCAACCCAGAGCACACGGAGGTCGGCATTGATGCCGCGATGTGACCGAAGGGAGCGAGGGCGGTACTGACCGACGGGACCTCACGACAGCCGCCGCTTCAATGCGGACGCAGGTTCACAAGGAACCAACTCCGGCCGCTGCGCCGCATTGAAGCGGCTGATCGGCCCTTCGCATGGCCTGGCCGCGGCTATTTAAGCCGCGCTGCGGCGCCGTTCAGATCGCATCCTCCTCCTCCACATCTCCGGCGATGGGCAAGTCCTGAGCGTCGGCGCGGGCAGGCGGTTCTGGGGTGGGATCTGGCGGCTCATGGAGACGCCGCCCTCGAACTCCGGGGCCATCGTCCTCGTCGGCTGGCGGCGACTCGACGTGGGCAGATTGTCATCTCCTCCGGCGACGACGAGGACCAGCAGCCGCCGCCGCTGCAGTCCGCGCCGGGTCTATGCCAGCACCGACACAGAGTTCGAGGAGCAGATGGAGCTGATGCTCCGTTGTCCACACCAATAGCCCGGCTCAAAGGAGGAGCGCCGCTCGCTGCCGCCGCTGCCCAAGGCGCACGGGCGCATTCTGCACTACCTCCGCGGCGGCTCCTCGTCGTCATCGTCCTGTTGCGCCATGATGGCGCAGGAGTACGCCGACCGGGAGCAGCGCCGGCGGGACTGGCGCAAACGCCGCACGTCGATCCCAGTTCACGGACTCCGACGTCCCACCGTCACACATCGCGGCGAACACGGACCTGGCGTACGCCTGTGCCCTAGACCGCTCCGTGACGACGTCGAAGACGGGGAGATGGCCAGGTACGGCGAGGAATGGTGCCTCGCCACCGCCAATGACGACGCCTCCAACGACCGACGCCCTCTCCCCCAGCCCACGTCCTCGGTGGCCGCGGCCGCACTGCGCACGGCGCAGGAGAAGGTGGAAATGATCACCCGCGAGCGTTAGGCGACCGTCGGGAAGCGCTGTTGCGGCACCACTACCTTCCGCCGCCCCAAGCCCGACCGGCCCTGACGGCGGGTCGGGCGACGATGACGAAGGAGGAGGAGCTGGGCAGCCCGACATTGGCTACGAGGTCACCCATGAAGTATAGGATAGTTTAGGGTCTTAGTTTTTTAGGTTTTTAGTTCACCGGACGTCCGGTTCTATGTACAAATCATACTACTCTTAATGAAATTCGCCGTGTTTATATCAAAATTCATCGTGTTTCGTCCGGTTGGTTTGAGTTGTTGTAAAAATATATGCGGTTAGCGTTGGATGGCGTTCTCTCGCATCTGTGTCCGCGGACGCGGGAGGTTATTTGCGGGTTGCATGCCCTAATGTAATCGATTGTGCACGCACACGAGAAGAAGCGAATCCTAGTGGAAGAAAAGAAGAAGCAAGTCAAATCCCGCGTGTGGTTTCCCTGTCAATGTCAAAATCGTCACTAGCGGATGAAGAGGAACGGATAAGCCGAAGAGATTAGCGTGATGCCGGGTGGAACGTGGGGGGCCATGGCAGATGACACGGTCGGATCCCCGGGCGAGGGAAGGGAATTATCCCAGGAATCCTGCGGATTATTCCGCCCCGAGCCCCGCGCGCGTTCCCATGGGAACGTACGTACCTACGTGCCGCGCGGGTCGGTCGCCCACAGGAGACCAGACCTCGCAGACCCGTGTGTGTCCGTCTCTGGTGGACGGCCGGCTCGGTCGCGTGCCGTCGCGCTACCCGCACTCGTAGGGGCTAAGGAGAAGGCAGACGGGCTGGCGGCGTGATGATTGGAGTCGGCGCCAAGTCTTGCCCCGGATGGAAGGTGGTGGGTGGCGTGCAAGGCTTCGTGTAGCCATTGGAATTTGCAAGTTATTCTTTTTACACGGATCTCTGCGTAAGATCTTATGAGTAGCATTGACTGAGACTTACCTATGTAGTCCATAGTGAAATCTTCACAAAGATTATATTTAGGAACGGAGGGAGTAAGATTTAGCAATCCAGAAGAAAAAAAATGAACATCATCAAACTGAAAAAAAAAGAATCTTGGAAATTTTAGAAACTTTGAAAAGAAAATTTGAGAGGGAAGGAATTTTCAAATTAGAAGACAAACTATCGGGAAAACCCCTACCCCTAGAATTATTGCCAACTACATAAAATAGTATAACATATCAGCAAGATAGGCAATATTCTAAAGTTCGATGCAAATTTTGGAAAAAACTACTCATAAATTCCCAAGAAATAATGACCAATGAAAAATAGAAGAAATAAATACATCAATTATAAAACATCAAGAAAATTGGAAATATTCAAACATAAAGATTTGAAAATTTTGGAACTAGTAGACAAATTATTGGAATATCCCCAAAAACAATATATTTCTTCTATTTTTCAAATAATGTAGACACATTTTGGAAGTAGTAGACAAATTATTGGAAAGTCCCCAAAAATAATATATCAAGCAAAAAAAGTAGTTTAGTAAGATTCTTGAAATAATATTTTTTTAAATAATGTAGCAGCTAGTCCTTAATGTCAGGCTCCTAGTTTGAAATGCATAATCATGAATCAAGTCCGACGATCAAATCGTCTACGGATCTCCAGCAAGATACCAATGTAAAATAGTTCAACTGAATCACCTGTAACAACATAACTGAAACCGAAACACATAACATCCATGTTACCGTAACATAAATTCCATGTTACACGGCCAGAATGAACGGAAGCATCCCTTCAGGAAGTGGGATCAGCTACCAACTAGCCCTAGCAAGTTCGCGCAAGGTAGTTACACCGATCCACTATGAAAACCATGTACGTACTTGGCAAATGCGCATGCATACAGTACTTGTTCCAATGTTAGCATCCAAGGATTTATCAAGAGCTCTAGTTCACAGCCTGAGCTTCCGCCACGGCCATGGGATCTGCTTCATCCGTCTCCCCGTTCTTTTCTGCGGCTACTTTCTCCCTGTGAAGCCTTTCTGCTTCTTTCATTGCTGCATTCTGCTCTGTCTGAAGGCGCTTCATTTCCTCTTCTTGCTGCTGCCTCTCAAACCAAGTATCCGCATCCGCCCAAACTGAACACAGACATGTACTTAGTGAGCAATCAATGTAGACAAAGTTGTCATGAAGCCAAACCTCCAAATTAGCATATATCTGCCTTTTTACAAACTATGAAACAGAAGCATAGACAGAAAGGGATCATAATCTACATAATGTAAGAATCAACCACATAATCAGACTTGCATTCAGCAGCTGTATCTGACGCAAGAAAATCCTACAAGAATCTTGTGTTCAAAACAGAGCCTAAGATCACATAATACATTAAAAAATCTGACGCGAAAGAACAAACTCAGTTTGAGTACAATTAACACAGCAGTATAATTTGTCTGTTCATGTTGCGAATACCAAGTCTACAAGAGAAGCAGTTTCGCATGGTGTGAACAACTGTGCCTCCTAGATGAAGGGCTTCCTTGTAGTTTCTTCCTGATTGACATGTTATACTGCAGTTCTGTAATTACACAGGAATCATTAAGTTCAAACTTAGTTTGGTGTAATCTGCTACCCATGATATGTTGCCTGGAGCCCCAGCAAAGGTAGAAGCTGTGCTCAATGGGACACTGTGCCATTAAACCATGACCACAGAGCATGTGACATGAGTGTAGAGAACAAAAGAGATGGGGAAGAAGAAAGATTGATTTCCGTGTTTGCTTTATTCCTCTGTCCAAGGCTCTATACATAGGGAGACTGATGGGGACATCCCTAATGACGCGTAATGATACACAAGTACGCAACCAACTCAGTAGGACTACAATGGCTCATGGAATGGATTTTTCATGTACCAGATCTGGTGGGCCAGACATCAAGCAAAAATGGACATACAATCAAAGGGTAAGGAGCAATTATTTGCAATGACGGGTGGATTGGTCAGAGCTGCAAGGAGAGACTCGGTTATGGTGCGATAAAGAGCTTGAGGCCAACCAAATACATGTGAATCTTATCCTACTTTACTCACTACCTAATCTTCATGAGAATTGGGTATTACTTGATGCTTTCACACTTGATTTGAGAAGAAACTAGTTGAGCTTAGAATTGGGAGATGCCCTCCACCTTAGTTCTTGCATTTCCTTCTGTTTGTAAGAATCAAAGAGCATCTGTTCGAGTGGACTCAAGAGATCCATCAAGTGTTATGTTTGTTGAGTTCATTGTCCAAGGCTATACATTGGTGTCTGTTGTTGACATTTTATTCATCAAGCAAAACAAGTTATCATTTCCTAGTGCAAAGATCGGGCTTAATACAGGAGCCTCCCATATCAGAGACGCAAAAAGGAAAAAAATTTCCTAAGATCAAGATTCTATCTTGCTTTCCAAGGAAACTAATTAAAAGGAAAAAAAAATAAGCTAGGACAAGGCTTTTCTCTAAGTGGCTTAGGCACCCATCACACTGTCCTGTCGGCCTGCAGGCACATGGCTCCACCTGTTGTAGTGATGCCTCCACATTATAGCCATGTTTCGTCTTTTTTCATTGCCACACACTAACATATGGAATAATTCCAACATCCACTAAAACCAGTTAAGATCCTTGCTAATTAATGAGACAATAAGAGGGACACAATATTTACCAGTAGTTTGGTACACTTGTAATCAACCAAGGTCGCATGTTTTGAATATGAAGAATCTAGTTTGTCTTGGAGAGGCAATAGCTGACAACCAAATCTAGGTGACTAAATAGAGCGCAATATTAACCAAGGCTGAGAAGCTAGCTGGTATGAGCGAAAATTATTCTATAATCTTTTTTTAATTGTAGGAATGCCAACTGCATGATCTGCAAACACTCCTTGTACATTAGTACTGCCGTCTTATGTGCTCCTCTCACAACAAAATCAAAACTGGTATCCTAGAATAAAAGGCAAAATTGCAAAAGTTTGATCTATCCATAAACGTATGCTCATGTACTCCCTCTATTCGTATAGAACGCGGGCCCAGTCTGCAGCATGCAACTTTTACTGATACTTCTCATATCTACCGGAAAGAGTTCTCGAGGACTATGATACTATGAACATATTTCTCATGAAAAATCTAATGATACTATTTTCACCTGACCAATCTAAAACCTTTCTCATTATGAGTAAAAGGATGTCATGTATTTCCAAACAGGGGTAGTAACAAAGATATAAACTCTCAACTCTGAAAGTTTTCTCATCAATATCTTCCTAATTATATACAGATCCAGACAGACTGAGAACCGAGAGCTCATAGTCATACTTATATAACACTTGTCTCTTTTTTTCTGCAAAGCCGACCACTACAACTAAGTAATATAATAGTATTTGTGTGATAAGATCATAAATTTTAAATTGGCATTTTGATAATGCGGTTTCAACTAAAACTGGCATGGGTAAATATTTTAAATATGGGAGCATCCATAGTAAATTAGATACTAGATCGAGATGTTTGGATCATGGCTAAATTTATAAGCGAAGAATGCACGTGAGATTAGCAGAGGACCTACAATTCTGATTGCTGACTACTAGAGCTGAACCAGATGGACACATTTGGACTATTCAGATTATATAGTTGAAATTCTGAACATTGTTCCTACCAAACCAAGCAAGAGCTAACATATTTCCAATACAGAAAGATCTAAGTAGAAACCTATTCCCGGGCACACTAGAATTAATCCAAACCCCATGACACAGAACTATCGAAAACTCACAACTTGTTGGTCAGCACAAGAGCTTAATGTATATGGACACTCATTTTTCTACCGATTCGAACTGGAGAAAACATAAAGACAAACCACAATACAAAAGCATAACTCGCGGACATTAACACCATATCAAATCTCTAGGCTTTAGTCTAATCGCAAGTCCTAAAAATTCCTCGCCCTTAATTTTCAAATTTCATGCCAGGTAAGGAAAAACATTTGGCAGCCCTAACCCTAGTGTCAAGCAACCAGGCAGGCAAGCACGAAGGAAGGGCGTAACGTAACTGAACAGAGGAGAAAGCGCGGGGCGCCTGACGTACCTGGCTGCGCGGCCCATCCCTGCTCCCCTCCCTTGATCTTCTCGGGGAAGGCGTAGTTGACGGTGAGGACGCGGCCGAAGAGCTCGGCGCCGTCCATGTTGTCCATGGCGGCGGCGGCGTCCTCGCGCTCGAGGAAGGTGACGAAGCCGAAGGAGCGGTGCTTCTGCGTGGCCTGGTCGAGCGGGGTCTTGACGTCCTTGACCTCCCCGAACGGCACGAACGCCGCGTGCAGGATCTTCTCGTCCACCTCCTCCGCCAGCCCACCTGCGCCGAAGGAAGCAAGCAAACGGAGCTCGGCTTAGTTTCCATCGCACGGGAGTTTGGCCAGGGAGAAAGAGAAGCCGAGGCCCTTCTGCGGCCGGGGAAGCAGCCAGGAGAACACCCGGGGAAGAACCGTGTGCATCTCGGGGAGGAATTTCGTCGAACAGGTGGCGAGCGAGCGAGCGAGCGAAGAGAGGACAAGGGAAGAGGAGAAGAGGTTAGTGAGGGAGGATGGTGCTACAGCGTACCTACGTAGAGGGTGTTCTTCTGCACCGGCTGGTTCATGGCGGCGGCGGCGGCGATGAAGCGGCGGGGTCGGTAGGAGCCGGGGATGGCTCGCGGGGAGGAAAACAGAAGCAGGGGATTTGCTTTTTTTTTTTTTTTCACACCTGAAAACAGGGGCCTTGCCGCGGTCGAGGAAGCTGCAAGCGGGTGGTGTAAACCTGATCGTTTTCTGGGCCGGGCCGGGCTTGGCAGAGCCCAGTCTAAAAATTCCAAGCCTGGCCCAAACTACATGAACAGTGTCATTTTCAGAACTTAGACAATCAATTTCAGGGCAAAACATACTACGCTATTCCTTTTTTTTTGCATGGTAAAAGAGGAGTTTTATTCTATAGTCAGGGTTACAGTTAAGTCACAAGAGCCTCCATACTACACTATTCCTATTTTATGAATAACGTAACATATTTGGTCACTTAGTGCTGTTTTTGAGCTTTGGGCGGAAAAGTGGAGCCAGGCTCGGGCGGAATGATTAGGTCTAGGGTGGTGCATTTTATTGGATATGTGGGAAGTTAAAATTGCTTTGAAACATGAAATCTTTGCTTCTATGTGCAAGTGAAGACACATCGAGGCAGCAAAGGGTGGCCAGAGCAGGAGATCGTAGCGGGTGCACTCACACTTGTGGTGAAACTAGTTGTAAAATGTATGTTTTTTTCGACATAGAAGCAATACAATGTCACAAAAATTCCATGTCCAAACTTGAAATATAGCTTGAGAAACAAATTTGGCATCGATCATGTTAATGGGCCAAATTTGGCAGCAAAGGGTTATGAAGATTAACTTTTGAGAAAATCAATGAGCTGTATTAGTACTTGGTTTGCCACCTCCATAATAAATCACAAGACCCCGCTCCAGAGATTGGTACCAAGGATCGATCCGCCTGTTTTGGATTAAATTTCGGGATTGGTTTTTGCCGGATGACACTAGGGATGTCAACCGGGCCCGTTTAATCCTGTTTAAAGTCTACTTATGATATGATAATTCAAAAAGGTTTTTTGTTTGTTTGAGAAAAATGAACTATCAAGCTAGCAAACAGTAACTAAACGGGATTGCAGACGTCATTTATTTGCCACTTACATCCCTAGATGACTGTTAGGAGCTAGGGTTTTGCCGGTTCTAAGGCATAGATTGTAGGGGAAAGATGGAGGAAGACGAGGTCGAGGGCGCGGCGGCCGACGGCTGGGCGCCGTCCTTGCGTGGTCGAGAAGAGGTGGCGGCGGCGCAAGAGGCGGCTAGGGTTAGGTCTCCCGGCTCCCTAAGGGAAGCCGATCAAATACTGATTGCTTCTTGCTTGATTAGATCGATACATCTCCTCTCCTTATATAGAGAGGTTTACTTGACTCCTAAGCAAACAACCCTAATATCGATAAGATAATTGGGCTAAGCCCCTAATAACGATAAGATAACTTGGGCCACAGCCCACCTAATATGCCGGTCATAACACTTCTCCCCGCCTGCACAAACAGCTCGTCCTCGAGCTGTAAGGCGGGGAAGCGCTTGCTGAACTCCTCGAGGTGATCAACCAGCGTCAAACACCTCCACGACAGCTGGGGCGGCCAGGTCGCCGAGCCCGGCGGCGACGGCGTCCTCCTCAATGTAGTCTGCAGCCTCCAGGTAGAAGAGTCGGGGGCAGACGTGGCCGGGCATGTAGGTCTCATCGCAGTTGAAGCACAACCCTTGGCGGCGACGCTCGAGTAGCTCGGCCGAGGTGAGCCGGCGGAACGGGCGCGCCGCGGTCGCGGCAAGGGGTGCCGCGGAAGCCTGAGCAGGATGACCCTGCGCGGGAACATCCAGCCAGGGTGGCGGCCCAGCGGCCGGGGACGGTGATGCCTGCTGGATGGCCACCGCGCGGTGCTCGAACGCGCGGACGTAGTACATGGCCGTCTGGAGGTCCTGGGGTCCCTGCAGCTCGACGTCCACACGGATATGATCTGGCAGACCGCCGACGAAGAGTTCGGCCCGCTGGTGAGCCGTCACGCCGGACGCGTGGTACGCCAGGGCCTGAAAGCGGTCGGTGTAGTCCTGCACCGTAAAGGTGAAGGGAAGGCGGCCCAACTCCTCCAGCCGGCTCCCACGTATCGGTAGTCCGAATCGAAGGAGGCAGAACTCGTGAAAGCGCTCCCATGGGGGCATGCTGCCCTCGTCCTCCTCGAGGGCGTAGTACCACGTCTGTACGATGCCGCGGAGGTGATAAGAGGCGAGCCAGGTGCGGTCCGACGCGAGCGTCCGTTGCCCCCGGAAGAACTGCTCGCACTGGTTGAGCCAGTTGAGGGGGTCCTCGGCGCCGTCGTAGGTGGCGAAGGCGAGCTTGGCGAAGCGCGGCGGTGACTGAGCATGACCGCCGTGAGCGACGGCTCGGCGGTACGGAGCAATAGGATGGCGTTGGTCCGATGTGCACAGGTGGTCCGCAGGAAAGCGGTGGCCCGTCGAAGCCAGCGTGGAAACCCGCGGAGCCGGAGGGCCCGTCGTACGACAGGGAGGGCGCCGGCTGGTCCGCGGCCATGGTGTAGACTGGCGGCGGTGACGTCCCAGCCAACCAGGCCGGAAGCTGGGACGGCAGGGCGGGAACCGCACTTGCTGAATCGACACGCTTGCCGACGCGGTTGTAGTCAGCCCGGTGCTGGGTGGCAGAGGCGCCGGCAGCGGCAGCTGCTGCTGCCTGGAAACGGCGGAGGCGGCGGGCGCGGCGATGGCCGCGGCCGGCCATTGTGGCCAGATCGAGGCGGTGGCGGGGGACTGGCTGTAGCTGTAGCGAGGGCTGCAGCGGCCCGACCAGTGTCGCGGTGGCCCCGGGGTGCGGCGACTGCCAGGGCGGTGGCGGCGATGACCCGGGTGGCGTGGGTGACGCGGTGAGGGCCGGCGCCGGCCACTGCGGCCATTGGGGCGCGGCGGCGGGCGGCGGCTGAAGCGGCCAGTGGTGGTGTAGAGGCCCGGTCGGCGCCGCGGGTGCCGAATACCACGGCAGGGCGGCTGGCCCGGTCGCGGCAGTAGGGGCCGGCTAGGTATAGCCGTATCCCTGGACGGCGGTGACGAGATCGTTGAGGACCCCGGTGATCTCCGCCGGGGAGTAGACGGCGGTCGGTGGTGCGGTAGAGGGCGCCGTCATCTGGGTGGTGGCGGCGCTGGAGGATGCGACCAGCGGCGCGGACGGGAGGGCAGCGACACGGTGGAGAAGGCCAGCGGCGCGGTGGTGACGGTCGGCAGCGGAAGCGACGGGATGGGCGGCGGCGAAGACATGATCGGAACTAAGCTACCTGATACCAAGGTGTTAGGAGCTAGGGTTTTGCCGGTTCTAGGGCATAAATTGTAGGGGAAAGATGGAGGAAGACGAGGTCGAGGACGCGGCGGCCGGCGGCTGGGCGCCGTCCTTGCGTGGTGGAGAAGAGGCGGAAGCGGCGCAAGAGGCGGCTAGGGTTAGGTCTCAGGGCTCCCTAAGGGAAGCCGAGAAAATACTGATTACTTCTTGCTTGATTAGATTGATACATCTCCTCTCCTTATATAGAGAGGTTTACTTGACTCCTAAGCAGACGACCCTAATACCGATAAGATAATTAGGCTAAGCTCCTAATAACAATAAGATAACTTGGGCCACAGCCCACCTAATATGCCGGTCATAACACTCGGTATCAACGACACCCTAAGGCTAAATTATATAGCAGTTGCACAAGTAGACTCATACGCTCCGGTCATAGCCGAGCCTGAAACAACACGGGAAAGGCTCCACACACGTCTTAATAAAAATGAGCATAGTTCTTGAGCGGGTAAAATAGTTCAGGCCTATCGCCGAGTTGAGGAAATAAGCAGACTGCGCCGCTAGCAGCATGGCGACACTTGATCATCTCCAGAGTGAGACCAGTTGAACTGAAGTTCGCATGGCGGAAGACAAAGTAGACCAGTTGAACTGAACACCTCCAGCTCAAACAGAACCCTACCTAGCTGCATAAAATAAACAACAGAGGACAGAGTGAGCACACGAGACTACAGACTAGACCATGTAAAAAAAAGGACTCCAGACTGGAAGAGATACAGGGCATACTGTACGAGAAATTCCATCACTGGATTAACTTGGGACAGGGCACATGTCTTAACTTATACTCCCTCCGTTTTAAAATATAAGGTGTATTGGATATTTCAAAAGTCAAACATGTGCATCAAAGTATAAAGAGTATTTGATAGGCAGCCTTTCTAGGTAGCGTTTCAACTATTTACTTGATCATCAAACAGCCATAGAGCAACTTGGAAAACTGTCCCATTACAAGGGAAACAAATACACTTATTAAAGTATTCTACCTTCAGTACTACCTACAACAGAGCTAGCTTTGCTAATCAAGCATAAAGTTCAAGACTTCCTATTGCAGTGCTATGCTCCCCGTCCATCTCGTTGTGGCCCAAGTTGCACCTCTAGATGTTTCGCCACCTCTAAAAAAGGTAGATCCTCCTTTAAACAAAAAAAAAACACTGGCACAATAAGGAGCAACATTGTAGGTGCCACTGTAAGGCTAACGCATCGTTGTGGGCTAAAAGGAAGTAAAAGTGGCGCATGAAGATATAGCATGCAATTCTGATTGGGTCTAATTAACAATTAAGCTTTTCATTAAAAAATTTCAAAACAAATATTGTCATTGAATAATGTTATCTATGGGCTGGAAACTGAACAACAATAATATTGAAGAATGATAATGGTTACTTACTCGAACTCAATTTTCTCAGAAGGTACTCCATGGGTAGAGAGCACCTTTAAAATAAGGTCAACTATCATATCTCTCTTCGGCGCATACATAATTTTGACTACCTTGAGATGCTATGATATCAACGATTGTTCAATTGAGTTACGGCCTTTTCCTCTTGGGACAAGGGCTACACGTAGTGAGACAAATCTCTGTAGCAAACATTATTTTGATTAGGTCAACAAAAGATACATGGCAATGATCAAGTCAACAAAAGATACATGACAACTTCAAAGACAAGTTATCAGAGAATATATACTTGGTACCTCAAAAGTAAGAGAATCAAACTGAAGCGTAAGCGTCTCTAGAATAGGTGAGTGCTGGAGAAAGTAAATTAGTCCGCGGAAGTCATAACTCACACACCAGTCATTGAGCAACAACGTTTTCAGCTTGCAGAACATAGGGCACCATTTCAAATCATTTCTGAAAATAAACTGCACAAAGTGAAGAGTGTTAAAGACAATTCAAGGTCTCTAACTGCTGAAGTATATGATGATGTTTTCTCAGAAACAGATGTACTGAATTAGAAGCTTCCTGCAGGGTTTTCACAGTAATCAAGTTTAAGCAGCTCGATGCAAAGATTTTTATATCCCATGCATGCTGGATTTAGTAGGTCCCTATACTACTCTGAAGTCCATCTGAAGTGTTGCATAAATTAAAATGGCTCACAAATTAATCTCAACCATACAAGTGTAAATAGTGCAAATGATGATTAAAAGTATCAAGTACCCGTCTGCACAATATACTGCCATTCTCACAAATGAACCATAAGGATGCTTTCATAGAAACATTAAGATTGTTTGTTATGCCCATATTTACAGATAATTGCATACAAACACTAGCATACTGCAAACAACAATAGGAGTTAGAAAAGGTGGGAGCATACCATAGCGGGATCAGATATTGCCAACTCCAAATTCGTAGCACCTGAAAAACGTTTGAAGACCACAGAGCAGTCACTTTTACCGATTTGGCCATTGCACCTCACACATGATGGATCTAGACAAAAACATATCCCTTCTTCAAGCATAACAGATGCTGTCACCAGTGACGGCATGCTATCAAGAAAAGGAGTCAAACCCCAACATGGAGCTAGTCTCAAGCCAATGAGATTTGGAGCAGAAATACAAGTGGGGGTCCTCATATCAAAACCCCTTCCCGGAATGTTAAGATGCCATATTGATTGGGACAAGATATTCGTGTGGATGTAACAACTTGTCAGCTCTAACTCCTCTAGCACCTGACAACTCGAAAAGTCCAGAGAGCATCCCTCGAAGTACATATGGCAGAGCTGCAACCTCTTCAAGTGCGATGAGATGAAAGCCATGTTGGTTGTTACCCGCGTGTGAACAGCAAGTCGAAGCACCTGAACTTGGTGCGATACAGCATGCCGGAGCCACGGTTTCATTCGTCGAAATGCGTCACCGATATCACTGTTCTCACAATCAGAACTGATGTGGCATACATTCAGAGGCGTCGGGTCGCGGAGGCGAAGCAGCTCGTCTACAAACGTGGTTGAGCCAGTCGCGCCGTGGTGGATGTCGGGATCACGTATGCGCAGGGCTGGCACAGACTTCCACAGCGAGCGCCAGCGCTTAGCGAGCACGCACGTACGCACGGCATCCCGCGAGGGGACGAAGGACAGGAGGATCCTCAGGGCGTCGTTCGGGAGGCCGCCGATGAGGTCCTCGCCGCTGGCAACGGTCCTTTCCATTGCGTCGAACAGGTAGCCTGCGCCGAAGCTGCAAAGTGGCTGGACATAGTGAGTTGAGCGAGAGCATCCAGATGGAGAAGGAGAAGACGAAGATAGACAGCACCACAAGATCATTACATCGCCTCTAGCCGCCGCGAGGGAGACGACAGCCCTCCGTGAAGACGGCGTCACTTCATTTGTCAAGACAAAGCAAGACGTCAACCCTCCGTGAAGCCATCGACTAGTAGTACGGAGATCTCACTCGTCAGTTTGGGGGAGAGGAAGAGAGAAAATCCAAGGAGATTTATTGCCACAACGATGACCGCTTGGCCTCCCCCAACGAATGCGTGCGCAGTCTTTCATTTACCACCTCGCCTCGTTCGGGGAGAAAGAGTGACACAACAGAAGCCGAGGCGGCCAGAGCAGAACGAGGCTTTGACTGCGTTGCCCTACGATGAATGTGAACGAGCGGTGCATGCATGCATCGTCCCTCTTTCCCTTCCCGTAAAGAAAATGTATACTCCTAGAACGAGCGGAGTATGTCACGTGTACCTAGAATGAACGATATATCACCAAATTGCTGTTGTTGTTCTTCGACAGCTCAGAAATACAACTCAAGCGTTGCATAAATTTAAATGCCTCACAGAGTAATCTCAACCATACATGTTTCAAGTAGTATCAGTGACTAAAGAGTACCCAAGTACCGGCATACATAATGCAATTCTCACAAACAAAAAGTAGGGTGTTTGTAATCATTCTGACAACACATTACATGGTACATGCAGCACATGATCCGTCATCAGAGTCACACGCGCCCTCAGTCTCGCGTGATCCATCATCAGAGTCACACTCATTGTTGATCTCTTCAGGCGTAACAACCGATGTTACCAATGATGGCATGCCATCAAGCAAAGGAATCAGACCTTCCATTGCAGTCAGCTTCAAGCTAATGAGATTCGGGGCAGAAATACGAGTCCGGTAATCACTACTAAAGCATCCGTCGTGGATGTTAAGATGCTGCAATGAAAGGCACAGGATAGCATCCACGAAGATGTCGCAACCTGACATCTCCAACTCCTCTAGCACATGGCAGCTCGACAAATCCAGAGAGCCTCCGGAGAAGGTCATGCGGCTGAACCGCAACGTCTTCAAGTGCGAGGAGACGATAGCCATGTTGGCCGCATGGCAGACAAAGGAGATTCGAAGCTCCCGAGCTTGGCAAGACACAGCATGCTGGACCCACGGTTCGATTATTCTTCGAAACGTCTTACCGGACCAATCCATTCCCCAGCTATGGGAACTGATGTCACACACATTCAGAGGCACCGGGTCGCGGAGGCGAAGAAGGTTGTTCACAAACGTGCTGGAGCCTTTCGTGCCGTGGCAGGTGTCGGGGTCGTCGATGCGGAGGGCGGGCACGGACTTCCAGAGGGTGCGCCAGCGCCTGGTGAGCACGCACGTCCGCACGGCCTCGCGGGAAACCAGGAACGACATCACGTGTAGGAGGAGCTCGTCAAGGAGGGCGCTGAGGAGGTCCTCACCACCGGCCCCAGCCGTTTCCATGCTTCCCTCATCATCAAGCTGCTCAGACATTCCGTCGAGCGGGTGGCCTGCGCCGAAGCCGTGGAGTTGTTAGGCACAGAGTGAGTCGGTGAGGGAGAGCAAACACATGGAGAAGATAGACAAAGAATCCATGATCATCACTGGATCAGCTCACCTGTAGCCGCCGGCGAAAGGCATCGACGACGGTGCTTGCTTCTCAAGGCAAAGCAAGACATGAGACCTCCCTCAGCCTCAGGCCATCTCACTCTCTCAGTTTGTGAGTAGGAGAGGAAAGGCCAGCGTCTACACCAGCCAGCGTCTTCTCTATTTATATTAGTGTTAGCCCAACATTTGATTGATACAGCTAATCCTAGGATATTGTATACGGAGTACACAGCAACTAGTAATTAAGTACATTAATTAAACCAGACTATTGACCGGATATTAACGGTGGGAGTATATGCTAGGAGATATTCTCGCCAGCAAGAGAGATGTAAGGAGTTTATTGCCGCAACCACTGCATCACGGGAAGATATCTAATGAACCTTGCTATACATACCATGAATTTCCGTCCAACACTCAGTATGATTAGAGACAGATCATAGATGATCAGTTTGTGGGCCATAGCATCTGCTGTCTGGTCGTACCAGTATCGGACGAAAAACAATCGTACGTAGAGCAGTTTCGTATCTAATGCACCGGAGCATTTGGTGCACTAATGCACCTGATCTCTGTGACATTCTTTAGAAGAATTAGAAAATAACTTTTTGAAGGGCGGAATGAGCATTAAAAAAAATTGAGGAGTACCATTGACGCAATTTTTTTGATCCAAATTCAAAAAACATATCTTGAAACAAAAAATACAAATCACGATGTGAACAATAGCTAATGCAATATGGACGGACGTAGCTATTCTCAGCTCGAGCTCAAATGAGCGGAAAGTTTAGGTTAGGAAGGTGCTGCATCTTTTTTTTAGGGAAGGAAGGTGCGGTATCTGATACCATGTCGGAAGGATAGGCAATATTCAAAGGAACAATGAAAGTTTTGGGAGATTCGGAAGCGACAGACAAACTGAAATTCCCAAGAAATAATGACCAATGAAAAATAGAAGAAATACATCAATTGTAAAACATCAAGAAAATTGGAAATATTCAAACATAAAGATTTGAGAATGTTGGAAGTAGTAGACAAATTACTGGAAAATCCCCAAAATTAATATATCAAGCAAAGAAAGAAATTTAGTAATATTCTTGAAATAAAAAAATGTTTTTATTTAATAATGTAGCAGCTAGTCCTTAATGTAACTTTCTAGTTGAAAAATGCTCAAATCATGAATCATGTCCATAGCTCAGGTCGTCTACGGATCTCCAGCTATATATGAATGTAAAATAGTTCAACCCAATCACCAATTAGATTAGCGCATATTCTCCACCCCGTCAAAGTCCCTTGTATTCGCCCGTGAATGTAGTATTATTGGTCTTAAGTGTGTTCTTATATATTTTGTGTTTTTGATTATCATCAGTGGCGGCATAGTTGAGTGGTAACCAGTGTAATCACAAGGAATAGGTTACGAGTTTGATTCCTGGTGCAAACTTGCTCCTTTTCTCAGAATTTTTATGCCGCGAGGCTCTGCAATAGATAGTGTCCTCGCGCCCAGTGAGTCGACCCAGCGTGTCATATCGACGCGCTCAACCGTACGCAGGCCGCGTATCGAGGTCTCGGCGCGGTGAGGTATTTTAAAAAAAGACTATCCTGCCATTTATTTTGAAGGGGTATGAGTTAATCTCGACCATCTATTTGTTTAGGAGGGTGTACCGAAATAGAAGTGATGGGTGCACAACGTTTACCTGAGCTACATTGTCAATGTAAACTTTGATTGGTGGGACACGATAATGATGTATTCTGGTGGGCATTCTGGTTTTTCAAATCATTTTTTGTCATGACTTTTCCGGTCTAGCGGACCAAAATGAAATTAATCAAGAAGAACCCTCGTGGTTGTGCTTTCGCTTGACCGTGTGGTGTGTGCGGCAGCTGTTTCTCATGGTGTCCATCCTATTGAGCATGTAACAAGTCAGTAATTTTTTTTATTACGGAAACATTTAGTAAACAAGAATAGCCAGTCGACTGATCTTTTATTTTTATTTTTGCAAAAACTTGTATTACTTGAACTCAAGTGTTACAATCACGACGTATGATGTCAATGACTTCCTCTGGACCAGATCCAAGCCACACAGTTGTTCAAACTTGTGATCTTCCAAGTTGGTCATAAAATGACTAGCTAGGTTTTGACTACGCCGTATATGAGTAATACGTCGTGGCCGGGGCGTGGTGAGCTCGTCGGTGTTTTGCCGTGACATGAACAGCGACGCTGCATGGTGCAAGCAGAAGCCGGTGCTGCATGTTGGCCAACTGCAGCTCGTCGCACGAGAAGTGAGGATGCGGCGTTGCACAATTGCACTCGTACACATACCTGATAGCTGGCTAGAGTCAGCTTGCGGGGGAGAGATGGGGTCTTGGGATGAAAAGCAATGTCGTGGTCCAGGAATTGTTCGGCCAAAATCAACGCTAATCAACGGCTGGCTAGGCGGCTTATCTTTTCCTAAGATCAGCCGGCTGGTTCCTAGCAGCCGCCTTTTTAATTTCTTCTATTCAAGTTTACTCAAGATTTTTTCTTGCTAGAAACAAATGAGCAAACATTAGATAATCCAAGAACCAGTTATATATTGCTGCAGCAGAAATTTCCATTGGAACACCTATTTAGCTACTTGCGTCGATGCCTTGCAACAGTAGCATTACAAGACAAGAATATAAGTTTTATAATCGACGAGTTTACAGATGAAAAACTACAGTTTGACGACAGAAACTAATAACATGAATCAAACACGACGACGTGTGGCGTCGGGAATCCCGGCCGGGCAAGCAGCGGACTCAGAAGGGATGCGGCGATCGTCTTCCCGTGGTGGCCGTGAGGCAAGGAAGCGTTTTAAGCTATGTTCGGCCATGTCGAAGGCCACTCCTATGGCGGCACCCATGAGCCCGGAGCGGGCGACCGCGCGCGGCCCGCGATGCATGGAGAAGAGGGCGTCGGTGACGCCCCATGCGACGGTGGATTCATAGGGGTAATCCGGTGACACATGGGTCACGGCGCACCTAACCGATTGGACGACGCCAAACCATGCTGCACAACTGCCGATGCTGCGCGCGTTCTTGGGGACCGCGAGGACTCCGCCGGAGAGGCGGCTCCCGCTCGGCGACTTCCAGGCGCCCTCGACGAAGTTGCAGGCGGAGCCGAAGATGGCGCCGGCGATGGCGTGGTCGCGGACCTGCTCGACGATGCTAGGCGGCGGCGGCTGCTCGGTCGTCGGTCTTGTCGTGTCCATCGACCTGTTGGTCGGTTTCCGGCGGCCGAGAGGCTTGGATTACAAAGTTGGCGAAGCGATCTAAATCGAGGGTTTGCACTTTTGGACGTCTACAGCCGAGTCTAGTCTGTTGGCAATATATTGGAGAGTTCCCAGGTCCAACCCTCTACATGTAACGGGTACGAGTCGGTCACTGCGATTTCCAAGCCCGTTTCGTTGCTGTTTCCAATACAATTTTTCATCTAATACATGATGGAATATTGCGTGACAGATGTAGCCTTCAAAGCCTGTGCTCAACTGGCATCTCTTTGGTGAGAAGGTGTCCCATTTTGTAAAAGTTTTGGTTGTGATAATTTATTTGGACGGAAACTGTAAGCACCGGAATCGATCTAGGGGAAGAAGCTAGGGTTCATGGCAAAAGGGAATTCGGTGGCGTGTATTTCCTCCCAACCTCCCTCACAGCCACCGTTCTTTACAGCTCGGCCGAAGCTGCCGTCCAAATCCTAGCCGAGTACAACCGAACGTTACAAGTTTGTATTTAAACTACCGAGTCCACTCTGGGCCGTCGTTCCACTTGGGCTTCATCTTGATTCGAGTGGGCCGCGCCACAGGCCCACTCGGAGTCTTGGGCCTAGCAGCTGTTTCGTCATTTGCCGGATGAGGAACAGTATCTGAACCTGTTGTCGCTTGGTGTCGATCTTCAGGGCTTGCCTCCCGTTGTCGATCTTCAAGACTTGCCTCCTGTTGGTTAGCGTCGCTGACAATCCTCCCTCCTTGAGAGCCGGCTTGTCCCCAAGCCGGAGCACGGGGGAACTGTTGCTTGATATACTCCAAATCTTCCCAGGTTGCATCCGTAGGTGAAGAGTCAGACCACTGTACCAGTCCTCGAATGACAGTGCGCTTACCCACCTGACACACCTTTCGTTGCAAAAGCGCAACTGGAAACTGAAGTGCAGCGTGAGGTGTAGGCAGTGAGTGACTGATAACAGCTTCTCGCGGCAGAAATCTTTTCAACTACGAAACATGGAACACAGGATGCAATCGACTAGTTACTGGAAGATCCAACCTGTATGCTCTGTTTCCTATCTTTTCCAAGACATGAAAAGGCCCATAAAATTTGAAAGCAAGCTTATGGTTTGCTCTGGAATAAAGTGACAACTGGGCATACGGTTGCATCTTGAGGAACACCTGATCTCCAACAGCAAAACTTCGATCAGACCTGCTCTTGTCTGCTTGACTTTTCATTCGTTGTTGTGCTCTCAACAGATGCTGCCTGGCTGTCTCTGTAACTGCCTGAGGAGACTGCAACCATTCTTGCATTTCCATTGGAGCAATCGTATCAGACTCACTAATGCCAAGTATCTGGGAGTATACCCATACAGGATTTCAAAAGGAGACTTCCCCAGAGCAGAATGCCAGTTAGAATTATACCAGAATTCACACAAAGATATCCATTTACTCCACTTGTTAGGTTGAGCACTGATGAAACACCTAAGATAACACTCAACCTGCTGGTTCACTCTTTCAGCCTGCCCATCTGTCTCAGGATGATTTGCTGTGCTCATATTAAGTTGAGTTCCTGTTCTAGTAACCAACAATTTCCAGAAAGCACTAGTAAAAATGGGATCTCTGTCAGAAATAATGATCTTTGGCATTCCATGCAACTTGTAGACATTATCCAGAAATACCTCAGCCACTTTCTGAACATTAAAAGGATGCTTCAAGGGAATAAAGTGGCCATACTTGGAAAACTTATCATTCACAACCAGGATGCAGTTATATTGAGAAGATTGAGGAAGACCACTGATAAAATCCATTGAAATAGTGTCCCAAGCCCGGTGAGGCATTGGCAATGGTGACAGCAGACCAAGATAAGGAACCCTTTCAGGTTTAGCTTTCTGACAAACTAAACAAGACTATACTTGAGTCAAAATGAACTTCTTCATCCCATGCCAAGAGAAAAGAGCATGTATTCTTTTGTATGTAACTGGGAAACCTGAATGCCCACCCAAGGGACTATCATGGAAGGCAGCAAAATTTTTCTGATGGAGGGCAGGGACAGGACCTATCCAAATGCTCTGCTTATACTTCAGCAGCCCATGCACCAGACTGTATGGTGGTTTAGAAGCTGGTTGGATAGCCAATTGTTGCAATATAGCTAAAGCTTTCTCATCATGCTGATAACTATCTATAATTTCAAGGAGCCAAGCAGGTTGATTACTGGAGATGGAATATAGTTGGGATTGATCTGGAGGCCTTCTAGATAAAGCATCAGCTGCAGTATTTTCCACACCTTGTTTGTACTGAATTTGATAATTTAATCCCAGTAACTTAGTAAGACATTTCTGCTGCCAGACTGTATGCAATCTCTGATTCTGTAAATGGGCCAAACTCCTTTGATCTGTTTTGATAATAAACTGCTGTACTTGCAGATAGGGCCTCCATTTATTCACTGCTAACAAGATAGCCAAATATTCTTTTTCATACACTGACAGAGCTCTGTTCTTGGGGCCCAATGTTTTACTAACAAATGCTAATGGGTGGCCTTGTTGCATCAGCACTGCACCAATACCATATTCACAACCATCAGTTTCTATCATGAAGGGCTTGGTAAAATCTGGTAAGGCCAACACAGGAGCAGACACCAGTGCTTGTTTGAGTGTTACAAAAGCTTCCTCTCTTATACTGGTCCAGACAAAAGTAATTCCTTTCTTAAGCAAGTCAGTCAGTGGTGTTGCAATTATCCCATAGTGTTTAATGAATTTCCTGTAGTAACCACTCAATCCAAGGAAACCTCTCACCTCCTTCACATTCTGTGGAGTAGGCCATTGCTGAACAACCACTATCTTGTCAGGGTCAGTAGACACCCCCTCTGCAGAAATGACATGCCCCATATATGCTATCTTGGGTTGAGCAAAGTCACACTTAGACATTTTCACTTTCCACTGCTCCTTGTGCAAAATAGACAGCACCTCATCTAAATGTTTCCAATGCTCTCTCAATGTTTTACCGAATACCAAGATATCATCAAAGAATACCAATGCACACTTCCTCAAAACAGGAGAAAGATACAAATTCATTGTCCCCTGAAATGTTCCTGGTGCTCCTGTCAGACCCATGCCCATTACATTAAATTCATAATGGCCATTATGAGTCTGAAAGGTTGTTTTATATTCCTCCCCTGGTGCTAACCTGATCTGATAATATCCAGCTTTTAAATCAGTTTAGAAAACCAACAAGCTCCTGCCAACTCATCCAGAAGTTCATCTATGACAGGCACTGGATATTTGCTTTTCAGCGTTATGGCATTCAAGTGTCTATAATCAATTACCATCCTCCAAGTGCCTTCTTCTTTTTTCTTGACCAACAACACAAGGGAAGAAAAAGCACTGTTGCTATGCCTAATCATCCCTGAATCTTGAGCAATACTGTCAGTGGATGTTGTTTCTTCTGATTGAATATGATCAATAAGTTCCTGGACTATATGCAGCTGAACTGATGATTTGCATACATGATCCTTGGACCACTTCTCACCACAAACAAAACACAATCCCTTAGACCTACGAAAATTCCTTAAGGCAGACCACTTATCTTCAGTCTGAACTGGTTTCTGAACTTCCAAACCGCGTTTATCCTCATAACTACGAGTTCTGTGAGGTGGCAGTGGTAAAGGCATATGACCCGATTTAGCAGCTGGAACTTGATTCAGAGGTGTAATTCCTTCCCCCAACTCCTCATGCAACAGGGCTAAATCATATGCTGCATCCAGATCACGTGGTTTCTGCAGAGCAACGGCAACACGGACACCAGGTTTAAGACCATCAAGGAACCTGGTAGTGTAATGCAATGAATTTTGTGCCTCCTCATACGCAGACAATTGATCATACAAATCAGCAAAACGCTCCACATAATGAGCTACGGAGGACGTCTGAGCAATCCGTAACAACTGACGCAACAATGTATGATGTTGATTTCGGCCAAAACGGCTCTGCAAACTCTGACATAATTTAGACCAACTTGCCTGCGGTTGACGATGCTGCATAGATTCCAACCAGCGAGCAGCAGCACTCTCAAATTGAGCCGTTGCCAGGGAGATCCACCGATGAGTCGGAGTACACCACAAGCGGAACTGATCTTCACAACGCGTTTTCCATAAGCGCGGGTTTGCTCCATCAAATCTCGGCAATTCCAAGCGAGCACCAAATGCAAACGAATCAGCAGCATCAAAGGAATGCGCCTCACGGCCCATAGAATGACGGAATTGTAGACTGGACTCGCGCACACCTCTGACCGGAGGAGGGACATAAGTATTATGCGCCTTCCCCCGGTGATCGTGGTCGAAGCCGAGGGAATCAGTCGGGGCACCGCCGCGACCATTTCCAGCCAAGCCCGATGGTGAGGGAGCTTCATGTCGCGAAGGGTTCGCCTTCGAGCTGTTGCCGCGGATCTGCTCCAAGTCCAGCATGAGCTCATCGCGGACCCCGTCCATTCGCGAGGAAATCAAGCCGTCAAGGGTCGTGGTACTCGTAGCGATCAGCTTCTCCATGGCCTTGAGGAGATCCACACCCTGTTCCTTGAAACGCTTGTCGAGGTCGACCGCGAGATCCGCGCGGAGAAGCTCGTACACGCCACGCCCATCCTCCGACAGCTTCTCCATCGCCGCCGCTCGCTGTCGATCCCACCACCGCATCTCGTGGTGATGTTGGGGAAGCGCCAGGACCGCCGAATCTGATACCAAGTGTAAGCACCAGAATCGATCTAGGGGAAGAAGCTAGGGTTCATGGCAAAAGGGAGTTCGGCGACGTGTATTTCCTCCCAATCTCCCTCACAGCCACCGCTCTTTACAGCTCGGCCGAAGCCGCCGTCCAAATCCTAGCTGAGTACAACCGAACATTACAAGTTTGTATTTAAACTACCGAGTCCACTCTGGGCCGTCGTTCCACTTGGGCTTCGTCTTGATTCGAGTGGTCCGCGCCGTAGGCCCACTCAGAGTCTTGGGCCTAGCTGCTGTTTCGTCATTTGCCGGATGTGGAACAGTATCTGAACCTGTTGTCGCTTGGTGTCCATCTTCAGGGCTTGCCTCCCGTTTTCGATCTTCAGGACTTGCCTCCTGTTGGTTAGCGTCGCTGACAGAAACAAATTCATTGTGTTTGTGAC
Organism: Aegilops tauschii subsp. strangulata; assembly: GCF_002575655.3. Taxonomy (NCBI): domain Eukaryota; kingdom Viridiplantae; phylum Streptophyta; class Magnoliopsida; order Poales; family Poaceae; genus Aegilops; species Aegilops tauschii. The sequence goes on along the minus strand of NC_053040.3, from coordinate 473,016,831 downwards.
GATGTTCAGAGTGTACAATCGTCCAACAATTACACTTGGAAAGAAAGAAACCATATGTTTCTCCCCATGTTTCTCAATTGTGTTTGGCTCATGTTTATTTAGTTGTTTGGCAGAATGGCATGATCATACACATCATGCTGCTCTCTCTACGGTTCAATAATTTTGCACCTTATATTAAGAAAGTATTGAGCAAATCGCTCTAGTTTGCATGCGTACTCCTTCACCTCTTGTCGCGAGTCCATGGGTGATTAGGGTTTCTTGACCTTCCATCAGTGCGCAGTCATTGGTCCGGCTCATCTCCGGTGGCCTTAGGGCCATGGAGGCATAGCGGACCCCGGCCCTTGTTGATGGTAGGGTTCCTGCTTTCGGTTTTAGGCATGTTTTACGTCGACCAGAGTTTGTGTCCTGCTTAAGAAGGTGTGGCAGCGATAGCTCAGCTCCCTAGAGATGAAATAAGGTCCTCACGGACTAGACCCTATCCCGGCGGTCTGAGTATCGTTGGAGGGAGTGGGGAGGTGTGTCTCCAGCACACAACCAACACCAATACACCCACACACAGGAAGCACTCACATGGCATATTATATTTCCCGCCTTCGTTGACCACCACTACTACCTCAAAGCCTTTCTCAATAAGTTTCATCTCTATCTTTAATTTAATGCATAACTTTTATTTAATAAATTAGAGGAGGCTTTGGTACGCACCAAATTAAACTAATCATATTCTAGATGAGCATATCAAATACCAAATCATTTGCCTCAAAAAGTAGACTGCAAATTTGATGTTCTTTGATGATTATAATATTTATGCTATTTGAAGTGCAAGTAAAATCATACACATGTTGTCTATTTATTAATGAACCCAACTTGCAAGACAAATTTGGCATACGGTAGAAGTCTATATAATCTTACCTAATACTAGTACACTAGAGACCACTATTGATATTTTTTGTAAATTGTATGCTTTATAAATCTTCACCATGATATTTAATAATATTAATATATATATGAACACACACATGTAAATATATATTAAACTGCATAACAAAGAGAGAACACTATATATATTATTTAGGAACATTTTTATGTCGTTAACTATGCTAGCTAAATAATACAAAATTTTACAACTCCCTCTGTTGTACTAAAGTTCCGACAGGTAATATAAATCAGAGGGAGTAATTAAAACTACAGTATTATAAAACAAATAAGTATTAAAGTTTATTATAAATATCCAATGAAGCAACCTGTGTTTTACGCGGTCATGGTCGCCAATGGATATAGCAGACATCCTGCCTGGCTATGTTATTCAAAGCGGTAATCTATGTGATATATGGTATACCGGTCTTAGCCGACAAGACAAACAATCCGGAAATGGTCAACAACAGAATTAGTGTCATGTTTGATTTCAATTTCGTAGTCGACTTCCTTTTTCATGTCTTCGCCGACTATCTAATTCAATTCTGATTTGACATGATAGTCTTCGAAAAGGTATGATCACGCACTTACATGAATATATCACGATGTTTTCCGGTTTTTGCATGTATTTGATGTCTATCTTCAAAACGGTAATTAAGCTCAACTGCACTCCGTAATGTGGTGTCTTGATAGAGTTGTGCACTAACCATTTTTTGCCTGACTTTTTATATCACACTGTTCTAGTTTATATAATAGGCTCAAACTATATGATTTGACTCAAACACATAATCCTCTACTGATTTAACATTAAAGATATCACTGTTTAACGAAGCTTCTTTCCCTCGAAAAGACTAGAGTAGGAAACAGAGCCCTTGAATGGAACGCCGAGAAAAAAAAGCTTCTGCATGACTCTTACTGCGTCTTCCTTGATTTAGTACCCCAAGTGCTCCCACAAAGGGCAGTAGGGTGAGAGCCCCTCGCAGCCTCGCAGAACAAACAATAGACTCCGTCCAGCTCCATGCCAGAACCCTGGTAGATCTTGCCAAAGTGCCACCGAGACACAAATGCGTCCTTGGGGTCTCGGCACAGGTACACGATGTGATGGCCGCTACATGAGCTTGTCGTCTCCAGCGGAAGCAGCGATAAGGGAACATGCATGGAAAGAAGGCGAGGAGAGGCAAGTGCGTTGAGGTGGGCATGGTCCGCAAAAGGGCTACGAAACTCGACGCACGACACGAGGTGCTGACAGTTGAGGGTGGTTTGTGAGGAGGGGGTGGTAGCCGAAGCTCGGTGTGGGTGTTATTTTTTTCTTGATGTGGATGTGTTGAGATGGAGTGCAAATTGTTTTGGGGAGATGCATGGTTTAAGGAGTTAAAATTTTAGAGAAGGGCTACGCTTCTGCTTCTTTGTCCGAAAGTTTTGCCCGGTTGTTTCGCATGAGAACGAGAGTACTGATGGGCCGATGCCTTGACAGTAATAACATTACAAGAATATTGGCTTTATACTTCAATTTATAGATGAAAAATTACAGTTTGACAAGCAAGCAAAGTAAACACAAACTAACATCAACCAAAGTATCAAACAAGACGTGTCGCGCCAGGAATCCCGGCCGGGCAAGCAGCCTACTCAGGTGGGATGCAGCGATCGTCTGCCCGTGGACGCGAGGCAAGGTAGCGTTGTAAGCTATATTCAAGCATGTCGGGGACCACGCCAACGACGGCTCCTCTGAGGCCGGAGCGGCCGGCCGCGCGCAGCCCGTGGCGCACGGAGAAGAGGGCGTCGGTGACGCTCCAGGCGACCGTGGTTTCAAAGGGGTAGTCCGGGGCCACGGCGCACCTGACCGACTTGGCGGCGCCATACCAGGCCGCAAAGCTGCCGATCCTGAGCGTGTTGCTGCGGACCGCCAGAGCCCCGCCGGAGAGGCGGCTCCCGCTCGGCGAGTTGGTGGCGCCCTCGAGGAACTTGTATACGGAGCCGAAGATGGCACCGGAGATTGCGTGGCCGCGGACCTGTTGGATGACGCTAGGTGGCTGCGGCTGCTCGGTCGTCGGCCCTGTCGTGTCCATCGGCTGGCTTCTGGCGGTGGAGCGAGGTGGGGGTGGCTGTGGCTTGGATTACGAATTGGCGAAGCGATCTGAATCGGGGGTTTGCGCTTCGGTCGTCCAGAGTCGAGTCTAGGGCAGACGGCAATATATGGAGTTCCCACTTCCCACGTCGATCCTGCCTTCTACATGCACTATGAGTCGGTTGTCCGCTGTTTCCAAGCCCGTTGCGTTGCTGTTTCCAGAATTCCAGTACGCGTGTGCGTATATAGAGTTTCCTTTCAATACGACTGACTTGACTCATACCTATACGGAAGACAAGGACTTTGTACGAGCGGGTGTATCGATCGGTAGCACCAGTCATCACTTGTTTGTTTGTTGGGAGCAACCGAAAAGGAGGGAAACACGCGGGCGTCATACGTATTTTTTGGACTCCCGCGCTTGTGACGCGGGAGGCACAATGTGTCTTCGTTTTGCATCAGAGCATCTCCAACGGCCGCGTTAAATAAGCGACGCGCCACAAATTTGTCCTTTTTAGCGCGCGTGCAATCGATATAGGGGCTTCAGCGGACGTGCAATAAGCGCGCACGACATATAGAGTTGGGTGCGCGGTCCGAATCGCCCTCGCGCGCTGTGTATTTGGTGCGCCCGCTTCCGCGCGCAGCACACTCGAGCGCTCGCGCCGCACTCTCTCCGCCGCGCCACCTTCGCCCCGCCCGTGCCGCCGCCGGCGAATTACCCCGATGGGCGCCCGCGCCGGCACCCCCCTCACCCCTTCCTACACCCGCGTCCCCTCCGCGGCCGCCGCCACCGCCGCAAACCCTAGCGCAGGGAGCTTTGGCTTAGCCTCCGCCGGAGCACCTCCAAGCACCGGCATTGCGCGCGGCCTTTTCATGCCGCCACGGATGACCTCGGCGGCGGGTGGCGTCGCGCCGGCGCCCGCCGTGAAGTCACGTGCCCCCTCTCGAAGCTCCCAAATGCGGCGCGGCCGAAGAAGGGCAAGGTATCCGCGAAGAAGAATAAGATGGCGGACGGCTCCGGCTCCTCGAAGCCGTCGAGGAAGAAGCTTGCAGGGAGAGCGACGGGCGGGCGGCTACCGAAGCGCCGACGAGCTCACTTGTTGAGCCGGAGGCCGGCGCGCACAAGGTGTTCGAGGAAATGCCTCAAAGGTATAAAATTTCGCCAACTTTTTGTTATTGTTATTTTTCGAATGCATACATATAGATAGCTTATTTGCTTCGTTGTATATACTTTGTAGTTTCAATGATGAGGTATATATGTCAACTATGGGTGTTGGCTCCAACAATTCGCATTGGTCTCAAACCAATGACATGCATTTCGATGACCATGAGTTCGAGGTGGACGAGGATGGTGAGGGCATTGTCGACGCACCGAAAGGAAGAGGAGGCAACTACACCAATGAGGAAGACATTTTGCTATGCAATACTTGGTTGCAAGTGTCGAGGGATCCATCCATTGGAGGTGATCAAAGTAGAGATGTTATTGGAACCGGATGAAGGAGCACTTTGATCTACACAACAAGAGTGGAATTGACCGCTCGGAACGATCTCTTCGCTCCTGGTGGTCGACAATCAACCGAGATTGTCAAAAGTGGGCGGCCGCACAAAAGGCGATTGACAAGTTGAACCCAAGTGGCACTAATCATGAAGATAGGGTAAGTGCCATTTTCATCCATGTTCATCATGCTTGTTGTTGGTGTTTGTAGTGCTAACTTGTTTTGTTTTTATGTAGTTCAATATTGCACAAAACTTGTTCAAAGGAGAGGAGAAGAAGATCAAGAAAGGGAGACCATTTACCTTGCCTCATTGCTATGAAACATTGAAGGATGATGAGAAATGAAAGAAGCGTGATGATATGGATGATTTGGATATGAGCAACAAACACAAGCGAACAATTGATTTGGATGATGATGAGGAGGAGGCATCAAGTGATGACGGCAAGAGAAGCCCCACACCAAACTCGGTTTCATACTCGAAGCCAAAACGACCGGATGGGTGCAAGAAAGACGCAAAAAAAAAGAAGAAGAGGAAAGGAGATGATGAGCTCAAAAATGCTATGGAAGCTATTGTGAAGGCAATAAAAGAAGCGAACGAGGTGAGGAAGATGGCAAGGAACCAAGATGCCACGGCCGAGGAGAGGAGGTTGGCGGCCAAGGAGAGGAGGGTGGCGGCCGAGGAGAGGAAGGTGACATTGAAGGAGAGGAAGGTGGGCATGGAGGAGCAATCTAGGTTGTTGGATTGGGAGAAGTACTTGTTCTTCATGGACACATCTATCCTCAATGAGGCGCAAAAGGAGTATGTCAATCTTGCCCGTGAAGAAGTCTTGATGCAAAAAAGAGCCATGATTCGCAGCATGGGTGGCGGTGGCCTTGGCGGCATGGGTGGCGGTGGCTTTGGCGGTATGGGTGGCGGTGGCCTTGGCGGCATGGGAGGCATCGATGGCTTCGGAGCTACCATGGGCGGCATGGGTCCCATGGGTGGCTTTGGAGCTACCATGGAGACCATGGGAGGCATGGGTGGCTTCGGAGCACCTCCGGGCGGCATGGGCGGCATGGGAGGCATGAGTTTTGCGTCTCTCATGAGAGGCATGGGAGCACCTCTAGGCAGCATGGGCGGAATGTCTTTCGGTGTGCCTCTCACACCTTCGCATGAAGATGCGGTTGAAGATCTTGCCAACACCTTCCGAGCTACACATGATGATGCGGTGCGCGACAATGAAGATGAGGAGGAAGAATCGTGTTCGGAGGAGGAGGATGAATTGGAGGAAGATGAGGACGAGGCTTGATTGTTGATGTGTCATTCGTTGGTGTGAATTTTGTGTCATGAACTTGGTTTGAATTTTGAACTTGGTTGGATGATGTTGTGGGCATGAATTTGAACTTGTGGGCATAAACTTTTATATCATCATGAACTTGTTTGTGTGATATAATTAAATTATGCAATGTCTTTGTTTTGATGTTTGAAATTCATTTTGTGTTCAAAATACAACATATGGCAAGCGTCGGCTGCTCGCGCACGCTGTATTTTAGCGCGCCTGCTAGAGCTACGCCGCGCTAAAATTTACAACGGCCGCTGAAGCCAGCGCTCCCCGCCGCGCCAAAACAGATGACGGCGCGCTGCAAACGCATTTTTAACACGCCTCGCGTTGGGCGGCTGTTGGAGATACTCTCACTATAAAGTGATAGTGATGATGGCACGCGCTGGTGTTCGATCGCTAGACTGTCTCCTTTCCTAGTCAACAGAAAGTTGAGAACCAATCTAGGATTTCTCTCTCCTTCCTTATCCCTTTGCGGCTAGGGAACTCTCTCCTCCACATAAACGCTGCTCTTGAAAGTTGAGATTGCTGCTCAGCCCACATAAACGCTCCTCTTCAACGTTGAGAACGCTGCTCCGCCCACATAAACACGCTTTTCCCCCACCAGAAGCAAACATGTTTCTTCACGAGAAGCAAATATGTGCCTCTCGTGGAAGCTATTGACGTATAAATGTATTGCCTAATCTCTTCCATCAGATCGGTTTTTTGGTTCCATTAGCTAGAGCATGAACTTGTACATAAGCAAACCTGTTTGTCCACGTGGTAGAAAAAAACCTGTTTGACAACTGTGTCTCTCGCAAAAGCAAACCTATGCCCCCTCTCACAGAAGGATAATTCATTATTAATATAATAATAATAATAATTATTATTATTATTTCATCCATGTTTATTTGCTTTTCTCTGTCATAAATATATTGTAGTATAAACGATACATCATCTTAATTTTTGTGCATTCCCGGGGCAAAAATACATGTAAAAGAATCAAAAAGATCATTAGAGTATAAACTTCGCATCATGGACCTATCCCTCAAACAATTTCATCGATCGAAGGGTGACGTTCCTTCTATGGAATACAAAATCATTGTAGTACAAAATAGTCGTAGTTTATATGTTATCTAGAAAAGGTAAACATGATTTCCATATAATTTCACGCAATTTCACATTTTTATAAAACCTAAAACACGAAAAGAACGCGCTGGATAAAATAGAATCCTAATACAAAATTTGGTCCCTTGAAAAAACTGGTCATTGGTTAGATAGTTCCATGGACAGCAAAGTTCGGCAATCACCTAGCCTTAAAATAGAAATAGTTTCATGGCTAAAACAATTTGGGCCAGAGCATATTTTTGAATTTGGCCCAAACTCACGATGCGCACCGTCCGATCTGCGGTCTAGATCTGTTGTGGGATGAGCAAAACCAGCTATCCGAAATCAATTCCGAGTTTGCTCTACCAGGCCACCTGTCCGGAGGATGCGCGGGCCGCCGTCCTTGATGGCAGGGGCGGTGGTCGGGGACGGCGGCATGCATAGTGGCCGGGAGATGGCGTTTGCGCGTGAGACGGCGGCGAAGGCGCGGTAGCAAGGTAATGGAGGCTACCCTTGGTGCCGCCTTGCACAGGGGCGGCCCGCGCGGCACGGAGGCCAATGAGGCATCCGTCTCCCATATGATTGTAAGCCAGATCAGTATGATTCTCCGTCGATATATATTTTGCTTTAATATTGATCGTTTTGGAATATACATGATGGTAATTGGTCATCGAGTGCGAGATCGAGGAGCAACTCGTGGCGGAGCGTGTCGATGAGGGCGCACTCGTCGTCATCTACGTTTACCCCCTCTTGGTCGAGGAGCACCTCACAATCAAGCATTGTTGACACCACAAGCGAGGCCGAGGGCTATTGCCCAGCGTGCATGGTGAAGAAAAGGCGAGAGGGGAGTGGTTTGCTGAGCTCAACGGGTGCCCACGGTGCCAAGGCACTGGGCTCCAACAAGGGCAAGGTGACATCTTCTGCGACGAGGATATATTGGGCTTAATTGCGTGACAAGTTAGGTTACTTTGAGTGCTTTCGAGTTCAGTGTGGCAGTATTATGTATAATTTTGAGAGGTTAAAAATTCTGCGAAAGAACCAGATGCTAAATTTTGCTCGCATGAGAGAATTAAGGAAGAGTGGATGGGCCAGGAAACACAGTTTCTTATTGCACATAATTTTCCATTGGAACACCTGCTAGCTATAGCTACTTGCGCCCATGCCTTGTAACAGTAACACTCTACAAGAATATATATTCGCTTTCATATACTCTAATTTATGGATAAAAAATTACAGTTTGACAGGCATGCAAAGTACTCCTAAAACACAAACAAAGTAACATGGATCAAGCATGACATGTGTCGGCGGGAATCCCAGCCGGGCAAGCAGCCGACTCACGGGCTATGCGGCGCTCCTCTGCCCGTGACCGCCGTGAGGCAAGGAAGCGTTTTACGCCATACTGGGCCATGTCGGCGACCACGCCTAGGGCCGCACCTCTGAGCCCGGATCGGCAGGCCGCGCGCCTCCCGTGGCGCATGGCGAATAGGGCGTTGGTGGCGCCCCAGGCGACCGTGGTTTCAAAGGGGTAGTCTGGGGCCACGGCGCACCTGACCGACTTGGCGGCGCCATACCAGGCCGCAAAGCTGCCGATCCTGAGCACGTTCCTCGGGACCGCCAGAGCCCCGCCGAAGAGGCGGCTCCCGCTCGGCGACTTGGTGGCGCCCTGGGAGAAGTACACGGCGGAGCCTAAGATGCCGCCGGAGATTGCGTGACGGCGGACCCGTTCGATGAGGCTAGGCGACGGCATCTTCTCGGTCGTCGGTGTTGTGGTGTCCATCGATCAATCGGCTTGTTTGTTGGTCGGCTTCGGGTGACGGAGAGACTTGGATTACTAGTTGGCGAGGCGATCTAAATCGGGGGTTTGCACTTTCGACGTCGGGTCGAGTCTCGGGAGGTTTGCAATATACGGAGTTCCCACGTCCCGCCCTCTACGTGTACGAGTCCGTCGCTGCGCTGTGTCCAAGCCCGTTGCGTTGCTGTTTCCTATACGTGTGTACATAGAGTTTCCAATTAATACGACTGGCTTGATTTCATGCTACTACGGAAGGCAAGGACTTTGTACAAAGAACGTTCCGCTGTCGCTCCGTGCGGGGCTCAATATGGTTCAGATTTGGGCAAGCCCGATGCTACGCATCATCCGGCCGATCCCTTCGCGGGATCAACCGCCTCCCCAGCCACTCGATCGATCCCTCAGGATGCGTCATCAGCCATCGGATCCACCGAGTCAGCTTTCATGAGCATATGGGTGCTCAGGCCGTGGTCGCATCATTTCGATATGGGACTTTTTTTTAATGTTGGCACGAGAGCTGTCAAATTCATGGATCAGAAAAGGGTATTACAAGCAACACCCCCATAGGAGTAATGCATCGCATAAGACGAGCGCTAAAAAGAAAGAAATGGAAAGGCGTTACTCAGTTTATCGAGGAAAACCGGGCGAAAACCTAAACAACACCTAACAAGACTAGGCCTAAAGCACCACGAAACATACAACACGTCAGAAGGCCAACACCCCACAACACACCCGGCCAGGCACTCGACCGCTTTCACCACTACCAAAGTGCACTCCGAAAACCGTTGTATCAATTTTGGCTGCCACTAGCATATCCAAAAAACTTGACGACATCAAAGAGGAACGCTATGTCCGAAAGAGCAAACATATGCCGCCTCAATCCCGTGAGGTTGGCAGACATAAGTCGCCTGAGGCACTTTGCATGTAGAGGGTGCTTCTGCTGCTCGCACGGAGATGCTACACAAGCCGTCGCCAACCACCTACGTGAGAACTGAGTCCCTCTGACCGAGTCTATCTTCAAGACGATGTCCTCAAGAGGAGACACGACAACGAGCAAAGCCGATAGTGTCGTTATCATCCGACCCGGCTGACCGGACCTAGGGTTTCCCCCGAGAATGTCGAGCAAGGGAAGGGAGGGACTACAACATCGATGCCTCCAACAAGGGGACGGTGCCCGTAGGCGCCACCATCGACTGATCCGGCCACAACCGGAGTACGGCTTTCACCGGCAGCCCCACCTACCCAAACATGTGACCCAACCAGCTCTTCCTGCATACCAATTCCATGGCGCACAGGCACTGTTTCACATCTCACCCTCAGGCCGCACCCAGGAGGTCGCCGGCCAGCTACCCAACAGATCTGCACCGGGGAAGCCAAATGCACGCCGCGCAAGCAGATATGCCTCGATCGGGCTCGGCCCTTGGTCACCACGCCAAGGAGCTTGACGCTCCTGCAACGCCCAGACGCCTCCGCGCAGCTCTGGCGCGCCGTCCCGCGCCCAGCCATACGCCATACCCGCCGCCGCGAGTGTGGCACGCCAGATCCACGCGCGCCCACACGACATCGTCCCTCAGTTCGCACGCACCCCCCAAGCCTCTAGCTTGCAAGGCCGTGTCGCCCCGCCTCCAGTGCGTGCCAGGCGGCGCCGCGCTCACGCCCAGCACCTGCACCGTCGAGCGCCTCATCCGCCCAAGAGAGCAGCCCCGCGCAGCTCCAGCACCAGGCAAAAGTGAAGAGAAGGCCCGCCGCCAGACGCCGTGCGGGCTTTGCCCGGCGGCGGCGTGGAGAAGGGTGGTGGGGGTGCGCGGTCTGCAGCGGCTAGGGTTTTGCGCCCAGGCCGCCCCGCGAGGGACCGACACGGGGCTCGGTGGGGGAAATTTTCGGATATGGGACTGGTTTCCGGTTGAAGCAGTAGTTCTACTAATGCAGCAGCGTTTTCCTGCTTTAGAAATGGGAAATGTTTGGGATCGGCAGGTCGGCCGAAGCTTGGGCCGGCGCCTCACCCACGCGTCCGATGTGTTTCCTTTTTCCCAGCGACACATAATCTCGTGGGACCCTGTCTTATCTCTTTTCGCCCACTACTTTTCTTTCTTCCAGCGCGATCCTCATCTATTCCCCCTCATCTCTCTGGTAAACAAGCCATGAGCACCGCACCCTTCATTTTTTCCGATCTCGACGATCTGCTGCTCTGGCGAGCGGTGTCCGGAGTTACTGCGGAGGTGAGGAGTGTCCGGCCGTTCCGTGCTGGAAACAGAGCAACCCGCTGTTGCAAGCGGTGACCGCTGCAACAAACGTTCGTGGCCATGGCCGCCCGCTGTTGCGAGCGCTGACCGGAACTGAGCGGGCTGCATTCACGACGGTGCTGCAAGCGCTCGTCGCCATGGCAGCCCGCGGCTGGGTGCTCTGCTCTCCATGGCTGCTACAGCACGAATTTGCTACAACCATGTTTTGTTTTTGCTGGAACCAGTCCGTTTTTGCTACAACCCACCTACCCAAAATCTGCTACCACGGTGTTTTTTGCTGGAACCTGCGAGCCATTTTGCTACAACCATTTTGGTTTTTGCTACCACCGGTGTTTTTGTGGATTTTTGGTACATCCATCTTCATGACATGTGAGTTCGCGACTCATGTTTTTTGCTTCAACCAGCCATTGTTTTTGGTGGAACCATCAGGCATTTTTGCTGGAACCAGCGATTTTTGCATGGATGCGAGTACGGAAGCATTTTTCTTTGTTGGGATCGGCAAGCCATTTCTTCTACAATCGGCGAGCAGTTTTTGCTTCAACCAGTATCTTTTCTTTTCTGGAGCCTGTGTTTTCCAGAGATGCAAAGCATTCTTCTTTGTTGGGATCTGCAGAACAATTTTTGATTCAACTGGTGAGAAAAATTGCTTCAACCAGCATCCAGTTTTGCTGGAACCAACAATTCCGAGCATGCGACAGCCAAAGCTTTTTTGAGAGCCGTGATGGGTCACCGCTGTGAGCTGCGACAGCCATCGCGGCGAGACGCGCTACAAGGTCGCCGGGGCTGTTGGAACGGCGGTCCCGGGGGAGGGGGGAGGTTTGATGCAACCCGGTAGCAAGGGCGGCACGCCGGCGAGCAGTGGCCCTAGGGAATGAGTTCAGCACTACCCCCATTTTCCTATAATCAAGACCAACAAGGTGCCCTAGGGAATGAGTTCAATATATATTCATGAGAGATGAGTTATTGGGATAGTTGGGACACAAATTCCTGATGGACTCACTGTAAAGACTATGATGCCCCTCACTCTATGTTGTGGCCCAAAGGGCAAAACTGTAGTCTCCAACACTACCCCCATTTTCCTATAAATAGAGGAGACTTATTATATTATCATGTGTACGTATTATATTGTGATGTGTAAGTATTATACATTAGAGAATTATTAAACTAAAGTGCATGTTTAAAGTGTGCTATTTATGACTTTACTATACTGAAAATGTTGCCATGGCTGCCAAAAATGATGTCGACATTTTTTTCTTTTCTTTTTGCCTACCGTAATGTATCACTGGCGGGCGCAGACAGTCGCTCGCCGCTGGAACATATGCCCGCCACTGATGCCATGTTAGTAGTGGCGGGAGGTCAGTGGTGGGCGGCCCTTAAGAGCCCGGCTCACCACTGCTGGGCTTTGCCGTCCACCACTGCCAGGCATTCCTGCAGTAGTGTTGGCCACGAAAGAAACCATCTATAATGATGCATGCACGTCTCGACGTACCTCACAGGAAAAAAATAAAGCAGATTTCTCATCTTATGTGAAGATAGCGAGAGACGTCTTAGGATTGACCACATTCAAATGCATTGTCATGTGTAAGCACCGAGGCCACTGTCAGCGAGGATGTGAAGGAGATACGCTATTAAGGTATCGAGTCATGGTTATTGGGTTAGGGCATATGCTATTTTCTTTCTCATTGCAACACACAGACTCTTTTGCTAGTTATACGACAAATTGTCCACGCTTGACTTGATTACCCACGATCGGTCCAGTCGGGTGGACGTTGTGGGGAAGGGCAGCCAAACCGAGCCTTCGTGACGCTGACCCAGCTGAGTTTATCTTGAGACAACGCCCGAAATCACTAATTAAGGAGTACTCGTTCAAAAGAACACTCCACTTTCCCAGGCCGCGACAAGTGGCGCACATGCAGCGCGGCACTTGTTGCAACCTGGGAGTTTTCCCTTTTTTCGTAGATCCGTTTATTCAAAACGTTTTATCTCTTAAACCGTGCGTCCAAATCTCGAACCGTTTTCACCATTGGATTCCTCGCGTCGAGATCTTCAAAACCAGATCCCATGTTGATAGGTTTTGACGAACTTTTTTTCACGAAAAAACCGGACGAAAAAACCCGGGCGAAAAAACCGAACCGGGAGCACGGTTTTTTCCCTTTCCGAAAGAGGCACGCCCGTGCCTCTCGCGAAATCATAACCGTGCCTCTCGTGGAAGCAAAACCGTGACTCTCGTGGAAGGAAAAAAACAGAAAACACGTTTTTTTTTCGTTTCCGAGAGGCACGGCCGTGACTCTCGTGAAAGCACAACCGTGCCTCTCGCGAAAGCAAAACCGTGACTCTCGCGAAAAAAACAGAAATGCGTATTTTTTTCCCTTTTCGAGAGGCACGGCCGTGACTTTCGCGTAAGCACAACCGTGCCTCTCGCGGAAGAAAAAAAACAGAAAACGCGTTTTGTTTTTCCCTTTCCGAGAGGCACGACCGTGCCTCTCGCGAAAGCACAACCGTGCCTCTCGCGGAAGCAAAACCGTGACCCTCGCGAAAGAAAAAAAATAGAAAACGCGTTTTTTTCGTTTCCGAAAGGCACGGCCGTGACTCTCGATAAAGCACAACCGTGCCTCTTGCGGAAGAAAAACCGTGACTTTCGCGAAAGGAAAAAAAAGAAAACGCGTTTATTCGCGCAAATTTTTTTTTCATCGAAAAGTTAAGAAAGACCGGGGGAAAACCAAAACATCGAAAAAAACGAAAAAAAAACCGTTTAAAAAGCCGAAAACGCGTGCGAAAAAATAAAAAAACAAAATCCGAAGGGAGCGTCCAGAGCGCGACACGTGGCGAATGGCTGAGAGCGCGCCAAGTGGCGCTGATCGTTGCGAGGCTCCCGAAGAAGCGCTCGTTAATTAGTTGCTCCCGACAACGCCGACCTTGCTGAGTGATTTCCTGGCATTATATCGGGTCGTTCCGGCCTGCTGGGCCGAATCCTTGACTTAGGCCTACTCCACGGATACCCCTAAAAAAAGCTAATAAGACGAGTTGAGAAAAAAGGAACATATACAACAGATTATGTCTTAGTGTTAACTCTGAATGTTACAGATCTTTATTTTTCCACATTACGAGATCCTAAAATTATGATGCGATAAAAAATTACCCAAAACACGTGTGAATAGCCGAAAACTTCTTGTACAATAACAGGCTTTCACGGTGCTCATGGCATGTCGAGCCACCCACTTTATTATAGACAAAAGACAACACCGTTTAAAGAAAGTTCTTTAGTCCCAAATTTATGAGTACAAAACAGATGAGAAAGTAGAAATGCAAATCAGAAGGCGAGTCCAGATCCCTTGAGCTTTTCTTTGGTGATCTGATCCATCTTTTCCCCCATTTCTCGGCTCATGTGGTTCGCCCAGTCCCCAACTTGTCCTTTTCTAAAGAAGGCTGAATTAGCAGGAAACCTGTGATCTCCGTGATCATTGACAACACTTAACTGGTTAACCTGTAGGCTCGTCAGTGTCTCAAAGCTGCAGAGCCTCGCCACCTCTTCCGGGACACCAGAGCTTTCCTCCTCCTGGCTGAACGGGACGCCGAGGAACACCGCGAGCTTCCGCGCGACTCCCACAGAGTCTTCCTTGATCTCTTCGTACTTCAAGAAAAGAACCTTGTCCGGCGTCGCCAAGCTTGCCTTCCAGTACTCCAGGCAGTGCTCCCAGAAAGGGCCGTAAGGCGAGAGCCCCCGGCAGAACAAGCAGTAGGCTTTGTCCAGCTCCATGGTGGAACCGAGACACAAACGCGTCCTTGGGGTCTCGGCAGAGGTACACCACGCGACGGCCGCTGGATGGACTCATCTCCGGCGGGAGCAGCGACATGGGAATGTGCGTGGAGAGAAGCCGAGGAGATGCAAGTGCGTTGAGGTCGGTATGGTCCCCGCCCGGGCCATGGAACTCGATGCACGGCACGAGCGGGTGAGGGTGGTGGGTGAGGAGGGGGTGGTCGCCGAAGCCGTAGCGGCCTCGGTTGGTGATGGCGAAGGTGAGGGCCTTGAGCCTGGCAGTGCCGCTTTTGGGCTGTGTGGCGAGGATGATGTCGTCGTCCCGGGGCTTCATGGTGACCTGGGCCAGCAGGATCCGCTCCAGCACCGTGGACCTCAGCCAGTAGTTCTTGTATAGGACGAGCGGCCCCGAGCACCAGTCATCACTACTTGTTGGGAGCGTGGATGTCAAATCTTTGGGGCTTATTGATTTGGATGGTGCAGCGCTCATGGTAGCACCGTCTTCTACCTTGGATGGAGCCTGAGCCTTGCAGGAGGAGGAAGCTGTCTGGCGTCATGGGGACGTCGATGGCAGAGTGGCCAGACAAGGTAGAAGCCTTAATATGATCTGAAGACGGACCTGTGGAAGATGGCGGCGACGACACACGAGTGCGTCTGACCGGATTGTGCCCCAGACCCGGTATGTGGCTCGGCTGGGGCTTCCGAATGAGTTTCGGCTTCCGGCTTTTGATGTTAGGCTTAGGTGAGTGGTTTGGGTAGTGGTCCAGCTAGCACCCCTCATCATTTTTGATAGGAGTAGCGACATATGTTGCCAAGATGGTGGTTTCAGACACATTGTTGTAACACTTTCTACGGTCCTCGAGAATAATCAATAAAGTGGCCGTATGCATCTCCCAGATGCAGAGGCCGGGGGTCATCCTTCTTTTCTAAAAAAACAATCTCCTCGGATTCATCACCAACGACAGCCCAGGACTCGAAGCTCCCCGTTGTGCTCGTTTTGCTCCCGGCTTGATTTGTTGTTGTTTTTAATTGGATTTGCATGTGATGCGGGGCGCAGCAAAGCACATAGTGACATAGCAGAAGTATGGAGGCGAGGCGGCTCGATTTTTTACACTGCGCTCCTATTGATCATTGTCCTTGCTGCTCTTGTTCTGCAACAAGGCGGCTTCATATCCATAGATCTTTGGTGCTCCGTTCTTTTCACCAACGCCTTTTGTTGCTGCTGCTGCTCACCTCCCTATTGCAACCCCTTTTAAGATTTCAGTGTTTTCTAAAGCTTGGGTGAATAGACTAATCACTCCAATCAGGTTCAGTTACTTGCACGACCGACGGACTGCAAAAGGCTCCAACCAAATCACTATACAAAGGCCTGAAACACTAGCATTAAGATTCAGGGAGCTTGATTTAGGATCCCTGACCAGCACGATGGTGACGCACTGACGCTCCTCTCCTCTACTTATATAGTAGAAAATGAACGTCAAACCTGTGTAAATTGCTGCACTGAGTTCAGGTTTACCACTGTATCGGTGCTCATCAACCTGAATCGGGCCTAGACGGCATAAATCGCGCACACTTCTGGTCCTAACAACCCACAAGTAGACCGCCAACTCAAACGATGTTTTATTGGAAGCAACATGTAAACAATACTGGGAGCGATTGGTTGTACCGGACTATACTTGCGACCTAAAAAACCCCATTGGAATGTTGAAAATAGTTCAGGTTTTCATGTATGGTAACATCTGCATAAACAACATGGTAATTTTACATACTGCGGGTGCGATAACTTATGCAGCCTAGGCCAGATAATTTTTTGGACCATCGAACAAAATTCTTGAAATATATCCGGTAACTTTTATGTGTATAGCATGCTAATTTATGCACCATAGACCTAATAGCTTATTTGCAACACCGTGCTAATTTCTACCGAGGAATTTTATTCGAAGAAAATTACCTCGGTAATTTCTGTGCAAATAGTATGATTATTTACGCACTTATCTGCTTGCTTACGATTATGCCGTATCCATGGAGCATCCTCATCATTTAACTTAATGCTTGGGTCAGTGTTCATTTTGAAGGACGGAATTTCACCAAACATATTATAATCTTCTGACATGTCTGTCTTGTCCTCCACTCCCACGATGTTTCTTTTCCCTGAAAGAACAATGTGGCGCTTTGGATCATCGCATGATGTACTGATCGTTTTCTTATCTTTCCGTTTCCTCGGTTTGCTACTCATGTCCTTCAAATAAAAAACCTGAGCGACATCTTTGGCAAGGACGAATGGTTCGTCAAGGTAACCAAGATTGTTGAAATCCACCATTGTCATTCCGTATTGCTCGTCCACCTTTACCCCACCTCCTGTTAGCTTGAACCATTTGCACCGGAACAAAGGGACCTTAAAGGAGGGTCCATAGTCAAGTTCCCATATCTCCTCTATGTAACCATAATATGTGACCTTTCGCCCATTCTCGGTTGCTGCATCAAAGCGGACATCACTGTTTTGGTTGGTGCTCTTTTTATCTTGGGCGATGGTGTAAAATGTATTCCCATTTATCTCGTACCCTTGGAAAATCGTTATAGTCGAAGATGGTTTCTTGGCCAACATGTACAGCTGATCTCCAACATCATTGTCATTCATTAAATGTTTTCGCAACCAACTGCCGAAAGTCTCCATGTGGGCCTTTCTAATCCAGGATTCAGGCTTCCCCGGGTTGTCCGAGCGTAAAATATTCTTGTGTTGCTCGAAGTACGGAGCCACAAAGCTGGAATTTTGCAGAACTGTGTGGTGTGCTTCAGTCATAGAATGACCGTCCATACATATCGTGGATTTCCTTCCGATCTTGCCTTTTCCACTTAGTCTCCCCTCGTGCCGCGATTGAGGAATACCAATCGGCTTAAGGTCAGGAACATAGTCAATACAGAACTCAATTACCTCCTCATTTCCATAGCCCTTGACGATGCTTCCTTCTGGCCTAGCACGGTTACGAACATATTTCTTTAATACTCCCATGAACCTCTCAAAGGGGAACATATTGTGTAGAAATACAGGACCGAGAATGGAAATCTCTTCGACTAGGTGGAGCAGGAGGTGCGTCATAATATCGAAGAAGGATGGTGGGAACACCAACTCGAAACTGACAAGGCATTGGACCACATCGTTCTGTAACCGTGGTAGATCTTCTGGATTGATTACCTTCTGAGAGATTGCATTGAGGAATGCACATAGCTTCATAATGGCTACTCGAACATTTTCCGGTAGGAGCCCCCTCAAAGCAATCGGAAGCAATTGCGTCATAATCACGTGGCAGTCGTGAGACTTCAGGTTTTGGAACTTTTTCTCCGCCATGTTTATTATTCCCTTTATATTCGACGAGAAGCCAGACGGGACCTTCATACTGCTCAGGCATTCAAAAAAAATGACCTTCTCTTCTTTGGTAAGAGCGTAGCTGGCACGACCTTGAAACCATTCCGGATGCCGGTCATCTGGGTCTTTCAAAAGTTGCTGGTCCTGCCGTGCTTCCTTTGTATCATTTGTCTTCCCATACACGCCCAAGAAGCTTAGCAGGTTCACGCAAATATTCTTCGTAACATGCATTACGTCGATTGCAGAGCGGACATCTAGGACTTTCCAATATTCTAGCTCCCAAAATATAGATTTCTTCTTCCACATGGGTGCGTGCCCGTCAACTCCCCGCGGAACTGATTGTCCGCCAGGACCCTTTCCAAAGATGACTTTCAAATCCTTGACCATATCAAATATCTCAGCACCAGTACGTTCAGCAGGCTTCGGCCAGTGATCTGCCTTGCCGTTGAAATGCTTGCCTTTCTTTCTTACGTTATGATTTCGGGGAAGAAATCGACGATGACCCAGGTACACGTTCTTCTTACAATTAACCAAACGTACACTTTCAGTCTCATGTAAGCAGTGCGTGCATGCATTGTATCCCTTATTTGTCTGTCCAGAAAGGTTACTGAGAGTAGGCCAATCGTTGATGGTTACAAAAAGCAACGCTCGTAGGTCAAATTCCTCTCCTTTGTGCTCATCCCAGACACGTACACCAGGTCTGGCCCACAACTGTAAAAGTTCATCAACTAATGGCCTTAGGTACACATCGATGTCGTTCCCGGGTTGCTTTGGACCTTGGATGAGCACTGGCATCATAATGAACTTCCGCTTCATGCACAACCAAGGAGGAAGGTTGTAGATTCATAGAGTCACGGGCCAGGTGCTATGGCTGGAGCTCTGCTCGCCAAAAGGATTCATGCCATCAGTACTTAGACCAAATCTTATGTTCCTTGCGTCAGCTGCAAAATCTTTGAACACTCTGTCGATCTTTCTCCATTGCGTTCCATCAGCGGGGTGTCTCAACTCCCCGTCGGACTTACGGTCCTCTTTGTGCCATCGCAACGACTTGGCATGCTTTTTGTTCATGAACAGACGTTTCAACCGTGGTATTATAGGAGCATACCACATCACCTTGGCGGGAACCCTCTTCCTGGGTTTCTCGCCCTTAACATCGTCACCAGGGTCATCGCCTCTGATCTTATAACGCAATGCAGTGCATACATGGCATTCATTCAAATTCTCGTATTCACCGCGGTAGAGGATGCAGTCGTTAATGCATGCATGTATCTTCAGAACCTCTAAACCTAGAGGGCAGACAACCTTCTTTGCTTCGTACGTACTGGCGGGCAACTCGTTATTCTTCGGAAACATATTCTTCAACATTTTCAGCAAATTTTCAAATGATGACTCACCTACACCTTCCTGTGCCTTCCATTTTAGCAAATCCAGTGTGCAGCCCAGCTTTTTCAGACTATTATCGCATCCTGGATACAACGACTTTTTGTGATCCTCTAACATGCGATCCAAATTCTCCCTATCCTTGTCAGTTTCGCAGCGTCTCCGTGCATCAGCAATGGTCCGACCAAGATCATCAGCGGGCTCATCATGTGCCTCTTCTTCACCTTCACCTAACCCTTCCCCACCTTCAGCATCATCCTCCATGAAAGTATCACCGAAATGATCATGATAGTTGTCATCGATATCATCCCCTTCTTCATCTTCTTCCATTCTAACCCCTCTTTCTCCATGCTTGGTCCAACAATTATAGCTTGGCATGAAACCGTGCCGAAGCAGGTGCATGTGAACGTCTCTTGAGGAGGAGTAACCCTTCTGATTCTTACAGACAGCACATGGACAGATAATAAAACCTTGCTGCTTGTTCGCATTTGCCACTACGAGGAAATCTTTCAAACCCGTAGTGAACTCGCCGGAGAGTCGGGGACCGTACATCCATTGCCGATTCATCTGCATTATTATTATATAAAGTATATAATTAACCATCATGCATTTGTTAAACTAACTAGCTAGAAATAATACAAATTAAACAATGAACTACACACATGCATATTTTATCAATGACACATGAAAGGTTCAAGTTGCTAACCGCGATCGCGGAGGAAATATAAATGAGAAAGCTCAAGTGTGGCTCGGACACTTCATATCATGTTTGTTTCAGGCTCTCGGGCATTTCGTCGAACACCTTGTGTGCATAGGAGGAACCAAAAGCAAACCCACCACCCCCTTTTGAAAATTGTGAAGTGAGCTGAGTGAAGTGAAGTGAGCTGAGTCCTATATATAGGGATGGGCCTTTAGTCCCGGTTGGCCTAGCCAACCGCGACTAAAGGCCTTCGGGGACCTTTAGTCCCGGTTGGCCAGGCCAACCGGGACTAAAGCCCCTCCCGTCCGCCAGCTGTCGACCGAGCGCGCTGGGCCCAGATAGTTGGTCGCGGGTCTCCTCCCGAACCGCGACTAAAGGCCCCTTTTGTCGCGGTTCGATTGTTTTGGGGACTAATGGGGGCGTATGGAAGCCTCTTTTTCTACTAGTGTTCTCCTATCTAGTATATCAATCGAGGACATCTTGAAGCCAAACTTATTCTTTATTGTCGCTTTTTTTCTTCCTTTTTGCAGTTTTCAGTTTCAAAAAGCATGGGGGGCTTCTAGCACGGGTGGCGCCTGAGGTGTGTGCTCAGCCATGATGTTGGTCTAAAGCCTATTGTGTTTCTCTGAGTAAATTTGAGATGGTGGCCATTATCGCTACTCGCTACCTTTAGTTTCTCGCTTCCATCCCGGCCACCCCATCTGGCACCATCTAGTCGAAGATGTGCACCAGCGCCACCCCCCACGTGCGTGTCCCCGCACAATCTCTGGTCCACGCCGAACAGGGTGAGCTAGAAATGCCAACAGACCTGAGGAGTGATGGAAACCGCCTGACATCATAATAGGCCCATCATGATACGTTACCATCGGAGTGGGCAGCACAATGCGACTGTGGCTGCCGGTTGTGACCCCATAGATAAAAATGGAAAATTTATCTCTTTGAGGCCATTGAAAAAGGGCATTGAACGAGAAAGAAATCGTGTCCGCACGGTATGTCAGGAACCGCCCGCATGCAACTTTCAATGGATTCTCACTGGATTCCACGACGGCGGGCCCGGCAATGACGGTGCAGGATGCGTGGACGGTGGACCGGGTGGCAGGGCGCGTGGACCGGGGGACCGCGGGTTGTTTCCGTGAAAAAAGAGGGGTTTTCCTCAAAAATGCAGCGGCTCTACCGTCGAGGGAGCCGTAAAGATACCGTAGAGTGTTATGTATTTCATGTACAAAGATCGTATTGTAGTGTTTCTTGAGTTATGAGACCAATTCATAGCGAGAGACTTCAAAAACCAAATGTGTAATTTTGTCATGCGAGGTAATCCGTTTCCCAAACTCCACTCCACCAAATCAAAACCCAGAGGCGGGTCCGGCGGGGACAGCAACCCGAGCTTGGCCTTGGCGTGGAAGCTAGGCGGAACAGAATGGCGGCCCTGCAGGGGAGAAGGCTCCTCCTTCCCCTTCCCCTCTCCCTCCTCGCGCGGCAAGCCCTCCGCCGTGCCGTCCCACCGCCCATCCCCCGCTGCCGCTTCCTCGGCTCCTCCTCCCCGCCCGCGGCACCGGCCTCCCCCTTCCCCTCCCCGCCCGCACCCGGCCCCCGCTCCCCGCCCGGCTCGCTCGTGCCGACGAGCGCCGCGGCCGTCGTGCCGGCCGCGCGTGGCGCTGGGTCCCCCGGCCTCGAGATCTCCGCTCCGCAGCGAGGCCGGACCACCTCGGGCTGGCCCCTTCCGTCGTCGGCATTGCTCCACGCCGCGGCGCCCTGGTAAGGTTTCGGTCCGTACCGTACGTCCTTGCTCCGTCTCCCTCCGGGGAGAAGAAACAAGAAAGTTGGTGCCTTTTTTTGATCGTCTGCTCACAGCTTCTGCTCTGGCGTCTCCCCTCCCTTCCCTAGGGCGCTCTGGACATCGGCCACGGCTGATGACATGGTGGGCGCGCTCATGGGCGCCAACTTGTCCGTCTTCATGCTCTGGCGCGTGCTCGCGCATCCCAGGTTCATCACGGATCCTCACATGGTTAGTAGTGTCTTGGTGACCTGATGGTTACCCAAGTGACTTATTTTGCTTTGGTTTCGCAAGTGCTGGCCATGATTTCACTAACTAGTTCACTATGACACAATCACCTGATGATTCTGTGGACGAGCAGGTTTGGCTGGACATGTACTTCGGCGGGCGGCTGCACACGCTGCTCACGAGCGCCTCCAGCAACGTGGATCCCATGTTCATGAGGAAACATTTCATGGTTGGTGCTTGGTGGTTAATTTCTAATGTGGTGGTCTGGACTGGAGACAGTGGTACTTTGAGTCTATGACCTGATGGTTTTTGTTGATGAGCAGATCTCGCTGGACAATTTCACGAGTGGGCGTCTGCACACGATGCTCACCAGTTCTTTCAGCCACATGAACCTTAAGCACCTCTTCAACAACATGGTCGGCCTCTACTTCTTCGGCTCAAGCGTAAGACGGACACTCACTCTTGTCACTCTGTCATCTCTTCTGTTCTGTTGACGATACAGAAATGGAACCCACGTTTGTTTGTCAGGCTGAAATTGCATAACTTTGGTTGATAGGACTGATTACTGAATTAGCGTCGCAATCTCTCAACCGGGGGTGGTCTTGGTTCAATTCTATCAGTTAAATGTAGAAATTTACTTGCATTAACTTTGGTTCATGTACTTGTCGAAGATCAATAACGCTTCCTTCATCTGAAAAAGGAGTGAACTGGCTTTCCTGTATGTAATTATTTGTTATCTTTCCTGTATTAGCACTCAGACCAACATTATACATGATCTAGGAGTTGCTGCAGTAGTATATGCTTCTGGAACATGCCTTTTTGTTGGACTGGAAATGTGTAAATGCTGCACCTCTGATAACTTACATATGAACACCGTGGTAACACTGATCCTTGGGGAAAATAATATTGAAAACATATCCCCGATAATTTTTGCGTAAAGATCATGATAATATATGCACCGCATACCCAATGACATACGTATAAACACTGTGGTAACTTTGAACCCGAGGCCAAAAATTGTTGCAAAAACATATCCTTCAGTAGTTTCTGTGTAAATAGTATGGTACTATACACGCCATAAACTCAATAACTTAGGTACAAATACCATGATAATCTTTTTCCCGCGGTAAAAAAGTTGTTAAAAATATACCCCCTCTAACTTATGTGTAAGTACCTTGGTAACATACACGCCACATATCTGATAACTTACTCAAAAACACCATGGTAACTTTTCACCCTTGAGGAAAAAATTGTTGAAAACATTCATGGTAACTTTTCCGTGCAAATAGCATGATAACATACACACCGATGACGTGATAATTTCATTAGCCTAGGCGTGGTAGCTTTTGACTCTAAAAAAAGTCATTGGAACATACCAACATGAGATTGATTTTTGAAGGTCTTAATCGCGATAAACTTTTTTATGCAAAATTAGATTTTTGAATAGGGCCGACAGTTTGAATTACAAAACATTTTTAATTTTCAAATATAACCCCGGTAACTTATATGAAAATAACACGATGATATACGAATGGAATACCAGATAAATTACGTAGAAACACCATGATAACTTTGACCAAGGAGGGAAACAAGTTAAAAAACATACCCCTCGTAACTTATGTGAAATAGCACGGTAATATACGAACCGCATATCCAATAACTTACGTGCAAACAATGCGGTATTTTTTTTTACCAAGGGGGGAGTTGTTGAAAATTATAACCCCAGTATCTTATATGGACATAGCACGATAACTTGCATACTACAGGCGTGGTAACATATGTAGTAGAGGCATGATAACTTCTGACCCGAGAAAACTCATCAGAACATACCAATACGGGATCTAGTTTTGAAGATCTCGTCGTGACGAATCTTTTATGCGAAAACGGTTTCATTGGACCGATGGTTTGAGTTACAAAACATTTAGAATTTTCGAAATAAAGAGATTCTATGATGACATCAGCTTGTTTGCCCTCTAGTGCATACATAAATGTACACGTGAAGAAGCGTGTGAGAACCATTTTTATGTCTCGGTAACTTATGTGAAAATACCACGATAACTTACATACCACAGGTGTGCTAACTTATGCAGTCCAAGCGTGATAACTTTTGACCCGGGAAAAAGTTGTCGAAACATAGCAACATGGGATCTAGTTTCGAAGATCTTATCGAGATGAATCTTTTATGTGATAACAGTTTTTGCATCGGACCGACGGTTTGGGCTACAAAACATTTTAAATTTCAGAATAAAGAGAATTTAGCATGACATCATTTTTTTGTCCTCTAGTGCATGTATGTAATTAGAGAGAAAAATACACGATGAAAGAAGAGAGTGAGTCATGCTAATGCATGCATGCATGTAATTAGAAGGAAAGAAAGAGGTGTGTGTGGCAGTTTTGCTATCTGCCACACATGTGCCAAATAGTGCGGTCCTATATATATATTGCATTATTTTCTTTTCCTTTTCTTTCTAAATTACAGTGAGTGGCAACTGGATACGCAACCCGCATTAAATGGTTTGTTTATGGGCAGCAGGTACAAGTACAACCACTGAAACTCCAATGACCGCCAGGTACGGCGAGGCAATCGATGGATACGATCGAGCTGCCCTATTTTATAAGGAAAAGGCGTGTTAGTGCACTTTTCTTTTTCCAAATTAGTATATAGTAGTCCTCAGTGGCAATCGGTAACTTTTTTCTTAAAAGGCTGTCATGACTAGCTTTGTTAAAATCAAATAATTGTACATTGTCTATGAGCTTGCTGACCAAGATGTGAGGGGACGCATTCATCCAAACAAAGGAGTAAATTGTATAAAACTACTATAATTCGGGTTAGGGTTCCAAAAAATTACTGAATTTTTAATTTTCGTTGAGACCTACCAAAGTCGGGGTTGGCTGTTTCAAAAAACTCAAATCGTCCGTTGCGAACATTTTAAACCGGTTTATGACAGGTAGGACCCGCTCCTAAACAATCCGTTTGTTGCAGTTTTGTTAGACCGTTATCTTACATGTGGGACCCATGTGTAAGTTATCTCTTTTTCTGTCTTTTCTTCTCTCCCTCTGCTGCGGCCACGGTGTCGCTGTAGCAGGGCCGGCAAGGCAAGGAGGAGGAGCGACGGCGGCCGGAAACGAGGAGCAGCAGGGTCCGGCAAGGAGCAGCAGCGACGCGTAGCCGACAACAAGTAGCAGCAGGGCGACATCAGTAGCAACCGGTAACCTTTTTCCTTAAAAGGCGTGTTAGTGCACTTTTCTTTTTCCAAATTATATAGTAGTCATGAGTGGCAACCGGTAACCTTTTTTCTTAAAAGGCCATTATGACTAGCTTTATTAAAATCAAATAATTATACATTGTCTACGAGCTCGCTTATCAAGATGTCAGGGGGCGCGTTCATCCAAACAAGAGAAAGCTCATTATAAATACTATGATTATTTAGCATATATGCCGCCTGATTAGATAATCGATAACAATGTTTAAAGATGATCTTTCCTATTGACGTAGATGTGTCCACACAGTCCACGAAATAGCTGGCGTCGCATCCCACCCACCATCTAGACTGTCCGGTGCGAAAGTTGATCACTTGCATAGAATTAGACTCAACTTCTGGTCGGTTGAACCCAAGAGAATTGGCCAACTCAAGTCCATCTCTCATGGACATTGCTTCATTTGTAACCACATCAGCAGCAAAAGATATATACTTGCATTTAGCAGCTATAAAGCTACCTTTGTCATCTCCCAGGACAGCAGTTATTCCTTCGTTCTCATAGAATGTTGCATCCATATTTACTTTAATGAACTTTGGGTCCGGTTTACACCATTTTTGTTCCTGAGCCACACTAGCAACCGGTAACCTAACCAACATATTTGATGGGAGTCTTCCTTTTCCTAGGTCACATGTGGGCACAAGGTACAACCACCACCGAAATTAGCCTAATCATGTGGTAGAGACCGGGGCACTGTATCAGAGCCCCCCCCCACCCCCCAAAGGCTGTCGCTTCATCATTGGTAATGTCAATTCCTACCGGACAGGTAAAAAGGGCAGAAGTAAGGCAGCCGATGAGCCCTGCTAGGATTGTATGCATGCAAAACTATTATAGTTGAGGCACAACTAGAATTCTGGGGATCTTTTTTTTAGCATGAAATATTTTCCCCTTTTAGTGGAATGTAATATTTTGCTGATTTTCAGGGCCCAGCCAAGCCAACTGAAACTAAGCCTAGGCCCAACAGTTAACCTACTCTCCTCTGGTCCTCTCACTACTCTCTCCTCGCCAAGGACCAACAGATCCAGAGGAGTAGGGGCATGAACTGGGCACTTTGGGAGCGCCTCAGAACTTGGACATCGACTCCAGTCACTACATGAAGACCGCATCGGTTCGGTAGCTTATTTGGTTCAGCTTTTCGTGTGCTGTTTAGAGATCTCCCAGAAAAGAGTAGACTTTTGCCGTGTCTAGCTAGGCTGCAAGGAAAGGGCAAATTAATCTCCATGTGCGTGCTTAATGTCTGCCTATGTAGTGTTTCTACCATTTTTGGGTTCGTACTCAGAGTGATGGATATAAACTGGATACAAACTCTGTATATGTACATATGAATAATACCTGATGCAAACTATGCATGAAATGTACTGCGTACATCACAATACAGTGCCTGTTTTTTTTAAAATCCAAAAATTGATAGCAGTGGCAGAACACAGTACCCGCCAGTGGTGCATCCTGCTATGGTGCGTCCTTGCTATGGTGCACCCATTTAGTAGTGATGGGTGCTACTTCGTGCTCGCCATTGGTGGTCTTTTAGCAGTGGCGGGAGGTCACTGGCGGGCTTGCCTGGGCCCTTAGCCCGCCACTAATGCCCATTTCGCGTACGCCACTGCTAGGCCTTTTCCTAGTAGTGTCATCAAGGAAACAAGTCCGTCGTAATGGCCTACTGGCACGGCGAAGAGGACCTTGTAGCTGAGGAAGTAGGTCGCATCACGTGCAGCGAAGGCCATGACATCGGCGCACGAGACGATGCCGCTCCCGCACTCCTTGATTCTAGCCTTGGTGACGGAGTGAAATCCGGTAGATCTTGGGTAGGGTGTGCCAAGCTAAGTGTCTCGACATGATGGTAATAGGGGAACATGTTTTTAACCAGGTCCGGGCTCTGCTAGGAGATAAAACCCTACGTCCTAGTTGTGTTTGTATTGCTTTGCGATGGAGTATAGACTACTGATGATCTACCATGAGACCGTTGTGTGTTGTGTACGAGCCCTAGCCCTCGGTTTATATAGGTACAAGGAGAACATGTTGTAGACGAATTCTAATATCTTGGAGTATACATCTAAGTCTTTCAGAGCCTTCCTTTCATACGCAATGGGTGGCCTCATCGTGGACCACTGGTGAACCGGCATGGGGGTCCTAGGTAGGGCTGGACACGAGCCGAGCGGAGCCGAGTTAGGTCCGAGCCACGCTTTAGCTCGCTCTGGAGCGGCTCGGCTCGGCTCGGCTCGTGAAACCAACGACCTGCATATTGGTGGCTCGGCTCGTTTTTTCACTGACTCGGTCCAATCCGAGCGGCTCGTGACAGGACGGCAAGTGACGTGGGCAGTGTGGCGGCACAGCTTCGGGAACGCAGCGGCCGACGTTGGGGAGGACTAGGAGCAGAGAAGGACGTGGGTGGGTAGCGCGCGAGCACCGGCGTGCGTGCATGCGCTCGGCAGCGATGTCATGCCTGCGTGCGTGCACGCCGATGACGGCATGCGTAGGCGCGGCGTCCAGCGTGGTCGCGTTGTCCTGCCCCAGGTCGTAGGGGACGCAGCAGAAAACAAAAATTTTCCGACCTACGCACCAGCCCAGGACCACTATGGAGACTGCATACATGGTTTGATCTTTTTCGTTACCGACTCGTAGCGCAGCGGGAAGTAGAGTCGATGACGATCGGCGGTGCAGATCCCCCCAGCTAGGATTTACAACCTCCCAACCGCGAGGATGTATACCCTCATCTGCTCCTCAGACAGCCCTCCGGGAGGCGGTCGAACAGCCCCCCGGACGATGTCGCGGACAGCCCTTCGGGAGGACCTTTGAAACTCGAACAGTCACTCGGACAGCCCTTCGGGAGGACCTTTGAAACTCGAACGGTCACTCGGACAGCCCTTCGGGAGGACCTTCGAAACTCGGACGGTCACACGGACAGCCCTTCGGGAGGCACTCACGAACTAAGACCGAAACTACGATCTCTCTACAGAGTTGCACACATACGGTGTCATCTATCCGGCAGGGCTTCACCGTCCAGAACTAGTTCCTGCCGGAACCCAGACAGCCTTACGGCTCTACGAAACTCTTTTCGTGGGAGGGAGAGAAGAAGCCAGATAATGCATGGCATGTGTATGAGAGCAAGGGATGAGTGTGGAGGGCTGCCCCTCCACCTCTATTTATAGGAAATCCCAAGGGGGTAGGGTAGTTTCACAAAAAAACCGAAAATGCACATGAATGAAGTCCTTCCACAAGGACCTAGGAGTGAAACCAAGGAACAAGATGGTCCCCAAGGGGGATACCCCATGTGGCCGGCCACACCCCCATGAGGGGCCCAAAAAATGGCTCCTATCCATCCATGTCATCCCAAGATCTTTTGGAGCAAAGCCCCAAAAAGGTGGCTTTCCATAAAGTAACCATAAAGCTGATTTTCACTATTCACGACGGCATTTTTCAGCGTCTGATCGAACTGAAAATATTTATGTGGGCTAAGAACATTTCCAGTACCCACTAAAATGATTTTCAACGCGTTCCGAAACGATTCCGGTTTTAGTGATTTTCATCTGCGAAACGCATCTGAAGTGGCTCCGGCAGCTCCGGAACATTTCCGGTTTTTATCTCAGAAAATTCCAAAAAGCTTCCAGAATGATTCTGGCATCCTCCAAGAATTATCAGGCATGTGCCGAAACCAATTTGACTTAATGGTGTATCCCGAAACAACTTTTCGGTATCATCGAAACTTATCCGATGACCTCTCTCTGCGGTACGATTCCGCTGTCCGAAACTTTTCGGTGTCCGAAACTTTTTCGGTGATTTTCTCTCAGACTCCCTGTCTAGTATTCAGCAGATAGATGACCCTTAAGCGTGTGACCCTATAGGTTCGGTGAAGTATAGACATGACCCGGAACCCCTTCCGATCAATGATCAACATCGGAGCCGTGGACACCCATATTGACCCCTATACCCACACGAATAAATATTCGAGTGAACCTCCAGTTGCCGTGTGCTATTCCTGTTGCTTCGCGATATGTTACAAATACCCGAGGTGAGACATGTTGGCATTCTCGTGGATCAACAACTTGTCCACTATGCTAGTTACCTCGTTACCGGTATTGTTCTCTTTTCTCGTTATCGTGTTCCGGCATCCCCGTGATCAAATCACAAAGTGTCTGGCCAGACGATGATGGATACCGTAACACCGAGAGGGCCCAGAGATATCTCTCCATCGTCGAAGGAGCAAATCCCGATCTTGAGCTATCAAGTTACTTGACACACTTTTCCATGAACCCGTAAGCCGCCGTAATAGCCACCCATTTACGGATGACGTTTAACAAACCCCAAAGTTCATGAAGCAAGCATGAAGAAACTCGATACTCTCATGGTCTAAGGAATCATGCAAACGTTAACCATCTCTGTGTTATGTACCAATAAACTTGTGACGAATGAATCTCATAGCATAACATCAATCCGGGTCGATTCAACACAAATGTTCTCTTAACATTGTGCCCTCAAAGTTGCTGGCATAGACATGCCCATGACCAGGAAAACAGAATCATCATGCAACACTTGAGCTAGTCTTAGAAGCCAGACTAGGAATACTTCTTACGGTTTATTATTCCACACGTGCATATGAGTCTTCCTCCGAGCCTCGTGGATATTGCAGACTCGAGAATCATTGCAGTTATAGCATGGAACATAAACATAATTATGAACTCGGAGATAAATAATATCATTTATTATTGCATCTAGGGCATATCTCCTACAGACTCCCACTTGCACTAGAGTCAATAATCTAGCTTATGCTAATGCACTTCACACCTGTGGCACACTGGTGTAAATATGCTTCGCTTGTGGTATAGCCTGATGTCCAACGGATCTGACCACTTCAGTTCCGTGTGTATCTTTGCATGTCCTCGCGTTTTCACGTTTTCACAAAATTCATATTTTGTGTGGACTTGGCTTTGTATGTATGTGAATCACAGGTCGAACCTCGATTCCTCAGACTGAGTTATGGAGCAACTACCTGCAGTAGTGTCCCATTGTCAAAAGACATCTTGCAACTATACTAAGTTCATGAATGAACTATATGATTCAACATCTTCTTTGTCGCTTCTAAAGCGTCAACATACTTAGCCCTCGTTATAGAATTCGCCACAGTAACTAGTTTGAACAAATTCCAACTAACTGTGCCACCACATTGTGTGTTACACAAAACCCTTAATTTAAATCGAAAATCGCATGGAGAAAAGATGAAGACTCTATCGATGTAACATTTTACAACGAACTCTTCATGATCTCTGCTTGCGAGAAAACCATGTCATCAGTACTTACTCTAGTACTCTGTGACATCTTTCACTGTTGTCCCATGATTAGTAATTTGATCACTTTGGTATCCATACTCGCAACACCTTGGGAGTATCGGACATATCTGGTTGTTTTACATACCATGGAATACATGATTTATCCAAACACAAAAGTGTGTGGAATCATGTATTTTACTCATCAGTGTTTTGGGACACCGAGTCTTGCAAAAACTCTTTCCATGTGACTTTGGCAAGAATCACTCCTTGGCGTTTTAAATGCTAAAAGGTTTTAGCATCTTGTCAATATGTATTCATTGCTTAGCCCCATTAGGTAAATCTATCTCCATAGATCATCATGCCTAATATTGAGGCTATTTAGCCTAAGCACTTCATCGAAAAACTATTTTCAAATGAAGTCCTAATTTGTGTCAAGAAATTTATTTCTAATTACCAATGTGCCAAGCACATAAGGTTTTTAGAAATATTATTACGCTCCCACTTACTTTCTTGAATTACAAGCATCTTCGTTACCCATTGATGAAGTCAAAACCCCTTTGACCATTTCATCAAAACACGAAGATTCCAACTCCATTTTGCTCTCTTCTGTCCATTGCTGGAACTCTGAAGTTTGCATACCTACTAGCATCCTCTGGATCGACAAATTACTTTGGACTGTATCATATACAAGTCCTAGCTTTCATTTCCATCAGATGGAAATCCTTTTATCATCCATGTTTCATATCTCATGATTGAAATATGTATTAATTGCTAGTTCAACCCGAACCGACTTTAAGCATCGCTACGATGAAAACAACCTCATCGTAGTCAACTCTTGAACTTGTTATTTCAACAAGTCGAGCTTTATGGATAAAACATTTTATCCGTATCAGTTTTAAGTTCCATAAATATTCGTTAGACTCTAAGTCTTCCGAAAGGTGTATCAAGGTTTTAATCTTGAATCACTTATATGGAAACTAACTCGGGTTGTATTGGCATTTAGCCAATTCCGGAGTCAGGGCCCATCAACGCTTCCTTGTGTATCGTAGGTATAATGTTGTCTAACAACAATATCTCGTTTGCGCACCTGAGAGGTTTGCACGAGCCTTGCCTACGTGGTTCAGCTGCAAGTTCGACCGAAGTTCATACATTTTATTGTAAAGACTTCTGTATCAGTCGCAGTAGGAAACTATGGAATTTCTTCCAAGGTCTCTTTCCTTTGATATGATGAAGATACTGTTTATCTCGTCGAGTTGCACTATTCTCCCACTCACCTTTTAGAAAGAACCATTCTCTTTAAAAGCACACCGTTTCACGGCAAAACTATTTGCCTCGGTATAGTGAGGGAGGAATACCCAACATTTTGGTATAACCTACAAAGTAGCACTTGTCTGATTTGGAATAGGTTTGCAACCTTTTACACAAGCCCCATATTCCAAATGTTAAGAAAAGATATAACATGGTTGGGCGTACCATACCATGGCTTCATTTCAACAGACCCGATGTAGCTCTTTTCAGTGTAAAAGCCGCAGTCTCTAAAGCATCACTTTAAAAGGGATAATGGCAAATTTATTTATGTCATCTTTGACCTTACCATGTCATAAATGGTTTGATTACATCTCCACGGACTTTCCACTTGCAGTGGTGTTCCGGGAGGTGCAAGTTTACGAAACCCCTTTCACAACTCATCAGACATTCGCTAAACATGTAACTCAAATATTCCTTTGTGCAATCAAATTGCAGAAACATAATTTTCTTGTTACAATAACTTCTACTTCATTTTTGAGAACCTTTCGAATGATTTCAAAAGATCCAGACTTACGTCTCATCAAGTAAATATCCATATATCTACTTGAGTCATTTCTGAAGATAAATAAATCCACCACTAACAACACTTATCGGACTACACACATCAAATGTATGATCACTAATAAGTTTGTTGTTCGTTCCTTATGGCCTGTGAACGGTATTTTAGTCACTTCACTTTTCGGAGGAAAGTTGCAAGTGTCAGATGATTCAAAATCAAAAAGACTTCAAAATCCATCATAATGGAATTTTCCATGCGGGTTTCTCCAATGTGACCAAATGTAGTGCCACACTTGTGTGGTATTCTTTTAGTCTTGCGACATTTAGCGTCAGTGTTATGGATGTATCATATTACCCTCAATATTCATAACATACGTCCCATCGATGATGGAAGTATGGCCCTTATGTTATTCATAATACTTAACAAAAATTGTTGTTTTTATGAACAACTCTTTTGCAACAAACATTGTGCAATGGGCTAGAGTGTATGAAACTCTAAAATGAATTATGAAAAGTAAACCCAGAGGTATTGTATTATTGTAAATATTCATAACATACATCTCATTCATAATGAAAGTATGGCCCTTGTGTTATTCATAACATCGAACAATAAAAAGTTCTCTTATGAACAACCTTCTTGCAAGATGCCTTATGCAATGGGATAGAGTTTGTAAAACTCTAAATGAATTATGAAAATAAATACAGACGGCAATACACCGATGGAAGGTATAGTAACATTTACTATGTTCCCTGTGTATACCTTAACCTCATTTCTAGCTAGTCTTTCAGGCCATAGTAGATCTTACATCGAGTTGCAACAGAATGCAATCGAGCGGGCATTTTTGTGATGAACTCACAATACCCAAGAATTAGTGATTAACATGTTTAACCATAATTCGCAAGAACTATATCTTTGACCAGCCTTCTATACATCAAAAACTTGTATGACATTCATACATGAGCTGGATATTCCAGTCTTCTTTCCTTTTGCCTTTATGCTTCTAGCAGTTTAACTTTTAGTATTTCTCCTACTCTCAGAAGAAGCACCCAACTTAAGAGTGGCATTAGCTCCGGACTTCCTAGGCGTGTAAGTCATACTAACACCCTATGGACACTTCTTTTCTCTTTAAGTTGTTGTTTTATTCACCTTTCATTATATGACAGGCGTTCTTCTGGATCCCTTTCCTAACAGTCAAATGCATAGTAAACACTTTTACTAATACTTGCAAACAAACATTGCTTTGTTTGTATCTGAAAATAATTTCCAGTTTCATGAATATCATATAACTATCCCAACTTTCGAAGTTTGGGTTTCATGGAAGCAAACATATTCCACTTGACCGTAACAGAATTCTAGCCTTGGTGACGGAGTGAAATCCGGTAGATCTTGGTTAGGGTGTGCCAAGCTAAGTGTCTCGACATGACGGTAATAGGGGAACATGTTTTTAACCAGGTCCGGGCTCT
Source organism: Aegilops tauschii subsp. strangulata (assembly GCF_002575655.3). Classification (NCBI taxonomy): domain Eukaryota; kingdom Viridiplantae; phylum Streptophyta; class Magnoliopsida; order Poales; family Poaceae; genus Aegilops; species Aegilops tauschii. The sequence continues at coordinate 472,982,932 of NC_053040.3, read as the reverse complement.
GCTAGGAGATAAAACCCTACGTCCTAGTTGTGTTTGTATTGCTTTGCGATGGAGTATAGACTACTGATGATCTACCATGAGACCGTTGTGTGTTGTGTACGAGCCCTAGCCCTCGGTTTATATAGGTACAAGGAGAACATGTTGTAGACGAATTCTAATATCTTGGAGTATACATCTAAGTCTTTCGGAGCCTTCCTTTCATACGCCATGGGTGGCCTCATCGTGGACCACTGGTGAACCGGCATGGGGGTCCTAGGTAGGGCTGGACACGAGCCGAGCGGAGCCGAGTTAGGTCCGAGCCACGCTTTAGCTCGCTCTGGAGCGGCTCGGCTCGGCTCGGCTCGTGAAACCAACGAGCTGCATATGGGTGGCTCGGCTCGTTTTTTCACTGACTCGGTCCAATCCGAGCGGCTCGTGACAGGACGGCAAGTGACGTGGGCAGTGTGGCGGCACAGATTCGGGAACGCAGCGGCCGACGTTGGGGAGGACTAGGAGCAGAGAAGGACGTGGGTGGGTAGCGCGCGAGCACCGGCGTGCGTGCATGCGCTCGGCAGCGATGTCATGCCTGCGTGCGTGCGCGCCGACGACGGCATGCGTAGGCGCGGCGTCCAGCGTGGTCGCGTTGTCCTGCCCCATGTTGTAGGGGAACGCAGCAGAAAACAAAAATTTTCCGACCTACGCACCAGCCCAGGACCACTATGGAGACTGCATACATGGTTTGATCTTTTTCGTTACCGACTCGTAGCGCAGCGGGAAGTAGAGTCGATGACGATCGGCGGTGCAGATCCCCCCAGCTAGGATTTACAACCTCCCAACCGCGAGGATGTATACCCTCATCTGCTCCTCAGACAGCCCTCCGGGAGGCGGTCGAACAGCCCCCCGGACGATGTCGCGGACAGCCCTTCGGGAGGACCTTTGAAACTCGAACGGTCACTCGGACAGCCCTTCGGGAGGACCTTCGAAACTCGAACGGTCACACGGACAGCCCTTCGGGAGGCACTCACGAACTAAGACCGAAACTACGATCTCTCTACAGAGTTGCACACATACGGTGTCATCTATCCGGCAGGGCTTCGCCGTCCAGAACTAGTTCCTGCCGGAACCCAGACAGCCTTACGGCTCTACGAAACTCTTTTCGTGGGAGGGAGAGAAGAAGCCAGATAATGCATGGCATGTGTATGAGAGCAAGGGATGAGTGTGGAGTGCTGCCCCTCCACCTCTATTTATAGGAAATCCCAAGGGGGTAGGGTAGTTTCACAAAAAAACCGAAAATGCACATGAATGAAGTCCTTCCACAAGGACCTAGGAGTGAAACCAAGGAACAAGATGGTCCCCAAGGGGGGATACCCCATGTGGCCGGCCACACCCCCATGAGGGGCCCAAAAAATGGCTCCTATCCATCCATGTCATCCCAAGATCTTTTGGAGCAAAGCCCCAAAAAGGTGGCTTTCCATAAAGTAACCATAAAGCTGATTTTCACTATTCACGACGGCATTTTTCAGCGTCTGATCGAACTGAAAATATTTATGTGGGCTAAGAACATTTCCAGTACCCACTAAAATGATTTTCAACGCGTTCCGAAACAATTCCGGTTTTCGTGATTTTCATCTGCGAAACGCATCTGAAGTGGCTCCGGCAGCTCCGGAACATTTCCGGTTTTTATCTCAGAAAATTCCAAAAAGCTTCCAGAATGATTCTGGCATCCTCCAAGAATTATCAGGCATGTGCCGAAACCAATTTGACTTAATGGTGTATCCCGAAACAACTTTTCGGTATCATCGAAACTTATCCGATGACCTCTCTCTGCGGTACGATTCCGCTGTCCGAAACTTTTCGGTGTCCGAAACTTTTTCGGTGATTTTCTCTCAGACTCCCTGTCTAGTATTCAGCAGATAGATGACCCTTAAGCGTGTGACCCTATAGGTTCGGTGAAGTATAGACATGACCCGGAACCCCTTCCGATCAATGATCAACATCGGAGCCGTGGACACCCATATTGACCCCTATACCCACACGAATAAATATTCGAGTGAACCTCCAGTTGCCGTGTGCTATTCCTGTTGCTTCGCGATATGTTACAAATACCCGAGGTGAGACATGTTGGCATTCTCGTGGATCAACAACTTGTCCACTATGCTAGTTACCTCGTTACCGGTATTGTTCTCTTTTCTCGTTATCGTGTTCCGTCATCCCCGTGATCAAATCACAAAGTGTCTGGCCAGACGATGATGGATACCGTAACACCGAGAGGGCCCAGAGATATCTCTCCATCGTCGGAGGAGCAAATCCCAATCTTGAGCTATCAAGTTACTTGACACATTTTTCCATGAACCCGTAAGCCGCCGTAATAGCCACCCATTTACGGATGACGTTTAACAAACCCCAAAGTTCATGAAGCAAGCATGAAGAAACTCGATACTCTCATGGTCTAAGGAATCATGCAAACGTTAACCATCTCTGTGTTATGTACCAATAAACTTGTGACGAATGAATCTCATAGCATAACATCAATCCGGGTCGATTCAACACAAATGTTCTCTTAACATTGTGCCCTCAAAGTTGCTGGCATAGACATGCCCATGACCAGGAAAACAGAATCATCATGCAACACTTGAGCTAGTCTTAGAGGCCAGACTAGGAATACTTCTTACCGTTTATTATTCCACACGTGCATATGAGTCTTCCTCCGAGCCTCGTGGATATTGCAGACTCGAGAATCATTGCAGTTATAGCATGGAACATAAACATAATTATGAACTCGGAGATAAATAATATCATTTATTATTGCCTCTAGGGCATATCTCCTACACAGGTGCCCCTGCGGCATGTTGCCCAGCGCCGCCGCAACGTCAGCCCCTCCTCAACTTGCTTGGAAAGAGAATGGCAGATCGATGGATGGCGTCGGGAAGAAGAAGAGATTGCAAGGAGGGAGGCTGGGGGCGACCGATGTGTGTGGCGGCGGCGGCGGCAGGGATGGTGCTGGATGGGGTGCGTGGGTGCGTGCTGCTCGTGTAGGTCAGAGAAAAGCGGTTTGCTTTGTATTGGGCTTGGCCTGCTCGTGTAGCGCTGGGCTGCGGAATCTTAAAATTTGAGTGTGCGACGAAACGGGCCACCGAGCTGGACCGAGCGAAAACAGGCTCGGCTCGGTCGCTGAACGGGCCTATATTTCCAGCTCGGCTCGTCCTTTTTAGTTGTCGGGCCGAGCCCAGTCGGGCCGAGCTAGAACGAGCTTCGAGCCGAGCTAAAATGCTCGCTCGTACGTCCAGCCCTAGTCCTAGGGCATGCCCACCTAGCCGGGAAACGGCGTGGTGAGAGACCCCTAGCCAAGACATCATCAGTTGCTCCTAATCAGTCTTCAAGTCACGGACGCTCCTCGATTTTCCTGAGCTATTCTTCATACATCAGTCATTGGTTTTGAAAACTGGTTTAACAAGTCATCTCGTATCCAATTTCTTGATAGTCTAATTGTACCCGAGGAGTTTTTACATGCACCTCAGTTTCCGCCAAGCAATTCATCACTTTTGTGTCGATCTAGATGTCGAAAATATTCCCACGCAGTCATTTCTTAACCGTGAAACATTCCCTCACTTGGCTTGTCATGATGGCCCGTCCTGGCTCTGACAACACAGGCCAATCCCATCCGCCAGCCCACATGGCTACGAGGTGGCCACGTCTCAGCAGTCAACATAATGTACGAACATGGGCCAGGGCCCCACCTTTGTCATGTCTTATCATAAAAGCGATCGTGGTAATTAATAAGCTCCCCCATGATTGTCGTGCATACCGAATGGGAAACAATGGAATCAATGCCACGTAGATTGGTCGTGCCGTCGCAGCTTGGTCGTGCGGCCGCAACTTCGCACATAGCTCTTGTATAAAAGGCGGGTGCCTGTGAGGGGGAAGAGGCTTACACCCTCGCATCATCCTCCTCTTTTGTCCTCTTCCTCGAGCTCCGCCTTTCCAATCTTTCTTCGTGCCCCTTCTGATGGGAATTGTTGCATGGAAAACAGTTTTTCCCTACAAATTCACCCAATATCCAATCTACTAGATACTAGCAACAATTGGGAAAGTCTACATACCCTTGTAGACCGAAAGAGGAAACGTTCTAACGAACATAGTTGTCGTCATTGTATTTTCTTCGCGATCCAATCAGATCCAGCACCGCACGAACGACACCTCCGAGATATGCACACGTACGGCTTGGTGACGTCTCCTTGATCCAACAAGGGAGAGGGAGAGGTAATAGGATCTATGCCAGCATGACGGCGTGGTGGTGGAGTTTATGATGGAGCTTCAGCAGGGTTTCGCCAAGCATCTGCGGAGAAGGAGGGAGTAGTAGCAAGGGGGGAGGCACCTAGGGTTGGATGGATTGCTGCCCCCCGCACCTCCCCTCTTTATATAGGCGTGGTGGAGGGGGCTAGGCCCCTCCTCTAAGCCCCTAGGGACGGCGTCTAAGAGGGGGAAGGAAATCCGTTCATTTCCTTCCCCCACCGATCGCGATCCCTCTTTTTAGGGATCTTGATCTTATCCCTTCGAGATATGATCATATTTCTTTTAGGGGGGGGGGGGGGTATCTTGGTGCGCGTGGACCAGGGGTGTGGGCCTTGCCCCACTACCCACGTCCAAGTGGGTCCCTCCATGCAGGTGGCCCCTATTTCGGAACCTTCTGAAACCTTCCCTGTACAGTACTGAAAAATCCCAAACATTTTCTGGAACCCTGAAAACCACTTTCCTTATATGAATCTTCATCTCCGGACCATTCTAAAGATCCTCGTGATATTTCGGACCCCATACGAGACTCTGAACTATATTCGGCCTCACCATTATGAATACCCCATTACGACCCTAACGTTACCGAACATTAAGTGTGTGACCCTACGGGTTCGAGAACATGCGGCCAAGATCGAGACACCTTTCCAATCAATAATCACTAGCCGGACCTGGATGACCATAATGACTCTCCCATATTCGACAAAGATCTTCATCGGTTTAAACCACAATCTCGTGGATTGAAACCATCCCGTATTCCATTCCCTTTGTCTCGAGATATTTGACTTACCCGAGATCCGATCGTTGGTACCACCATATCTAGTTCAATTTCGTTACCGGTAGTAGGGCCGCTTGGCGGCATCCACTAGGTGGTTTTTCTACCTTTTTCTCTTTTCTTTCTTTGGGCATGATTGTGCTGTTGCCCCAACTGTCGCTTTGAGTATGACTTCGGATGTTGGTTGTATGGGCCGTTGCTTTATCTATAAAGCAGGGCGAAATCCTATTTCGGGAAGCCTAGATTCATATATAACCCGTTTAACTCTGTATTTTTAGTTTTCATTTGCGAGTGTTTAACTCTGTATTTTGGCCTTAACTAAATCGATAGAGCTCCTGCCTTGCTCATCTAAACAATAACCAAAAGTGGTTGTAAGACTGAAATAGCATACACGCACATAAACTCTAAATGGCGGTATAAAACATACAAATATTTTTTGGCCACGTGGATGCTCTAAGATGGCAAAGGTGTAGCACAAGAAGTCATAATGGTAATCAAAACTTTTGTAAAATATCATAGAAATAGGTTCCCTGTTTTTAAAAAAGACAATTAAATTAGCAAATGAAACACATGATAAAATGAAAAAGGTCAGACCAACTGGGAAATGTGTACGCCATGTTTTGATATTGCATCATGTATTGCGAGGATTTAGCCCAAGAATCGGTCATTGGAACATTCTTTGCCTAAGGTATATTTGTTGCATTTCCTTTTCTTTATTGGTTGAACTCACAAATATATTAACCAAGCGACCAGCTTGGTAAGCTACCAACACAAAATCGCAAACTCTCAAATCTATTAGATAGTCCATATATGTCAATATGTCTATATAGACTCGACGCAAAAGAAATGGTGTTATGGGCATTCTGTTTTGATGTATTTTACTTCTACTTATGTAACGGTAATTTGCTCAGAATTAGGCCAGGTCTGGCCACCACTCACAACCCCATGCATAGACATGTAGAAAGGGCAGAGAGGCTCCAGCATCACTACCCTTGGTCGTCATGCTGTGACACTGCCCTTGTCGATAGTATGTCAGTGTTTCCTCGCGTTATCAGACCCCAGAAGCTGGGGAGAGGGGACGGCTTATTTTTTCAAGCTGCCAAAAGAATTGACCCCTAGTGTATCATGCTGTGGGCAATAGCAGGTCTGTCACTCATGGTCTCATTTCCTTCTCCCACCCTGTAGTGTGTAGAGTGTAGGTGGCTCCAAATTCAAGAATGTTCAGCCAATTATGTGCCAAAGGCACACCAAGCCTCCAGGCGCCGCCTTCTCCCACCTCCCTAAGTGTTTCCCAACCCGCATCTTGTACTCTATACTTCTCTAGGCAGTTTTCTGTGTTGGCTCACAAAGTGATGCTATACCCTTAGTATAGGATGCATGCATACCTCGGAGGTACCATCTACTTCGATGCTACATCGGCGGATCGTCCGGGGAAATTCTCACGGCAGGGGGGTATAAGTATAACCTAGCTACGGAAATAGGCGGGCTTCACTAACAATTTGCACTATCTCCGTTGTGTTCTAGCTGCTGTGAGAGTGATCGTTACCCACCTCTTCATAGTATTCCTAGGTGTGACCATTCACGGCAAATTTTTAGTTGCGCAGTATGTACCCCTTCAAAATCCTAAAACAATAATTATTTTAAAATAGAGGGAGTATTTAGTAATATAGGATGTGATCACACACCTGCGTTTCACCAATTCTGAATTTGATAAGCTAAGAAGCCCCCAAATAATTAAATTCATTAAGTTGAGCACACAGTAATTCTCCTTCGATGCAACCGGGACATATTTGAGCACATCGAGATAATTATGATGTCAATATCAATAATACAAGATTTATAGGATCTCCATATTGTTCTACGAACAACTTCCATAAGAGGAATGGTTGAAAACCAAAATGCCACAATGTAATAAAATGAAAGAATAAATACAACAATGGGGAAAATTAAATTTAGAAACAACATTACGAGAGGTAACCAAAATAAACATCAATGGACACACGAAAAAGTCGTGAGCTTATTCGCCAATCTCAAGCGGTTAAAAACTTGTTATGACGTGAAACGGGTCAATAGGTTTAGTGTGAGTTGACGACGCCACATTTCCTTCTGATCTCACCATTGAGATTGGTCTTGACGTCGATAGCGCCCATCCTTACCATTGCTGCCTTGAACTTCTCCTCCCACACACCGTTGTCCTTGGCATTGGCACGCACCGCTGCACTTGTATCATCTGCCGTCATGAGCGCGGCATCCGAACTGAAGAGCACCTCGTGGCTAAGCACATTCTTGTAGTACTTGTTGTCGACCTTGTTAGGGGTCTTGATATCCTGCACCACGGTGTTATCACTTCCTGTGTCTGACTTGCATTGCTCGCGAAGAGAGCTCATTAGTGTGGGGTCCATGTCGGAGGTGCTTGGGTTGAGGCGGTCGGAGAAGGATGATGAGAAGGACGAGCAATGGGAGATTCCAATTGTGTGTGCACCAGAGAGTGTGACCATCTCGTCAGCAGTCAGCCCCTTGGAGGCGAAGTTGGCCTTGAGCTGGTCCACGGTGGCGAAGGGTGGTGGCAGATTGGGGAGTGTCTCATTAATGAAGGAAACAAGTCCATCGTAACGGCCAGCTGGCATGTTGAAGTAGACCTTCTTGTTGCTTAGGAAGTAGGTGGCATCGCGCCCGGCGAAGGCCACAACATCAGCACACGAGACGACGTCGCTCCCACACTCCTTCCCGATTCTAGCCTTGGCGGCATCGATCACCTCGAAGCCACGCAGGCTCAGGTTCGGGATGCCAAACTTCTCTGGTGGGCTGTTGGGGTCCACTTGATCGAGAAGCACGGAGGCGTCACAACCCTACAAATAAACCATTATACACCAAACACACATCAGCCTACGTACATTTCATGACACAACAAACATTTATACTGTACATGTGAAGGTTCTAGTGTTAAAAAATCTTACCCTGACGAAGCAGTCGTGGAAGAAGAGACGGATGAGTCCAGCCATGATACCGGCGTTGGCATCACGCACAACTTCCCTCACGATGTCTTCCGCGCGAGGGCATGACTTCTTGTAGTAGCCGACCGCGAGTCCTTCGGTGGGTGGGCTCGGGGTGGGCGGTGGAGGGCTAGGTGTGCTCGGGGTGTATGGAGGCGGAGGACTAGGGGTAGCTGGGGTGGGCGGTGGAGCGCTAGGTGTGCTCGGGGTGTATGGGGGCGGAGGACTTGGGGTAGCTGGCGTGGGCGGTGGCGGGCTAGGTGTGGTCGGGGTGTATGGCGGCGGAGGGCTTGGGGTAGCTGGGGTGGGAGGTGGAGGACTATGTGTGCTCGGGGTGTATGGCGGCGGGGGACTAGTTATGCTCGGTATGGACGGAACAGGGGTGGGATTCCCGTACTCTGCTTGGCAGGTACGCACCGCGCAGCCGATCAGCGCGATGAGGGTCAGGACGGCGGCGAGCTTGGCCATGGTCGTCGCTAGCTCGGGGGGCTGTTGCTGGTGTTTGTCGTGATCAGCTTGGGTGGACTGATGAGAATACAAGCTGCTCTGCCTGCTATTTATAGCTAGCTAGCTCCAAGGGGGAGAGCCCGAGCTCTGGATGACAATCGTGCGAGAATGTTTCCGGAAGAGGCAAGTGGGAAGCGAACGTGGGGAGCACAATGGCGATACAGCTCAAGCAGTTGACATTCTTACCGCGATGTTAGTTGAGCAGCCGCTGCTCCAGCACATTAGGCTGGGCGACAATTAGACTGGGCGACAAGGCCATGAGTAATGGGGGAATGTTTTTTTATTGCATCGTGTACTGCAAGGGTGATTATTGAAGCGAATTAGATTAGTAAGTAGTGGTGGTGGTGGTGGTAGTATTTAACCCAAGGAAGGCAAAGCGGGAGAATGGGAAACTGCCGATCGACTGCACACACGTTTTCCTGGATGACCACGTACACTTTGGATCAGTGGTGAACTGCTGTCATGGATGGGCAGAATGCCAAAGCTCAGCTAACGCACGCCCGGAATGTCAAAGCTCAACTACTAATAAACTTGTAGATGTTGATATTTTTAAATATAAATTTGCTCAAACTTTACAAACTTTGACTTTACACACATCTTATACGCGGAGTAAAAAGGACCGGAGGGAGTACTAACACACTGCAACTGCTATTCCTAGTTCGTGCATAGTGCTGTTGTCGATCAACGCATACATTGTGAAGGTTCTTCCGATTTAGGGAATCTTACGTCCTTTTTTTGTAATTTCTCTGTTGGTTTTACCCCCCTTTTCCATCATTTTTCTTTTTCCTGTTCATTTTCTCTCTTACTTCCTTCTAAACTTTATTTTCCTCACTTCTAAAATTCATGGACGTTTCTTCAAAATTCGCAAACATTTTCCAAACATCTGAATATGTTTTAGCAGTGAACAATTGTCAAATTCATGAACATTTTTTATATGCGTGAATATTTTTTTAGATTGGTAATTTTTTTTAAAAAATCATGAGCATTTTGAAGTTACTGAATTGTCTAAAATTAGTGTACCCTGTTTTAGTGTTTTGAAATTTATGAATATTTTTAAATGCCTTAATATTTCGAAATTTGAGAACATTTTTATAATTTGTAACGTTTTTAATTCATGAAGTCTTAAAAATTTATGATGTAGATTTTTTTCATGTATACATTCTTAGTTAGTATTTTTAAAAATAAAAAAATACATTTTACATTAAAAAGGCCCAAACTCAAAACTTCATTGAATAACCGTATTGTTTTCCTTGGAACTGACAAATTTTGTTACGATGAAGATGTTATAATATTACAAACACCCAAGTGCGGATCAGTCGACCAAACATGACGTCCGTAAGTGCAATAAATCAAGGATCTCACCAAGTTGGGGATATCAGTGTTGAGTTTTCTTCATTCATGGAGGTAGCCTTGCACGTTTGGCCTTCACCCCACTGCAAAGATAGATACCACGGAGAAAATATTTCCAAACAAAATTAATCGAATTATTACTGTAGGAATTTCTATGTAATTTCTCAAATTTTACATGCAAAACATTTTTTATGTACCGATTTCGAGTATAAATAGCGTACACGCACATAAAGGCTAAATGGCGGTATAAAAATTAACAGATGTTTTATGGCCACGTCGATGCTCTATGATGGCAAAGGTTGTAGCACAAGAAATCATAATCGTAATCAAAACTTTCTTTACAATATCATAGAAATAGGTTCCCAGTTTTAAAAAAAGACAATTATTTTAGCAATTGAAACTCATAATAATAATAATAATAATAATAAAAGCTCAGACCAACTGGGAAATGGGTACGCCATGTTTTGATATTGCATCATGTATTGCTAAGGCGATTATTGAACATGATTCTATAGGATTAGCCCAAGAATCGGTCATTGGAACATTAATTGCCTAAGACATTTCTTGTTGCATTTCCTTTTTTTTATTGGTTGAACTCACAAATATATCTACCAAGCGACCAGCTTGGTTTTTTTTTTTCAAGAACATGCATGAGCGTTGCATGTCTTTTCTATTAAGATGGAGAGGTTACAACCACATCTGTCGTTACAAGCTGCTGACCAAGTGGCAGCGCAGAAAACACAATCACACAGAAAAAAATTAGTGCACTTGAAACGGGTGCCCGTCCTCAACCCTAGCCGAGACCCACAACGCTAGTTCAGCATTGGTATGAGAAATGAAGATGGCTGGCAGAGTGGCCCTGTGATCAAAGACCCTACTGTTTCGTTTGAGCCAGATGAACCTGGCCGCGATCAAAGTGTTGAGGCCTTTACGCCGGCTCTTCGGCGTCGTCGCGGCAGCCATCGGCCACTAGTCCGCCAAGGAGACAGTGTCATCGGGCGTGAAACGATGCAGACGCAGGGGCTACCAACGAAAAATTGCGAACTCTCAAATCTTTTTGATAGTCCATATGTCAATATGTCTATATAGACTCGATGCATTAGAAATGGTCTATATATATGTCGTGGGCATTTTTTGGGGTGTATTTTACTTCTACTTATGTAAGGGTAATCCGGTCAGAATTAGGCCATGTCTGGCCACCACTCGCAACCCCATGCATTTTGTTTTTGGAACGAAGACGCTAGAAGCGTCCGGCTTTAAATTAATAAAGGCATCAGGCATAATTGTCACAGACGTTCACAGGCGTTACAGCAAAGTATCACAACAAAACAGGCGCAAGGATGCAACAAGAAGCCAGGGATACAACAAACGCACATCAACTTAGTTCGCACCCTAACCCTGCGACTGCCACAACTCCAAAAGCTAGAGACCAAACTAAGGAGGCTGCCGCGCGTTCAACATCGTGCTTTTGATCTTCTCCATGGTCTCCGACATCCGCTCAGCATCGCGGTGCTTCCCCAACGGTGTCCACATCTGTAAAAAGAGATGGCATTTAAAGATCACATCAGCGGGGTGATTAGGGAACTTCTTTTCAATCATCATTTTGTTCCTAATAGACCACAAACCCCAAAGGAGCGCCCCTACGCAAGGCCACACAATACGGCCACTAGATCCTTTCTAGGATTGAACAATCTAAAGCAAATCAGAGCCCGACGCCGGGCTCCAATTTTGCTGGAATGCGTCCCTCACTGCACTCCACGCGAATCTAGCTAGCACACATTGGAAAAATACATGATTCGCATCTTCGTGATTCCCACACATGATACACGTTCCATCGGAAGGCCCGTTCCTTTCGGCAACATTATCCGCCATCGGCAGGCGATTTTTAAACATTTGCCAAAGGAAAATTTTGATCTTGAGAGGGATCCCTGCCTTCCACAATCCTCTGGCAATATCCGGGGTGTTGCCTTCCACCAATTCGGCGTATAAAGACTTCACCGAGAATTTCCCAGAGGCCGTCAAACCCCAGGAGACCACATCTGCTCCCAAGCTTAGTGGTGCCGACCCGATTTTCGCCAACAGCTCGTTCCACCTACCCCTTTCAGGCTCTGTCAAGGGGCGCTTAAAGTGGATAGCTGGTGGCGACGTACTAAGGGCCTCTCCAACCAGCACGTTAGTGTCCGTCACTAGCTGGTAGATGGAGGGAAAAACCTGCCACAACGGCCGGGGTTCAAGCCAGCTATCAAGCCAAAACCGCGTGGACCGCCCGTTTTTGACTTCAAACTTGGCCCCCTCCGCAAAGGCAGGTGGAACCGCCTGGATCCCATTCCAGAATGGCGACCCTTTACTCTTGGCGGTGAACAAATTCCCATCCGGGAAATATTTCGCTTTCAGGATGTCGGCCCAGAGCCCCGACTCTTTTTGGGCCAGACGCCACCACCATTTCGAAAGTAAGGCCACGTTCATCATCTTAGAGTTAATGATCCCCAAGCCACCGAACTTTTGAGGTCTACAGATAGCCGCCCACCTAACCAAATGGTACTTTTTTTCCGTTCTGCATCCTTCCCAAAAGAACTCAGAACGAGGCGTGTCCAACTTCGCATGTGTAACACCCCGGATGTAACTTTCCATATTTGTAACTCCAACTCTTGCCATTTTCGGCTATGTGTTATGATATTCCCTACGTGGTTGGGTTTTGTCTCTCGTTTTGCGTTTTGTTCATGTCATGCATCTCATATCATGTCATCATGTGCATCTCATTTGCATACGTGTTCGTTTCATGCATCCGAGTATTTTTCCCCATTGTCCGTTTTGCAATCCGGCACTCCCACATGCACCGGCGCACCCCTCTTGTTTCTTTTCGTGAGCGGGTGTTGAACGTTCTCGGAATGGACCGAGTCTTGTCAAGTGGCCTTGGTATACCACCGGTAGACCACCTGTCAAGTTTCGTTCCATTTGGAGGTCGTTTGATGCTCCAACGGTTAACCGGGTAACCGCAAAGTCCTTTTATGTGTTGCAGCAAAAACCCCCTCCAAAACAGCCCATTAACCCCTCTAAGTCACTTCCATGCTCTAGGTCGTTCGATCACAATCGTGTGGACAAAAACCGTGCTCCATTTGGAGTCTCCTAGCTCCCTCTACCTATAAAAATACCTCCTCAAATCGCCCTCCGCCGCCACCGGACGTGTCCACCGCCGTCGGACACTTCAGCCGCCGCCGCCCGCAGCCAACGGGACGCCGCCACGTGGCGCGCCGCCGTCCCCGCCGCCGAAGCCCGCCCGGGCCCGTGGCCGGCCCGCGCCTCGCCCGCTGCCCCGCGCCACCGCCCTCCGCCGCCCTCCGCCCGCGCGGCCGCCTCGCCGCCATTCCGCCGGCGCTGCCGCTCGTCCCCGCGGCCGCCTCGCCGTCCTCGCCGCGCCTCCCTCCGGCGAGCTCCGCGCCTCCCCCGACCCACGGCCCCTCTCCCCCGAGCTCCTCTCCGCCGGCCGCCGTCCCCTCCTTCTTCCCCAGCTCCGGCAGCCCGAGCCGCTCCAGATCCACTGCCCACGGTTGACTTCTTCCTCCCCCGAAATTTCTTCAAGTCCTAGATTTTTTGCATTATATGCTTCTGTTCATTGCATCATAACTCTCTGCATATAGCTCCGTTTCGTGCGTGTAATATATCGAAATGTTCGTCTCGAGATGCTCTTCATTTTGTTCCATTATGCCATGTTCATTTGAGTGCATCTTGATGCCCAAATCTCTGGTGCAAGAGTGCTATATGCTGTTAACTGCTGTTACTTATCAGAACTTGGTGATTTGTTATTTTTGTTGCAATTGATGTGTGCATCTTATGAGTAGGAGCTCTACATGTGTCTTGATGTATGCCATGCCATCTTTACAGAGGTTTATGGCATGTATTTTTGTGATCTATGTGGTGACTAGCACAAGCATGCAAACTAGGCTTCATGATGTTTCTGATTTCAGGGACTTGGTAATTTTACCAAGTCTGTGACTGCTGTTATTTTGTTGCCATGTATCCATGTGTCTACAGAGAGATCCATGCTCCTTTTGGTGATGTTAAGTAAGGATGTTTTGTAGATATAGTTTTGCTCTATCCATCGATGCCCCCTTTTTGCAATTATGGAGTGCCATAGCATGTCTTAATCTTGCTCTACTTTTGCTATAAAATATTTCTGGCAGATTGTTAACATGATATTCAATTTTGCCAAGGTTGTTGTAGTTGTTTCATACATGCTATGTACTTGCTCTTTTTATGTATAGCTTCATAAACATGCCATCTTGCTGTAGGTATGCTTGTTTTGTCATGCATTGCTTTGTGGTGAGTAAATAAAGCTCACCAAGATGCCCTCATAATTCTGTTTCTGCCATGCTCTGTTTTCTGCTAAGTCTGGAACCTGTTAACGAAACTTGCTATGTTTACATGGTTGCCATCATATCTTCTGGTCCTTTTTGGCTTATGGTCAGTAAGGGACTTTTGTTCTATGTATTTAGTAGATTCATTCCATACCTTGTTTTGCTATGTTAAGTTCTTGTAGCATGTGTTTTTCTTGCTCTGAACATTGCTACCTGATACTGTTTCAGCCATGTCCAGTAATTTCACTAAGTCTGTGATCCTGATATCTTTTGCACTTTTGCCATGCTTGTTTGAACCTGTTATGATGTGATCTAGCCATAGCTCAGTGTTCATATTTTGTCAAGCATCTCCTGTAGATTACTGCCATATGCTTTGTTGCTATGTTGGGGTGCTGTTGCATAGTTACTTGATGTATTCTAAGTGCTAGCATGCTGTTAATCGCAGATTCGTGTCATTCTTGTTTTGCTTGCCATTTGCAAACCGTGCATCCGTTTCCGGTGATCTTTATATCGATTTCGACCGAAATTATCTCATCTTTCCAGTGGCATGCTTGGTTTGCCAAGTTACTACCTTGTTGGAGCACGCATATGCATCGCATATCATATCCCGCATATCATGCATGTTTTGCATCATGTTGCTTATGCATTTCCCGTGATTGATTGTGGTTCAATTGCTTGTGTTCTTGCTGTGGGTAGAGCCGGGTGACGAGTTCATGAACGAGGAACCTGTTGAGTACGTTTACGAGGATCAAGCTCTCGACAACTCTGAGAACCTTGCAGGCAAGATGACCATACCCTCGAAATCACTTCTATCTTTGCTTTGCTAGTTGTTCGTTCTATTGCCATGCTGCGCTACCTACCACTTGCTATATCATGCCTCCCATATTTGCCATGTCAAGCCTCTAACCATCCTTTCCTAGCAAACCGTTGTTTGGCTAAGTTACCGCTTTTGCTCAGCCCTTCTTATAGCGTTGCTAGTTGCAGGTGAAGTTGAAGTTGGTTCCACGTTGGAACATGGATATTTTGGAATATCACAATATCTCTTGTTTAATTAATGCATCTATATATTTGGTAAAGGGTGGAAGGCTCGGCCTTATGCCTGGTGTTTTGTTCCACTCTTGCCGCCCTAGTTTCCGTCATACCGGTATTATGGTCCTTGAGTTTGCGTTCCTTACGCGATTGGGTGATTTATGGGACCCCCTTGATAGTTCGCCTTGAATAAAACTCCTCCAGCAAGGGCCAACCTTGGTTTTACCATTTCCCACCTAAGCCTTTTCCCTTGGGTTTTCGCGAGCCCGAGGGTCATCTTTATTTAACCCCCTCCCCCCCCCCGGGCCAGTGCTCCTTCGAGTATTGGTCCGAACCGAGCAGCCTGCGGGGCCACCTCGGGGAAACTCGAGGTCTGATTTTACTCGTAGCTTGACTTATCCGGTGTGCCCTGAGAACGAGATATGTGCAGCTCCTATCGGGATTTGTCGGCGCATCGGGTGGCTTTGCTGGTCTTGTTTTACCATTGTCGAAATGTCTTGTAAACCGGGATTCCGAGACTGATCGGGTCTTTCCGGGAGAAGGTTTATCCTTCGTTGACCGTGAGAGCTTATAATGGGCTAAGTTGGGACACCCCTGCAGGGTATTATCTTTCGAAAGCCGTGCCCGCGGTTATGAGGCAGATGGGAATTTGTTAATGTCCGGTTATAGAGAACTTGTCACTTGACTTATTTAAAATACATCAACCGTGTGTGTAGCCGTGATGGTCTCTTCTCGGCGGAGTCCGGGAAGTGAACACGGTTTGAGTTATGCATGAACGTAAGTAGTTTCAGGATCACTTCTTGATCATTTCTAGCTTCGCGACCGTTGCGTTGCTTCTGTTCTCGCTCTCATTTACGTATGTTAGCCACCATATATGCTTAGTGTCTGCTGCAGCTCCACCTCTTTACACCATCCTTTCCTATAAGCTTAAATAGTCTTGATCTCGTGGGTGTGAGATTGCTGAGTCCTCGTGACTCACAGATTCTACCAAAACAGTTGCAGGTGCCGACGATGCCAGTGCAGGTGACGCAACCGAGCTCAAGTGGGAGTTCGATGAGGAACGTGGTCGTTACTATGTTTCTTTTCCTGATGATCAGTAGTGGAGCCCAGTTGGGATGATCGGGGATCTAGCATTTGGGGTTATCTTATTTTCATTTGGATTTGACCGTAGTCGGTCTATGTGTGGATTTTGGATGATGTATGAATTATATTTATGTATTGTGTGAAGTGGCGATTGTAAGCCAACTCTCGTTATCCCATTCTTGTTCATTACATGGGATTGTGTGAAGATAACCCTTCTTGCGTCAATACCACAATGCGGTTATGCCTCTAAGTCTTGCCTCGACACGTGGGAGATATAGCCGCATCGTGGGTGTTACAGCATGCACCCCATCCGCTAAGAGGAACATACCCATCGTGAAGAGGGGCAGGGAGGAAAGACTAGAATTTGTGAGAATTAGTCTTGCCGCCGAGGACATGAACCTCCCTCTCCACGGGCTCACCCGATTAGCCACCTTGCCGTATAAAGGTTCCCACTCCGTGATTGACAGTTTCCGGTGCCAAATCGGTAAGCCGAGATACTTAATTGGAAAGCCCCCAAGCTTACAATTAAGAAGGCAAGCCGCCTGCCAACTCTCCTGCTGACTCATCCCAATGGAGATAACCTCACTCTTGTGGAAATTAATTTGTAAGCCGGATAGGAGTTCGAAGGTGATCAACAACAACTTGATCGACGCAAGGCTATGAAGGTCTGGCTCGAGAAGGAGCATTGTGTCGTCGGCATATTGCAAGTGTGTGACCCCCCCCCCTGGAATAAGGTGATCCATGACCCCTTTGATGTGACCAGCCGCCCTGGCTTTGTCGATCATCGCCGCAAAAACATCAGCCACAAAATTGAAAATAAGTGTCCCTGTCTGAGACCCCTTATGTTCCGGACTTTTTTCCCATTTCCCCGTTAATTGTGACCGCCGTTTGTCCGCAGGAGACAATATTCATAATGCGGTGCACAAAACCCGCCTCAAAACCCTTTTTGAGGAGGGCTTCTCGAATAAACTCCCAGTTTACTCGATCGTACGCTTTTTCAAAGACCAGTTTCAGCAGGATCCCTTTCCTCTTAGTACGCTTGACAATCTCACCTAGCGCAATTGGGCCTTCTAGGATGTTGCGACCTTTCAGAAAAGCAGTTTGGCTTCGCAAGATCACACGTTGAGCTACCGGCGTGAGACACGACGCGTAGGCCTTAGCACACAGCTTGAAAGGCTTGTTGATCAAAGTGATAGGCCTAAATAATCTAATATTATCGGCGCCTTTTACTTTAGGAATGAGGCTAATAGCCCCATAATTGATTCTAGCCAAATCTACCGTAACTAGAGCAAACCCGTTAACTAACCCATAAAAGATGTGTTTAAAGCAAGGCCAAAATTTCTTAAAGAAAGCAACCGGCCAGCCGTCAGGCCCAGGGGCCGTGTCGGTTTTCATATCAGCCAGCGCCTGATCGATCTCTTTAGGGAGAAAGGCTAGGGCCAACCCGTCATTTTCCACTTGGGATACCCTATCCGCCTGCCCCCAGAACCCTTCCTGGAGGCCCACCACCTTCTCCTCGGCCGTACCCAATAGACCGACAACGAAATCATATATATATGCCTGACGATTTCTTCCTGTGTCAGCAGGAGCCCGTTCTCTGAATTAAAGCAAAGGATAAGACTTTTCCTTTTCCTGCCATTAGCGAACGCATGGAAATAACTCGTGTTCGCGTCACCTTTGGTCACCCACTTGACACCGCGCCTACGGCGCCAGTATTCTTCTTCGGCACGCAAGATGGCTAAGACTTGGTTTTCAAGGGAGTAACGAGGAGCCCACTCACTTTCAGCCATCGGTCTCGAGTCAGCAATTGTGTCCAGCGCTGCTATCTCCACTACCAGTCTAGCCCTTTCCTTCTTGGCCTCGCTACCTTGGTTAGCCCCCTAACCCTGGAGGAAAGAGCGCATGGACACAGCCGCCGCAGTCCAAAATTCGGCCGGCCCCCACAGGGGACAGAGCTGCGCCGTGATAGACGCCCAGCGCTCCCTGACCAGAAGCTCAAATCCCTCGACCTCGAACCACGCCGTTTCAAAATAGAAACGCCTGTTTCACCGCAATGAATCTTCACCAGACGAGAAGATGAGGGGGAGGTGATCTGAGCCGATACGCGTCTCCGCCACCAGAGAACAGAGAGGGAAGATCGCTTCCCACTCCGGGGTGAAGAAAACCCGGACCGGGCGCAATTGCTTGTTAGACCAAGTGAACCTGGCACCCGAACGCGCAGCCTCACGCAAGGCACCAGTCGCAATTGCACTATTGAACATGTTCACCCTAGCCCAGTCCACATTGTCATTATTCTTGTCCGCACCCGAGCGGATCAAGTTGAAATCCCCTTCCACAATAAGAGGAAGGAGGAGCGCTCGTTTAGTCCCTAGAAAACTGAGCAGCTCAGCCATAAAATCAGCTGAGCGGGAATGGTTAGCCGGGCCATACACTGACATGATTACCCAAGAACGCTCAGAGACCCGATTCTTGATAGTCGCTGCAATGAAAAAAATACCCCGTTCCCAAGTCACAACATCACAAATATCCTTATTACACCCAAGCAAAAGGCCCCCAGACAGGCCGGAGGACGGCACCCATTGCCAATCAAAACGTTGCAAAGGGTCTAACGAAGCAAGATCCCTAAAAGAGAAGTCTGCTTTGATCGTTTCTTGTAAGGCTACAACGTCAATTCTCTCCTTAGCCATATATTCGCGCAGCTGCGTACGACGCCCCGGGTGGCCGCAGCCGCGAATGTTCCAAAACAGGTAACACATTATATGATACGGTTCCTGAGGCGAACTCCTTGCGAGCTCACCACCTTAGACACAGAGGCATCCCTCTCCTCTGTCTCCTTTTCGGGCTCGGGACCGGCAGCCTCCCCTGCTGTTGCCACTCCCTCTTCGGCATTGGCAGCACACTTGGCTGCCGCCTCAGCCAACGAGGCCTGGGCCTCTTCCCTCGCGCGGACCAAAGATATAACATCCACCCCACCGGCCCAAACCTCAACCCCACTATCACTCAAAATGGAAACCAAGTGGTCGTCGGAAAAAGCATTGAGGATGCGAAAGGAGGGCAACGGGTTACCTGAGGTCTCGAGGTTCTTGTCGGCAAGGCGGAGCTTGGCGGTTTCCAAGGAAGACAGCTCGCCCAGCTTGGCCTTGGCCCGCGCGCTGGGCGCCCGCGGCTCCACCGGGGTCGCCCTGGATCTCTTGGCCTTGACCGTCGTCCCCGCCGCCACCAGCTCTCCACCCAAACCCGCAGAGGGCACCACCTTCGTTGCCGTCGTTGCTTTGGCCGGAGGTTTCCCGCCTGCCGTCTTCTTTGGCTTCCTGCGCGATCCACTCGAGCCACGGCGCTCGGTAGCAGGGGTCGTACCAGCCCCTTCATTCTGAACGCAACCAGAGTCCGCCCCCAGCGCGATCGGAGAAGTGATCACCTAGGCACGCGGGGTCTCCAGCATCATAGTGTCAGAGAGAAGGGAGGGCACCGGCAGCTCCCGATTAGAACCATACTCGTCGAAAGCCCCAGCCAAGGTACGGGCCAGCGGGGACACACTAACCGCGGTGTCCTGCGTCGCCATGATCTGTGTCCCACCGCTCAAAGTCCCCAGCTTGTCCCAAGTCTCAGTGTCAATCGAGGTGTCCTGAATACTGTCTTCGAGCTCCTCTTCCTGGTCAGCCATCTGCACGTCGCCCTTTGGATCAACTGTCTTGCTCCCTCCTGCCCCGTCTTTGCCCGAACCAGGGCCGCTAGCCCCATGCTTGCTGTGGTCTCCCTGCTGTCCCAAATTCTCAGGCTTGTCGCCCGCGTTGGGAGGGTGCGGTTCATAAGGTCCCAACCTCAGAGCGCCCCCATCGCCGCCACGTTTTGGCAGCCTCTCTACTTCCACTTTGACTTGATAACCCTCGTGGTTAAACCACACTTCCACCACACCATTAAGCTTCTTTGGGTTTTTACAAGCCAGCTTCATCCTCACCGGCCCCAACCGGATAAGAGATAGCTCGTCCACCACAATAGGGCGGCCCAGCATCTTGAATCCTTCTTTGATCCTATCTTCCCTGCGGTGCTTCTTCGGGATCCCGTGAAGCCGCAACCAAGTCTCGGGCATCACCATGGGCTGAATCACTTCGTGCAGCATGTCACGCACCCTAGCCGTGATATCATTGCGAGGCAGGAAGAGCTTGCCGCTCGATTTTGCCATATGAAGGAGATCGGCCAAAGGGAACACCACATGGAAATCATCGTCTCCCACCTGCGTCACTTGCCAATCCCAATCCCCCGCCACGATGAGCTTGTGCTCCTGCTGCAGAATGCGAAGGGATAGCTTCCCAGGCTCCGCCGAGAGGATGTCGGAGTTCGCGATCCGCGCATCCACCGGCACCTCCTCTTCCGCCTCGTCGTCAAACTGAAGGCAGAAGAAGCCCTCCACCGTGATAGCGCTCCCCATGATCTGGAGATTGAGGGCGCGACCACGAGAAGGGCAAGCCGCCGAAGCATGGCTCTCCTCTTTGCAAAGCATGCAAAGCGGCTTGAAGGTGCACTTTGACTAGAAATGGCCCCAGCGGCCGCATTTGAAACACTCCACATCTGCTTCCGGCGCATCTTCCACAGGGATTGGCTCCCTGTTGTGCCCTTGGAAGAGGAAGGAAGCGCCACCGCCATCGCCATCGCCGACGAGCTCGGCCGGGGCTTTTTGGCGAGGGGATCCCCGTGCCTCCCACCAGAGTTGGGCAGCTCCATGGATTTGCGCTCCAGCTCGCGTTGGCGCTGCTGCACCAGGGGGGAGGAGGACTCCAATCCCCCTCACGCCCCGCCTGCGCCGGAGCAGAGCCACGCAGATCCCGCTCGTCGCGGAACCCCTGCCGGTCCCGAGCAGAAGCCTTGGCCTTATCGCGCAGCTCCCGTTCCCGCCTTCTCTCCGCCTCCATCTCCGTCGTCTCCATGGGCCTCTTGTCCGCAACCCCATGCATAGACATGTAGAAAGGGCAGAGAGGTTGCAGCACCAATACCCTTGGTTGTCATGCCATGACACTGCCCTTGTTGATAGTATGTCAGTGTTTCCTCACGTACACTAGTTCTTGCCCGTAAAGGCCTCACCAGGTTCTTGGTCACCCGACTATCAGACCCCAGAAGCTAGGGAGGGAACGGCTTATTTTTTTTAAAGCTGCCAAAAGAATTGATCCCTAGTATATCATATTGTCGGCAATAGCAGCTCTGTTACTCATGGTCTCATTTCCTTCTTCCACACTGAAGTGTGTAGAGTGGAGGTGGCTGCAAATTCCAGAATGTTCAACCAATTATGTGCCAAAGGCACACCAAGCCTCCAGGCGCCCCCTTCTCCCTCCTCCCTAAGTGTTGCACAGCGCACATATTTTACTCTCTACTTTTCTTGGCAAATTTTCAGTTGTGCAGTACGCTCCCCTTCAAAATCCTAAAACAATAATTATTTTGAAATAGAGGGAGTATTTAGTAATATAGGATGTGATCAGACACCTGAGTTTTACCAATTCTGAATTTGATAAGCTAAGAAGCCCCTAAATGATTAAATTCATTTTGAAGAGCACACAATAATTCTCCTTGGGTGCAACCGATACATATTTGAGCGCATCAAGATAATTATGATATCAATATTAATAATAAAAGATTATAGGATCTCCATATTGTTGTACAAACAACTTCCATAAGAAGGAATATTGAAAACCAAAATGCCACAATGAAATGAAACGAGAGAATAATTACAACAAGAGGGAAAAACAAATTACAACATTACAAGAGGTAATCAAAATAAACGTCAATGGAAACACGAAAAAGGCGTGAGCTTATTCTCAATCTCAAGCGGTTAAAAACTTATGTTGACGTGAACGGGTAGGTTTAAGAGTTGACGACGCCACATTTCCTTCTGATCTCACCATTGACATTGGTCTTGACCTCGATAGCGCCCATCCTTACCATTGCTGCCTTGAACTTCTCCTCCCACACACCGTTGTCCTTGGCATTGGCACGCACTGCTGCACTTGTATCATCTGCTGTCATGAGCGCGGCATCTGAATCGAAGAGCACCTCGTGGCTAAGCACATTCTTGTAGTACTTGTTGTCAACCTTGTTAGGGGTGTTGATGTCCTGCACCACCGTATTGTCATTTCCTGTGTCTGACTTGCATTGCTCGCGGAGAGAGCTCATTAGTGTGGGGTCCATGTTGGAGGTGCTTGGGTTGAGGCGGTCGGAGAGGGATGAGGAGAAGGACGAGTAATGGGAGATTCCGATGGTGTGTGCACCAGAGAGGGTGACCATCTCGTCGGTTGTCAGCCCCTTGGAGGCGAAGTTGGCCTTGAGCTGGTCCACGGTGGCGAAGGGAGGGGCAGGTGGGGGAGTGTCTCATTCATGAAAGACACACGTCCATCATAGCGGCCAGCTGGCATGTTGAAGTCGACCTTCTTGTTGCTGAGGAAGTAGGTGGCGTCACGCCCGGCGAAGGCCACGACATCAGCGCACGAGACGACGTCGCTCCCACACTCCTTCGCAATTCTAGCCTTGGCAACATCGATCACCTCGAAGCCACGCAGGCTCAAGTTCGAGATGCCAAACTTCTCCGTTGGGCTGTTGGGGTCGGTTTGATCGAGAAGCACAGAGGCGTCACAACCCTACAATACAAATAATTATGAGCCCCATCCACACACATCAGCACACGTGTGTTTCACAACACACTTTTCAAGTAACTTGTCCCGGCCTTTGCATGAAAAAAGATACACATGATGAAGGTCATTCAGATCTTACCCTGACGAAACAATCGTGGAAGAAGAGGCGGATGAGTCCGGCCTTGATGCCAGGGTTGGCATCACTTACGACTTTCGTGACGATGTCTTCCGCGTGAGGGCATGACTTCTTGTAGTAGCCCACCGTGAGTCGTTTGGTGGGTGGGCTAGGGGTGGGCTGTGGAGGGCTAGGTGTGCTCGGGGTGTATGGTGGCGGAGGACTTGGGGTAGCTGGGGATGGGCGGTGGAGGGCTAGGTGTGCTGGGGGTGTATAGCGGCGGAGGACTTACGGTAGCTGGGGTGGGCTGGAGTGTTTGACAAAAAACTACCACAATTGGGGTCGGCGTCCCACAGAACTAGCACTTTGAAAATTTTGACCGAAAACTACCGAAAATTTCTTAATTTGTCCCTAAAAACTACCAGTTTCAGTTGATGATGGTTTTAGACGATTTAAACAGAAAACTGACAAAACTGGCCAACCCGTCAGGGCTGATGTGGCTGAAAAGTCAATGCCAGGGGAGACTCGCCATTGCGCTACCCGCGCTGCAGATCGACGCCGCCGGACCCGTCCCCCCGTCTCGCCGCCGTCCAGGTCGTCCTCGGCCTCCGGCTCACCACCGACTAGCTTCCGGAGCGTGACGGGGCCGAAGACCTCCATCCCGTCCCTCCCGCGCGAGATCCCAATCCCGATCCCGATCCCAGCAGCGGCGCCGGCGGGCGGGTCAGATCCTACTCATCAGGAGGCCATGCCCCGCGAGCTGGGCAGGAGACCGAGTTGGACGGGAGAGAGGCGGACGGCGAGGCCGCGGGCTAGGGGTTGGCGTGGTGGAGGGTGGAGGAGGAGATCTGAAGCAACAACGGGGCGGTGGCTGGTCGCGGTCGGGCCGGACCTGACGGAGGGGCGGTGGCTGGTCGCGGTCGGGCCGGAGGGTGGAGGATGACCGACAAGCAGCAAGGGCTCGCCGCGATGGAGGACGCCTCGCCGGGCAGCAAGGAGCTGGCGGCCATGGTGGAGGCGGCAACGGCGGCGAGCGTGGAGCTGGACGCGGCACACCGGCTCATGTTCGCCCGAGAGGCACCCCGTGTGCCTGGGAAGAAGGCCTCCCTTCGAGCTGGAGCTCGTGGTCAGCGGCAAGGAGCAGCAGTACCACGGCTCCGGCCTCCCTCTAGCCTCCAGCGATGACCGCCGGGGAGCCGGGATGCACAGAAGCTGTTTGTGAAAATGCCAAAAAAAGATGGAGAGAGGAGGAAGAAGAATGATGTGTGGGTCCCACCTGTAATAACGGTCAACTGAACGGTCAACTTGTTTAAATCGTTTAAACTGGCTATTATCTGAAAGTGGTAGTTTTTAGTCACAAAATTAAAAAAAATTGGTAGTTTTCGGTCACTTTTTAAAAAGTGGTAGTTCCGTGGGACCAAAACCCCTAAAATGATAGTTTTTTGTCAAACACTCGGTGGGCGGTGGAGGGCTAGGTGTGCCCGGGGTGTATGGCGGCGGAGGACTAGGTGTGCTCGGGGTGTATGGCGGCGGAGGACTAGGTGTGCTCAGGGTGTATGGCGGTGGGGGACTAGGTGTTGCAGGGGTGGGTGGCGGAGGACTAGGTGAGCTAGGCGTGTATGGCGGCGGAGGACTAGGTGTGCTCGGTGTGGATGGGACTGGGGTGGGATACCCGTACCCTGCTTGGCAGGTACGCGCCGTGCAGCCGAGCAGCGCAATGAGAGTCAGGTCGGCGGCGAGCTTGGCCATGGTCGTCGCTAGCTCGGGATGCTGTTGCTGGTGTTTGTCGTGATCAGCTTGGGTGGACTGATGAGAATACACGCTGCTCTGCCTGCTATTTATAGCTAGCAGGAAGAGCCAGCTGAGCTCTGGAAGACAATCGTGCGAGGTATGTTGCCGGAAGTGGCAAGTGGGAAGCGAACGTGGGGAGCACAATGGCGATACAGCTCAAGCAGTTGACATTCTTACCGCGATGTTAGTTGAGCAGCCGCTGCTCCAACGCATTAGACTGGCCGACAAGGCGATGAGTAATCGGGGAATGTTTAGTTATTGTATCGTGTACTGCAAGGGTGATTATTGAAGCGAATTAGATTACTAGTAGGAGTGGTGGTGGTGATGGTGGTATTTAGCCCAAGGCAAGGCAATGCGGGAGAATGGGAAACTGCCGGTCGACTGCACACACGTTTTCTGGATGATCATGCACACTTGGATCAGTGGTGAACCGCTGTCATGGATGGGCCGCAACTAACACACGCCCGCAATGTCAAAGCTCAACGACTAATCAAGTTGTCAACTAGTAACAGACTAACAGTTAACAGCTAGCTCGTTCAAGCAGTTGACAACTTGGTACATCCATTAGACCGGACGACAAGCCGATGATTAGCTCGAATGGGGAATGAGCATGCGATGTCAGTGCGTCGTGTACTGCGAGGGTGATCATTGGAGAGGATTAGCACGTTGGGTATTGCGCGCGGGGGTCGTGCAGCGCTAACTGCTGAGTGATTGACCTGCATTACACAACTCATATATAACTCTGAAAATGGCAGTCAACTTTGACCATGCATGTATGGACTTGGTTGTAGTACAGTTAATTAGTGCTAAACTGCTAATGGTGTGTCTGTATCCTACCGTATGGACACGTTTGACTGTACTCCCTCCGTCCCGAAATATAAGAACGTTTTTCAAGCTAACATAGCTTGAAAAGCGTTCTTATATTATGAGACGGACGGAGTAGTTTTCTTCGACGGGAAGAGGCGGAAAGAATTTTCTGAAAGTGCTTATGATTTTTTTTTTGAAAGAGCAGAGGCAGAAAGAATTTCGCATGACGTTCCTCTCCTACAGTACTTACTGACGTACTCCTTCGTCTCTAAATAGATGATGCCATATAAATTCAGTTGAAAAATCAGTTATTTTAAAATTTGATAAAATATATATAGAATAAATTATTAACAACTACAATGTTGAATAAATACATTATCAAAATGTATCTAATGGTGGATATGCTGATATTGTTTTGGTATTATTTATCTTCATTTGTTTACATATAGGGTTGGTCAAATATAGGAACCATTGACTTTTTGACTTGGTTTATATGCCATCTATTTGGGGACGGAGGGAGCTAGCTTGTGAGTTTAGCATTCTGCTAGGTACGATACTCAATACAGTCACTTTTAGTCTGCATATAAGTTTTCTATAAGTAAAAGTATCTCTAGTTTAGTCAAACAGATAGAAACAAGTATCAACATTCACAATACCTAATAAATACTTATCATTAGATTCATTATGAAACTTAATTTCATATTATATACATTTAGTATTGTAGATGTTGATATGTTTTAACATACATTTGCTTAAACTTTACAAAGTTTGACTTGACACAAATCTTATACGTGGAGTAAAGAGGACCGGAGGGAGTACTAACACACTGCAACTGCTATTCCTAGTTCGTGCATAGGGCTGTTGTCGATGAATGCATACCCCGTGAAGGTTCTTTCGATTTAGGGAATCTTTCGTCCTTATTTATAATTTCCCTTTTGGTTTTACACCTTTTTCCTTCATTTTTTCCTTTTCCTGTTCAT
Source organism: Aegilops tauschii subsp. strangulata (assembly GCF_002575655.3). NCBI lineage: Eukaryota > Viridiplantae > Streptophyta > Magnoliopsida > Poales > Poaceae > Aegilops > Aegilops tauschii. The sequence goes on along the minus strand of NC_053040.3, from coordinate 472,956,261 downwards.
TTTCTCTCTTTGCTCCCTTCTAAACTTTATTTTCCTCACTTCTAAAATTCAAGAACGTTTTCTTTTAATTCACAAACATTTTCCCAACATCTGTATATGTTTTAGAAGTGAACAATTGTGAAATACATTTTTTACATGCGTGAATATTTTTCTAGATTGGTAAATATTTTTTAAAATTCATGAGCATTCTGTAGTTCTTGAATTTTCGAAAATTAGTGGACCCTGTTTTTATATTTAAAAATTTAGGAATATTTTTAAACGCATGAATATTTTGAAATTTGAGAACATTTTTGTAATTTATGGTGTTTTTAATTCATGAAGTTTTTAAAATTTAGGATGTAGATTTTTTTTAAATGTATACATTCTTAGTTAGTATTTTTTAAATAAAAAATACATTTTACATTTGAAAAGGACCAAACTAAAAACGTCACTGAATAACCATTCTATTTTCCTCGGAACTGACAAATTTTGTGACGACGAATATGTTATAATATTACAAACACCCAAGTCCCAAGGGCAGATCAATCGACCAAACATGAGGTCTAGAAGTGCAATAAATCAAGAATCTCACCAAGTTGGAGATATCAGTGTTGATTTTTCTTCATTCATGGAGGTAGCAGTGCACGTTTGGCCTTCACCCCACTGCAAGGTTAGATACCACGGAGAAAATATTTCCATACAAAATTAATTGAATTATTACTTGTAGGAATTTCTATGTAGTTTCTCGGATTTTACATCCAATTTTTTTATATCTGCCAATTTCGAGTATAAATAAAGTTACATGTGTTTAGCAAAAAAAAAACACAATATGGGGCTTGTCTCTTGGCAGACGGCAAAGGAACTTGTCTCTTTGCCGTCTGCAGGCAGACGGCAAAGTCAGCCGTTAGCCACCTAACGGGGCTAACCTCATTGCTATGCCGTCCAATTACGTTACCATCTGTTTTGCCTGTATAGCAGACGGCAAAGTAGCCCTTTACCGTGGTTTTTTGTGCTGGAAGTGGGGTCGTCTGCCAGCACACGGCAAAGACATTTGCCGTCCATGAACCTGGCCTTTGCCGTCTGCCCTGGCAGACGGCAAAGCACCTGATTCCTGTAGTGTATGTAACGCTCACTACGTCAATTTCCTGCTTTTTCGCACAAGCGAGTCCCCAAGTGGGTTGGCCCATTGCAACACAATGTATCAAGAACATTGTTGAGGAAATCATTAACTGGTAGTTGCTCGGTTGGCTGGCGAGTAAGGGATTAATAGGCAAGTTAATCGACCAATTAATCAATTAATCGGATGATTTATCAGTTTATCCGCTACTCTGTGACCCTATGAGTAGGGACTAATTGGTAACTTAATTGGTTAAGCCGATGAATTCTTGAACATGGATCAAGACCGGCACTTCAGCGACTCGGGTATAGTAGTGTTCTTATTTTCCTACTGTTGAGAAACACAGTAGAAAACAAAAAAATCGTCTTATGATGACAATCCCAGGAACACTATGAGACGCGTAAGAGGTTCAGATTGGATCATTACCAACTTCGAGTTGCAGCGAAAGAAGAGCTGGTGTAGATCGTTGATGAAGTCCCTCGAACCGTTATGAATGATTCCTTGAATCGAAGACCGAAAGCATGACCTCTCTATGGATTGCAGGCGTACACTCTTCATGATCCGACAACGCTTCACCATCTAGAGCTTTGCGTTATCGGAGAACTAGAGGAGGCCGAAGAGAACCTCATGGGGCTTCTCTATTATGAGGAACTAGTGAACTAGAAGTAGATCAAGTCTAGAGCAAGATTATGACTAGTAAGGCAGAGAGGGGGCGCCCAAGACAACGGGAGAAACTTGTCCCTTGGTGGTGCCTGTAACACCTCCGATTTAATCGTACACTAATCATACACGCAAATGTGTACGATCAAGATCAGGGACTCACGGGAAGATATCACAACACAACTCTAGATGCAAATTAAGGTCATACAAGCTTTAATTTATATTATAAGCCAGGGGCCTCGAGGGCTCGAATACATTAGCTCGAATACAAACGAGTCCGCGGAAGCAACAATATCTGAATACAGACATAAGTTAAACAAGTTTGACTTAAGAAGGCTAGCACAAAAGCAACAACGATCGAAAAGGCAAGGCCTCCTGCCTGGGAGCCTCCTATCTACTCCTGGCCGTCGGCGGTTTCCACGTAGTAGTTGGCACCGTCGGGGTAGTAGTAGTCGTTGGTAGCGCGGCATCTGGCTCCTGGGATCTATCATCTGAGCGCAACATCCAGAAAGAAAAAAGAAAGGGAAAAGGTAGCAAAGCAACCGTGAGTACTCATCTGAAGTACTCGCAAGACTTACATCAGATCTATACTAAGTATGCATCAGTATCAAAGGAATGGGCTGTATCTTTGGACTGAACTACAGAAATGCCAGAAAAGGGGGAAACCCTAGCCTATCGAAGACTAGCATCTTCTTGACGCCATCATCTTGCAGTAACAAGAGAGAGTAGAGTAACATAGCATAAGTAATAATTATGTTGTAGCATCCACGCCCAGAGATCCCTTCTCGACTCCCTGCAAGAAAGCAATCCCGGAGTCACATATCCATTTCATGTCTCGGCATCAAGTTCTAGTTGTAAAGATCGGGATACAACTCCAAGTCGTCCTGTTACCGTGGACACGACTATTCGAATAGATTAACTTCACTGCAGGGATGCACCACATTACCCAACACGCTCGAGATCTCTGGCCGGACACACTTTCCTGGGTCAAGCCCGGCCTCGGAAGATCAACATGTTATAGCCCTACCTAGGCTCAACAGAGATGCCAGCACGCCGGTCTACATCCTAAGCGCGCAGGGGTCTTGGGCCCATCGCCCGTTGCACTCATGCATGTTTGCGTACGCGGTCGGTGAGCAGACCTAGCCCCCTTATACAAGCGTAGGCGTTCCAGTCCAACCCGGCGCGCGCCACTCAGTCGATGACGTCTGAAGAGCTTCGGTTGATACTACGAGGTTGGTTGCCCATATCTTGTCCCGCGTGATGGTTAGTGCGTATAGGTCAACGACCAACTCAGATCGAATACCCAATCTCGTTAGTGTCTTGGGAGCGCGTGGGTAATGTTCAATGATCCACGATATGTTGTCATGTTGCCCCGTCTCACGGACTTACGACAAGGGCTAAGAATGTCCGGCTGTGCCACATAGAAAACTCGTGGGTACCCTCCAGGTCAACCTGACTCCACATCACTCGTCACATATCTCTCGCGGGTACCCCTCGGGGCCGATCCGACTTGATCATGGTTCTAGGGGTAACAGTGTGTCCATAACACCAAGGGGGGATCCGAGGAATCACCCTCTATGGATTTCACTCTATGTAACTGTCAAGGTGAACTTAGAGGTATCACCCTCGGGGTCCATACTTGAGGTGTTGCACGACATAGTCGTATCGGGAGTGGTGAAGGAGGAATCACCCTCCGTAGACCAGGACCGATTAACTACACTACATAGACTCATCAGAAGTGCTATACGAGGTATCGCCCTCGGCACTCGATAGTAACCCTGCAGTGTCGTACAACTAAGGGTTGTGATGTGATATGTCAGTCTCTGGACGTCGATCACGTTGATCGAGTCATCGGTCATCAAGCGGGGGCAACTTGGACAAGGTGAGGGGCCACTGGTGGATCACTAACCAACCTATACTAAGCATATAGGATAATCAGGTAAGGTACAAAAGCAGGTTACAAAAAACAAGCTATGCATCAGAATAGGAGCAATCAAATAGCAAAATCTAATGCAAGCATGAGAGAGAATAGAATAGGCGATATAGGAATGATCAAGGGGGTTTTGCTTGCCTGTAAGCTCCGCGGACAGACTCGGACTCTCGACGGTGAAGTAGTCGATCACCAGATAACCAGTGGTCTCGGGGTCTACCGGAGAAGGAGGGGGAAGAAACAATAAATAACACGCATACAAATACAACAGAAAGCAAGACATGACAGTAGGCTATGCTAAGGGTGACCTAATGCAGTACTATATGTTACAGACGGAGAGATAAAACATCTGGGATGTTTTCCCGGCCTTTGGCATTTTCCAGACAGATGAATTGGAGAGGAAGGATCCATGTTCATCATGCTAGAGGCATGTGATAGATGAACGGATTGCATAATCGGGTTCGTTACATTTTTCTGAGCAACTTTCATATATAAATTATTTTCATCTGACTTACGGATTAATTTATATGAAAATAAAAAGGTAAAAAGGAATCCGATTGTATTTTCATCTGACTTACAGTTCTGGTACACTTAGATTTAAACATTTTCAGGAATTTATTTTAATTCGAAATAAAAAGGAAAAAAGCTAAGTGTACCAGAACTGTACCCAACTGACCAACAGAGAGGCTGACCAGTCAACTGCCCAGTCAGCAGAGGCTGACTGGTGGGCCAGCTACCAAGTTAGCAGGCTGACTGGACAGCCTTATCTGCTGAAACAGTGCGCTGGGCCCACATGTCAGTAACACAGGGATAATTTCACTCTTTAAAATTTAATATTTGATTAATTAGGGGGTAGGACCGACATGTCGGTGGCATATTAGTTGAACTATTTAGCATTTAAAATTGGGAAACGTTTAAAATCGGGGTGCCGGCCGAAGTTCGCTCACAACGCGCGTTACGCTCGTAGACACAACCACGTTGCTCTAGTCCCACGCACCGCTTCCTGCCTCTCACCTTATCTTCTCAAGACGAAGCTCCTCCACTCATTCTGTCCTCCACTCGTTCCATCCTCCTCCATACGCATTCCCTCCTCTGCTTCTTCTTTCTCAAATCACTTCATCCATGGCATCTCATGCTCCACGCAGAGACGGTGCGTACCGCCGTCGATTTTTTGTTGCCATGCTTGGCCCAACCTCTCCCATGTCGCAGTGTAGGCCATGTTCGCCGCCACCGCGGTCTCGCCATGATTTTTTGCTGCATAATTTTTGCTGGAACCGTAATTGGTTTTTGCTGGAACCGCAATTGGTTTTTGCTGGAAGCATCTTTCGTTTTTGCTGCATATTGAGAGGATGGTGGTGCCTTCGCTGTATGATTTTTTGCTACATCCATTTTTTTGCTGGAACCAGAGCTCGACTTTGCTACAATGCTAGGATGGTGGCTGCCATGCATTTTGCTGCATCGTTTTTTTGCTGGAACTAGCAATTGTTTTTGCTACATCCAGCCGAAAGCAGAGCTGGAACTGTTGAGATTTTGTCTAAGACCATTGGCGGCAGCGCATTTTTTGCTGGAACTGTGCCACTTTTTTGCTGGAATAGTTTTTTGTTTATGCTACCACTAGCGAAAACCATTTTTGTTGTTGTTGAAGCATTTTTGCTGAAACCAGCAACCACGGAAGCTACAACCGGTTAACAATTTTGCTACAATGGCGACGGCGGGCGACATCGACAAGCTTTTTTTTGCTGGAACCGATACCCTTTTTTGCTACAACTGGATGACATTTTTGCTGCTACCGGCAATCTAAGGGAGAGTACAGGTTTTTTGCGAGCGAGGAGGAGGAGGTGCTGCGCCCGGTGACCGGCGTGCGCCGGGGATGCGGCGGCCGCCACCGGAGCTGCGACTGTCGTAACGGGGACCTGCAACTACAGGGACAAGCTGCTGCATTCACGGAGCCGGCGAGAAACAAAAGAGACGACAACGGCAATGGCAGCGCGGGCGGCCGGCGAGGGCGGCGACAAGCGAGACATGCCGGGCAGAGCTTCTAGATCGGGCGCGTCGCTCGTCCCTGGCGGTGCGATGGGATTTTTTTTCTCAGAGAACAAGACAGAGAAGGAAGGATAGGAGATCGTACTGTTCTAGTTTTGCAGATCGTACGGTACCAGTGCGATGGCCAAAATTTGGGCCGGCGCACCGGCGCCTATCAGTCGCCTTTAAAATTTATCACAGTTAATTAGGGCCGTGGCTCCCAGTTGGCGGTGGCACAGGGCATAAATATCCCCTGGCTAATGGGTGCCAAGTCAGGCCACCGGCATCTAGCCGCCGGCAGCAACAGAATGCGGCGGAGGCCGCGGGATTCGCTGTAAATGCGCTACGGGGAGCCGTTTTGCGTGCGGCCGGGCGCGTTCGAACGCTGACGACACCGCGTATCCAACGGTGGCAACGACAGCGGCTAGGCCGGTGAGCAATGCCGTCGATGTCGAGCAGAGGCGGCGGCCGAAGTTGGGCGAGCGCGGGACCGGGGCTGCGGGGCATGGCAAGTCTTCCGGAGGGTTGCATTGGGTTCCCGCGGGCGCGTTGAGCACGACCGCAAGCTCGGAAGCGAGCTGCGCGTGCGGTGGCCGCGGTGGCGCCATTTCTGGCGGCAATGAGCTCAGGGATGGGGATTAGAGCTAGCTAGGGGGCGCAATTAACCGAGGGGACAGAGGGGATTAGTAGCGGAGCTCACAGCGAGGTTGATGGCCAGCTAAGCGTGCTCGGGGAGGCTCGGGTGGTGACGAATTGTACGGCGTCGTTCTTCGGTTCCCGTGGTAGAAGACGATGGCGTAGGCGGTGCTCCGGTGCTCCCGAGCTCGTGCGGAGCCTCGTAGACGAAGTGGACAACGGCGGCAGTCCTCCTGGGCGCTTTGGCTAGCCGTGGGGAGGCCGGTGGCCACGTGCACGGCGACGGCGCGGCGGGGGTAGTGCTCAGGTTCAAGGCAGAGAGGGAGAGGGCTCTCTTATCCGCTCCCTGCGGCTGGAGTGGCCAGGGGGAATCGGGCGGCCATGGCGCGCGCGGCCTTTTCCCTGGCGCTTGTGGGAGGTAGGAGAAAGGCCAGCGTAAATGGGCCGGGCCGCCCTATAGCGCCGCTGGGCTGAAGTGCACAGTGCCCGATTCCCTTTTTCTCTTTTCTTTTCTTATTTCTTTAACCCTTTCTATTTTGCAACTATAATTTGACATTTTACAATTATGTGGCACAATTCCATATTTTACAAACGTGTTTGTTAATTAGTTAGTGAATATGTTTTAACATTTTTAATTCACTGTTTTATGAAACTATAATTTGACTTGTTATTTGAATTAGAATTTGACTTTGATTTTTATCAAGTGGCAAATTTGGCTTAGTTAAACTTGATGACATGGCACCATTAGTGTGAGGTCACTGTAGCATGACACTGGGGATGTTACATGCCCCTCCTCATGTATATATAGGTGTAGGGAAGAGGAAGCAGCTAACTTGGCGAGGATCCTCCCCTCCCCAAGGGAGAGGAAGTCCATCTCCCAATCCAAGTCGGCCCCCCAAAGCTTGTCCAACAAGCTAGGCGCGGGGGGGGGGGGGGGGGGGGGGGGGGGGCGGGGGTGCATACTCTTATTGGGCCTATATGCCCAATAGCTCTCCCCTATTAAGCCTTATTGATATTTTCTTTAACCCATTGATATTTAATATATTCTAAAAGCCTCCTCATCTATATTAGAACCTTCTATCATTTATTTAACATCTCCGAAAATATTTTCCACCTATACATCAATTCCCGGTATTACCCGATAAACCCCTAAACTCTTCCGGTAACCCCAAAACGCTTCCGGTTTCTCTCGAAACTATCTCTTGTGTTCCTGAAGGAAACTATTTCGAGAATATTTTCTCATAACTCTCACTACACTAACACTCAAAAGATCGTGATTCCCTTAAACATGTGACCCAGTAGGTTCGGTAAAATATAGACATGAATGAAACTGCCTTTTTTCAATGATTAATAACGGAACCATGGACATACATATTGATCCCTATGAATACACGAATGACATTTGAGCAAACCTTTGGTTAACATATGCTATTCTCTTTGCTTCGCGATTCTTTACAAAACCCATGGTGAGATATATTGGTATCCTCTTGAGTCATTCTCATGCTCATTATACCGGTCTCCTTGTTACCGAATTTTTTCTTCTTTCTTGTTGACATGTTCCGACATCCCTGTGACCCAGTCACCCGTGTCTTGCTAGACGATGATGGATGTCTTCACACCGAGAGGGACCTAAGAATATCTCTCCATTGCCGGGGAGAAAATCATATTCTTGAGCTATCTAGCCCCTTGTCACACTTTCGGATGAACCTGAAAGTTGTCGCTATGATCACCGTGTTACAGATGACGTTTGAGCAACCCAAAATCCAACGTCCTGTATGAAGTGACTACGATACATTCATGGTCTAAGGAACTAAAGCATACATCAATTCTCTGTTGTATATTAATAGACTTGTGATGATTACATCTCAAAGTATAACGAACAAGCTGGGTCGATTCAATATGACTTTTCTTCTAACATCATACTCTCAATGTTCTTTTGGGATTATTGTTACACTTAATAAAATCCCAAAATCCGTAAAACATGATCAACATACAATACTTGAGGTAACCTTAGAGGGAAGTCTAGGAATAAGGTTTTACCGTTTATCACTCCACACGTGCTTATGACTTTTTCTCCGATTCACATGTATTCCAGAATCATGGCAGTTATAGCATAGAATATAAACTTTTAATTATAAACATGAAAATAAATAATACAATATTATTGCCTCTAGGGCATATCTATTTCCAACAGACTCCCACCTGCACTAGAGTCTGTAATCTAATTAGCACATTTTTTTCCTTTTACACCAATGGCAATCCGGTGTTAGTCCATGCGATGCTTGTGGTATAGCCTTCATCCTACTGAATCTGACAAGCTCAGATCCGAGTGTATCTTGCATTATTATGCATCTATCATGCTTTCGCAAGCAGAATTCATGGTTTTTGTGAAATTAGCTTTGTATATATTGAATCACTGGCAGGATCTTTGATTCCTTATACTGAGCTATGGAACCACTATTCAAAACATTGTTCCATTTGGCACAAACCATTTAGAAACCATACCAAGTTCATAAATGAACTTCTAATTCATCACCCTTCATTGTTGCTTTTCAAGCGACAACATACTCCGCCTTTGTTATAGAATTCGCCACAGTAACTTTCTTGGACCAATTCCAACTTGCTATTCCACCAATTGACACAAATCCTTTTAATTTGAAATCAAAAATCATTTGTAGCACTGATGAAGACTTTGTCGATGTAACTATTTACAACGAGCCTGTATTGATGTAACTCCTGACAACAATCTCCTCATTTTTCGTTGCCAGACACATGTTGACTTTCTTATTTTAGTACTTAATGACATTTTACTTTGTCCTATGATCAACAATCTGATCACTCTGGTAACTTTACACGCAACTTACTTGGAGTACTGGACATATCTGGTTGTTTACATACCATGAAATATGATTTAAGTGTGATTAAAATCTCAATTATGTATTTCGCTCATCAGTATTTCAGGATACTCATTCTTTCTTAAAACTCCTTCCACGTGACTTCGCCAATAAATACTCCTTGAAAATTTTCATACTAAACCGCTTTAGTATCTTGTCAATATGTAATTAGCTAACCCCGATTAGGCACTACCATCTCCATAGATTATTATACCTAATACCAAGGCTATATTGCCTAAGTACTTTACTGAAAAAATTAGTTTCAATAAAGTTCTATTTCGTGTCAAGAAATTTATATAATTTCCAATCAATAGTGCGTCATGCACACACAGTGTTTAGAAATATTATCATGCTCCCACTTACATTTTTGTAAACACAAGAATCTTCACTTTCCTCGATGACATCATATTTATTTGACTATTTCATCAGAATGAAGATTCCAGCTCCACTATGCTTGCTTCGATCCCTTATGCAATCTCTTGAAGTTTGCACACTTACTAGCATCCTCGGGATCGACAAAATTACCTTGGAATGTATCATATATACAACCTTGGTTCTATTTCCAGCATATGGGAATCCTTTTGTCACTGCCCTTGTCAATAATAAGTCAGTGTTTCCTCACGTTAGACCCTAGAAGCTGGGGAGGGGATGGCTTATTTTATTTAAAGCTGCCAAAAGAATTGACCCCTAGTGTATCGTGTTGTTGGCAATAGCAGCTCTGTCACTCATGGTATCATTTCCTTCTCCCACCCTGCAATGTGTAGAGTATAGGTGGCTGTAAATTCAAGAATGTTCAGCCAATTATGCGCCAAAGGCACACCAAGCCTCCAGGCGCCGCCTTCTCCCTCCTCCATAAGTGTTTCCCAATGCGCATCTTGTACTCTCTAGTTCTCTTGGCGGTTCTCCGTGCTGCCTCACAAAGTGATGCTATACCCTTAGTATAGTATGCATGCATACCTCAGAGGCACCATCTACTTCGATGCTACATCGAAGGATAGTCCGGAGAAATCCTTGCGGCAAGGGGTATAAGTATAACCTGGCTACGGAAATCGGCGCGCTTCACTAACAATTTGCACTATCTCCGTAGTGTTCTAGCTGTTGTGACAGTGATCGTTACCCACCTCTTCATAGTGTTCCTAGGTGTGATCGTTCACGGCAAATTTTTAGTTGCGCAGTATGTTCCCCTTCATAATCCTAAAACAATAATTATTTTAAAATAGAGGGAGTATTTAGTAGGATGTGATCGACACCTCCGTCTTACCAATTCTGAATTTGATAAGCTAAAAAAACCCCCAATAATTAAATTCATTAAGTTGAGCACACAATAATTCTTCTTCGATGCAACGGAGACATATTTGAGCACAGCAAGATAATTATGATGTCAATATCAATAATACAAGATTTATAGGATCTCCATATTGTTGTACAAACAACTTCCATAAGAGGAAAGGATGAAAACCAAAATGCCACAATGCAATAAAATGAAAGAATAAATACAACAATGGGGAAAATCAAATTTAGAAACAACATTACGAGAGGTAACCAAAATAAACATCAATGGACACACGAAAAAGTCGTGAGCTTATTCGCCAATCTCAACGTGAAACGGGTCAATAGGTTCAGTGTGAGTTGACGACGCCACATTTCCTTCTGATCTCACCATTGAGATTGGTCTTGACGTCGATGGCGCCCATCCTTACCATTGCTTCCTTGAACTTCTCCTCCCACACACCATTGTCCTTGGCATTGGCACGCACCGCTGCACTTGTATCATCTGCCATCATGAGCGCGGCATCCGAACTGAAGAGCACCTCGTGGCTAAGCACGTTCTTGTAGTATTTGTTGTCGACCTTGTTAGGGGTCTTGATATCCTGCACCACGGTGTTGTCAGTTCCTGTGTCTGACTTGCATTGCTCGCGGAGAGAACTCATTAGCGTGGGGTCCATGTCAGAGGTGCTTGGGTTGAGGCGGTCGGAGAAGGATGAGGTGAAGGACGAGCAATGGGAGATTCCAATTGTGTGTGCACCAGAGAGTGTGACCATCTCATCAGCAGTCAGCCCCTTGGAGGCGAAGTTGGCCTTGAGCTGGTCCACGGTGGCGAAGGGTGGTGGCAGATTGGGGAGTGTCTCATTAATGAAGGAAACAAGTCCATCGTAACGGCCAGCTGGCATGTCGAAGTAGACCTTCTTGTTGCTTAGGAAGTAGGTGGCATCGCGCCCGGCGAAGGCCACAACATCAGCACACGAGACGACGTCGCTCCCACACTCCTTCTCGATTCTAGCCTTGGCGGCATCGATCACCTCGAAGCCACGCAGGCTCAGGTTCGGGATGCCAAACTTCTCTGTTGGGCTGTTGGGGTCCACTTGATCGAGAAGCACGGAGGCATCACAACCCTACAAATAAACCATTATACACCACACTCACATCAGCCTACGTACATTTCATGACACAATAAACATTTATACTGTACATGTGAAGGTTCTAGTGTTAAAAAATCTTACCCTGACGAAGCAGTCGTGGAAGAAGAGACGTATGAGTCCAGCCATGATACCGGCGTTGGCATCCCGCACAACTTCCCTTACGATGTCTTCCGCGCGAGGGCATGACTTCTTGTAGTAGCCGACCGCGAGTCCTTCGGTGGGTGGGCTCGGGGTGGGCGGTGGAGGGCTAGGTGTGCTCGGGGTGTATGGGGGCGGAGGACTAGGGGTAGCTGGGGTGGGCGGTGGTGGGCTAGGTGTGCCCGGGGTGTATGGGGGCGGAGGACTTGGGGTAGCTGGGGTGGGCGGTGGAGGGCTAGGTGTGCTCGGGGTGTATGGCGGTGGGGGACTGGGTGTTGCAGGGGTGGGTGGCGGAGGACTGGGTGTGCTAGGGGTATATGGCGGCGGAGGACTAGGTGTGCTCGGCGTGGACGGGACCGGGGTGGGATAGCCGTACCCTGCTTGGCAGGTACGCGCCGTGCAGCCGAGCAGCGCGATGAGAGCCAGGACGGCGGCGATCTTCGCCATGGTGGTCGCTAGCTCGGGGGGCTGTTCCTGGTGTTTGTGGTGATCAGCTTGGGTGATGACTGATGAGAATACACGCTGCTCTGCGTGCTATTTATAGCTAGCTAGCTCCAAAGGGGAGAGCCAGGGCTCTGGATGACAATCGTGCGAGGAATGTTGCCGGAAGAGGCAAGTGGGAAGCGAACGTGGGGTGCACAATGGCGATACAGCTCAAGCAGTTGACATTCCTGCCGCTGCTCCAGCACATTAGACTGGCCGACAAGGCGGTGATTAATCCGGGAATGTTTTGCTATTGCACCGTGTACGGCGAGGGTGATTATTGAAGAGGGAGGTGAATAGGAAACTCACGACTTGGAGCAGCGGTGAGTAGTGGGGAGCTGCTGCCATGGATATGGGCTGCAAACTAACGCACGGCCGGAATGTCAAAGCTCAACGAACCGACAGTTAACGGCTAGCTCGATCAAGCAGTTGACATTCCGTCCTCGGTGTGAGTTGAACAGCTAGCTGCTGCTCCGGTGCATCCACTATGCCGGACGACAGGCCGATGACTAGCTCGATTGGTGAATGAGCACACGTTTGAGAGGATTATTAGCACACGTTGGGTATTGCGCGGTTCGTGTAGTGCTAACTGCTGAGTGATTGATCTGCATTACACAACTCTTATATAACTCTGAAAATGGCAGTCAACTTCGATCATGTAAGGACAGTTAGTTGTAGTGCTAAACTGCTAATGGTGTGTCTGTATCCTATCGTAGAACAGTTAGTTGTAGTTTTCTTCCACGGGAAGGGGCAGAAAGAATTTTTGGAAGTGCTTATGATTTATTTATTTTGAAAGTGCAGAGGCAGAAAGAATTTTGCATGACGTTCCTCTCCTACAGTACTTACTGACGTACTCCTTCGTGTCTAAATAGATGATGACATATAATTCAGTTGAAAAAAAAATTACTTTAAAATTTGATAAAATATATAGAAGAAATTATTAACTACTACAATGTTGAATAAATACTGTATGAAAATATATCTAATGGTGGATATACTGATATTGTTTTCTTATTATTTATTTTCATTTATTTACATGTAGGCTTGGTCAAATTTAGAAACCATTGACTTTTTGACTTGGTTTATACTCCATCTATTTGGAGGGAGCTAGCTTGTGAGTTTAGCATTCAGCTTGGTGCGATACTCACTTTTAGTCTGCATATAAGTTTTCTCTAAGTAAAAGTATCTCTAGTTTGACCAAACTTATAGAAAAATATCAAGATTCACAATACCTAATAAATACTTATCATTACATGTTGATATCTTAATATAAATTTGCTCAACCTTTACAAAGTTTGACTTGATACAAATCTTATACGCGGAGTAAAAACGACCGGAGGGAGTACTAACACACTGCAACTACTATTCCTGGTTCGTGCATAGGGCTGTTGTCGATCAACGCACACCCCGTGAAGGTTCTTCCGATTTAGGGAATCTTTCGTCCTTTTTTGTAATTTCTCTGTTGGTTTAACCCCTTTTTTCCTTCTTCATTTTCCTTTTTCCTGTTGATTTCCTCTTCTTTTTTTCCTCCTAAACTTTATTTTCCTCACTTGTAAAATTCATAAACTTTTTATTTAAAATTCATAAACATTTTTTAGAAGTGAACAATTGTCAAATTCATGAAAAAAAATATATGCCTAAATATTTTTGTAGATTCATAATTTTTAAAAAAGTATTATGAACACTTTTTAGTTCTTGAATTTTCAAAAATTAGTGGACCCTGTTTTTGTTTTATAAGAATATTTTTAAAATTCATGAATATTTCAATATTTGAGAACTTTTTTATAATTTGTGATATTTTTAATTCATGAAGTTTTTAAAATTTAGTATGTAGTTTTTTTTAAAGTGTACATTCTGAGTTAGTATTTAAAAAAATAAAAAATACACTTTACATTAGAAAAGGCCCAAACTAAAAACCTCGTTGAATAACCATTCTGTCTCCCTTGGAACTGACAAATTTTGTTATGATGAAAATGTTATAATATTACAAACACCCAACGGCAGATCAATCGACCGAACATGATTTTCAGGGAATCGGATCCTCTAACATAGAGAAGGAAAGTCACGGTGCTACAGTGCTAGCCTAGTGTAAAATGAAGAAGAGAAGTTAGAGACTGTTAGTAGGTAGTGAGCAGATTGTTTACGGTTGGTATTTACTGTAGATATAAATAATTTAAATTAATTTTATTTCACCATCAATTTGCTTGTATGTAATTACTATAAATGTACAGAGTAGATCATCAATGTACAAATTAATTTAAATCGTTTTAGACATAATCGTATGGATAGAAAGGAGGGAAGTTAGAGTCTTGTAGCTTTTCTAACTTTTTTTCTCAATGTTAGAGGATCCGGTTCCGATGTCCAAAAGTGCGTTAAAACAGTACGTCATGAAGAGCGGTTATGCCATCTCCAGAACAGTGGCTGTGGCGCGGTAGACTTCAAGGTTGTATCCATACGAACATAAATGTCGTCTGGTCCACTCTGGACGTATAGCACGACATTTTTGCGGATGCGGGCGATTAACGTGTGTCAGGTATTGCGAACGGGGCTATAATAAGTATCAATCATGACGCGCGCACGGGATTTCGGCATTGCGTGGCCGCATGTCCCAAAAATCAGCATCCTTGTGCGAGTCATCAAATCAACCCCTCTACGAATTCTAATAGTTTTGCAAAGTTAATACAAAGTTGAGATATATATTTTGAAACGAAGGGAGTACTCGTGAACACATATTTCTTTCAGTGGTAAGAGTTATTTTACGCGAACAGATATTCTGCACTGTGTTACCTGGGCCTGTATAGCTCATAGATATAGAGACACATAGTTCGCTATTAGCATGTCCAAGGCCTGTTGGGTCAATCTCTTTTCTGCTTCGGCCCAACACTTTATTAGGTGGCCATAACCGAGAGCAACTAATTAACGAGCGCTCCTTCGGGAGCCTTACAACGATCAGCGCCACTTGGCGTGCTCTCAGCCGCCCGTCACGTATCGTGCTCTGGACACTCCCTCCGGATTTCGTTTTTTTATTTTTCTGCACACCTTTTCGGCTTTTTAAACGGTTTTTCCTGGGTTTTTTTTACGTTTCGGTTTTCCACCGGTCTTCCTTAACTTTCGTACAAAAAAAATTAGGGAAAACAAATTTTTTTGCGCGAAAAAACGCGTTTCCATTTTTTCCTTTCGCGAGAGGCATGGTTTTGCTTCCGCGAGAGGCACGGTTTTCCTGAGTCACGGCCGTGCCACTCGGAAACGGAAAAAATGCATTTTCTGATTTTTTCCTTCCGCGAGAGGCACGGTTTTGCTTCCGAGAGAGGCGCGGTTGTGCTTTCGCGAGAGGCACGGCCGTGCCTCTCGAAAACGGAAAAAACGTTTTCTATACATTTTCCTTCCGAGAGAGGCACGGTTTTGCTTCCGCGAGAGGCACGGCCGTGCCTCTCGGAAACGAAAAAATACGCGTTTTCTGTTTTTTTTCCTTCTGAGAGAGGCACGGTTTTGCTTCCGCGAGAGGCACGGCCGTGCCCTTGGAAACGAAAAAGGTACGCGTTTTCTGTTTTTTTTCTTCTGAGAGAGGCATGGTTTTGCTTCCGTGAGAGGCACGATTGTGCTTTCACGAGAGGCACGACCGTGCCTCTCGAAAACAAAAAAAAACACGTTTTCCGTTTTTTTTGTGAGAAGCACGGTTGTGCTTTCACGAGAGGCACGGCCGTGCCTCCTCGGAAATGAAAAAAAAACACGTTTTCTCTTCTTTTTTTTCCTTCCGTGAGAGGCATGGTTTTGCTTCCGCGAGAGGTACGGTTGTGATTTCGCGAGAAGCACGGGCGTGCCTCTTTCGGAAAGGAAAAAAAATTCTGAACCATAATATTCGGGTGTGCAAAGTTCACACGACTGAAGGTGAGTCTTCGTGTTTAATTTCTAAACATCACGAAGGATATGCTAATCGTTTAATTACTGAACATCACGAAGATAAAGGTGTTCAACATTTGCTTCTCACATTGTCTCGCAACCTGAGACCTTGTTTTGTGACAATTCACAGCCACGCTAGCTTACTCCCAGATCTAAATCTTTCGTGTGATGTGCTGTCTGCACCGATCACAAGGGTTGTTCCAAATAGGGTTACCTTTGGATGAGAGAAAAGTGGAAGAATTTATTACAATGGGGTCGTTTTTACATGTAAGTGAGCTTATGAAAAACGAAAAGATGGGATTTTTTTTTTGACGATGGGATTGTTTAGCACTGTATGAAACGATCTACATTAGCTGAACATGCATGAAGGCTAATCTTATGGCAGAATTTGATTTGTCATTCTCTATTCATGGTATGTGTGAATGCTTACCAAAAGGGCTGTTAGACAACGCAGAGGTGGATCGAACCTTCTTACATGCCAAGCCAGAATGATGCCAATACGGTTCATTCATCATGTTTTTCATGGAAACCATATATAGGACATATGAAGCTTCGGATTTCTTTATCAGTCAAGCTCCCAAGATTCTTCGCCGTGTTTTCAATGGGAACTCTGTGAAGAACTGGATTTAAAAAATGACTCGAACTAACAATGGCGCTTTGCATTGCCCACTCCACTACTCACATGCACGACAGCGCAAGTGCATGTTTAGATAACAATGAAGGTCTTAACCATCAAGGCTTGAAATGAATAGCATACCTCAAAAATTATTTATTTTTCCCAAAACCTTATATATACTGAGCCATGCTTGCTATAACCTCACATTTCAGTTCACAAGCCAGAACAATGGCTTTAACTACCCTGGATCATTCTTAACTTGATGAGAAATTCCTGAAAATTTGTAACTCCCATAGTGATATGGACTAGTTAGGCCTCTTAACTGTAACAGATTCAAAACTGAACTACACTGAAACTGACAACACGAAAACCAATCAAAAATGTGTAACTCCCATAATCCTTAACCAAATTTAGAGTATAAGCACTGTAAGAAAAGATCAAACAAAACACTACAACTTTATCCACTTTCCCTGTACAGATTTTGCCTCTACAGTATTTTAAAAGGCCAATCAACAAATACTATTGTAACTGAAACTGTGGCAGCCTGCGGGATAGAGAGTGCATAAGGGAGGAGCCGAGGATGAAGGGGAATGGACGCGAGCCGAGTTAACAGGATTCTATAAAAATTAGGGTCCGGATCAAGAATAAGGAGACGCACGTAGTATATAATCCGAGTCTACGATTTATCGGTATGGTTCTTGCAGACTTGTGTTGCTGAGCCGCGTCTGCATCGCAATTTGACTATCTTGAAGAATGGAAAATACATTAGAGACTCGTCTGGTGTAAACGGTCTCTGATATGTCATTAGAGACATGTTTTAAATCAGTGCCTCCAAACATGGTGTCTTCTTTGTTAGTTTCTTATATAGTGATTGCAGCAGAAAAAATATGACGAAAAAGAATAGAAACTTACCTAAACATGTAATATTATGTGGAATAGGTGAAGAGCAGGTTTCCATCGCGTAAATTGCAGTAAGACGACGTATTTATCTACTATTGCAACGAAATTGAAACATCGTACAAGGTCATATTTTTTGCAGTGAACCAGCCACTAGCCGTGCATTGTTTCACCTACTCACTGGCGAGCAAAACTTGTTGGCAGATACACTAGATATCAATCAAGAATCGCATTTAGTTTGTCTATCTATTATTGTTTGTAGTCTATCTTTGGTGTTTTGGCGAGTAAAACACTCGAAGCTCCTTGCAAAAGTAGGACAAGTTTGCTGTTTTGTCGAGTAGTAAAGACAGCCATCTGTCGCTACGATAGTGCTGCGAGAAGCATCTTCTTTTTGTCTCCCAATTTGGGTGGCCGTAGGCACTAGTTGGCATCACCTTCCACAGTTAACTAATTGCGGTTTCTGAGAACCAGTAACTGTTACTACCTATTTTGATCATGTGTGGCAGTCGGTCTCGTAAATCGGTATGCCGTTTTTCGAAGAGGGCGAAACAAAGAGAGGAGGTGGGGTTCCATCATCACCGTAAAGATTGAAGGACCTATAACTTCACGATACCGAAAAGAGAGGCGCACCGTGTATTTTGGTGGTCACTCAGCTCGTTCAAGGAAGCCATGCATATGGTCTCCTCGAGAACAAGTGGAAGCTGCATGAACTCTTGCACGCATATTGGTTCTCCTATGGACCTAACCCAGGTTTGGACATGACCGGACGGTTCCTACCTGGTAGAGGTCCCAAAGGCGTGAAGCATTCATGCTGTTTTGGCACTGTAATATTGTTGGCCATTGAAAACTCGTGAGGAAGCGCGGAATTCATGCTGCTGTTGGGGCAGGTGAGTGACTGCATGTAAGACATTATGAGTACTATAAAACGCGCGAGCAGACTAATGTTTCGATCATATGTGCTTACAAAATCTCAAACCATAAAAGTTCTTAGGTGCATGAGCATCTTGGTAACCCTTGTTGCTATAGCTCAGGAAACCTTTTTGCGCAAACGCCCTCAAGATTGTTGGCATGGGTGAACCAGGGAGCATCGTCTCCCGGTAGTATTCTTTAGGCCAACCTTGTCTGGCCATCCTTGGGTACAATGTTACATCAAGCTACAGCCAAACAAGTGCACTAATAATTTGGTAGTGTCAACTGCATTCTTGAAGGAGAATGAGATAGTGGAGGCAACCAAGATGTTGCGCGAACACCCTCAAGATTGATGGCATGGGTGAACCAGGGAGCATCGTCTCCCAGTAGTACTCTTTAGACCAACCTTGTCTGGCCAGCCTTGGGTACAACATTTACATCAAGCTACAGCCAAACAAGTGCACTAATAGTTTGGTAGTGTCGACTGCGTTCTTGAAGGAGAATGAGATGGAGGCAACCAAGATGAAGAAAACTTATGGAATTATCTGTCACTATTTACCATATGGAAACCTTGTCTTTGGCAAGAAATAAGCACCATCAGTCGACTACAAATCATATTTAAGTAAAGTCCAAAAACTATAAGACTCGTGTATTGTGGCCTTGGAAGCATAGCTTTTTTTAGGGAGCAATGGAAGCATAGCTAAATTGTATGTGTGTACGATAGTGTCGCTTCTCGTTTGTGTTTACTTACCGTGTGTTGTGGAAAAAATGTAACACCGTCAATGTACAACAGTGTGTACTGTGCTAAGCTCCATTATATGTCCACGTAAATATCCAAGGAATGATTATAACTTGGAGGTCTGTGTACTACTCCCTCTCTTCCGGCTTAGAGCATGGTTAACAGTATAGCCCATGTTGTCTATATGATCTTGCTGCATCATCTATAGCTAAGCTTATAGCCAGCAAGTATAATAGTGACATATAAATATGTACTACTTTGTTGATACATGGTCCACCTTCCTCTCTCACAAAGTGTTTAGGAGCGCGTGATACAGCCGGTTGTTAATCAGTACCACACTTCTCTTCTCTCTCCCCCAACTCGATAAAAGTATAATATTTAAAGTCTTACAGCCTGCCTATGTCACCCTATTATACTTGCTCTTAGAGGGATCAAATTTGAAATCTCATCAACCAAGGTAGATTGTGAGTGGATGGCACGAGTTTTTTGGATGAAAAACTGCCCAATGAAATATTTCCCACATGATCGACTCCCAAAACAATAAATGCATGACCCTCCCTCTTATTGGACTTGCATGGTGTATGTAGAAAAAGATGCATGCATGACCACTAATTCTCTCTCTCTCTCATCTCTATGAATTAAATATGGTGTGGGACTCAAAGTTATTTAACACAACTAGACTCAAAGTGAGCCTAATAATAATATAATGGAACTTTGAATTTTTTTAGATGAATCAACTAAACCGGAAGGGAGGGAGTATTTATTGATATTTCCCTTGTAATCAATCGTTTGGAACTTTTGTTTGTTTCAATCGATGGCTTGTCCGTCAGATAGCCTGGCTAATTGTGCATCTGATCAAACCCAACTGATCTTGTTTTGTGTTGTCGTCGGGCCCACTTGTGATATCGTGAATGTCTACCAACAACTAGCTATTATTGTGTCGTCAACTGCTGGAATGTCTGCATTGCAATGCACACACGTGCTTCTTGTTTGAGTGCACAGGCAAAAACAAAAATGAAAAGTTGTTCATGCATTGTTACGTTGCATTGATAATTGTCCACACAATATACCAGTTCTTGATGAGCACAAACACTCCGCTCGTCCACAGATTGATATGTAAAAATAAAAGTCCCCCTCAATATTAAAATCATTTTGGTACCTGCAAGGCGGGGTGTTTTTTGAAAATATATAATTTATCAAAAATAAATTGGAAAGAGAATAAGAGATGTTGTTTCTGTAATAGCAATGAAACAATTAAACACCTTCTCTTCAACTGGCATGCCAAAGCAATCTGAAAGATGGTACATATTGCTGAGGGTTTAACCCCACTAGATGACCCGTTGCGCTGATGGCGCAAGGGGCGAGAGTAAGGCAAGTATTGAAAGAGTGAACATAAATATATTTAGGAAAAATTGGAACACATTAATTATTCATGATATATAGTGTTCTAAGAAGCTTACGATAGAATATTTACAATGCTATTAGGAAGAAAGGTAGATAGGGAGCGTTATGAAGTGATGAACATTAGTCAGTGTGATTGGTGGATCATCGGCGCTGAAAACTTGTTCAGTCAATTGTTCATAGTGACTGTGGTTGAATGTTTTCATTGTTCATAACAGAAATTCCTTCAACATCATCATCCAGGCAGGAAATAGTATACGACACTTTAGGGGCTCAGACCAACGCTACATCTACAGGCTATTTGCAAAGGAAAAAAGAAACTGAATGTGTCTTGAATAAAGTATAAGTATTCACATATGTACTAACAAAGCACGGTTACTTTGTGGCATCAGAACCATTCGGTCAAATCTTGTATATGAAAAATGTGTTGTATACTAAGATAATCGACGATCAATACAGGCGATGAGAAGCGGTTTACTTGGGCTCTGTATCCATAGAATCACACTAAGAACTACCCATCAAAGTTCTAGCCTCTAGAAAACGCAACAAAAATGAAAACCACTGCTATAAATTGTTGGAACCGTTGCGTGCTTGAAAAACTCTACAACTGACATTGAAATTTAGCCATTGGAAGCAACTCGAAGATGCCAACTTACAGCGATCTCACAATATAACGCGAGGAAACACTAACATACTATCAACAAGGGCAGTGTCACGGCATGACGACCAAGGGTAGTGATGCTGCAGCCTCTCTGCCCTTCTACATGTCTATGCATGGGGTTGTGAGTGGTGGCCAGACCTGGCCTAATTCTGAGCAAATTACAGGGCCATAGAGCAAAATAAATGACAACAAAGGTGTGTCCAAAAATAAATTCTTGGTTGTGACTCATGCTTTCTTCAATTCTTGGTTGAGATAGAAGATCTCAAGTAACACCTCAGAAATAGACCAATGTGGTCACCAGCAACTTGTCAACAACCTGTCAACTCTGGAATAAATATTCTGTCTAAGCAAAATACAATAATTTCCAAGTGACCAGTCCATGCTACCTACAATTTTTAGTGAATTGCTTGAACCCTTCTCAGAATAGGAAACTCTTTAGTTAGCTTCAAATACATGCATGGATATGAGAATAAGTATCATGAGAGTGATTAAGAGAAACAAATGGTCCGGTATTAAACAAAACCAAGAGACTGAGGTTTGCAGTTACAATTACTGACCAGTATTACATCCTTCTAAGAATCTGAAACATATGGAGTTTTTAGGACATGATCTGGAAGGCGAAAATATCAGAGAGAATTAAAATGTTCGGCTGGAGAGTAGCGACTGGTTCTTTGCCCACAAAGCTAAATAAATTCAAAACTCTTGAGAAGGATGTAATCTGCAGCATTTGTGAATGTACAAAGGAAAATGATTTACATGCTATGATTGAATGCACTAAAGCGAGAGCCTTAAGAGTAGATGACCCGTTGCGCCGATGGTGCAAAAAGCGAGAGCGAGCCGAGTATTCAAACCATGCATATTTGGTTGATTTAGAAACAACTAAGGCCAAGCACTATTTGAATAATAATTACGACACATTTGTAAAAGGAAGAAACATAGAATTGATTTACTCAACGCATTGAGGCACTCTAAATCCTATGAAAGGTGTTGGCTCTACAGTTAGACCATTTGGAGCATTGGTACTTCCCAGTTCATACAACCAAGTAGCCGAGTCGAAAGCATAAGGTGATGCAAAGCAGATTACATGGGCCACAAAAGCAGTACATGATGTAATTCCTGAACCTAAGCTATATTATCAGCTAATGACGGTGGCTGCCTGTGCCGCTATCAGGGGGAGTGTACGGTGAGATGGAGCTCCCCCGCTAGTTCCTCGAATGCAAACACATATGGTGCTCCTGTTCTCATATTTGTCATGTGAAAGAATTGAGCCCAGTTTGTTGTGATGGTAGATCTCTTGTCGACTCCCATGATAAGCCAAGCAACAACATTGACACGTTGCCAACTTTGATTGGCAAATTAGTATGCCCTTCATACATGTGTCTCTTGAGTCTTGAGGTATTCTTTTGTGAAGTGAGAGGAAAAGTACTGCAATAGATAGCAAACGTTGTCAAGATGCAGCCTACCAGTATTCTTAGAAAGAACAATGCAAGGACGGCAAGGGATTACTATTCTTTGGCCACTCGTTGCAAACGCCTTGCTTAGGCTACAAACAGGCAATGGAAATTTCTTTGTGTCTATTAAGCTGTTCAAACTGCCAACATGTTGTCTATATAGTGTCACCTTATTTGCAAACAGGAAATAATATCTCAGCTCATCTATATGTACCCCTAACCTCGGGTACCTATTGAATTTAACGGCCAATTCATGTTAATTAGTATGCTTAACGTGGTATAAATAGGGGGAGACAGGCAGTTTCTTACCACGAACTATGTGTTGTCCATCGGCTAAAGTGATCCTCTTGCGTGCATATTCAGGTACTGTCCAAAGATGGTTTAAAAACAAAAATGAGTACGTGAAAAGGAATTAACACACAACAGTTCTTTCTGCAGATTTACCTTCTTTGTTGATTGGCCTGCGATGTACGGTCTGTGAAATCCTATTTTTCTTTCCGTATTTGAATCTATTAGCACTAACAGGGAGAATGCCAGATCTCAAAGTCGTATCCATCTCCTCTTCTTTCACAGTACCTTGCTGCAAAAAAAATAAGGTTGTTATAACTGGCAGCCCATGGTGGCTGCCTCTAGAGTTTGTCTAATCAGGTACACTTTTTGGGAAAGACATCAGAGACAAAACACTAAATGCATTAGCCATAAGATTCTTCTAAACTAAAAGGAAACATCAAGAGATTCCAGCGAACTAAAGAAATAAACTAATTACAATAATCAAATCAACTAATCACATATGTTTAGTCATGGACGGTGGGATCAAATTAAGGAACATATATCTTCACAAATTACTTTGTATAGTTAAAGTGAGATGATCTCACTAGTAGAAAAAGGGTCATCTGTCCCGGTTGGTAAGGGCCTTTTGTCCCAGTTTTTGAACCGGGACTAAAGGGTCGTTACTAATGCTCTAGCCCTTTAGTCCCGGTTCTTACACGAACCGGGACAGATGGGCCTTCACGTGGCCGGTGCGGCGAGCTCAAGCAGGAGGGCCTTTGGTCCCGGTTGGTGGCACTAACCGGGACCAATAGGCATCCACACGTCAGCATTTCAGGGGTTGGGGTTTTTTTTTGAAGGGGGGGGGGGGGTTGGGGGTTTTGGTGGGTTAATTTAGGTGTTTCATATATTGTGTTAGCTAGCTAATTAATAGAGAAAAGTGTCCTCTCTTATCTCCGTGCTTGGTCGACGCTACGTACTATATACATATAGAGAGGACTAGACACGCTAGCTAGTAAGCAAATGAAGGAAACAGAAGATCGTCATGAACATATGCATACAGAGAGAAGTGATATCGACCACCTCTCCTTCTCCGAGAGATTGGTCGAATAACAAGTTCTCGTATATCTATCCGACACTACCGGCTACATATATACAATAATTATCTCTTACAATATAATCTCCTAATTATATATGAACACAGGGTCCACATACTATTCTCCGTTTTTAGCGATCATGTGGTCAAGGAAGAATGCCGCCAATTCCTCTTGAATTGCTCGCATACGATCTGGTGCTAGGAGTTCATCCCGCATCCGAAAGATCTAATTTGAAGAAGGGGGTCAATACATACATACATACATATATATATATATATATATATATATATATATATATATATAGAAACTCTATTAATAACCCAGGGTGAAGAATAACAAATTCTTCACCCTAGTCCATCAACCGAGCCACAGTCTAGCTTAAGCAAATTCCAACCGATATATAAAAAAATCCCCTGCTGTAATCTTACATTGATGGAAGCGGTTGGCTGATAGGAGGTATCCCACCCCCGTACCATTATCTCTAATCTCTCAAAAAAAAATTCTAATCAGTTGCGAGCGGCGGGTGGGCTCGTCACCGTTCCTCTCTCTTCGGTCCCTCCTCCCTGACGACTGCGGAGGCCGAGGCAGCGACGGCTACGGCAACGTTGCCGGTGGGACAACCTGGAGGCAAGGGCCACTCCCCTCTCTCGTGCGTGGAGTACTCCCCCATTCTCTCTTTATGCCGTGGCGACTAGGAGGCGAATTGGGCAGTGGAACGATATGGTGCGAGCTCGGCGGTGGCAACGACCTTCTTCGACGTACCTCTCCACCTCCGGTGGTCTGCTCTCCGGTAAGATCTCCCACCTCGTATTCCTTCCCCTTTCCTCCATGAATTTCTCAATTTTTAGGGTTAGGGTTCTTGATTTTTTGGAAACAGGGCAAAGAAAAAGGAAGAAGACCAGAAAAGGAGATGAAAGAAAAGAGGGGAGCTTGCATACTGAAGGAGGTGATGGAATAGACCTTCGCTCGGGTACAGCTTATTTTTTGTTTACATTTTCTTGTGCTTTACCCTTTCTGGTTTCCTTCTATTCCATCTTCTGCAACAGAGCAGATTCACAATGATGGGATGACCATCCTAATACAGTAGCAGCATCCCTACTCCACTCTAAGTGAAAACGGCTGGACATGGTTCCTTTTGTTTGTAGCAGTGGAGCTCCTAAGAAGAAAGAAGGAACAGTTCATCGAAAACAGACAAGAAAGTCAAGAAACAGAGCTATCACCTTTATCTGGATCTAAGAAGGTACTCTAGTGTTATTCCTCTATAGGGTCTATTGATTCAATGACTTGCTAAAGGACACAAACGTGTCTCTTTTTTAAATGTTAACTCGTTCTGAAAACTGCTAGTGAGGCTTCAGAACTCTCCAGGTGCAGACCTGAACAGTAGTAAGGCTTCAGAACTCTCTAGGTGCAGACCTGAACACTAGTGAGGTTTCAGAACTCTCTAGGTAGCAATTAGCAAAATGAAAGATGTAGAATCTGGTTTTCCTTTACCAATACATGGAAGCACTAAGCTTCTGTGAAAGTAGTGCATACACCTGCAGTACACTAACCTTTCTCAGGTGTGCTTCTTGGATTTTTAGACTGAGCTGAAGGCAAATAATGAATGGTCAAGCAACTTTTTATTTCTAGTTTTGGTCTATTGATGCACGCTGACAGAAGGATATAGCTGGACGTGCTCTTATTTTACGTCGATGTAAACAAGCGATGCAATCTACATCGCAAGCAAGTTTGGAATATTTATTAGTTGGATATGCTCCTATTTTTTGTTGGCTCTGTGTATATTACCTTGTCTCTCAGAATTCTTACAATAGCTGGCAAACTTGGGTTGAATCCATACGATGCGTTTGATTTACATATGTGGCTCTTTGGAAACATTACGTTGGTGCACACTGACCATCTCCCAGTTTGTCAATATTCATGAAAGCTGAGTTAGATTTATTTTAATTACCATGAGGTGGACCCTGACCCTCATCCGTCCTATCAAACATTGCTGATTTTTTTGTTTAACCTACCCTTAGTCCAGAAGTAATCTTCTATAACATGGAATGTTGATTTTGCATTCAGGCTGTTGCTTGTTTGTTTTCTGTAGAATAAACCAGATAGGAATATACTTTTTTGGCGAGTAATCATGTGATTCTAGCCAGCTGGTTCCTTGAATTTAATTTATTCTTTAGCCATGGATACTGTAAAGAAGATCCACACAATCATTTTTGCATTAGATTCTTATATACTTGGAAATTTTGAATATATTCACATTTAACCTATTTTCCTGTCTTACAGAGCAATCCATTCATATATGGTTAATTTCTTCTTCCTCGTATTTTTACCACTTACCACTAGAATAGATTTGTGTTTCTTCAGTTCCATGCTTCCATTTAATGTTGATCCATCTATATCCTTGGCGGTTTTGGCATTTTGCTCTACGATTATGTGTGTCTGACCAACTATTTGTTTCATTTTGATGACTATGTTGGTTACAGCCCATGGATAACAATGTTTCAGTCACTAGAGAGATTGCTGAACATATGAAGTTGATGTAAAATCTCTGGTCACCTACAAATTAAGCTACTTGAAGAACAAGTTCAAGAGTAGTTAGTTTTCAAATTTGGTACTATTCTGTTTTGTAATAGTGTTTTCTGAAATTTCCATGTTGCTGGTTACTTAGTGCTATATGGCATTCAATTGTGTCCAAATGAATTTTATTTGTAATTGCTAGGATGATTTTTATTGCGTGAGGTATTTCTTGGAACAACTACATGCAATCTATGTACTAGACCACTTTGTTATTCTGTTGTTACTAAAAATTCCTTGTGTACAGAGTGAATTATTCCCTGTGTTTCTTACCGTTACCACAGTGCCTCTTACAGAATTGTGATAGTGCCTATATTACTTAAATCATTTACCATATTTCATTTTTGCTAGAGACACGGTGTATTCAATATACAATAGAAAGAGTAATAGAACTAACGAAATATACACAAGGAAACACCTTGCGAGAAACACCATATTTCATTTAGATATAAGTCTACGTTCCTTTTTTTGCGAGAAACACCTTGCTACTGTAAGATTACCTAAGTAGCCTTATATAAAAAAACAAAAACAAAAAAGACAAGAACGCCTTGCTACTGTAAGATTACCTGAGTAGCCATAAAATTACAGCAAGATGCGCCAGATTGGTTCCACACCTACGGGACGTAATTGACTCACATGCAAACAGTAAGATTACCTTGCACTTTTTCTGTTTCACGGTGGTTTTAGTGCGGGAACTCATTCCTTCTTCCACATTGTAATATTACCTCACAAACCTATTTTTTCTTACAGATTGTCTTTTCAAGCGTGGGCACACAGTCTGGCTGGGGTGAGGAATAAGAATTCCTCACCCAGGGTGACGAATAGCGCGACTCTATATATATATATATATATATATATATATATATATATATATATATATATATATATATATATATATATATATATATGAATTAATGAAACTCAACACAAATGATGGTAATAAAATAAAATTGTGAATATTATTGCTTACGCACTTCATATTGTTCGTCAGAGTAGCCCCGCTCACAGGTCGTGTGGCAGATGGACTCGCAAACGTAGTATCCACAGAAATCATTCCCTTGTTCCTGCCACAATCACTTTACAAGAAATAGAGGTCAATCAAACTGATAAGCAAGCATGCTAAATGGTATTCCCTTGTTCCTGGCGTGCCTCGTGTCCGTCCAGGGTGCTCAGGATTCCCGAGGGCCATTGTGAGCTCGTCGTTCTCTCTGTCTGGAACGAACGTCCCTTGCTGCGCTGCATCGATATAGTGCTGAAGCCTCTTGACTGGTATTCTCAAAAGCTCGTCCGTCCAAACGCACTTCCCTGATACAGGGTCCAATTTTCCGCCAGCCCCGAAGAACCAAGTCCGGCAACGGTCTGGCCAGTTCATTGTCTCTGGTTCGATCCCTTTATCAAGCAGATCATTCTCAGTCTTGGCCCACTTAGGCCGGGCTTTGAGGTAGCCACCTGACCCCATGCGATGGTGAAGCTTCTTCTTCGCAGCATTTTTCTTGTTTGTCGCTGACAACTTCTTACTCTTTTCCGATGTCTTTGGGCCACAAATGCGGGCCAGTGATCTCTGATCTTCTCATATTTGCCGATGAATTCTGGTGTCTCTTCTTTGTCGACAAATATTTCCTGCTCATTCTTCCACCTCCTGAATAGGTCTGCCATCTTCTTAAGAGCATGAGACTTGATTAATTGCTCTTTAACTGGCTTCTCTGGATCCTCCTCTGGCGGTAGGGTGAAATTTGCCTTCAGCTCAGTCCAAAGATCATCTTTCTGCATATCATTGACATAAGACACCTCAGGGTCTTCCTTCTTAGGCTTATACCATTGGTGGATGCTGATCGGGATCTTGTCCTAACAAGAACCCCACACTGAGCAGCAAATGCTTCCTTTGTCCGGATGGGTTCAATCGGTTGGCCGTCGCGCGCGATTGCTGTGATCTCAAACCTTTCATCCAAGCGCAACTTTCTCTTCGGGCCTCGTCTCTTTACCGAAGTTGTGCTCGATCCGGAGGGCTAGAAAATAGAAGAAAGACGAGAGTTAATTAATATGTGTACATACCAAAACAATGAATGCATCAATTAGCTAGTCAGCACAGGCTTAACTAATATATTTACCTGGCCGGACTCTGTTCGGTCACCGGAGCCGTCACCACGGGTTCCTTCTTGCACCAGCATTGGGTCACCGGAGCCATCATAATCATGTCTTTCCTCCTCCACTCTTCGATCACCTTAGCCTGCTTCTTCACCCTGTTCTTCCAGACCATCATTATTGTTAAGATACGACAAGACATCACCTCCGGCTAAGATTATGTCCCCCCAACACCTCTTCTGCTTCCTCGTCTCGTCCGTGCTCCATTGTTTCTGCAAATATTACAACATGTCAATTATTACACAAACATGATAGCAGGTGGATATATTAGTGCAAACGTAGACCTAGCTTATTCCGGGTTTGGGGTGGCCTCGGCAACGCTTCAAGGGTAGGGGCGCGGCGGGAGGGGGTAGGAGACCGACATCGTTTTTTCTAGGGTTTGGGTGTCCTCGAGAGTTTTTGTCGAGCGAGAGGGCTGGGGGGTGCTCCCGTGGTATAAGTTATCACGGTCGAAGTTATCTGGGAGGGGTTATATCGACAACGACGACATACATACATGGGAAAATAATGTTATCAGGGAGGGGGTAGGTCGACCCCCCCTCGTGTCGAAGTTATCGGGACACGGGGTATATCGACAACGACATATCCGATAAAAATAAGAAGACGAAGAAGAAATAAAAAGAAGAGAAGAAGATATTAATAGAGGAGAAGATTGAAGAAAAAAAAGAGGAGAAGAAGAAAAAATAATTCTTTGCATATGAACATACATACATTTACTTTTTTTCTTAAATGTTACATATGAACATTTTCTTAAATGAGCATATGAACATTTTCTTAAATATTAATGAGCATATGAACATACATATCACCAAAAAATAGACCTTTTTCTTGGTAACAAAAAAAATGCAAAAACGAGCATTATACAGCATATACAGAGCATTATACAGTGAACATACATACATCGTAACAAAAAAATGAAAAATAGGCCGGTGGTCGGCGACGGCGACGATGGTTGGCGGTGGCGTGCGCTTACGGATGGCGTGCGGGGACGGCAATGAGAAGGAAAGGGGAGGAGGCAGGGGCTCACAGCGCGGGGAGGGGTCGAGGTCGCCGGCCGGAATCGGTGCGGCGGCGGACAAACGGCCTCGGGGATGAACGGGTCGCGGGAGCCGGCGTGGTGCTTCCCCGCAGCGACAGCGACGACGATGGCGTCGGCGGGGGCGACGGGCGGTGTCGGGGCAGCCTGGCGGCGACGGGGCAGGGGCGACGACGGCGGCGCGCGGACGGCGTCGGGGCGGCGCGCGGACGGCGTCTGGGCGGCGGGCGACGTCGGGGCAGCGGACGACGCCGATCTGGGCAGCCTGGCGGTGTCGATGAGCTCGGTGTCGTCGGGGCAACTAGCGATGAGTTCGTCAAATTTTCCTAAGCGCTACTTATATACCCAGGCCTTTGGTCCCAGTTCATAGCAGCAACCGGGACCAAAGGCCGCCGCTTCCCACCTTTTGGGCTGCTGACCGGGACTAAAGGGAGGGCATTGGTACCGGTTGGTGGCACTAACCGGTACCAATGCCCTCCCTTTAGTCCCGGTTGGTGCCACCAACCGGGACCAAAGGCCTTGTGCTGCTGCGCCCGCGTCGAATGTTTAGTCCCACCTCGCTAGTTGAGAGGGGCGCGCAGTGGTTTATAAGCCCCACTGCCGCTCCCCTCTCGAGCTCCTCTCCATTGCAGGCTTACGGGCCTAATTGTCACTGCTATGCCTGATGGGCCTACTGGGCCTTCTGCGGGCCTGAATCCTGGCCCATCGATGGGTTTCTAGTCGTATTCACGCCGTGGTGGCCTAGTAGGTGGCATATTTTTTATTTTTTGCCTGTTTTTTGTTTTCTTTTTTTGCTTTATTTATTTTGTTTTGTTTCTACTTACAACAAAAAACTTATATATTTTATTTTATTTTGTTTCTAATTACTTATTTATTTTACTTTATGATAATTCTTTTTGCTATCAAAGTTTATAACAAAAAAGTTCTTTATGAAAATTCTTTTTGCTTTCAATGATTTTGAACAGAAAATACTTCGATAATTTTAGTTGCATCAATTTTATATAATTTTAGTTTCAATAATACTAGAGGTTGCTTATAATGTTTTGAACAGAAAATACTTTGATAATTTTAGATAATTTTAGTTTCAATAATACTAGAGGTTGCTTATAATGTTTTGAACAGAAAATACTTTGATATTATTTTATTTCTAATTACTTATTTATTTTATTTGTTATTTTTCATGCACCATTTTTCATGCATTTACTGATTATTTTGAGCTATAAGACCTTAAAATTGAAAAGCATTTCAAATGAACTCTGAAAAGATTGAAAGTTGACATGGTATCATCATTTCATCCACATAGTATGTGCAAGAAAGTTGAGAGGGTTACGGCAAAAACTGGATGCACTTCGTGTACAAAACGGACAATCTCTTTCGAAGTATCAGGATTTCATACGGAAACTCGTCTGTTACAAAGGGATTTCATTTTTTAAAACTTATTTGAACTCCTGACTTTTTGTGTGTTCAAAATGCACCATTCAAAGCCACATCATCAATTTTCAACCCTTTCTGACTTCATTTCTTATTTTTCATGCATTTATTGATTATTTTGAGCTATAAGACCCTGAAATTGAAAAACATTTCAAATGAACTCTGAAAAGCATTTCAAATGAACTCTGAAAAGGTTGAAAGTTGGCATGGTATCATCATTTCATCCACATAGCATGTGCAAGAAAGTTGAGAGGGTTACGGCAAAAACTGGATGCACTTCGTGTACAAAACGGACAATGGTATCATACTCGTCTGTTACAAAGTTGGCATGGTATCATCATAATAGTTGCGGGAGAAAGTCTTCACTTTTTCTTCGCTTCTGTCATTTGCTTATTGCGCCGTAATCATGGATAATCTTCATCGTTTATCAGGATGCTTGGGTCAGCCTTGACTTTGAAGGGAGGAATTTCATGAAACTTTTCATAATCTTCAGACATGTCTGTCTTGCCCTCCACTCCCACGATGTCCCTTTTTCCTGAAAGAACTATGTGGCGCTTTGGCTCATCGTATGATGTATTCACTTCCTTATCTTTTCTTTTTCTCTGTTTGGTAGACATGTCCTTCACATAGATAACCTGTGCCACATCATTGGCTAGGACGAACGGTTCGTCAGTGTACCCAAGATTTTTCAGATCCACCGTTGTCATTCCGTACTGTGGGTCTACCTGTACCCCGCCTCCTGGCAGATTGACCCATTTGCACTTAAACAAAGGGACCTTAAAAATATGTCCGTAGTCAAGTTCCCATATGTCCACTATGTAACCATAATATGTGTCCTTTCCCCTCTCGGTTGCTGCATCAAAGCGGACACTGTTGTTTTGGTTGGTGCTCTTTTGATCTTGGGCGATCGTGTAAAATGTATTCCCATTTATCTCGTATCCTTTGTAAGTCAATACAGTCAAAGATGGTCCCCTGGACAATGAGTACAGCTCATCACAAATAGTGTTGTCACCTCTGAGACATGTTTCCAACCAACTGCTGAAAGTCCTGATGTGTTCACATGTAATCCAGTCGTTGCACTGCTCCGGGTGTTTGGAGCGGAGACTGTTCTTGTGTTCATCGACATACGGGGTCACCAAGGTAGAGTTCTGTAGAACTGTGTAGTGTGCTTGAGACCAAGAATGCCCGTCCCTGCATATTATTGAGTCCGCTCCTAGCGTGCCTTTTCCAGTCAGTCTCCCCTCATACTGCGATTTAGGAAGACATATCTTCTTAAGGCCAGGAATGAAGTCAACACAAAACCCAATGACATCCTCCCTTCTGGCCTAGCGCGGTTACGGACATATTTCTTTAGGACTTCCATGAACCTCTCAAAGGGGAACATATTGTGTAGAAATACGGGCCCCAGAATGACAATCTCGTCGACTAGATGAACTAGGACGTGCGTCATGATATTGAAGAAGGATGGTGGGAACACCAGCTCGAAACTGACAAGACATTGCGCCACATCACTCCTTAGCCTTGGTATGATTTCTGTATCAATCACCTTCTAAGAGATTGCATTGAGGAATGCACATAGCTTCACAATGGCTAATCGGACGTTTTCCGGTAGAAGCCCCCTCAATGCAACCGGAAGCAGTTGCGTCATAATCACGTGGCAGTCATGAGACTTTAGATTCTAGAACTTTTTCTTTGGCATATTTATTATTCCCTTTATATTCGACGAGAAGCCAGTCGGGACCTTCATACTGAGCAGACATTTAAAGAAGATTTCTCTCTCTTCTTTCGTAAGAGCGTAGCTGCCAGGACCTTCATACTGCTTCGGAGGCATGCCGTCTTTTTCGTGCAAATGTTGCAGGTCCTCTTCTTATTCAGATCCTTGTACGCACCGCGGTAGAGGATGCAGTCATTAGGGCATGCATGTATCTTCTGCACCTCCAATCCTAGAGGGCATACGACCTTCTTTGCTGCGTATGTACTGTCGGGCAATTCGTTATCCTTTGGAAGCTTCTTCTTCAATATTTTCAATAGCTTCTCAAATCCTTTGTCAGGCACAGCATTCTCTGTCTTCCACTGCAGCAATTCCAGTACGGTACCGAGCTTTGTGTTGCCATCTTCGCAATTGGGGTACAACCCTTTTCTGTGATCCTCTAACATGCGATCAAACTTCAGCTTCTCCTTTTGACTTTCGCATTGCGTCCTTGCATCGACAATGACCCGACGGAGATTATCATCATTTGGCACTGGTTCCTCTTGATCTTCAACAGCCCATTGCAGCATCATTGGGCACATCGTCTGGTTCCTCTTGATCTTCAGCAGCTTCCCCCGTTGCAGCATCACCGTATTCAGGGGGCACATAGTTGTCATCGTCCTCTTCTTCTTCGTCGTTTTCCATCATAACCCCTATTTCTCCGTGCCTCGTCCAAACATTATAGTGTGGCATGAAACCCTTGTAAAGCAGGTGGGTGTGACGGATTTTTCGGTCAGAGTAAGACTTCGTATTCCCACATTTAGGGCATGGACAACACATAAAACCATTCTGCTTGTTTGCCTCAGCCACTTCAAGAAAATCATGCACGCCCTTAATGTACTCGGAGGTGTGTCTGTCACCGTGCATCCATTGCCGCTTCATCTGCGTGCATTATATATAATTAAGTGTGTCAAAAACCATTACAGAACATCACGAATAGATAATTAAGTGACCAAATTAATAGAAGTTCATCATCACATTAAAACCAAAGTACATACATAGTTCTCATCTAACAACATATAGCTCTCCAGAGCATCTAATTAATTAAACCATACATTGAAACTATGTAAAACATTTCAATGCGAAAACAAATGCGATCATAATCGCAACCAAGGTAACAATTGATCCAACGGCATAATGATACCAAGCCTCGGTATGAATGGCATATTTTCTAATCTTTCTAATCTTCAAGCGCATTGCATCCATCTTGATCTTGTGATCATCGACGACATCCGCAACATGCAACTCCAATGTCATCTTCTCCTCCTCAATTTTTTGTTTTTTCCTTCAAGAAATTGTTTCTTTTTCAACTAAATTTAACCTCTCGACAATAGGGTCGGTTGGAATTTCCGGTTCACATACCTCCTAGATAAATAAAATCTATGTCACGTTGGTCGGCATAATTTTCATAAACAATAAATGAACCAATAGTTATAAAGATAATATATACCACATCCGAATCATAGACAGGACGAGGGCCGACGGGGGCGGGTACCAAAACCGTCGCACTATATAATAACAAGCAATACAATAGTAAGAAAATTAGACAAGTATCTATCTAAAATAAGAATTTTTTTTCTTTCAGAAAGAAGATAAGAACAAGAAGCTCACCACGGTGGTGCCGGCGACGAGATCGGCGCGGGCGATCGACGACGGTGAAGACGGGAATGGGACGTGACGGGCCGCTAAACCTAGACAAATCTCGAGGAAAATGGAGCTTTGAGGTCGAGCTTCGAGAGGAGAAAGCTTAACTAGTGTGGCTCGGGCATTTCATCGAACATCTCATGTGCATAGGAGGTGAGCTAGAGCACCACAAAGCCCTCCCCTCGCCGGCCAGAGAAAAATAGAGCACTGGAGTGCTCTGCTCGCGGGCGAGGGGTATATATAGGCACCTCATTGGTCCCAGTTCGTGGCATGAACCGGGACTAAAGGGCAGCATGTGGTCCCGGTTCAAGCCACCAACCGGGACCAATGGTGATGGGCCAGGAGCGAGGCCCATTGGTCCCGATTCGTCCCACCAACCGGGACCAAAGGGGCCAGACGAACCGGGACCAATGCCCCCACGAGGCCCGGCAGGCCCCTGGCCTCACGAACCGGGACCAGTGCCCCCATTGGTCCCGGTTCTGGACTGAACCGGGACTAATGGGCTGACCCGGCCTGAACCAAAGCCCTCTTTTCTACTAGTGTCTAAGAAGAGAAAGAAGAGGGAAAATCACATATTTTCACTGCAAATTAATCCAAGCAGTTATCTTTTTTTTCGAAAAGGGGGATCTCCCCGGCCTCTGCATCAGAATGATGCATACGGCCATCTTATTACCGAAATAAAAGGTTCCAACAAGGTTCCAAAGTCTCCGACTGAAAAGTAATAAAAAGACAGCTCACACAGAGCTAAAGAGGCTGGACACACAGACTAGCCAGTCCAAGCAGTTATCTACTTACACTAAGCAGTAAAATTATTTGTACATCATTTAATAAGGGAAGCCATGAAAGGGTCTGACTTGATCTTAAAACTTGTTTGGCAAGTAAAACAGCCCATAGTAAAGCTTCCAACAAACCTTCTATAAACCAGCATCATACTTTGCACGGACTAATTGCAGGGCTCACAAGTTACAATTCTACTGGACTACCTTGTTATTCATTCAGCAAAACAACAATGGTATACCTAAGAAAATCACAATTTTGCTGTTATAATTACTTAGGAATTCAGATTATTGCTTTTCCTGTAGACGCCCTATAACCATAGCTGCACAGGAAATGTAAAAAAACATTAGTAGATTCATAAAAGGCAAATGTCAAGATAAAGGACTGACACAAACTGTCCAGATTTTGTATCAACCAGTCATATATATACAATCATTTTGCCTCTATAAACAACATTGTAATGGTGGAGTGACCAATCTAAGGAATTTTAAATTACAAACAAAATATCTAAGACTAAGCTCTGGTTGGTGTATTTTACATAAGTTCAGTTCGGCGAAAGTACGGAAGCAAAGGTCTGGAGATTTTAGCATTCTAAAGGTCGTATTATTGTGTAAAACTACACACCTAGAGGGATTATCTAAGCAAAAACCAGTAAAATTGAAGCAATAAACAAGCTCTGGCAAGGAAAGAACATGATGCATAACAAAAAAAAACGAGCACACAGAGGTAGCACAGTGAAAATGTACAAACATATATCTTATAAAGCATATGTTAGTGGCTGAATAGAAAAAGATTCTTATGAATATATTATAGAGTTTGAGCCAATATTTTCATGCACCATAAGGTCCTCATTTTACAAAGCAGAATTCATGATGTATAATGTAAAATTTAGCTAGGTATGAACCAAGAGAGAAATCTGTGTAGTAAGAGAAAGCAGTTTTTTATAGAAAAGACGTGCATACTTAGCTATCAACTTATGGCATCATAAGCTGCAGGGGAACAATATAGAAAATGCCCTGCAATACACAGCGTGAAGATTTTGGTACTTAAATTAGCTAACACAAGTGCAGCACTAATTTGGAGGCAAGAAAGTAACAAGATCCAAGCTGACACATGAGAACTCAATTAAAATGAAAACTGAATTTATGTTCTGTCCCGGACATGACGATAATCACATGAACTGTGGCAGCTCAAGCTCAAGCAACGCAAACGTCATTTACTGCTACCACCAATCAACAATAAGGTCAGAACGTTACTATGGTACACACAAGCATTTGCTTGCACGGAACTAATTTGGAGGCGAGACAGTAACTACATCCAAGCTGACACATGAGAACTCAATTAAAATGAAAACTGAATTTATGTTCTGTCCCGGACATGACGATAATCACATGAACTGTGGCAGCTCAAGCTCAAGCAACGCAAACGTCATTTACTGCTACCACCAATCAACAATAAGGTCAGAACGTTAGGTAATTATAACAGCTGATACCACTATGGTACACACAAGCATTTGCTTGCACGGAAGTGAGCAAACATCCATCATGCACTAAAATGATATTTTGAGAGGGGGAAATTTTTACCTGCGTATATGAGATTCATGAATGCAACACCGATGCTTGTGAGCCCTATCGGCTCACCTAAAATTCAAGCAGCCTGCTAAAAAGAAAAGTTGCGAAGTCAACATACATACAAGTAAGAGCATAATTGTTCTTCCCAAGTGAAGCTTTCCAAAACTCTCAGATAATTCATCAAGCCAGGACACTATACAAATTAGATAATCATCTACCAAAACAGAAAGATCAGCCCAAAGCAAAACAGTAATACGAAAATCTCAAACTACCATACCCATCGCTTTGCCCAAAGAGATAACGGGAAGATGGGTGATTGGAATTGGTGAAGCTCACCTTGGCGTGGATAAATGCGACCCGAGCCTATGTCCTTCACGCCGACCAATAGTGGAAGGTTGTGTCATCAGCCATGCTCGCTGCTCGCCAAGCCGACGCCATGGTGCAACGGCAGTGCCACAAGATCCAGCTGTTTGTACTTGGCAAAAATGCTAAAAAGCTAAAAAGACGAGACATGGAGGTCAGGGAGTAAGTGGAAGCAACAAGGACGCACACACAAGGATACTGGCAGATTCCTCTTACCTTTGTCGCTCGGCGGTACCTTGAGCGCTCGGGTGCAAAAGCAACGGACGGCCCTACAGCCGACAGACAGGTAAAACCAGACAGAGTAAAACGATCGAGCGGCCAAGAACGCCCCACGAACGCAGATG
The DNA here is from genome assembly GCF_002575655.3 of Aegilops tauschii subsp. strangulata. Classification (NCBI taxonomy): domain Eukaryota; kingdom Viridiplantae; phylum Streptophyta; class Magnoliopsida; order Poales; family Poaceae; genus Aegilops; species Aegilops tauschii. The sequence goes on along the minus strand of NC_053040.3, from coordinate 472,918,415 downwards.
CCCCAGGTGAGCGGGTAGCACAGCCAGGTTTATAGGTTAGATAATTGTTGATAGACGTTCAGTTCCTCTTTGTAAATATTATGTATGCACAAGGACGATGCAAGATGATTGAGAAAGGAAAACTGCATTTTGTTCACAACTTCAGACTACAGTCCAATGTTTTCATATATCTCTTTTGTACTACTATTGACTAATTCTCACTCTTTCTATCCGGATATTTTATTGCTTTTATAGAGGTATAAGAGACTAATGATTTGAGATAAGGGATATATGCATGTCAGCCACATTGGGTAACCTTCAGATAATGCTCGCCTCTAGATAGGATTTTCTCTGGTGCTTCCAGATTGTTAGTCAAAGATTTGTGTAATAGTAACACAATGACAATAGTTATGCAATACTGTCATTTTTCTCACTGACAGTGACAATATTTGGATGGTTAATTCTTTTTCATCAATACAACTGAACTCAATAAACATGCCAGTGGCTTATAACTTTTACTTCCCCAACCTTCTCTACTCAATATATTTTCTAAAAGAAGTCTTTTTGTGTGTACAGTGTCTCATCATTGACTAAAACTTCCAATGGATGTTTTGATTGTGATGAAGTGCAATAATTATTTTTAGCATAAAGTCCAGCAGCAATGGGCGGGGCACCATCTAGTTTCACAAAATCACAGGACCCAAGTTACTGTTGCCCAGCATAGAGTAGCACTACCCTCAGTTGCAGCCTCAGTCCATATAAAATAGTCAGTATACCAGCAGCAGAGGCTACAAACCTCTTCTACTCTCGCATAACTACTTCACAGTCTGAACGTACAGTAGAGTTCATAACTGAATCAAGGGAAAGAAATGAGAAGTTATTTTCTAAATGAGATGGCATTTTCTAATCTAACTGAACATATTGTAAGTACATGAGTTCCTGACATGGCAGTCGCACCAACAACAGTTTGAAGTTAAAGTGAAATCAAACAAATTTTGTTTAAGCCACCACACCCACCTCTTTTAAGCTTAGATGCCCTTGAAAAAAATCGTAAACATATCACAATAATCAGTATATACATGACTTTACTCGATAATTAGAATCTCTATGCGTTCCCGACCCATATATGTAACAAAATCTAAGTGTTGGCCATAGTAACAATAGTGTATCTGGCAGTACTTAGGTGTCATATTTGCAGTCTATAATTCGGAGAAAAATCGACCAACATGCCTGGTTCTCAAACTGAAAATCAACGACCACTCCAAATAGGCAAACTTAATATACAGAAGCAATATATTGAGAGAGTATAACCACTTTAGATGGACGTATGCAACCCAAATACATTCACTACCAGAATAACTGTTTGCGCCGACGGCCCCCGTCGGCATAGATGGACCTATGCCGACGGCCAACGACAGGCTGTAGGTGTAGAAAAGCCGTCGGCGTACATCCATCTATGCCGACGGGGCGTCGGCATAGACGAGGCCGTCGGGACCGCTTGAGATACGCCTACGGGGACCGTCGGCATAGCCCGGGCCCACCTACCCGGTCAGCGTTGACCATTTGACGGCGTTGAAGCTACGCCGACGGGAGGTAACGGCGGCCGTCGGCATATCTACGGCAGAGGAATGCCTACGGCAAGGCCGTCGGCATAGACCGGGCCCATGCCCCTCTGCCACGTCATCGATCCGTGTCGGCATATGTTTATTTAGTTTTATTTTTAATTTTGCTTTATACTATCTATGGGGAAGGTATGCCTACGGCATAGCCGTCGGCATAGGCCCCTCTGCCACGTCATCGATCCGTGCACCATGCCACGTCATCGATCCGTGGGACTGCACCTCCGTGTGTGCACAGATACGCCGACGGCCGTGCCATCGCCGTTCGTGTGGGGGGCACCCCCCGGAGACGCGTGCCGCCTCTTCGGACATGCCACCACACCACCCCGCATGTATCAGGGCCCGGTGCGACGCTCGGGTGGCATTGCTACCCCCCCCCCCCGGGCCCCCGTCCCGCCTAACCCTGTAGCGTTTGACCACGGGATCTAGCCCTTTGACTTTGCACGGACGGGCTTTGAGCAGTGGACCTATCCACCCGGTTGTGGTAGGTCAGCCCATAGGAACACTTTGGAGCAACATCCGGGCCAGACCCATAGCAAGATCCCCTCCGTGTAGACCCGACGCGTCCGTTTCCCCCCTCCAGGTGCCGGCTGCGGCGCCGTCCGTGAGGGGGGGGCACACCCCAGAGACGCGTGCCGCCTCTTCGGACATGCCACCACACCACCCCGCCTGTATCATGGCCCGGTGCGACGCTCGGGTGGCATTGCAACCCCCCAGGGCCCCCGTCCCGCCTAACCCTGTAGCGTTTGACCACGGGATCTAGCCCTTTGACTTTGCACGGACAGGCTTTGAGCAGTGGACCTATCCACCCGGTTGTGGTAGGTCAGCCCATAGGAACACTTTGGAGCAACATCCGGGCCAGACCCACAGAAAGATCCCCTCCGTGTAGACCCGACGCGTCCGTTTCCCCCCTCCAGGTGCCGGGTATCGGGTCCCATACAGACGGTATACTAAGAATCTAAAAATGTAATAATTGAATTGATTAAAAACTCCGGTATTCATCATTGAAAATGTACAATTGCTGTGAACCTTTTAGTGCTCGGGCACCGGTCCGGTTGCCCGGGCACGCCCGGTGCCCGAGCACTGAAAAGTTCACAGCAATTGTCCATTTTCTTCATATAAGTCTAATGAATACCGGAGCTTATAACGTATGGATTAGTGAACTATTTAAACAGGTCAAATTGCTTTTCCCTCGGCGAGGTGGGACTATTTTTTCAAAAAAAAGTAGTTGCCATCTATGCCGACGGCATAGCCGTCGGCATAGAGCAACCATTATCCACTCGATGGCCCTCTCGCTGTCAGGTGGGGACCACTCCTATGCCGACGGCATGGCCGTCGGCATAGATCCACCCTTATCCACTCGGGCCACGCCGTGGCCACTCATTCAACTGTTCCCGACCCCCACCCGCGCCGCCGCCCGACCCCGACCCCCACCCGCCCGCCGCCCATTTTCTTTTTGCCGTTGGATTATTGCTCGTCACCTATTCGTACATATGCCTGCAGGCCTGTTTGTTTCTTTGTAGTCCATATCATGTGATTCACAGCCTGCTCTAAAATTTGGGTTAATTATCCTTTTGCCCTCAGTGGTGTCCATGTGCTCAGTTTTGCCCCCACATACGAATTGTGCTCAGTTTTGCCCCTAGTCCATGCGCAACTACTATGACGAGGCCAAACAGCCAGATTTTAGTCCATTTCGTCCGCCGGTGTTAGTGGTTGTGGGTCCGGAGCTTACAAGCGGGACAGCGTGGACGTGGGTCCGGAGCTGACATGTGGGCCCGTGCAACAAAATCCCCAAATCATTCATAGGGTTCTAACCGGCCAAATCGACGCCCACTCTGCCCATCCGTCGGCCGGCCGTCTTGCTCCGCCGCCGCCACCTGCGCCGCAGCCAACACCTGCCCCGCCACCAGCTGCACGGCCTGCTCCGCCGCTACCGTCTTGCGCCGACGCTCCACCTCTACCTGCTCCGCCCGCCACCTTCCTGCGATGCCACGGGTGGGGCGCCCGCCACCTGCTCGACCCGCGGCGCGGCCTCCTTCCGTGCGCCCGGCCGGAGCGCTCAAATGTGGGGGGCTGGTGGAGTTGTTTGAACAAGGAGGAAGAACCCCAGGGCGAAATGGCGAGCAGCGGGGACCCTGGAGTATTTGGCAAGGCAGGCATCGGGCCGGAGATCCGCCGCGTCCACGACTGGGTTCCCGAGGGGTAAGTCACACCTCTTGTTTAGATTGAGCTTAGTTGTGCATTTGAACAGTCGATTCGAGTAGGTTTGCCCGATTAGTGTGCTGATTGTGTCTCTGTTTTTCGTCGGTTAGGATGGAGTTGCAGTTTGCTTTCTTGGTGCACATTAGAAGGGACCGGTACATGTTCAATGCAGAGAATAAGAAGAAATTCCAAGGAGGTTTCGATTATCGGTTGCCAATGGCTAGTAATTGGAGTTTCAGACAATTTGGGGAGGTAATTTGTAGCCAATATCCTTGGGGTTTGCTTGATGAAGTGGTATACAAATACTATGATGGGGAAAAGAAATGGGTGACAGTTAGTAATGATGAAGAGTTGGCTACCATGTTTGCTAGGCATAAAGAGAAAGAGAATTTTCATGTGAGGCTGCAAATTGATGTGCTTGAGCAGGCATTTGGACCTAGGATGGCGGGTGCAACATCTCGGGGAGAACCAAGTCGTCGTAATGGCATCTCTAGCCAGAATAGTTCAGTTAGTCCACGGCGACGTGGTGGCTCGACAAGTGTGGGCACCGGCAGTAGGGTCCCCCTTAAAGTGGAGCCTGGTGAATACAATTCTAGGGTTGATGAAGAGAAGCTATATTCTGATGTTATTCAGAATTTACGACGGGCACCTCGGGCTGTAAACCAAGATGAGGCTCACAATGCAGTCCGTGTGGATGATGACACGGTGGGTGAGGACGAAGACCTTGCAGCTGTTGAACCCTCATATGGAAGAAGGTACCGTTTTTGCATCCATGACTGAGTGTAGAAATGCACTTGTGACATATTGCATCAAGATAGAACGCACTTTCAAAGTTAACAAGAGCGATCAAGTACGTTAGAGTGCACTGTCCGACTGAGGGTTGTCCATGGAGGATGCTCGCATCTAAAATGCGAAATAGCATGAATGTTTAGGTCAAAGTGAACCATTTTAAGCACACATGCCAGGAATCAACCCTTAGGAAGGATACAATCAGTAGAGCCAAGTCAAGATGGGTGGCAGAAGAAGTAAAGAAGTGGGTGTAAGAAAACCAGCAAGTGGGTCCAAAGGAATTGCAGAAGAACATCAAAGACAAGTTCAAGATAGATTTACCATACATGAGGTTGTTCAATGGTAAACAACATGCACTGGATTCTATTTATTGTAACTGGTAGGAAAGTTTTCAATTGTTTTATTCATTCAAAGGTGAAGTGGAGAGGACCAGCCCAAGTAGTATTGTAGATATTGACCACCACACCGTGGAGTACACATTCAGGGGAGTGACAAAGACCAAGGAATGCTTTAGGAGGGTTTTTGTCTGCTTTGAGGCTTGTTGCCGGGGTTTCTTGGCAGGCTGCAGGCCTTATTTGTCTATTGATGCCACTTTTCTCACAGGGAGGTTTAAAGGACAGTTAGTAGCAGCTTGTGCTATTGATGCACACTGTTTTGTATTTCCAGTTGCGTACGGTGTGCTGGAGACAGAGTCTGAGGAGAGCTGGACTTGGTTTTTGCATAATCTGCGCTAGGCTATTGCACATCCCAATGGTTTGGTCATTCATACAGATGCCTGCAAAGGTTTAGAAGTGGTCGTGGACAATGTGTTCCCTCGAGTAGAGCATAGGGAATGCATGCGTCATCTTGCTGCAAATTTCATGAAGAAATTCGAAGGAAAGGTGTATACCGATAATTTATGGCCAGCATCTTTGACTTGCAGTGTGAAGAATGAAGGAAATATGCACTAGAGGCAATAATAAAGTTATTATTTATTTCCTTATTTCATGATAAATGTTTATTATTCATGCTACAATTGTATTACCCGGAAACATAATACATGTGTGAATACATAGACAAGAAGAGTGTCACTAGTATGCCTCTACTTGACTAGCTCGTTGATCAAAGATGGTTATGTTTCCTAGCCATAGACATGAGTTGTCATTTGATAAACGGGATCACATCATTAGGAGAATGATGTGATTGACTTGACTCATTTCGTTAGCTTAGCACTTGATCGTTTTAGTTTACTGCTATTGCTTTCTTCATGACTTATACATGTTCCTATGATTATGAGATTAGGCAACTCCCGATTACCGGAGGAACACTTTGTGTGCTACCAAACGTCACAACATAACTGGGTGATTATAAAGGTGCTCTACAGGTGTCTCCAATGGTACTTGTTGAGTTGGCATAGATCGAGATTAGGATTTGTCACTCCGATTGTCGGAGAGGTATCTCTGGGCCCTTTCGGTAATGCACAGCACTATAAGCCTTGCAAGCAATGTGACTAATGAGTTAGTTGCGAAATGATGCATTACGGAACGAGTAAAGAGACTTGCCGGTAACGAGATTGAGCTAGGTATTGAGATACCAACGATCGAATCTCGGGCAATCAACATACCGATGACAAAGGGAACAACGTATATTGTTATGCGGTTTGACCGATAAAGATCTTCGTAGAATATGTAGGAACCAATATGAGCATCTAGGTTCCGCTATTGGTTATTGACCGGAGACGTGTCTCGGTCATGTCTACATAGTTCTCGAACCCGTAGGGTCCGCACGCTTAAAGTTCTGTGACGATCGGTATTATGAGTTTATATGTTTTGATGTAGCGAAGGTAGTTCGGAGTCCCGGATATGATCACGGACATGACGAGGAGTCTCGAAATGGTCGAGACATAAAGATTGATATATTGGAAGCCTATATTTGGACGTCGTAAGTGTTCCGGGTGAAATCAGGATTTTACCGGAGTGCTGGAGGGGTTACCGGAACCCCCCGGGGGTTAATGGGCCTTGTTGGGTCCTAGTGGAGAGACAGAGGGGCCGGCCAGGGTAGGCCGCGCGCCCCCTCCCCTCTGGTCCGAATTGGACTAGGAGGGGGCGGCGCCCTCCTTTCCTTCTCCTTCTCCCCCTTCCTTTCCCCCTCCTAGTAGGAGTAGGAAAGAGGGGAGTCCTACTCCTACTAGGACGAGGACTCCTCCTCCTGGCGCGCCCTACAGGGGCCGGCCGGCCTCCCCCTTGCTCCTTTATATACGGGGGCAGGGGGCACCCCAGAACACACAAGTTGATCATTGATCTCTCCCAACCGTGTGCGGTGCCCCCCTCGACCATAATCCACCTCGGTCATATCGTAGCGGTGCTTAGGTGAAGCCCTGCGTCGGTAGCTTCATCAACATCATTCTCCTAATCGTTTATGGGTTAGGCATTAGCGACAACCGCATTCACTTTAAATAGGGCACCACGCAATTCCGTTGAGACGACACCGTTTAGAGAAACCTAAGTTGTCGTTTCTTAAAAGTTTGGGGCTGCGATGCTTATGTGAAAAAGTTTCAGGCTGATAAGCTCGAACCCAAAGCGGATAAATGCATCTTCATAGAATACCCAAAACAGTTGGGTATACCTCCTATTTCAGATCTGGAAGCAAAAGTAATTGCTTCTAGAAACGGGTCCTTTCTCGAGGAAAAGTTTCTCTCGAAAGAATTGAGTGGGAGGATGGTAGAGACTTGATGAGGTTATTGAACCGTCACTTCAACTAGTGTGTAGCAGGGCACAAGAAGTTGTTCCTGTGGCACCTACACCAATTGAAGTGGAAGCTTATGATAGTGATCATAAAACTTCAGATCAAGTCACTACCAAACCTCGTAGGACGACGAGGATGCGTGCTACTTCAGAGTAGTACGTGATCCTGTCTTGGAAGTCATGTTGCTAGACAACAATGAACCTACGAGCTATGGAGAAGCGATGGTGGGCCCATATTCCGACAAATGTTTAGAAGCCATGAAATCCGAGATAGGATCCATGTATCAGAACAAAGCATGGACTTTGGTGAACTTGCCCGATGATCGGCAAGCCATTGAGATAAATGGATCTTTAAGAAGAAGACGAACGTGGACGGCAATGTTACCGTCTATGAAGCTCGACTTGTGGCAAAGAGTATTTTCACAAGTTCAAGGAGTTGACTACGATGAGATTTTCTCATCCGTAGCGATGCTTAAGTCCGTCGGAATCATGTTAGCATTAGCTGCATTTATGAAATCTGGCAGATGGATGTCAAAACAAGTTTCCTTACCAGTTTTCGTAAGAAAAGGTTGTATGTGATACAATCAGAAAGGTTTTGTCCATCCTAAGGATGCTAAAAGGTATGCTAGCTCCAGCGATCCTTCCATGGACTAGAGCAAGCATCTCGGAGTCAGAATATACGCTTTGATGGAGTGATCAAAGTTTTTGGGTTTATACAAAGTTTGTTAGAAACTTGTATTTACAATAAAGTGAGTGGGAGCGCTACAACATTTCTAATAAGTATATGTGAATGACATATTGTTGATCCGAAATGATGTAAAATTTCTGGAAAGCATAAAGGGTTGTTTGAAAGGAGTTTTTCAAAGGAAGACCTGGATAAAGCTGCTTACGTATTCGGCATCAAGATCTATAGAGACAGATCAAGACGCCTGATGATACTTTCAAAGAACGCACACCTTGACATGATTTTGAAAGAGTTCAAAATAGATCAGCAAAGAAGGAGTTCTTGGCTGTGTTACAAGGTGTGAGTATTGAGTAAGACTCAAGACCTGACCACAGCAGAAGAGAGAGAAAGGACGAAGGTCGTCCCCTATGATTTAGACGTAGGCTCTACAGTATGCTATGCTGTGTACCGCACATGAAGTGTGCCTTGCCATGAGTTGGTCAAGGGGTACAATAGTGATCCGGGAATGGATCACATGACAGCGGTCGAACTTATCCTTAGTATCTAGTGGACTAAGGAATTTTCTCGATTATGGAGGTGAAAAGGAGTTCGTCGTAAAGGGTTACGTCGATGCGAACTTTGACACTAATCCGAATGACTCTGAGTAGTAAACCAGATTCGTATAGTAGAGCGGTTATTTGAAATGGCTCCAAGTAGCGCGTGGTAGCATCCACAAGATGACATAGATAATCGTAAAGCACACTCGGATCTGAAAGGTTCAGACCCGTTGACTAATAACCTCTCTCACAAGCATAACATGATCAAACCAGAACTCATTGAGTGTTGATCACATAGTGATGTGATCTAGATTGTTGACTCTAGTAAACTCTTTGGATGTTGGTCACATGGTGATGTGACCTGTGAGTGTTAATCACATGGTGATGTGAACTAGATTATTGACTCTAGTGCAAGTGGGAGACTGTTGGAAATATGCCCTAGAGGCAATAATAAATTGGTTATTATTATATTTCCTTGTTCATGATAATCGTTTATTATCCATGCTAGAATTGTATTGATAGGAAACTCAGATACATGTGTGGATACATAGACAACACCATGTCCCTAGTAAGCCTCTAGTTGACTAGCTCGTTGATCAATAGATGGTTACGGTTTCCTGACCATGGACATTGGATGTCGTTGATAACGGGATCACATCATTAGGAGAATGATGTGATGGACAAGACCCAATCCTAAGCCTAGCACAAGATCGTGTAGTTCGTTTGGTAAGAGCTTTTCTAATGTCAAGTATCATTTCCTTAGACCATGAGATTGTGCAACTCCTGGATACCGTAGGAATGCTTTGGGTGTACCAAACGTCACAACGTAACTGGGTGGCTATAAAGGTGCACTACAGGTATCTCCGAAAGTGTCTGTTGGGTTGGCACGAATCGAGACTGGGATTTGTCAGTCCGTGTAAACAGAGAGGTATCTCTGGGCCCACTCGGTAGGACATCATCATAATGTGCACAATGTGACCAAGGAGTTGATCACGGGATGATGTGTTATGGAACGAGTAAAGAGACTTGCCGGTAACGAGATTGAACAAGGTATCGGGATACCGACGATCGAATCTCGGGCAAGTAACATACCGATAGACAAAGGGAATTGTATACGGGATTGATTGAATCCCCGACATCGTGGTTCATCCGATGATATCATCGTGGAACATGTGGGAGCCAACATGGGTATCCAGATCCCGCTGTTGGTTATTGACCGGAGAACGTCTCGGTCATGTCTGCATGGTTCCCGAACCCGTAGGGTCTACACACTTAAGGTTCGATGACGCTAGGGTTATAGGGAATAGATATACGTGGTTACCGAATGTTGTTCGGAGTCCCGGATGAGATCCCGGACGTCACGAGGAGTTCCGGAATGGTCCGGAGATAAAGATTTATATATGGGAGTCCTATTTTGGTCACCGGAAAAGTTTCGGGTGCTATCGGTAACGTACCGGGACCACCGGGAGGGTCCTGGGGGTCCACCAGGTGGGGCCACCGGCCCCAGAGGGCTGCGTGGGCCAAGTGTGGGAAGGGACCAGCCCCTAGGTGGGCTGGTGCGCCTCCCACAAGGGGCCCAGGGCGCAGGAAGGGGGGGAAGGGGGAAACCCTAGGCTCAGATGGGCCTAAGGCCCACCTAGTGGTGCACCCCCCTCTCTCCCCCCCCCTGGCCGCCCCCCAAGTCCCATCTAGGGCTGGCCGCACCCCTTGGGGGGGGGGAACCCTAGATGGGGGCGCAGCCCCTCCCTTCCCCTATATATATTGGGGGTTTTGGGGCTGCCATACACACGAGAACATCTCTCTCTTTGGCGCAGCCCTACCCCTCTCCCTCCTCGTCTCCCACAGTGCTTGGCGAAGCCCTGCTGGAGTGCCACACTCCTCCATCACCACCATGCCGTTGTGCTGCTGCTGGACGGAGTCTTCCCCAACCTCTCCCTCTCTCCTTGCTGGATCAAAGAGTGGGAGACGTCACCGGGCTGCACGTGTGTTGAACGCAGAGGCGCCGTGGTTCGGCGCTTAGATCGGAATCAACCGCGATCTGAATCGCTACGAGTACGACTCCTTCATCCGCGTTCTTGCAACGCTTCCGCATCGCGATCTACAATGGTATGTAGATGCACTTCCCTTCCCCTTGTTGCTAGATTACTCCATAGATTGATCTTGGTGATGCGTAGAAAATTTTGAATTTCTGCTACGTTACCCAACAAGCATATAGTTTTATACAGACTTCCGGTGAAGCCTGTATTTACAAGAAAGTGAGTGGGAGCACTACAGCCTTTCTGATAAGTATATGTGAGTGACATATTGTTGATCGGAAATGATGTAGAATTTTCTGCAAAGCATAAAGGAGTATTTGAAAGGAGTTCTTCATAGGAAGACCTCGGTGAAGCTGCTTACATATTGAGCATCAAGATCTATAGAGATAGATCAAAGACGCTTGATAAGATTTTTCAATGAGTATATACCTTGACAAGATTTTGAAGTAGTTCAAAATGGAACAGTCAAAGAAGTAGTTCTTGCCTATATTGCAAAATATAAAGTTGAGTAAAGACTCAAAACCCGACCACGGCAGAAAATAGAAAGAGAATGAAAAGTCATTCCCTATGCCTCAGTCATAGGTTCTATAGAGTATGCTATGCTGTGTACCAGACCTATTATGTACCTCACCAAGAGTTTGGCAAAAGGGTACAATAGTGATCTAGGAGTAGATCACTGGACAACGGTCAAAATTATCCTTAGTGGAATAAGGAAATATTTCTCGGTTATGGAGGTGATAAAGAGCTCATCGTAAAGATTTACGTTGATGCAAGCTTTGACACCGATCTGGATGACTCTAAGTCTCGATCTAGATACATATTGAAAGTGGGAGCTATTAGCTAGAGTAGCTCCGTGCAGAGCATTGTAGACATAGAAATTTGCAAAATACTTACGGATCTGAATGTGACAGACCCGTTGACTAAAATTATCTCACAAGCAAAACATGATCACACCTTAGTACTCTTTGGGTGTTAATCACATAGCGATGTGAACTAGATTACTGACTCTAGTAAACCCTTTGGGTGTTGGTCACATGTCGATGTGAACTATGGGTGTTAACCACATAAAGATGTGAACTATTGATGTTAAATCACATGGCGATGTGAACTAGATTATTGACTCTAGTGCAAGTGGGAGACTGAAGGAAATATGCCCTAGAGGCAATAATAAAGTTATTATTTATTTCCTTATTTCATGATAAATGTTTATTATTCATGCAAGAATTGCATTAATAAGAAACATAATACATGTGTGAATACATAGACAAACAGAGTGTCACCAGTATTCCTCTACTTGACTAGCTCGTTGATCATAGATGGTTATGTTTCCTAGCCATAGACATGAGTTCTCATTTGATAAATGGGATCACATTATTAGGAGAATGATGTGACTGACTTGACCCATTCCGTTAGCTTAGCACTTGATCATTTTAGTTTACTGCTATTGCTTTCTTGATGACTTATACATGTTCCTATGACTATGAGATTATGCAACTCCCGATTACCGGAGGAACACTTTGTGTGCTACCAAACGTCACAACATAACTGGGTGATTATAAAGGTGCTCTACAGGTGTCTCCGATGGTACTTGTTGAGTTGGCATAGATCGAGATTAGGATTTGTCACTCCGATTGTCGGAGAGGTATCTCTGGGCCCTCTCGGTAATGCACATCACTATAAGCCTTACAAGCAATGTGACTAATGAGTTAGTTGCGAAATGATGCATTACAGAACGAGTAAAGAGACTTGCCGGTAACGAGATTGAGCTAGGTATTGAGATACCGACGATCGAATTTCGGGCAAGTAACATACTGATGACAAAGGGAACAACGTACATTGTTATGCGGTTTGACCGATCAAGATTTTCGTAGAATATGTAGGAACCAATATGAGCATCCAGGTTCCGCTATTGGTTATTGACCGGAGACGTGTCTCGGTCATGTCTACATAGTTCTCGAACCCGTAGGGTCCGCACGCTTAAAGTTCTGTGACGATCGGTATTATGAGTTTATATGTTTTGATGTACCGAAGGTAGTTCGGAGTTCCGGATATGATCATGGACATGACGAGGAGTCTCGAAATGGTTGAGACATAAAGATTGATATATTGGAAGCCTATATTTGGACGTCGGAAGTGTTCCGGGTGAAATCAGGATTTTACCGGAGTGCCGGAGGGGTTACCGGAACCCTCCGGGGGTTAATGGGCCTTGTTGGGCCCTAGTGGAGAGAGAGAGGGGCCGGCCAGGGCAGGCCGCGCGCCCCCTCCCCTCTGGTCCGAATTGGAGTAGGAGGGGGGCGCCCCCTTTCCTTCTCCTTCTCCCCCTTCCTTCCCCCTCCTAGTAGGAGTAGGAAAGAGGGGAGTCCTACTCCTACTAGGAGGAGGAGGACTCCTCCTGGCGCGCCCTACAGGGGCCGGCCGGCCTCCCCCTTGCTCCTTTATATACGGGGGCAGGGGGCACCCTAGAACACACAAGTTGATCATTGATCTCTCCCAACCGTGTGTGGTGCCCCCTCCACCATAATCCACCTTGGTCATATCGTAGCGGTGCTTAGGCGAAGCCCTGCGTCGGTAGCTTCATCAACATCGTCATCACGCCGTCGTGCTGACGAAACTCTCCCTCGAGCTCTACTGAATCGTGAGTTCGCGGGACGTCACCGAGCTGAACGTGTGCTGAACGCGGAGGTGCCGTATGTTTGGTACTAAGGATCGGTCGATCGTGAAGACGTACGACTACATCGACCGCGTTGTCATAATGCTTCCGCTTAACGGTCTACGAGGGTACGTGGACAACACTCTCCCCTCTCGTTGCTATGCATCACCATGATCTTGCGTGTGCGTAGGATTTTTTTTGAAATTACTACGTTCCCCAACAAAGAAGCACAACTACCACTTGAGGCAGTTATACATGAATCCCAAAGTGAAAGAATACTTGGAAAGACACCACTTCAAGTTATGGGCCAGAAGCCATTTCAGTGAACTGAGCAAAGTTGACTATGTGCACAATAATCTAGCAGAGTCTTTCAACTCAACGATCCGGAAACTAAAGGGTCATTATGTGGTGGATTTGCTTGATAGGATAAGGATAGAGTACATGCAGAAATTTCATTATCGTGCAGGAATAGCCGAGGCAAAATTCATGGGCCACATTATCATCCCTGCCGTGATGAATGAACTGAAGCAGAAAACAACAGGCTTTGAAATGAACATGACTCTTTGCTCGGGTACCACAGCAGAGATATCATATTTGGATAAAGAGAAGAGAGAATGGAGATATCCAGTTGATTTAGAAGCTTTAACTTGCAGTTGTAGGCAATGGCAGATAACTGGATTGCCATGCATTCATGCCTTGTTTTTCATCACTTCTCTCCCAGGTCCAGCAGGGAACATACAACAGTATGTGCATGATTACTACTCTGTTGCAAGGTTCAAAGCCACATATGCGTATGCATTGCCTGGTATGGAGGGAAAACAACAATGGGACATGGTGGACCCTGGATTCAAGCTTTGCGCTCCAGTTCTGAAGAGAGCAGCAGGTAGACCAAGGAAGAGTCGAATCAGACCTCGCAGCAAAGGAGCTGGACTTGGAGCGAGGAAGCGTAAGTGCACAAGGTGTGGTGGGTCTGGTCATTTCGGTAAGTATTGTGATAACGTAGTAGATCCAGCGTTCGGAGAGAGTTTCGATGAAGGCTTCGATGAAAATGTTGGTCAGCAGCCGGTTGCCTCAACAGATGATGAAAATGATGGTCAACCGGTTGCATCAGATGAGGATTTTGACGAGGTACCAAATGATGATGGTCAACAGACGCATGATTTTGACGATGATCCAAAATATCCTCCAAATGATGATTCAAGTGAGGCTCCTAATGGTGATCCAAATGAGGCTCCAAATGGTGATCATGGTGATCCAAGTGAGGCTCCAAATGGTGATCCAAGTGAGGTTCCAAATGGTGACCAACCTTCTGTTGTTGTGAATTCTGCTAGGTACGTAAATCTTGCAAATACTACTGTACATTTATGACTTGACATGATCTCATTACCCTTTATGTTTTGCACAGCTCCGTGGTAGGTTTGAAGAAGACGCGCAAGGTACCGACAACCAAGAGGAGAAGAGAAGAAGAAATGAGCACAAGGTGCACGAGGAGCAAAGTGATGGCAAGAAGCTCAAGGAACAGACAGAAGCCCCAACGCTATTTATAAATAATTATGAAACATTATCAATAATGTTGTATTTCTGTTGAATGATGTTGGACCTATGTTAGAACTATGTTTGAATGATGTTGGAACTATGTTAGAACTTCAAATTTGACATGCTATATGGATGTTGAAATTCTATCGAAACTTTGGTAAACTCACATTCATGAAAAATGTGCTAAAAATGAGCTCCAAAGGTAGGGTAAACGGCCTCATTTCTAAGCAAGATTTTTTTGACCTTGTCTATTTGAACCAAATAACTTTCCTACATATATATTCTATATACAAAGACTATGTGCGCTGTTTTTTTTTTTGAATTTTGTTTTGCTCATTTGAATTCTGGTCAAACCTAACTTTGACCAAGATTTAAACAAGTCTAAAACATCAAAATGAAAAACTAAGCCTGGATCCTTCTTAGTCACTCCAAAATGAAGCTGTGGCGAGGTTTTTGAAATTTTCATGAAAATTGTGCTAAAAAAGAGGGGTCCAAAGGTAGGGTAAATGACCTCATTTCTAAGCAAGGTTTTTTTCGACCTTGACTAAATCAGCCAAATAACTTTCCTACACATATATTCTATATATACAGACTATGTGCGCTGGTTTTTCCATTTTTTTGATTTTTTTTAAATTTGTTTTGCTCATTTGAAATCTGGTCAAACTTAACTTTGACCAAGATTTAAACAAGTCTAAAACATCAGAATGAAAAACTAAGCCTGGATCCTTCTTAGTCACTCCAAAATGAAGCTGTGGTGAGTTTTTTGAAATTTTCATGTTCATTTCTCCAAAACACTTCTCTGCACTTCATACAAGAGAGTTTGAGATACTTGAGATATCACATAAGACACATGAACTTTTCGTTTAAATGTATGTAAACCTTATTTATCAACTTAAATCGTTAGTATATGACAAAAGAAGACTATGTGCGCAGGTTTTTCATTTTTTTGATTTTTTATTTAATTTATTATGATCATTTGAAATCTGGTCAAACCTATCTTTGACTGCTCCAAACCCCTCCCAAACCCCGCTAACCCTAGCGCTGAACAAGGACCGTCCATCTAACCCTAGTGGCGATCAAGGACCGTCGATCTAACCCTTCTAGAAGGAATCTGCGGGGAGGAGGGGGGCGATCCGCGAGATGCAATCTGATTGGCTGGGAGATTGTTTTTTCTGAAGAAGTACCGTGTGTGCTGGATGGACCGTTGGGCCGTCTCGCTGTCTGGGCCTGAGACCGTAGTAAATAGCCCGTCGCAGCCTTTCCAGGCCTGCATGCATGGGAAGGGCGGAGACGTGGGTTTGCATGCGCAGGAGGGAGGCGGACGTGCATGCATGCAAGCGAGGCGAGCTAGGTGGCCATGCACGTATTGATTCAGAGTTAGGCCATTGTTTCAGATTACGGCAGTGGTTCAGATTACGGCAGGGAGTCAGATGCACGCGCTCGGTCAAAGAGCTTCCCTATGCAGTGATTAAGATGCACGCACGCGCCCCATGCATCGTTTTCGTACAAAATTCTAAAGGTCCAAAACGTAACGGATACACACACGTGTCCGGATTCACACACACACCGTTCTCATCCCTTCTCTCTTCCTCTCCCACCCAAAGGCTGATAAATGGGGTGCCTCTCTTCCTCTCCCACCCACAAGCCAGATCCGATCCATTCTCTCCAACATCAAACACCCAAGTGACCGAGCCCTCTCCAAGTGACCAAGTGAAGATGCAGTTCAATGGGTCGACCTTCAATCGTCCGCCTGTCGTGCTGGAGCTGCACTACCCACCGGGCGTGCTCGTGGAGAGGGAGCTCCATGTGTGGGCGACTTCAAGGTGGAGGGGGTCTGTCGAACTCACTCGCGCCTTCCTCAGAGCCGGCTATGCCCACCTCCCACGGGGCTCGCCTAGGATGTTCACCCTCAACGAGGTTCGTGACCGCGGCGGCATCCTCCTACTGCTCACGGTCACCTTCACCAACCCGTTTGACGCGCGCGAGCTCCTCGGCCAAGTCTTTTGGTGCGGCTGCGAGGCCATCTTCTTCACGGTGTACAACATCTACACCAACTACGAGAGCATCTTCCCCACTCCAGGCCAGATGCACTCCCTCCCTACGACGAGGAGGAGGAGGTGTGAAGTTGAAGACGGTGTTGAAGGGGCGCGCGACCAAGGTGGAAGAAGGAGGTCAACATGAAGATGTTCAAGAAGGGGTGCGAGGCCAGAGTCAAGCTCGTCATGTTCTAGTTTTATCGTTTTTATTTTGTTGCTTTTCTATGTCGTGTGTGCTGTGTCGTGTCGCGTCGTGTCCGTGAACTTATGGGTCGAAGTAATTATTGCCTAATGTAAGGGTACGGAGTGTTGCATCTTATATGTCCAAGTTATTATGTGTGTTAAAAAATGTCCGTGCCCAAACATATCATTTCTTCCCTAAACCAAGTCATGAAGTTCGAGAACTTGTGGTTTTCATTAATGAAAACCGGAGGGGGTGAGAAGCCCTCTCTTTCATTCAAAAAACCAAGTCATGAACTAACATGCAAATTTATTCCCTTTAAATCCTAAACCAAGTGCCACTCTAACCAAAATCATGTGGCAGTGCAAATATACGTTTCCAACCCTTCAAAATTTCAGTGCAAAACAAAGGAAAACCACTCTCACGCGTGTGCAAACATTCACGGTCTCACTATGTATACCTTCCTTCCCTACCCATGTCAAAGTCTTTCCATCTATCCTAGCGGTTACCAGCGCATCCCTAAATGCCACAAACCCATGCGGTCCTGGGTTCGAGTCCCCAGCCGCACCAATTTTTTGTGCATTTTCCACCCTTCATTTTTTAGACAAATTATTTTCTTCTCAATGTAATGCCCTTAAAAAATGTTCATTAATTTTGGCACAAGGTGTAAACCTCTACCAGAGCTGAGGCACATTTTCCATGACATTTTGGTCTTTGATTTAAATCACGGTGTATTTGAATTGGAGTTTAAATATTTAACAGCTCCAAAAAAAATTCTAAACTTAATTGTTTGGCTCTGGAATAATTCAATTAGCTTCCACAAAAAGTTTCAGCATTATGATTTACTGCCTAAATTAAATCAGAACAGAAAACAGAAAAACACGCAAGAGAATCCCCGAATGGGCCTAATTGGATGTAGTTGGCCCATTAGTCTAGCCTACACTTGGCTCTACTCTCTGAATTTGGCCCACAGAGGAACCTTTTTTGACAGAAAGGCAGAGCAGAGAGCTGCATTTCATTGATCAAAAGTTTCTGAATTCCTCATTTCTTCTCCCTTTTTTCAACATATTTAAATGTTGGTCACTTCTCTTTTTTTCAACATTTAAACAACTTTGACCAACAAATTCCTCCATAATTCATGCCTTTCCATACATTTTCAACATTACAACCAGTGCGATTACCATACCTACAAATTCCCAAAAGTAATTGCAAATGGGTATTGGTATTTGTGCTTGATCTTCAAGCTTCCTAACCTTCTTCTTCAACATCCTAAGCTCAAGAGCTAGCTCTCTGTCAGTGCGTGCTTCGCCCTCCATCTCTTCTTCCGGAGCTGGTGCTGCAGCCACTGCCGTTCTTGGCAGCATGCGCAACCATTCTTCATGCTCTTCTTGCAGTTCATTCATTAGAGTCTTGGCCAGAGCATCGACCCAAAGAAAGAAGCATGTCACCTGCATGATCACCAAACAAAATCAACCCATTGCTCAAATATCCCGACCACGAAAATGGTGCCATTGCCCCGATTCTTACCCCATTCTCGCTGCACACGTAGAACAGACGATTCTGGTTCCTCGGTGTGTGAGAAACCCTCCGATCAACGCCCGCCCGGCACCGCGGACAGACGAAGACAGGCATGTCCACACGCGCCCGGCTCTGCATCCGCAAGGTGGCGCGGGAGCTTGAGGAAGACATGGAGCTCGGAGCCGAAGGGGATCTCAACGGCGCCGTGCCCACCACAGCTAGCTTCCCACTGTCGTGCTCTCTCTCTCACTACTAGGAAAAGGCCTGCTAGTGGTGCACCTGTTTTGCCTACTAATGGCGCACTACAGGTGCACCACTAGCATCACGCCATTAGATTTTTTTACTAATGGCGCACCTGATACTAATGGCGCACCAGGTAGTGCGCCATTAGTATACCATACGGTGCGCCATTAGTATGCCTCCCAGGGGGCCATATTTAACCACGTGCTCTGGCTTACTAATGGCGCACTTGTTGATGATGCGCCACTAGTGTGCATTTTGCAGTGCGCCACTAAAGTGCTGGGTGGTGCACCACTAGTATGAATATTAGGGATTTTTTTCTTTTCTGATATTTGCACAGGTTACAAAACATATTACTGCACAGAATATAGAAAGCACAACATATAAACAGCAGAGTTATCGAATACAATAGAAGATTAGTCTCCGAATACAATTCATCATATTAGTCTCCGAATTCAAAAGACCGAACAAAGTTAGAACATTACAAGTCTCGAAACCATGAGTAGCGAGTTTGTCTTCACATTACAAGTCGATATCGATCATCTAAACTACCATCACATAGAAGAGAGCTGCGGTCATCACGATTAGCATCATCGCGATGAAACTGGTCTTCATCCGGTTCCTCCTCCGCTCCCTCCTCTCTCCCGCTAGATAGCGCGCGTATCTAGCTTCCGCCTCCGCCCTAGTGGTGTACCCTTTGTAACTGTTACCGCTGAAACGGTGAACCTGTCTCCGACACTCCTCCCAGTCGTCGTAGACTCCGGGAACCTTACCCTTGTACACGACATACTAAGCGAAAATACAAAGGTGAACATGGGTGCGCGCGCACCCATGTGAATAGTAATTTCATAAAAAATACTAGAAAATTTTAAAAATTTCTGAAATTTCGCGGTATGAACCTTAGTCGATCATTCTACTCACGTGTGAAGTTTCATGATGTATTGATACCCATGGTATTCTTAGTGAAGAAAATATAAATGCGGTCATACCATTCATTAAACAGTGTTTTTTAATATAGCTTGGATTAACTTCGATTTTGTCATTTTTGCCCAGATTACCACGGATGTGATTTCTTCTTGAAACTTCATATGCGAGTATACCGGTTGGCTATGTATATTAAAAAAAATCAGATTTTTTTTTATTTTTTCTAGCATTTTTTGAATTTACTATTCATAAAGGGTGCGCGCGCACCCATGTTCACGAAATCCTAGTCCGTATGCTGAGTCCCTCTGAATATTCAATGGCTTACTTCCCTTATTTAGACTGTTGATTTCTTTTTGAACAATAGACCCTTGTTTCAATTCATAAGAGAATCATGTATCTACATTAGTTAATATGCCTTTTAGGTTTATTATAAGTTAATTGCAGAATAAATGTGTTCTAATATAAATATCGAGTCTATGATTGTATATATGTGTCAAACCTCGATGAACTGGTTTTGGTTGATACTATTTTCAGAGTACTGATTTGTTTTTTTTTTTTGCCACGCCTTCTACGAATGTGATCCCATCACAAATTTTTGCAAGCGCTCGAAACTTTTGTCAATGTTTCACCCAAGCTCATTTTAGCTTGGGCTCAGAAACTCTTCGTCCATGGTGCACTCCTTATTTGTTTTCCACACCATAGAGTAAACTGGAAATAAGGTAAATTTTGTTGTTACAGGTATGAAGCCTTGTTTTACAATTCATGCCCTTTTGTGATGTTAACCATCTTATGCCAGGGCCGGCGAGGAAGAGGACCGGCGCAGGGGGCTCGACAAGGCGGAGCTCAGATTCAAAGTGGGGCGCGTGGCGGTGGCAACAAGGTCTGGGTAAGAGTGCGCGGTGTACCTAGGCGCCATGCCGGATGGATCTGGCACGGCGGCCGGGCCGACGAGAAAGAGGACCAGCGGACTGGGGCTCAACAAGGCGGCGCTGGCAGCCATGCTGGTATTCAGATTCAAGGCGGGGGCATGCCATGACCAAAGGTTGTTAGTTGTTGCTTACATGTTGCCTCATCGTCTCCCTTGTTGGAAGCGTTGGTGGCTGCCGCTGTTTGATAGTTAGCCATCGAGTACACAATTTTTTTCTAGCTTGTTTCAATTGGAGCTGATAATTTTGGCCATGACTTCTAGATTGTGATCCTACTTGCTTTTGCATCAGTGATAAGTGAAGTTCTTCAAATGAATTTGTAATTAAGTTCATAGTTGATGATATATGGCATGTTTATGTGCTAACAAGAACATAACAAACTAACTAGAAAGGGGCTCTTTCCAACCAACAATACTTAGTGCAGATAAAAAAGTAAAAGGGGCGCACCCCACCTAGCACCGCCCAAACTTCCTCTCAAGCGGCGCACCAAGGGTGCGCCCCAACTACCCCCTTGCTATTTTTAGATCTTGAGGATCTTTGAACTATAACGTGACTGTACATCTACTCTAGCAATTTGTCATATTGGTTGTATGTGTTCTATAAATGGTTTGGATTCCGATAATAAGGAAGAGACCATACTTGGCTGATTTTTGTGCAATTAGTCTTGCCAGTTGTTTATCAGATTTTCCTAATTATGGTGTTATTGCAATCCAGGAACTTGCACGTATGGTGTTTGCTAAATCTGCTAAAAGGTTGGACCATCTTGTTTATCTGCACTGATTACATCTTCTCTCTTGTTAACTGTGGTCACAACCATTGATTGTAGCTAAAAAATTATAACGTGAATTGTTTCTTTCTGTGTATGTGTGTGTAGAAGTCGGATGGAGGCTGTACATGGACATGAACTTGTTCCTGGGATTCGGGAGGGAGCATGTGCCATGGAACTTCGAGAAGACGGAGAACCATGTGTACCTCCATGTCATGCAGTGGCAGAAGCCGGATCGCGACGAGACGGAATACCCATTGAAGAAGCCACTCTACTCAACATCGGCATGACAGACTTGTTGCTCGTTAGATCATCTATGTATCATCTATTTCGCACAGCTTGTGGCCTATGTGAATGATATGCTTTGGTTGGCAATGTGTAATATCTTCTGTTTGGCTCTGTTCATTAATAATGATGACAACCAAAACAGACATTATCAATGGATTCACATCAGTGTGTTATTCTGGAGCAGGTTTACCATGTATGATAGAAATTGTGCAAGTACATGCAATATGATGTGTTCTGTTGTAGCTGATGATTACAAGTGATGTAGTATTATGGTAAATTGGTAATGTTGGCATTTGGATGGCTTAGTTCCAAGAAACTAATTTCTTGCAGGGTCATGAGCAGCCAAATACTTCTAGGTATTATCTTCGGGCAGGTTCCATGAAAATTTGCATTTGCAAATATTTATGCTCAACAGTCCTAGGCGCTTGCTTGAACTTTGGTGGTCAACTTTTGTTAACATGCAGATTCATTTAGAACAATCCCACGCTAGCTGATTTGTTTAGAGTACATATATGGTGATGTTCTGATTGTAAAGATATGCCTTCCATACCTCATAACTTCACTATCTTCTAGGAGTATTATATATATGCATGTGATATTCACTATACTTTTTCTCATTGCCTATTACTTTACACATGCAATATAACCTATGTAAGTAATCTATCTACTGATTCTGTTATATTTTTCTCGAATACACTGATTCTGTTATATGAAGCTTTCTTTCTTGCTCTACTTATTATAGTATGTAATTTATGTCATGATTGCAGTATGCAGGAGCCAAGGTGATATGCATGAGCCAAGGTGATACCAAGGAACTTCTCAGTTCACACTGATGACATGAGTATAGAGGACAAGTTTGTTAAATGTTCATGTTTTGTTCTTACCTTTTAACAATTAGAAGTATAGTCGTCTTACAAATACCAATCATGTCACTTTTCTCACTTTATAGCAAATAGATGATCCATGTAGTGTTTAGTTTCAATCTAAGACTTGATATGCCTGTGTTCTGATTATCCGACAAACACTACTTCTTATTTGGAGATCACTCACCTTTTGGAGCATGTTAAACTTTGATTTCAACGATGTATGTGTCTGTGATCAGTCATCCACCTTGAAAGACTGTCACCTCTCTGCTAATATAGACTTATTAGCTGCTCTGCTTTATCATTGAAGACTCTGCTGCTACTATTCTATTTCGTGTATATTTTTTTTGAACAACTGATGCTCATTTGGACTATATAAAACACGTTTACAAATGCATCAACTGGATTAGTGCGTCCAGTCACGCAGAGGAGGCGTGCCCCCTGCCACTAGTTCCATGCATGCATGCCTAGACACTCCAGCTAATTAAATACATCGAACGTGGCCGATAAAATCGGACTTGGCAAATCCAGCCCTATACGCCCGTTCAAGGACAGCGTCGGGTGGCCCCTTATTTGACCTGTAGCACAGCCACACATTTTAAATGTGGATATTAAATCTATAAAAGACATGCACATGGATGACACGGCACAAATTCATCACAATTCAACAGTTTGAAACAAATACATCAAAAATCCGAACATGCCAAAGCGAAATCGAAGCGCATCGGACCACTCGCCGGACGCCATCAATGCAGCCTGCTCCACGGCCATCCTTGTCGCATACTCCACATGCATCCTTGCCTCCTCTTCCGCTTCTGTCATAACCGCCCTCACTGCCTCGTACTCCCTGCGTTCGTTGGTCTTCTTCTTCATCCCCACAAGCAACTTCTTTGCATGGTCATCCAAGAGCTTTTCGTCCGCCAACGTTATCTTCGCATCCTTTGCGTCTCGTGCGATTCGCAACCTCTCCTTCTCAAGCTCAATCTATCCAAATGTCTTGGTTTCTCAAGCTCCCATTTCATCGCCGCCTCTTTCTCTCCAACTCGATCTTCTTCCTCTGAATTTGCAGCTTCTTGCTCGCCATCTCCCGGTCCTAATCCATCATTTCCTTTTGCACATCCAATATGAGCTTGTATCTATCATCTTTCTTGTTCTCCCTAACAGAAAAATGCCCGTCGAAGAGGAGAAAAAGAACATACCGAGTCTTGTTGTGTCATTCCGCCGAACATGTCGTGTGCAGCCTAGGCACCGTCTGTGCACGTGCTTGTCTGCAGCCGAACGAGTTGCGGCAAGTGAAAGATGTCCGCCGGCGGCCTCTGTGTTGGTGGAAAGCTCTCCGAAATGCCCCGATCGGCAATCCGATCCTTGTCGGCGGCTGGATAGAAGGGGTACGGGGTTCCGGACACGGCGGGTGAGAGAGGGGGAGGGGAAGCTGCTCCTCGAGGTTCACATCCCCTCCATGTGACGCTGCTTCCCTCTCCCGCCGCCTCCGTCGCCGGTCCCTCCGGGTAACGTTCTCTGGCTTCCATGATGGTGCCGAGGACGGGACACCAACAGACGATGCTGACGCAGTCTCCGTCGCGGTTGTGGGGGAGGGGCTAGACGACATATAGGGCACTGGATGGGGGCTGGCGACGAGGATGGGCGAGTAGTGGAAAACAACAAGTTGATGACGATCCTAGGATCAAAATGAAAGAGAAAATAAGGTTACTTGATGAATGATTGCAGGTTGAATGTTCCGAGTCTAGTTTTCCCCATCTATGACGATTCTAGAAGGTTCTTGTTGATTTTTTTTATCTTTCCCTGTTATTTTTGTGTTGATTTTATTTTTTGTTTTTTGTTATGTATTTTCTTCAATAAAATGTGCCCAAATTTTTGAATTTTTTTATTTAAAAATGTTAATTTTTTGAAATAACCACATTTTGTAAAACAATCTTTGGAAAATTTTAAAAAATATTTCTCTTCAAAATTTATGATTTTGGAAAACTGAAGTGAAAAATTAACTAAAATCTGATAATGTAAAATAAAAAAACCGGAGAAATGTTTGCACAGCAGGGAAGCGCTAAAATGGGCTGGCTCACCCGAGCGCCTCTGCGTAGGATTGGACAAGCAACAGTCTATGCAACATGTTGGGTCGGCCAATTGCTTTCGCCCGAGAAATCTCAACGGAGTCGCTCGGGACGTAAGTTTGTCACATCACGTACATAACCTAAGAGCAATTAGTTAACGAGGGCTCATTCGGGAGCCTCGCAACGATCAACGTCACTTGACGTGCTCTCAGCCATTCGCCATGTGTCACGCTTTGGTCGTTCCCTCCGAATTTTTTTTTATCTTCCCGCACGTGTTTTCGGTTTTTTAACGGTTTTTTTCCGGGTTTTTTCGACGTTTTGGTTTTCCCCCGGTCTTTCTTAGCTTTTCGATATAAAAAAATTTGAATTTTTTTCACAGAAAAACGTGTTTTTTTTCTTTCGCGAAAGTCATGGTTTTTCATGTACGAGAGGCACGGTTGTGCTTTAGCGAGAGTCAGCCGTGCTTTTCGGAAATGAAAAAAACGCGTTTTCTGTTTTTTTTCTTTCGCGAGAGTCACGGTTTTGCTTCCGCGAGAGGCACGGTTGTGCTTTCGCGAGAGTCACGGCCGTGCCTCTCGGAAAGGGAAAAACAAAACGTGTTTTCAGTTTTTTTTTTCGCGAGAGGCACGGTTGTGCTTCCGCGAGAGTCACGGCCGTGCCTCTCGAAAACGAAAAAAAACGCGTTTTATATTTTTTTTCTTCCACGAGAGTCACGGTTTTGCTTTCACGAGAGGCACGGGCGTGCCTCTTTCGGAAAGGGAAAAAACCGTGCTCCCGGTTCGGTTTTTTCGCCCGGTTTTTTCGTCCGGTTTTTTATGAAAAAAAAGTGGGATCTAGTTTTGAAGATCTCGACGCGAGGAATCCAATGGTGAAAATGGTTCGAGATTTGGACGCATAGTTTAAGAGATAAAACGTTTTGAATAAACGGATCTATGAAAAAAGGGGAAACTCCCAGGTTGCGACAAGTGGCACGCTGCATGTGCGCCACTTGTCGCGACCCGGAAAAGTGAAGTGTTCTTTGCAACGAGTACTCCTTAATTAGTGATTTCAACATAACCTTCTCTTCAAATAAATAAAAAGTACATAACCTTGCGGATACTCGGTCCAGGTCCAGCCGCACAAACACCTTTGCAGACGCGGTCACGCTAGAGATCGGAAGATGGCCGAGAGGGCGGCGGAGGACGCCGTCCGCGAGATCCTCGTCCGCACGGCCGCTCTCTTCCGCTGCGCCGTGACGTGCAAGAGCTGGAGCCGCCTCGTAGCCGACCCTTCCTTCCTTCGTCGTCTCTGGCCGGATGATCACTGGGTGGGACGCTTCCTCGCCGGGTTCTTCGCCCCCAAACGGCTGGACCGTACGGACCCCATGTTCCGGTCGGGGGAGCCCATGTTTGCCACTTTTTTCGTCCCGACGCCACGGTCTGTGTTCGGTCCCTGCCGGCGCTCCCTCACCTCCTTTTTCCCCTACGCCGACACCCACATCCTCGACCACGCGATGCCACTCACCGCACGCACCGGCCTCCTCCTCGTGTGGCTGGCCTCCCGCCGGCAGTACAACATGTCGGTCGTACGTCTGGCTGTGTGCAATTTGCTTGCTGGCGTGTGTGACGTGCTTCCCCGGCTAAGCAGCGATTTGGAGTTTGATAAAAGCGGCTACGCTATCCTAACCAGCGATTGCTCCTCGAGCACAACCCAACAGTCTTCGCAACCGGGCTGCTCGACCTTCTTCAAAGTGCTAATCACTGGCCGGAGGTATCTGGGTTCGCACAGCCTCTACACGTTCTCGTCCAGCGAGGCCAGGTGGAGCAAGCCTACACAATTAACTTTGGACACTCCCGAGGTGATCCACGACTGTCTACATCCGGACGGTGCCGTGTCTCGTGGCAAGGTGCATTGGAGCGTAGGGGACTGGTCATGCCGCTGCTCTCTTGACATGGACACGGAGACGTATCACATCTCTCAGGCTAAGATCATGGCCTGGACAATTTACGTGGAAACCAGCGACGAGCCACAACTCGGGGTCACCACCAATGTGACGCCCTTGGTCTTAACTCTGTCAGGACCAGGCCTCGAGCTAAAGATCTGCACGTGGCAAGACGACAATAAGAGAAAGGATGGTGCTATTGCCAAGGCCGGGCGACTAACCACTCGCATTGTCGAGTTGAAACCACCTAGGCAGATTAAAAGATGTCCAAATCAAATACACTTGAGATTGTTAGGATAAAAGAGTGGCACGATGCTACTGAAGGATAGTCAGAGACAGATTTACATCGCTGACATTGAGACAGGAGTGATCGAGGAGTTTGAGCTGCCGGACGGTTTTGATGGGCTTAACCGTTCGAAGGTCGTCTTGTTGGAGATGGACTGGCTGGCACTATTTGTTTCTCGGCTTGGGAAGTGGTAGGTGCATGTATGTAAGTCGAGTTTACACACAAAAAGGTCAGCCGAAGGATTATTTGTTTTTTTTTATTCTGTCATGTTTCAGCGTTGGGTGGATCATGAGCACCATTGTTAAGCCAAGTCACGCTTGTTACTGGTTTTGCCCAACATGAACTCAATTTTTGGTCTTTAGCTTGTTACTTGTTTTGAGTAGCTTTGATAAGATATTTGAGAAATTTATGCATTTGATTCCTATTTTGTATAAACATGTGGAAGCATCAGGCTCTTGTGCATGTTGGTGACATTGAGAAATAACAAATGTTGAGGAAATTCTCACTCTAAACACGAGGATTTGTGAAGCTAAACAAGATGGACTTGACGGTTGATTCTACTTTTTTTTATGCTGAGGGTGTGAAGAAGTTAATTCTCACAATTTCATAATGCTATCATGTGACGACACTTAACAAGCCCGCATCACTACTATCAGATGGTGTGGGATGGCTTTGCGTGATATTAGTACTTTGGATGTTCGATGAATCATGTAGTTCTTCGATAAAGGGAAATATAATTAAGCTTCACGTCCTGAACCAATTTCTATCGAGTGGCGTTGGGGCTCTCCATGTCCTATTATCTGATGAACATAGCGTACGCACCGCCCCTCACAGAGGTGAATTCGCCAACCGATTCCAACGCCATCGATGCTGCTTGTTCTGCCTCATCCTCCAAGCTGGCGAGACAGATATCTAATCGGGCCTTTGCCGCCACAGCAACGTCTTTTTCTAGTACCACGGATACTTAATCTGTGACCGACGAGCTCTTGGATCCTCTCTGCATAGTTTTCAGGACATGTGTCAACTTCTAGTTTCTCTAGATATTGCCCATGTGTTTGTAGATGCGCGGATTAATAAAAAAATGTTGCACAATGGATGTTCAATCATCATATCTATCTAAAAAATAGTCATCGATGATAAATTGGCAAGTATGTCATTTCTCAAACAATGTGATTTCTACTTTGCATCTCGTTAGAAAGATAGGTAGATGAAATCATGTAAAGTAATAAACATATAAATAACAACATATAAGTAAACACGATTCAGAAACTATGGAGCGCCGAATGCTTAAATAAGTTCAGTATAAGACCACGAGCCTAAAAACCTGAGCATTTGTGTGCCCTCTGATTCTGACGCATGTTATGGTTCATTGGCACAGTACATTGTGCAATGAACGGACAAAACATCGGCAAAACGAGGCTAATTTTTCATCTCGATCTTTTACAAGCTATAGGAAATGTCACGGATAAACTAAAACAGCTGCCTGATTACTACATTAGTCTAGAAACCCAGATTCATCATTGCTGGAACAGTCATGGACATCATCCATCACTCACCTAATACGGCAAGCACATGTCCATGAGCTCCATCATGAGAGAAGGGCAGCTTTCCCACAGATACTGGAAACCGCCGGTGGCCATGAATGCCCTCAGCTTCGCCGGATCCGCAAGAAAATCGAAGCACGCCTTCTTCGGCCCCTCACAATGGTGCCGCTCGGCTAGCGCCAGGATGGTCGCTGCCGTGTCCACGTCAATGCACTCGCAGATCCACTCCTCGCAGAGTAGCTTCAGCCGCCCCATGCCATACCTGTCTGCCGCGACGAGAATTTTCTGGCACGTGACGTGGTCATTCGCCATCCCCTGCAGTGACAGTGAGCTCGTGTACGCGTAACGGAGCAGCGCCTTGAACACCTCCATCTCCATGTCTTCCAAGTGCACTACGCCAGCAGTGGCAGCATTGCCCTCCTTCATTGGTCCGAAGAGCTCGGCTGCAAAGACCGGCGAGCGGGCCGCAAGGATGCACCGGTGTGCGGCCACGGTCTTGCCGCCAACCTCGAACACCACATCGGCGCCCTTCTCAGTCTCCAGGAGCTCGCCAAAGTCCTGGGACGAATCGCATGGGGGCACGGAGACGTAGGCCACCGGGTTGTACGCAGAACCGTACCTGTGTATGACAACGATGTCGCACCGGACCATGAACGAGTTGTTCTTTAGATGCTTGGAGTTCTCCAGGACCTTCCTGTTGATGAACTTCGTACACACCCAGCCGTTCCCGGAGGTGTATTCGTCCACCGATGCCAACGCCAGCAAAGCCGCGTGCTTCGCCTCCTCCTCCTCCCCCTCGCCCGTGAAACAGAATCTGAAATGGGCCTTCACCGCCGTCGCGCCATCTTCTTCTAGTTCCAGGGAGAAGGACACGTAGTCCGCAACCTCCGTGCGATCACCGTTGGGGTAATAGTAGATGCACCAACGGTGGCCGCCGACTGTGAAGGGCTGGGAGCCGATCCCCTCGCCGATGGGGACGCCCTTGGTTCGGGAGTAGTCGTGGATCGTGAGAAAGTGGTACCCTTCCGTTTTGTCGGCGACGATGGCGGATGCGGACCCCGACGGCGACATTGCCGGCCTACTCCTCGGGATTGGGTGCTCGCAACTCGATCTCGTAGATGAGACGGGGCGTCGTCGTTTGCTGCCGCTGCTCCTGCTTTGGGCGAGGGTTTTGCGCAGGGCGGCGGTGAACGAAACAACTGGGCGTACGATGGTTTCATGCAAGTTCGATTTTTTATCCAACGGTGCATGTGATCCATCGTACTAAGGTAGGATTGTGGATTGAAACTGTTGTCTCGTACGCTTAGGGGAGACGAAAGGACGAAGGAGATCCTTTGGAAGATTTCGCCCAAATCTCCACACGTCAATTCTGGCATTAAACGAATTTTATGAACACGACAGTTGACGTGAATCCTTTATGGCCATATATATCAACGAGTCCAAAAATGTGAACCAACCTGTGGTTGAATGGTTAAAGGGATTGTGGTATCCCAGCCGACTAGGGTTCAAGTCTTGGTGCTCGCATTTATTTCTAGATTATTTCAGGATTTCCGACGATGTGCATTCAGTGGGAGGAAACGTTCCCGTCGACGAGGAGGTGCCTACGGTGACTTCGTAAATTTCAAGATGATATGTCGGCTCAGTCTTTCAGAGGTGCTCATAGAGGTAGGGTGTGCGTGTGTACACTCATAGGGGTGAATGTATGCGCGTGTATATGAGTGCTTGTGTTTGTACCGTGTTCAAAAACGAGTTCAAAAAATTGATTGATGTTGAGAACTATAGCCATATTACCCCACCAAAAAAAACTATAGCCATATTTTCCATAAAAGATAAAAAAACTATAGCCATATTTGACCACAGGCCACAAGCGATCTACTATATTTTTTATAAACTTCACATGTTGTGTGTTGCCATGTGCACGATTATCCTCACAATTATGGTTTTAAGAAACTATAAATGCTAGAAAATAAAAAAAAGTAAAATTTATAGGAATACCTAAACATGAACCCAGTATGTGATTATGATTTTCCCTGTGGTGAAGGACCTATTGATTTGAGCTACATACTTATCAACTCTCCCCCTAGGCGGCTGGCATTTACGTACCTCTCCTCTCATCGAACCATCGCCGCCGAGTCCCTATAGGTCCCCGGATAGGATCACAAGCAGTTTCTCGTCACAAGTCTTATCGTTGGTTGCAACAAGTTACCTCTCAGCAACGACCTAAGTTTTTGCATGCAAGTTGGCGTATGTGTCTGATGCAAACTAAGTGACTCGCAAAGGATTGAAGGGGATGCGCCCGGAGGATCTTGGTCATTTCTATGAGCGGTTGGACCTCCATGAGAGTGTTGATTGTACGTGAGGTCGTATCGGGTGTTGAAAAACTCATAGATTTCCGATGCCAAGATACTACTGGTATAGCTTTCAATCCACCATGGTGCATGTAAGCTTAGGCTGTTCTCGAACTATCAGGGGAGGGGCGTATGCATTTGGTGAGTTGTTGGCGCTTGTGCAAGCCAACGTCCCCACGATTGTCTTCCGGCTGTGTCCATATCCGGCGGCCGGCTGAGCCCCTCGGAGTGGGCATGCGGTCGCCGTCGAGGTGGAGTAGACATCCTGCACGTCACCGATCGATGTGAGGTCGACGATGGATCCGTCGTGGTCGGAGTCCTACACGTCAACCACGACGTGGTTACGGCGCCAGGGGTTGCGGGTCACCTATAGCGACACCGGAGAGTGTCACTCTGCCTTGCCGACGTCTGCCGCGAAGGCTGCCACGGTCTCCCGCACCCTCCGCCCTTTTACGGCGGGTATTCCATGCCATATTAGCCTCCGACGCGGACAGGCCACGGAAGGCCTCCGAGTCGGCGCGCCAACGAAGGGGTTACGCCTTCGGCACGACGTTCGGACGCCAGACGGACCGCACCGTCTTCGGTATGCTGCTTTGAATAGATGAAGCTACGAAGAAACCTACTACTCAATGTCAGGGTCCCGCTAGAAGTTATGCTCCCTTGATGTGTTCACCATGGCAGGGTACTAGTTCTTTGAAGAGGCGATAGGGAACCTATCACACTTGTGTTTTTTTTTTTTAGTTAGTTACTTGCAAGTTAATTATTATTTTTGGGAAAAACTTTCTATCTATTCATCTTCAATCATGGTAATACAACACACACTATAAATTAAAAAAAATTGCATCCAAATTCGTAGACTACCTAGCGACCACTACAAGCACTAAAGCGAGCCGATCCCTCGCTGAAGCCGGGCAAATCTTGTTGCAGTCGATAGTCGAAAGTCATCGTGCTAAGGCCCCATGGGACCAGCGCACTAGAACAACAACCGTCGCCATTGAAGAGTAGCATAGATCGGAAGGATCCAATCTGAAGACGCACGAACATAGACGAACTACGACAATATCTGAGCAAATCCACCAATGACAGATCCACCGGAGACACACCTCCATACGTCCACCAACGATGCTAGATGCACCACCGGAATGGGGACTAGGCAGGGAGAACCTTATTCCATCTTCAGAAAGCCGCCGTCATCTCGTCTTCCTGAGCAGGACACAAACCCTAACAAAACTTGAAGGAACATCTAAAGACGGATCCCTCCCGCCGGCAAGGGTCGGGATCCACTACGCTGCCATAGCCCTAAGACCACCGAAGACGAGGCGGACCGGCGACGGAGCCACCAAGTTAATTTACTTACACATGAAGGATTTCTATAAAATGAGAACCTCTGTTTGCTGCTCTGAAATAGGAATTCACACTCGGAAGAATTTCATAGCTTGATAAACCCAAATCAATACCAGAAAATGAGTTATCATGAGGACCAGGGCATCAATACTCAATAAACCACATACCGGTTTGAAAAAAATAATTTAAATTCCAACATGACTGAGCATTACACTCAAGTCTTTTTTGCCGGTGCTGAAGTTAGAGAGAAATTAAACAAAATCCTTTCCGTTCAATCAAATCAACCATGCATGAAAACCCCTGTGAGAAAGAATAGAAATGGAAGATAAAACCAGCATAATGTCTATTATTGGCACAAATGAAACTGCCTAATATAGCTTTGACACTCAAAATTTGAGTAAAGCAAGTCCATGGTGTCAGTTATTTGCAATTCAGTACTATTATAACGAATTTGATACACAACTGCAAATCTTGTGTAGGCGGCCTTGACCACATTTAGGTCATGAAAAACTAATTTTGGATATATAATTTTCTAAGTCGAGGTAGCATCCCCCATGAAAATATCTTGTAATATGACTGGCCTTAACGAAGGTGACACGTCCTCTGGTAAACAAAAACAAAACGTTGTCCTGGATATGAACCAACACATTACCAAGAACAACAATCCTAGAAGCAAACTGATTTGATGAGAATTTTCATGATGCCTTCCGTTCCCAAATTACCAAATCCTCAAGGGTGTGGGTATTGATTGTTATACCATATCCTGCAGAATTCTTGGGTAATAAATCTCTTCTTTTTCTTCATTTCCAACTATTTTTCCATACATGCATCGGGTTACAACTTCTCTTCATTTGCAGCTAGTGTCAAACCTTAAATTTAACACACAAAGAGAATGCAAAAGGGTGAAATTTACGGGACTAATGTTGATCGATAAAATGATCAAGCTATCTGATAACACTGTACTTGTCGATTAACAGGCAAAATAGATAAGAAACAATTTTGACTTCTCATCCTGAATGCAGGGAAATAATATAACGAGACAACTAACATGAGTTAATTGCACAGAAGTACCATAATTGGGGCATCACATACAGATTGGTACCACGATTGCTAATTTTTGCATGTCAGTACCATGATTGCTCCAGGTTTTTTCAAATAAGGCTAAAACGCGTATTTATACGTATTGACGCTCGATCCGACAGCTCGGGCCCACCCGTCAGGTGCCACACTGGCCAATCGGCGCGTGCCCGCGCGCTGACTAGGACGAGCCGGTGCGCTGCTGCTCTCCAACCCGGTCCGGTCGCACCAGCTCGCCCCCGCCGCACCATTCCCCTCCCCTCCTCCTCTCCTCACTCGTTTCCTTCGTCGCCGCCGCCTGCGTCCCGACTGCCGGCCGCCGCACCGCCCCGCCGACGCCATGGTTTTGGAGGACGAAAGCAGCGACGACCAGTCTAGCCTCCCGTACATGCATTCTTCCTCCACAGACGGTCTCAACGAGGTCAGTACAGTGAGTTTAGGGTTAGGGTTACAGATTTGGGATTTCTTGATTTGGTTGATTTTGGTACGTTTTGATTTGCCCATTGTCTTTGTGCGAGCTTCTGCAGGTCCCTTTCAGCCTTGAAGATCCAAATTACAAGGGGCTTGAGCTGGATGTGATGTCTCCATGTGAGAAGCACGGCATGGCATCTGAGAGGCTTGTTGCCTTTGAAGGAACAGACACAGGCAGGCGGTTTTTAGCATGTGCACAGCCGGTATGGATTGTAGGCATAGTGATTTTTTTCTTACTTTGTCAGTGCCATATTGAACTCTGTTTGCTGGAGTACTCTCCTTGCTGTCAACATTTTGGTTCATAGTGGCATTAGAGTAGCTTATTTAGGTCAAGCATGAGTATATTTTGCTGGAGTACAATGGCATAGTAATTTTGGTTAATAGTGGTACTAGAGTAGCTTTAAAATGATAACTAACCTAGTCAGTCAGCTACTCAAGTGGCTGCTCCTCTTGTTAAATGTAGTGGTCTGATGCTAAATTTAGATATTCTTTTTGGCAACTGCAGTTATCTTGTGTAATTACTTGTTGTATGAACTGTGTTGGTGTTGTTGTTGTTTTTGCAGGCAGGTAGCAATTGTGGCTTTGTTGAATGGGTTGATCACCAGTGGCCCCGAACAATGCAGAATGCATTGTTGAAGCTATGGGCAATGGTTGAAGATGCCAAAACTGCTAGGGTGAATGACAATCTTGAAAGTTCTTTCACTATCCACCATCTGACAGAAGAGAAGAACAAGCTGGATGCCAACTATGACAAGCTAGTCCAAGATGTGCATGAGCTGATGAACTTCCAGGAACATAAGGTGGTGGATTTCAGACATCTGCAGTCTGCCATTACATATCAGCAGGAGGTAAGAAAAGAACTGATTGATGATATGAAGGCACAGATGGCAAGTGAGATGGCAAAGAAAGATGAAGAGACCCAGAAACTTACTCTGAAGTATGAGCTGCTGCTCAACCTGACAAGAGCTCAAGCAACAATCATTCAGAACTTGAAGTTGAACAAAATGAAAGAGAAGCAAGTGCTTACTGAAGCTAGTATGAATTTGGAGCTGAAGAATGCAGAGCTAACAAAGTGTCAGGAGAAGCTCACCCAAGAGAAGCTAGAGTTGAAGCTTCAGGTTGCTGATCTGCTTAAGGGAAATGAAAAGCATATTGAAGAGAAGTGGCAGTTAGAGTTTCAGAATGAAAAGTTGAAGGAGAAGTTCAGGGGGATTCAGGCCATCTTGGAGAAGTGAAGAAGATGAAAATGAGATTAGTGGCATTGCTGACCTTTTGGGAATGATGGTTGTGTAAAGACCTAGCATCTAGGAACTAAGGTTGTGTACTGTATGCTTGTACTAATGGTGAACTATGGCTGTGTATGTATGTAGTAGTTATGCTATTCATCCTTTTGTGAGAAAAGGATGAACTATGCATTTGAAGTTGAACTCCTCTATGTATTGTGAACAATGGTTATGTATGGCTATAATGAGTTGAACTCCAGAAACTAATGTGATCAGTTTCTTATTATGTATGGATATGCTGATTATGTAGAAGGATATGTTGATGATGATACAATATGACAATGTTGCAGCAAACCACTCATGTCATACAAAATAAAAGAGGAACAAGACTAACTAAATCTCATTGCATCATAAGATAACTTCACTGATCCATTACCACTTGATCCATTACAACTTGGCTTAAACTAGAGCAAATAAACCAGACAGTACATTGCATTTAGATTGGCTGCAACTAAACCAACTAACTAACTTAATATCTTACCTGCAACTAACCCAAGCACAAATATAGTGAAAAGAAACAACACATTGTGAAATTTGGCCCTAATCCCTACAATCTCTGCATTCTTCTCTCTGAGTTGAGTTTGCAGAGACAGAAACATGGCCTCCCTTGTGCCATCATCTTCACTTGGAATCAGCACTGGAAATTAATCTTCAGATCTAGCAATAGTTGCACCTTTAAGCCTCCATACTTCATCACGTAGATCCCCAATGAGCTCACTCCAGAATGTGGGCAATGGATCATCATTCCATTGCACAAATCCACAGCCACCGTGCTATTAAGATGCACAAACAAATTTCCAAAAATATATCATTTCACATACTATTGCACAGAAGAAAAAGGAAGGAAATTAGGCAAAAAAAAACAACACTCACCATAGCATCCACGCAGCTATAGTACCTCCTACCAGGGTTCGCCTGCTCCAGGAGATCCATCTTGGCGCCTTCCTCGGAGGTGAGCAGTGGCACATCACTGGAGGCTCGTATGCCATTGGGAGCCCGCGGTAGCGCACCGGCGAGCGCGACTCCTCCCCCTCCTACCTGCAGCTCGACGAAATCCGGGAGCGGACCCGGCACTGGATGACCACGACATCTCTCTCTCCACCGCCGGCCCCAGTCAGCGCCTTCACGCTGAGATCTCTCCTTCTTCTCCTTTGCTGCGCTCCAAATGGACACTGCGTGGACGAACCCTAGTTTCGTTCCCAAATCTGAGATCTTGTGCTGTCACTTTAATAGTAGGAGAGGTATCTGTCCCACATGTCAGAATCCCCAAATGTGGTACTGCATGTTATGTGATGCCCCAATATTGGTACTGACATGCAACAACTAGCAGCAGTATTGGTACTGATTTGAAACAAGTAACTGAAAATGTGTTACTGCTTTGCAAATACTGGTACTCCACCTAGAGTTCAACATTACAATAACCACCTCAAGTTCAACATTCAGATAACCACCTCAAGTTCAACACATACATATCCAGTAGCAACATATACAACACCAAAATATGGTGCCCCAACTATAGTACTCCACCTCAAGTTCAACATTACAATAACCAGTACTGGATTGTGCCAAATTATGCATCAAGTGGCAACAACACATCAACATCAGCATCAAGTTCAACCAAAATAACACCACATCATTTCAAATTACATGGCTCCTCTTCCTCTGCTAGCAGTGAAGTAGGACATCCATCCAGTGTGTGTACCATCAGTAGGAATGTCAGCATATTGCCTGGGGGCACTGAATGGCCTTGGAGCACCTCTTCCAGCTCCTCTTCCTCTGCCAGCTCCTCTTCCAGATGGTGGTGGTGTAGTAGAAGTAGCAGCTCCTCTTCCTCTTCCTCTTCCAGATGGTGGTGGTGTAGTAGAAGTAGCAGCTCCTCTTCCTCTGGCAGCTCCTCTGGCAGCAGCTCTTGGCTCTCTTGTTGTTGTTGTAGTAGAAGGACCAGCAGCTCTTAGCTGTGAGTTACTTGGAGTAGCCTTACAAAGAAAAGGAAAACAGTTAATAATGCTAGAAAGAAATGTACAAGAAATAAAGGAAAGATTTGTATATTTCAAGGTGAAAAATTATTACCACATGCTTATTCTTCCTCAAAGCTAGCTCAGGCTTCAACTGTTTAAGACAATTTGTGTACCTATGCCCTTGGAGACCACAATTGCCACATGTTATGGTCCCCATTCTTGAAGTGTCTTTTGGCTTTGGTACTTCAAATTTGCCCTTGATCCTCTTTTCTTTCTTTCTTCCTCTCTTGATTTTGAATGCAGGTGGTTCTATGTCTGGACCAGGGGTCCTTGTCCAATCATGCTCACCAGGCACACGAAAGATCATTGATTCATAAGCTGCAGCATAAAAATCTTTCTTGAAGAATTTGCTGACATAATCCTCTGGTTTCCTTTTAGCCTTGTTTATTGCAGAGATGGCATGGTTGCAAGGTATGCCACTAAGGTCCCACTTCCTGCATCCACAAGTCTCAAGTTCCAGGTTGACAGCATGTGTTTGCTGCCCACTTGTAACTTGCCATAAGTTGACCCCTGCTTGTATTGGCTTGCAATATCTGGCCCTCTCCTTCTCAACCTCTAGCTTCTCACTGTAATGAGGTGTTATATCCCATCTTGCTGCCTTTACACTCTCTCTGTTCCTATGCCACCTCACCATCTGCTTATCTTTTATCCCATCACACATTGTCCTTATAGGTTTTCTCCTAACATCTAGAATGTACTTGTTGAACACCTCAGACAAGTTGTTCACTACCAAGTCAGTCTTGCAGTTTGTGTCAAATGCATGCCTTGCCCATGTTTTTTTGGTATTGCAGTAAGCCACTCCCAAGCTTCCTCACTTTCAGCTCTAAGATCATTCATTGCAATATTAAATTTGTGTTCATTGTAGGCATAGCTAGCATTATCCATGCACTTCTTAAGATCTTCACCCCTAAACCCAACATTTTGGAAATTTGCATATAAATGCCTAAGGCAGAATCTTTGGTTGCAATTTGGAAAGACAACATTCACTGCATTCAATAACCCCTAACACAAACAATTTAACAAGTCTAAGCTACAAGGTAAATAAATATGCACCAATGAAACTCTTAGCTACTGTTAACGCTTGTGCAAAACAAAATGAAATGTGCAAACACGTACCTTTTGTCTATCTGACATTATAGTATAAGGTCCAAACTTGCCCACTTCTCCACCTAGGCAAATTTTCAGTTGGTGTAGAAACCAACACCAACTAGGTGTGTCGTCTTGTCCAGCTATGCCAAATGCCAGTGGATATATGTTGTTGTTGCCATCTCTACCAGTGGCAGCAAGGAGTTGAGCTCCTGTAGTGAGCTTAATGAAGCATCCATCAACACCTGCATAATCAACATTTCCAAACATTAAATACATTCAAGTGATATACAATATGGAGTACTCTACAATATGTAAATGGTGCACAAGGTTCAGGAACTAACCAATGAATGGCCTACACCCATTGAGAAACCCCTCCCTTGCTCCATTCAGGCAAAAGAACATGGCATGGAATCTTGGGCCTGGGTGGGGTATTTTTGCATTTGGTACTGGAGTAACAGTAGTGACTATTACTCTACTCCCAGGGTTTGTGTCCATGAGAGTCTGAGCATAGTCTTTAAGCCTAGGATATTGCTTCTTGTGATCTCCTAAGACAGCTTCAATAGCTATGTTCTTTGCCCTATATGCCATGCACTTGGGCACATCTACACCATATTTTTCCATGCATGCATCAATTATTGTCTGAATACCAGTAGTTATATCAGATCTGAAGAGATGCTCATATTTCTGTGCTAGCCACTTAGCACTAACCCTGGTGGTCTCAGTGGTACTAGGGCAAGTGTGCTCTAGTCTCATCTTCTTAATTACAAAGGTTTTCTCCCCTTTTATAACTGCTGCCACCATAAAGAACTGGCATTGTTTATCTGGACACTCAACAATTATCCTCTGATCTGAATTCCTGTGATACTTAAAATTCCTGGCCTGAGTGATGTGCAAATTCAACAAAGCATCTCTGAATTGATGCTGATCCCTAAAACACAACTTCATACACAGTTGCTCATGTGGTTGCTCCATTTTCTCATTGTACCACTTCCTAGCAGTCCTTTTCTTTGCCCTACTCTTCCTTTTCTTTGGTAGGACAAAAGAGGCTGGCTCAAAACCATCATCATCACTCTCCCTCAACAACCCCTTCTCTTCTTCATCTGATGATGGTCTGAAATCAGGTTCAACCTCTGGTAGCTTACTACAATGTGACCTAGTTGTTGGTCCTCTTCTAACTGGTAGCTTCTGCTTCTTCTTCACAGGTTCAACTATAGTTTCTTCTTCTTCTTCAAAAGTCCTATCTTCCTCTACCTCAAATGGGTCCTCAACTTCAGTGTCACCCTCATAATGCAGCATTTCTTCCTCTTCTGATTGCTCATCATCTGATTCTTCCTCTTGTACTTCTAGCTCTCTCTGTCTCTTTCCCTCTTCCACCTCTACATCTTCATCATCACCCATGTAATGATGGTCATTTCCAATTTGAGCATCCTCATCAGAGGCATTAGCATCACTGTCCTCATATGCCTCAAATCCTTGATATCCCTCTTCTTCTTCTTCCAAAACTGCTTTCAACTTGGCTGTTGCATTCTTGCTTTCTTGTGTGCAAACACCAGCAGGATGAGGTGTGCTAGAGTTGCTACATTGACTCTCAAAAACTACTCCTTGCTGATCAACAGCTAAGACAGGAGGCTCACTCAGATCGAAAACAACAGGCTCTTGGTACACCACAGTGGACAACTCTGGCATTTCACATTGCTGCAACTCAAAATCAGTATCAGGGTGTGGACAAGCCCTGACTAGCAAATCAGGCACCAATTTGTCCTGGATCTTCCTCTTTATCTTCTGTAATTCTGCATGACTGTCTACCAAATCCAGCCCTTTCTCTCCTAAAGATGGATTTTCAATGTGATACAAACAATCATATGTTGGGGAACGTAGCAGAAATTTAAAATTTTCTACGTATCACCAAGATCAATCTATGGAGTCATCTAGCAACGAGAGAGAGGGGAGTGCATCTACATACCCTTGTAGATCGCGCGCGGAAGCGTTCAAGAGAACGGGGTTGATGGAGTCGTACCCGTCGTGATCCAAATCACCGATGATCCTAGCGCCGAACGGGCGGCACCTCCGCGTTCAACACACGTACGGAGCAGGGACGTCTCCTCCTTCTTGATCCAGCAAGGGGGGAGGAGAAGTTGATGGAGATCCATCAGCACGACGGCGTGGTGGTGGAAGTAGCGGGATCCCGGCAGGGCTTCGCCAAGCGCAAGCGGGGAGGAAGAGGTGTCACGGGAGGGAGGGAGGCGCCAGGGCTTGGGGTGCTGCTCCCATGCGCCTCCCCACTATATATAGGGGTGGAGGGGGCTGGTTTCTTGCCCTCCAAGTCCATTGGGGCGTTGGCAAAGGTGGGGGAAAGAAATTCCATCATTTCCCTTCCCCACCGATTGTTATCCCCCTTTTTTAGGGATCTTGATCTTATCCCTTCGGGATATGATCTTATTCCTTCTAAGGTGGGATCTTGGTGCGCCTTGACCAGGGGTGTGGGGCCTTGCCCCCACTACCCACGTTCATGTGGGTCCCCCCATGCAGGTGGGCCCCACTTCGGAACCTTCTAGAACCTTCCCGGTACAATACCGAAAAATCCCGAACATTTTCCGGTGGCCAAAATAGGACTTCCCATATATAAATCTTTACCTCCGGACCATTCCGGAACTCCTCGTGACGTCCGGGATCTCATACGGGACTCCGAACAACTTTCGGTTAACCGCATACTAATATCTCTACAACTCTAGCGTCACCGAACCTTAAGTGTGTAGACCCTACGGGTTCGGGAGACATGCAGACATGACCGAGACGACTCTCCGGTCAATAACCAACAGCGGGATCTGGATACCCATGTTGTCTCCCACATGTTCCACGATGATCTCATCGGATGAACCACGATGTCGAGGATTCAATCAATCCCGTATAGAATTCCCTTTGTCAATCGGTACGTTACTTGCCCGAGATTCGATCGTCGGTATCCCAATACCTTGTTCAATCTCGTTACCGGCAAGTCACTTTACTCGTACCGTAATGCATGATCCCGTGGCTAACTCCTTAGTCACATTGAGCTCATTATGATGATGCATTACCGAGTGGGCCCAGAGATACCTCTCCGTCATACGGAGTGACAAATCCCAGTCTCGATTCATGCCAACCCAACAGACACTTTCGGAGATACCTGTAGTGCACCTTTATAGCCACCCAGTTACGTTGTGACGTTTGGTACACCCAAAGCATTCCTACGGTATCCGGGAGTTGCACAATCTCATGGTCTAAGGAAATGATACTTGACATTAGAAAAGCTCTAGCAAACGAACTACACGATCTTGTGCTATGCTTAGGATTGGGTCTTGTCCATCACATCATTCTCCTAATGATGTGATCCCGTTATCAATGACATCCAATGTCCATGGTCAGGAAACCATAACCATCTATTGATCAACGAGCTAGTCAACTAGAGGCTTACTAGGGACATGTTGTGGTCTATGTATTCACACATGTATTACGGTTTCCAGTTAATACAATTATAGCATGAACAACAGACAATTATCATGAACAAGGAAATACAATAATAACCATTTTATTATTGCCTCTAGGGCATATTTCCAACAGTCTCCCACTTGCACTAGAGTCAATAATCTAGTTCACATCACCATGTGATTAACACTCAAAGTTCACATCGCCATGTGACTAATACCCAAGAGTTTACTAGAGTCAATAATCTAGTTCACATCACCATGTGATCAACACTCAAGGAGTTCTAGGGTTTGATCATGTTATGCTTACGAGAGAGGTTTTAGTCAACGGGTCTGCAACATTCAGATCCGTGTGTGCTTTACAAATCTCTATGTCATCTTGTAGATGCAGCTACCACGCGCTACTTGGAGCTATTCCAAATAACTGCTCTACTATACGAATCCGGTTCACTAGTCAGAGTCATCCGGATTAGTGTCAAAGTTTGCATCGACGTAACCCTTTACGACGAACCCCCTTTCACCTCCATAATCGAGAAAATTCCTTAGTCCACTAGATACTAAGGATAAGTTCGACCGCTGTCATGTGATCCCTTCCTGGATCACTATTGTACCCCTTGACTAACTCATGGCAAGGCACACTTCAGGTGCGGTACACAGCATAGCATATTGTAGAGCCTACGTCTAAAGCATAGGGGACGACCTTCGTCCTTTCTCTTTCTTCTGCCGTGGTCAGGTCTTGAGTCTTACTCAATACTCACACCTTGTAACACAGCCAAGAACTCCTTCTTTGCTGATCTATTTTGAACTCCTTCAAAATCTTGTCACGGTATGTATTCATTTGAAAGTACTATTAAGCGTTTTTGATCTATCCTTATAGATCTTGATGCTCAATGTTCAAGTAGCTTAATCTAGGTTTTCCATTAAAAAACACTTTTCAAATAACCCTGGATGCTTTCCAAAAATTCTACATCATTTCTGATCAACAATATGTTAACAACATATACTCATCAAAAATTCTATAGTGCTCCCACTCACTTCTTTGGAAATACAAGTTTCTCATGAACCTTGTATAAACCCAAAATCTTTGATCATCTCATCAAAGCGTTAATTCCAACTCCGAGATGCTTACTCCAATCCTTAGAAGGATTGCTGGAGCTTTGCGTACTTGTTAGCATCTTTCAGGATTGACAAAACCTTCTGGTTGTATCACATACAACCTTTCCTCAAGAAAATCGTCGAGGAAACAATGTTTTGACATCCTATCTGCAAGATTTCATAAATAATGCAGTAACTGCTAATATAATTCTAACAGACTCTTAGCATCGCTACGAGTGAGAAAGTCTCATCGCAGTCAACTCCTTGAACTTGCCGGAAAACATCTTAACGACAAGTCGAGCTTTCTTAATGGTGACACTTACCATCATTGTCTGTCTTCCCTTTAAAATCCATCTGTACCCAACAGCCTTACGACCATCAAGTAGTTCTTTCAAAGTCTATACTTTGTTTTCATACATGGATCCTCTCGGATTTTATGGCCTCAAGCCATTCGTTGGAATCCGGGCCCACCATCGCTTCTCCATAGCTCGTAGGTTCATTGTTGTCTAGCAACATGACTTCCAAGACAGGATTACGTACCACTCTGAAGTAGTACGCATCCTTGTCGTCCTATGAGGTTTGGTAGTGACTTGATCTGAAGTTTCATGATCACTATCATAAGCTTCCACTTCAATTGGTGTAGGTGCCACAGGAACAACTTCCTGTGCCCTGCTACACATTAGTT
Source organism: Aegilops tauschii subsp. strangulata (assembly GCF_002575655.3). NCBI lineage: Eukaryota > Viridiplantae > Streptophyta > Magnoliopsida > Poales > Poaceae > Aegilops > Aegilops tauschii. The sequence continues at coordinate 472,875,227 of NC_053040.3, read as the reverse complement.
GAAGTGACGGTTCAATGGCCTCATCAAGTCTTCACCATCCTCCCACTCAATTCTTTCGAGAAAAACTTTTCCTCGAGAAAGGACCCGTTTCCAGAAACAATCACTTTTGCTTCCAGGTCTGAAATAGGAGGTATACCCAACTGTTTTGGGTATTCTATGAAGATGCATTTATCCACTTTGGGTTCGAGCTTATCAGCCTGAAACTTTTTCACATAAGCGTCGCAGCCCCAAACTTTTAAGAAACGACAACTTAGGTTTCTCTAAACCATAGTTCATACGGTGTCGTCTCAATGGAATTGCGTGGTGCCCTATTTAAAGTGAATGTGGTTGTCTCTAATGCCTAACCCATAAACGATAGTTGTAATTCGATAAGAGACATCATGGTATGCACCATATCCAATAGGGTGCAGTTATGATGTTCGGACACACCATCACAATATGGTGTTCCAGGCGGTATTAGTCGTGAAACAATTTCCACAATTTCTTAATTGTGTGCCAAACTCGTAACTCAGATATTCATCTCTATGATCATATCACAGACATTTTATCCTCTTGTCACGACGATCTTCAACTTCACTCTGAAATTACTTGAACCTTTCAATAATTCAGACTTGTGTTTCATCAAGTAAATATTCTCAGCATCTACTCAAATCATCTGTGAAGCAAGAACATAACGATATCCACTGCGTGCCTCAGCACTCATTGGACTGCACACATCAAATGTATTACTTCCAACAAGTTGCTCTCTTGTTCCATCTTACTGAAAACGAGGCCTTTCAGTCATCTTGCCCATGTGGTATGATTTGCATGTCTCAAGTGATTCAAAATCAAGTGAGTCCAAATGATCCATCTGTATGGACTTTCTTCATGCATATATACTAATAGACATGGTTCACATGTCTCAATCTTTTCAAAAACGAGTGAGTCCAAAGATCCATCAACATGGAGCTTCTTCATGTGTTTTATACCAATATGACTCAAGTGGCAGTGCCACAAGTATGTGGTACTATCATTACTATCTTATATCTTTTGGCATGAACATGTGTATCACTACGATCGAGATTCAATAAACCATTCATTTTAGGTGCAAGATCATTGAAGGTATTATTCAAATAGACAGAGTAACCATTATTCTCCTTTAATGAATAACCGTATTGCGATAAACATAATCCAATCATGTCTATGCTCAACGCAAACACCAAATAATAATTATTCAGGTTTAACCCCAATCTCGATGGTAGGGGGAGCATGCGATGCTTGATTACATCAACCTTGGAAACACTTCCAACACATATCGTCATCTCACCTTTAGCTAGTCTCCATTTATTCCCCAGCTTTTATTTCGAGTTACTAACACTTAGCAACCGAACCGGTATCTAGTACCCTGGTGCTACTAGGAGTACTAGTAAATTACACATTAATATAATGTATATCCAATATACTTCTGTCGACCTTGCCAGCCTTCTCATCTACGAAGTATCTAGGGTAGTTCTGCTTCATTGACCGTTCACCTTATTTCAGAAGCACTTAGTCTCGGGTTTGGGTTCAACCTTGGGTTTCTTCACTAGAGCAGCAACTGATTTGCCGTTTCATGAAGTATCCCTTCTTGCCCTTGCCCTTCTAGAAACTAGTGGTTTTACTAACCATCAACAATTGATTCTCCTTCTTGATTTCTACTTTCGCGGTGTCAAACATCGCGAGTTGCTCAAGGATCATCATGTCTATCCCTGATATGTTATAGTTCATCACGAAGCTCTAATAGCTTGGTGGCAGTGATTATGGAGAACCATCACTATCTCATCTGGAAGATTAACTCCCACTCGATTCAAGTGATTGTAGTACTCAGACAATCTAAGCACATGCTCAACGATTGAGCTTTTCTCCCTTAGTTTGCAGGCTTAAGAAACTTGTCAGAGGTCTCATACCTCTTGACATGGGCATTAGTCTGAAATCCCAATTTCAGTCTTTGGAACATCTCATATGTTCTGCGACGTTTCAAAACCGTCTTTGGTGCCACAATTTTAAACCGTTAGCATCACACACTGAACTATCATGTAGTCATCAAAACGTGTATGTCAGATGTTTCGTAACATCTACAGACGACGCTCGAGGTTCAGCACACCGAGCGGTGCATTAAGGACATAAGCCTTCTGTGCAGCAATGAGGACAATCCTCAGTTTACGGACCCAGTCCGCATAATTGCTACTATCAACTTTCAACTAAATTTTCTCTAGGAACATATCTTAGTAGAACTAAAGCGTAAGCTACGACATTATTTGCAAAGACCTTTTGACTATGTTTATGATAATTAAGTTCATCTGATTATTTAATGAACTCCCACTTAGATAGACATCCCTCTAGTCATCTAAGTGATACATGATCCGAATCGACTAGGCCGTGTCCGATCATCACGTGAGACGGACTAGTCATCATCGGTGAACATCTCCATGTTGATCGTATCTACTATACGACTCATGTTCGACCTTTCGGTCTCTTGTGTTCCGAGGCCATGTCTGTACATGCTAGGCTCGTCAAGTCAACCTAAGTGTTTTGCTTGTGTTCCGAGGCCATGTCTGTACATGCTAGGCTCGTCAACACCCGTTGTATGTGAACGTTAGAATCTATCACACCCGATCATCACGTGGTGCTTCGAAACAACAAACCTTCGCAACGGTGCACAGTTAGGGGGAACACATCTCTTGAAATTTTAGTGAGGGATCATCTTATTTATGCTACCGTCGTTCTAACCAAATAAGATGTAAACATGACAAACATCACATGCAAATCATAAAGTGACATGATATGGCCAATATCATCTTGCGCCTTTTGATCTCCATCTTCGAGGCGCGGCATGATCACCTTTGTCACCGGCATGACACCATGATCTCCATCATCATGATCTCCATCATCGTGTCTTCATGAAGTTGTCTCGCCAACTATTACTTCTACTACTATGGCTAACGGTTAGCAATAAAGTAAAGTATTTACATGGCGTTTTTCATTGACACGCAGGTCATACAATAAATTAAGACAACTCCTATGGCTCCTGCCGGTTGTCATACACATCGACATGCAAGTCGTGATTCCTATTACAAGAATATGATCAATCTCATACATCACATATATATAATTCATCACATCCTTTTGGCCATATGACATCACATAGCATACCCTGCAAAAACAAGTTAGACGTCCTCTAATTGTTGTTGCATGTTTTACGTGGCTGTTATGGGTTTCTAGCAAGAACGTTTCTTACCTACGCAAAGGCCACAAAGGTGATATGCCAATTGCTATTTACCCTTCATAAGGACCCTCTTCATCGAATCGGATCCGACTAAAGTGGGAGAGACAGACACCCACTAGCCACCTTATGCATCAAGTGCATGTCAGTCGGTGGAACCTGTCTCACGTAAGAGTACGTGTAAGGTCGGTCCGGGCCGCTTCATCCCACAATGCCGCCGAATCAAGATAAGACTAGTAACGGTAAGCAAATTGAACAAATCATCGCCCACAACTACTTTGTGTTCTACTCGTGCATAGAATCTACGCATAGACCTAGCTCATGATGCCAGTGTTGATGAACGTAGCAGAAATTTAAAATTTTCTACGTATCACCAAGATCAATCTATGGAGTCATCTAGCAACGAGAGAGAGGGGAGTGCATCTACATACCCTTGTAGATCGCGCGCGGAAGCGTTCAGTGAACGGGGTTGATGGAGTCGTACTCGTCGTGATCCAAATCACCGATGATCCTAGCGCCGAACGGACGGCACCTCCGCATTCAACACACGTACGGAGAGGGGACGTCTCCTCCTTCTTGATCCAGCAAGGGGGGAGGAGAAGTTGATGGAGATCCAGCAGCACGACGGCATGGTGGTGGAAGTAGCGGGATCCCGGCAGGGCTTCGCCAAGCGCAAGCGGGGAGGAAGAGGTGTCACGGGAGGGAGGGAGGCGCCAGGGCTTGGGGTGCTGCTCCCATGCGCCTCCCCACTATATATAGGGGTGGAGGGGGCTGGTTTCTTGCCCTCCAAGTCATTGGGGCGTTGGAAAAGGTGGGGGGAAGAAATCCCATCATTTCCCTTCCCCACCGATTGTTATCCCCCTTTTTTAGGGATCTTGATCTTATCCCTTCGGGATATGATCTTATTCCTTCTAAGGTGGGATCTTGGTGCGCCTTGACCAGGGGTGTGGGGCCTTGCCCCCACTACCCACGTTCATGTGGGTCCCCCCATGCAGGTGGGCCCCACTTCGGAACCTTCTAGAACCTTCCCGGTACAATACCGAAAAATCCCGAACATTTTCCGGTGGCCAAAATAGGACTTCCCATATATAAATCTTTACCTCCGGACCATTCCGGAACTCCTCGTGACGTCCGGGATCTCATCCGGGACTCCGAACAACTTTCGGTTAACCGCATACTAATATCTCTACAACTCTAGCGTCACCGAACCTTAAGTGTGTAGACCCTACGGGTTCGGGAGACATGCAGACATGACCGAGACGACTCTCCGGTCAATAACCAACAGCGGGATCTGGATACCCATGTTGGCTCCCACATGTTCCACGATGATCTCATCGGATGAACCACGATGTCGAGGATTCAATCAATCCCGTATACAATTCTCTTTGTCATCGGTACGTTACTTGCCCGAGATTCGATCGTCGGTATCCCAATACCTTGTTCAATCTCGTTACCGGCAAGTCACTTTACTCGTACCGTAATGCATGATCCCGTGGCTAACTCCTTAGTCACATTGAGCTCATTATGATGATGCATTACCGAGTGGGCCCAGAGATACCTCTCCATCATACGGAGTGACAAATCCCAGTCTCGATTCGTGCCAACCCAACAGACACTTTCGGAGATACCTGTAGTGCACCTTTATAGCCACCCAGTTACGTTGTGACGTTTGGTACACCCAAAGCATTCCTACGGTATCTGGGAGTTGCACAATCTCATGGTCTGAGGAAATGATACTTGACATTAGAAAAGCTCTAGCAAACGAACTACACGATCTTGTGCTATGCTTAGGATTGGGTCTTGTCCATCACATCATTCTCCTAATGATGTGATCCCGTTATCAATGACATCCAATGTCCATGGTCAGGAAACCATAACCATCTATTGATCAACGAGCTAGTCAACTAGAGGCTTACTAGGGACATGTTGTGGTCTATGTATTCACACATGTATTACGGTTTCCAGTTAATACAATTATAGCATGAACAACAGACAATTATCATGAATAAGGAAATACAATAATAACCATTTTATTATTGCCTCTAGGGAATATTTCCAACATCATATGCATTAAATCCTTGGGTTTCCATCACTGCAACCAAATGGATCCTCACAGCTTCATCTCCAATGGTTCTCTTGCATCAAAATGGATCCTTACTTGCCAAATGTCTTCATCCAAACTACAGAACAAATTAAATTTCATGTATTCATTATAATTACTCTTAATTTGGAGAGCAACAGTACAGTACAGAACAATTTAGAGTAACCTGTAAGTCTAATATTTACTATTAACTCTACTATTACAGATGCTATTTCAGCACAGAACAATGCTACTAAAGTAACCTGTAAGTCTAATATTTACAGTACAGAACAATGTACTTTACTATTTCAGCACAATAGCAAAATCAAGGAAAAAGACAAGGTCATAATCCCAAATTGTTACTGTAATTGAACTAATTTGAGAGTGCAATACACTGAGTTACTAGGTTACTGTAATTGTCCTATACTAGTCACTACAATTGGACAAACCCTAATCCCCAACTGGATAAACAAGAAGATGAACAAACCCTAAAAATCCCCAATTGGATAAACCAGAGCAGGAGGAGGACAAGGGTACTTACAGCACGCCGCCAAGTCCATGCGTCAACTGATGGCTGCTGCTAGGGTTCGCCACCCACTGCTGCGCCAACCGCAACCGCTGCTCCATGCTGAGTAACATCGACTCCTCCTCCTCGTCGGTCGAGTACGCGGAGCTGGAGTCGTCGCCGCCATCGCCGTCGACGCCAGCCGTTCCGCTAGGAGGCCAGAACGGCATCTCACCGCCGCCGTGGACGCCCTCGCCGACGCCATAGACCAGGGTTCGAGCGAGTGAGGAGAGGAGGAGGGGAGGGGAATGGTGCGGCGGGGGCGAGCTGGTGCGACCGGACCGGGTTGGAGAGCAGCAGCGCACCGGCTCGTCCTAGTCAGCGCGCGGGCACGCGCCGATTGGCCAGCGTGGCACCTGACGGGTGGGCCCGAGCTGTCGGATCGAGCGTCAATATGTATAAATACGCGTTTTAGCCTTATTTGAAAAAACCTGGAGCAATCATGGTACTGACATGCAAAAATTAGCAATCGTGGTACCAATCTGCATGTGATGCCCCAATTATGGTACTTCTGTGCAATTAACTCCAACTAACATCAACATGCCCTGTTGAGGTTCAACTGACACAGCTACCTGAAAAATAGTAATCCATGATAAATTGGCAAGCGTGACATTACTGACAGAATAATGTGAAACTACTTGCATGTCATAGAAAGATAAGGTGAAATCATGTGGCGCAAGAACTAAGTGATAATAACATAAGCCAACAAGGTAAAGAAACATCCAATGCAAAACCGACGCAATATCTGATGACAGAGACCTGAAGCCATGACATTCATAAACCATGGAAGATTGATGCTAAAACTAGCGAAATATCTGATGACAATAAACCTGAACCCATGAGTTACCGTTGCCAAAAAATCTGAGCACTCTATGCCCACTGATTACAAATGCACTTCCCGGTTAGTTCGCACTTGCAGCAATGTACCGAGTCCAAGACAGCTAGCTCATTACCACTCGACATCGATCACTCAGCTAATGCTCCAAGGACCTGGCCATGAGCTCAGCCATAAGAGACGGGCAGCTCGCGCTCAGATGTTGTAAGCCGTCACTGGCCAAGGCAGCCCTCAGATTTGTCGGAGCGGCAAGAAAATCGAAGCACGCCTTCTTCAGCCCCTCACAGTGGTGCTGCTCAGCCAGCGTAAGGATAGTCGCCACCGTGCCGACGTCGATGTACCCGCACAGCTTCTCCTCACATATCAGTTTCAGCCGCCCCATGTCAAACCTGTCAGCCGCGACGAGCAGATGCTGGCAGGTGATGTCTTCCTCTTCCTTGTGCATCTCAGGCAACGATCCTGTGTACGCGAAACAGAGCAGCGCCTTGAACACCTCCACATTCATGTCTTCCACACGCACGATGCCGCCTTCGTCGGCCTTGCCCTCCTTCATTGGTCCGAAGAGCTCAGCTGCGAAGACCGGCGAGCGGGCCGCGAGCACACACCGGTGCGCCGCAACGGTCTCGCCATCGACCTCGAACACCACGTCGGTGCCTTTCTCGGTCTCAAGGAGCTTGCGGAGGTCCCCCCGCAGGTCGCATGGGGGCACAGAGACGTAAGCCTCCTTGGCGCGGTAACCATGGACGACGAGGATATCACACCGGACGGTGAAGGAGTCGTTCTTTAGGTTCTTGGACTTGAGCAGGTCCTCCCTTCTGATGAAGGTGGAGTACCGGTTGAAGAAGCAACACCCCCTGGACGAGTATGTGACCACCGGCGCGGACCTCAGCCGCCCGACTTTCCTTTCCTCCGGCTCCCCGGCTAGGCAGAAGCTGTGCTTCGCCTTCACCGCCGCCTTGACATCCTCGGCGAGGATTAGGGAGAGGGACACGTAATCCGCGACCGCCGAGGTTATGCCGTTGGGGTAGTAGTCGATCCGCCAGCGGTGGCCGCCGAGTTGGAAGGGCTGGGAACTGATCTTCTGTCCGGTGGGAACGTTGGTGCAGGAGTAGCCGTGGATGGTGAGGAGGTGGTGCCCGCTGGCCGTGTTGGCCACGATGGCGGACCTCGAGGACTTCCCGCCGGCTCCGGAGGACGCCATTGCCGACCTTCTCCGCGGAATCGGGCGCTCGCGGCTCTCATAGGGATACGGGGGTGGGGCGCCGCCGCTTGCTGCTACGGGCGACGAGGGTTTAGCGCGGCGTTGGAAGGGGAGGAACGGAGCAAGAAGATAGAGCAGATAGCTCAAACAGTCCGTGACGAATTTTCCGATAGGATCCATCGGGGCGTCTAGATCTGCTGCGCGTGTGTTGCATGTCTAAGGTGAAAACTACTCCGTAACAGATATCCTCAGGAGTGTGGGCGTTTGGAAAAGTCGATCGTGCTTATCCATGAGTTAGTTATAGATAACCCAAACGTGTTTTTAGGCGGTCACAACCGTTCGTCACATAACTTTGACTACAATGATCATGTATTGTAAATCTATATAAAATTAGTATACAGATATATGGAATAAAATTGTTTTGCAAGACAATTATGACGACTCCATTTATATACATGTTCAATCCATGTACTTTGATACCCCATTCATTTATTTTTACTCCGCGTATAAGATTTGTTTGAAGTCAAACTACGTAAAATTTGATCAAATTTATATAAAAAAATATCAACAACTACAATACTAAAGTTATATGGTATAAAATTAATTTTATAATGTATATAATAATACTGATTTTTTTCAGAGTACCTAATAATATTAATTTCATATTGTGAATGTTGATATTTTTCCTATAAAGTTATTAGGCAAATTTCACAAGGTTTGACTTTGACAAAATATTATATGCAGACTATAAAAGCTGAGGAACTATATATCTTTCCCTAATAATAAAGCACGGGTTGAGTCTCTCGGGCGTCACAGTATGCTTTCTTCTCATGTAATAATACGTTTTTACGATTTGTATAGACAAAATTATAATATAAACGAAGGGTACTAATTTGGGGTCGGCACATCCTTAGATCTGACTACTGTAGCCTTCCGGCCGACCGTGATCCAGGCCCAGAAAGGAGGCCAAAGACTACCTCCAACAGAGCTAGCTCAGCCTATCCACGAAAATAAGAATTCTCTCCCTGATTAAAGTACCACCTCGCTTGATCACATCCTATCGCATCGACTTATATACTCCTGTAATGCGAATTCGGCAAGCCGTGTCAAGAATCAGTAATGAGCATAAGTGGGTTGACAGAAACGATGCTGAAGATTGGGGAAACGAAGGAATATTACCTGGTCTCTAATCAAACGGCTGGTTTGTTGGCCTGCGTGTGCAGCCACGTCAAAGAGATTCAAGCTGCTGTGTGTGACCCCCACTAATGCATTGTACCAGTCCTAATATTTCAGTGCTGCTTTTGCATTTTGTCAATATTTTTAGTTTCTAATTTGCTGCATATTCACACAAAAAAATCGGGTTGATCTACATGCATGCGGTATCGATTGAGGGTCGCTCCAACAAATCGGACACGTGACACTACAAGCCCGGTTAATGCTTCTAAAAGGAGTACGCAATACTGGAAGGTCGATCACATCTTTTTTGTTGTACGCAAGGTGGACCGCATGCTCCAAAGTTGGACCGCCACGGTTGTAAAGTCAGATGCCACTATTGCAACAAACTTTTTTTTCTCGAATACACACAAGTGGACGTACTATATTATAAAGAGAGGAGTAGGGTAAAGAGCCCCTCCACGTTAGTGTTTTACATGGAGATTACATGCACACGACACTATTGCAACAAACTTATTCTTTGGAATCGACTCCAGTTTACGCCTAGCGACAGGTGTGTCATGGGCACAATTGCATGTAATTTAGTTGCAACAGTACAAGTTTTGATGACATGTCAACTTTTTCTCTCCCGTTGCAACGAACGGGCCTATATGCTAGTTAATAATAAAGTCGTGCATCAAAGATCATGCAAAGTCAGGCGCGCCATATATTTTGGTAGGAAGGGAATATCTTTTTTGCTTGTAGAGACAGTTTTTGTCGTGTGTAGCTGCAAGTGTGATGATGGACATGCAACTGTTTCCTTGGTTTTCTTCAAACAAAAAGCCCCACACATGGAAGATTCGTTCAAATCCTCACCCGGCCCCACACGCCATCGTCCGTCATGGCTGAAACGATAATGAGCGCATGTGAGTTTGAAAAAATTGTCAAAACAGCCATAAATATAACCATTTTCTAACTGAGGGAAAAATGGAAGTAGCACAACTTGTTGTGTAGAAGTTTAAATTTTGTACTTCTCCAAATCATATGTTGCATGTGTTGCCATGCTTGATTTTTCTTACACTTTTTTTTAATTCTACTAGATAAGAATTCTCGCCAAACTGGCTACAAAATGCGTGGTTATGTGGAAAAGTACATGAACCCGAGATGAGATTTTGATTCTTTATACATTTTATAGACATTTATTACAACCATTTTAAGATCTGGGCACGTGAAAAGTACACATGCAAACAAAAGGATTTGGGGGCATGTGGTGGGATTCGATGATGAAAATTGTTAGAGGTGGTAGAGTTGTTGTGGAAGTGAATAACCAGATAGGACCCTACTTCCCTACCTTTTTTTTGAGAAATACTTCCCTACCTTTAAAGGGGTTAGACACAGGGAGCCTTTGTCGCCGCTGCTCTTTGATATAATTGTAGATGGTCTGGCCTTGCTCATAAAAAGGCAGAACATAAAAGGCTCTTCATGTTGGAGGATGATTTGTTAAATGCCAGAAATCTTTTTTTTTGTGCTTTTTTTAGCAAGTCTCTGACTCTCAGGTCTTACAATAAGTTTTCATATGAGTGAGTTGTCTGGCATGTGAGTGACCACAACAAAAGAGGAGCAATACAAAGAGTTCTTCAGCTATGCAAAAGGAAGCATGCCTATTGCATGCCTTGGGATTCCAATAGATGCTAAGAGGCCCAGTAAAGCTCAATGGAGACCAGCTAAAGAGAAAATTGAGAAGATGGATTGATGGAAAAGCAACATATATGTTTATTGGAGATAGGGCTACTCTCACAAATTCATGTTTGAATAACATTCCTGTAAGCACCTAAGGGTGTGTTGGAAAGCATGAATACTTCAAGAGAAATAATGCTATGGCAAGGCAAAAGGGATACAAAATATATCACTGGTGAGATGGTCCACTGTTTGCATGCCTAAAGATTACGGTGGTATGGAGATCTTGGATTTGCAAGCAATGAATAGAAGTCTATTGTGCAAATGGTTGTGGAAGGCAAAGAATACATAAAGGATGTGAAAAATGGTTCTAGTAAATATTTGGTGGACAAAGTCTTCTCTGAAGTGAGGGATGGTTCACGTGGATCACACTTTTGGCAAGGCTTGGTTCATGTTAATGAGATCTTCCAAAGATGTGTAGAAAGAATGTTGGAAGATGGTGGAAAACTTTGTTCTAGAAAGATAGATGCGTGTAGAGCTCGAGCTGTGAGCAGATCAGTTCCTTAGGCTCTATGTATCACTTTCTCAAGGAAGACCACAGTTCAAAAAGATAAGCACAAAGGTTTTGATTGTATTTTCTTCGGAAGAACTCTATGGCAAGAGACCGGTCAGCAGTGTATAGATTTAAAACAAGTTGTTGACAATATCACTCTTCATAGGGTAAAGATAAAGTGAGATGGATCCAGAACAAAAATGGAAAGTTTAAAGTTAAAGAACTGTATTTGCACCTCAAATTAGGGGTTACAAGTTCATTTGGATGACAAAAATACATATTCTCTTGTGGTTGATGCTTAGGAATAGCATACTAACCAAAGATGATCTAGCCAAAAGAGGTTGGACCGAACATGAACGGTGTCATTTCTATTGTAAGAAGGAATCAGTTGATCATTTATTGTTTGAATGCAACATTGTTAGATTGATCTGGCAAGTTGTTTCCTATGCTTTGGGCTTGAGTAGATTCCCTAATGGTATGGCTGACATGTTTGGAGTTTCGATTAAGTATTTTCCAAAGCCCTCATAAGTTGGTGTTATATGGTGGAGAACCCATTGCTGGACTACCTGGAAAACCTAAAAGAATGCATGTTTTGAAAAGAAATTTTCCGCAAAAGGAATTTTCAATGTGTATCACAATATCAACTGTTGGGGTGTTTTGCAGAAAAGCCAAGGGTTAAAAGGCCACTAGTAGAAAACAGGGCTTTGGTTGGGGCCTGGCCAGCCCATTAGTCCCGGTTCAGTCACGAACCGGGACCCATGGGGGCCATACGTCCCGGTTCGTCCACCCAGGGGGCCGGCCGGGCCTCGTGGGGCATCTGTCCCGATTCGTCTGGACCCATTTGTCCCGGTTCCAGGCACGAACCGGGACCAATGGTCCTCGCTCCTGGCCCACTGCCATTGGTCCCGGTTCATGGCTGGAACCGGGACAGAAGGGGGGCCTTCAGTCCCGGTTCCAGCCACAAACCGGGACCAATGAGTTGCCTATATATACCCCCTCGCCGGCGAGCAGAGCACTCCACAATGCTCTGTTTTTTCTGGCCGGCGAGGGGAGAGCTTCGTGGTGCTCCAGCTCACCTCCTATGCACATGAGGTGTTCGATGAAATGCCCGAGCCACACTAGTTAAGCTTTCTCCTCTCGAAGCTCGACCTCCAAGCTCCATTTTCTCCGAGATTTGTCTAGGTTTAGCGGTCCGTCACATCCCGTCCCCGTCTTCACCGCCTTCGATCGCCCGCGCCGATCTCGTCGCCGGCACCACCGTGGTGAGCCTCTTGTTCTTATCTTCTTTCTGAAAGAAAAAATTGTTACTTTAGATAGATACTTGTCTAATTTTCTTACTTTTATTATTGCTTGTTATTATATAGTGCGATGGTTTTGGTATCCGCCCCCGTCGGCCCTCGTCCTGTCTATGATTCGGATGTGGTATATAGTATAACTATTTGGTTCATTTATTGTTTATGACAATTATGCTGACCAACGTGACATAGATTTTATTTATCTAGGAGGTATGTGAACCGGGAATTCCAACCGACCCTATTGTTGAGAGGTTAAATTTAGTTGAAGAAGAAAACAATTACTTAAAGGAAAAAATTAAAAAAAATTGAGGAGGAGAAGATGATATTGGAGTTGCATGTTGTGGATGTCGTCGATGATCACAAGATCAAGATGGATGCAATGCGTTTGAAGATTAGAAAGATTAGAAAATATGCCATTCATACCGAGGCTTGGTATCATTATGCCGTTGGATCAATTGTTACCTTGGTTGCGATATGATCGCATTTGTTGTTGCATTGAAATGTTTTACATAGTTTCAATGTATGGTTTAATTAGATGCTCTGGAGAGCTATATGTTGTTCAATGAGAACTATGTATGTACTTTGGTTTTAATGTGATGATGAATTTCTGTTAATTTGATCACTTATCTATCAATGATGTTCCGTAATGGTTTTTGACACACTTAATTATATATAATGCACGTAGATGAACCGACAATGGATATACGGTGATAGACACACCTCCGAGTACGTTAATGGCATGCATAGTTTTCTTGAAGTGGCTGAGGCAAACAAGCAGAATGGTTTTATGTGCTGTCCATGCCCTAGCTGTGGGAATACGAGGTCTTACTCTGACTCGAAAACCCTTCACACCCACCTGCTTTATAAGGGTTTCATGCCACACTATAATGTTTGGACCAAGCACGGAGAAATAGGGGTTATGGTGAAAGACAGCGAAGAAGAAGAGGACGATGACAACTATGTGCCCCCGGAATACGGTGATGCTGCAACGGGGGAAGCTGTTGAAGATCAAGAGGAACCAGACGATATTGTGCCCGATGATGATCTCCGCCAGGTCATTGTTGATGCAAGGAGAGAGTGCGAAAGTCAAAAGGAGAAGCTGAAGTTCGATCGCATGTTAGAGGATCAGAAAAAAGGGTTGTATCCCAATTGCGAATATGGCAACACAAAGCTCGGTACCGTACTGGAATTGCTGCAGTGGAAGGCAGAGAATGATGTGCCTGACAAAGGATTTGAGAAGCTACTGAAAATATTGAAGAAGAAGCTTTCAAAGGATAACGAATTGCCCGACAGTATGTACGCAGCAAAGAAGGTCGTATGCCCTCTAGGACTGGAGGTGCAGAAGATACATGCATGCCCTAATGACTGCATCCTCTACCGCGGTGCGTACGAGGATTTGAACGCATGCCCGGTATGCGGTGCATTGCGGTATAAGATCAGACGAGATGACCCTGGTGATGTTGACGGCGAGCCCCCCAGGAAGAGGGTTCCTGCGAAGGTGATGTGGTATGCTCCTATAATACCACGGTTGAAACTACTGTTCAGAAACAAAGAGCATGCCAAGTTGATGCGATAGCACAGTGAGGACCGTAAGAAAGACGGGAAGTTGAGAGCACCCACTGACGGGTCGCAGTGGAGAAAAATCGAGAGAAAGTACTGGGCTGAGTTTGCAGGAGACCCAAGGAACATATGGTTTGGTTTAAGCGCGGATGACATTAATCCTTTCGGGGAGCAGAGCAGCAATCACAACACCTGACCCGTGACTCTATGTATGTACAACCTTCCTCCTTGGATGTGCACGAAGCGGAAGTTCATTAGGATGCCAGTTCTCATCCAAGGCCCTAAGCAACCCGACAACGACATTGATGTGTACCTAAGGCCATTAGTTGAAGAACTTTTACAGTTGTGGATTGGAAAAGGTGTACGTGTGTGGGATGAGCACAAACAGGAGGAATTTGACCTGCATGCGTTGCTGTTTGTAACCATCAACGATTGGCCTGCTCTCAGTAACCTTTCAGGACTAACAAACAAGGGATACCACGCATGCACACACTGTTTAGCTGACACCGAAAGTATATACCTAGACAAATGCAGGAAGAATGTGTACCTGGGCCATCGTCGATTTCTTCCGACCAACCATCAATGTCGAAAGAAAGGCAAGCATTTCAAAGGCGAGGCAGATCACCGGAAGAAGCCCGCCATGCGTACCGGTGATCATGTACTTGCTATGGTCAATGATTTACACGTAATCTTTGGAAAGGGTCCCGGCGGACTATCTGTTCCGAATGACGCTGAGGGACGCGCACCCATGTGGAAGAAGAAATCTATATTTTGGGACCTACCCTACTGGAAAGACCTAGAGGTCCGCTCTTCAATCGACGTGATGCACGTGACGAAGAACCTTTGCGTGAACCTGCTAGGCTTCTTGGGCGTGTATGGGAAGACAAAAGATACACCGGAGGCACGGGAGGACCTGCAACGTTTGCACGAAAAAGACGGCATGCCTCCAAAGCAGTATGAAGGTCCTGCCAGCTACGCTCTTACCAAAGAAGAGATGCAAATCTTCTTTGAATGCCTACTCAGTATAAAGGTCCCGTCTGGCTTCTCGTCGAATATAAAGGGAATAATAAATATGCCAGAGAAAAAGTTCCAGAACCTAAAGTCTCATGACTGCCACATGATTATGACGCAACTGCTTCCGGTTGCATTGAGGAGGCTTCTATCGAAAAACGTCTGATTAGCCATTGTGAAACTATGTGCATTCCTCAATGCAATCTCTCAGAAGGTGATTGATCCAGAAATCATACCAAGGCTAAGGAGTGATGTGGCGCAATGTCTTGTCAGTTTCGAGCTGGTGTTCCCACCATCCTTCTTCAATATCATGACGCACGTCCTAGTTCATCTAGTCGACGAGATTGTCATTCTGGGCCCCGTATTTCTACACAATATGTTCCCCTTTGAGAGGTTCATGGGAGTCCTAAAGAAATATGTCCGTAACCGCGCTAGGCCAGAAGGAAGCATCTCCATGGGCCATCAAACAGAGGATGCCATTGGATTTTGTGTTGACTTCATTCCTGGCCTTAATAAGATTGGTCTCCCTAAATCGCGGTATGAGGGGAGACTGACTGGAAAAGGCACGCTTGGAGGGGACTCAATAATATGCAGGGATGGGCATTCTTGGTCTCAAGCACACTACACAGTTCTACAGAACTCTACCTTGGTGACCACGTATGTCGATGAACACAAGAACAGTCTGCGCTCCAAACACCCGGAGCAGTGTGACGACTGGATTACAAGTGAACACATCAGGACTTTCGACAGTTGGTTGGAAACACGTCTCAGAGGTGACAACACTTTTTGTGATGAGCTATACTCGTTGTGCAGGGGACCATCTTCGACTGTATTGACTTACAAAGGATACGAGATAAATGGGAATACATTTTACACGATCGCCCAAGATCAAAAGAGCACCAACCAAAACAGTGGTGTCCGCTTTGATGCAGTAACCAAGAGGGGAAAGGACACATATTATGGTTACATAGTGGACATATGGGAACTTGACTAGGGACATGATTTTAAGGTCCCTTTGTTTAAGTGCAAATGGGTCAATCTGTCAGGACACGGGGTAAAGGTAGACCCACAGTACGGAATGACAACACTGGATCTGAACAATCTTGGGTACACACAACCGTTCGTCCTAGCCAATGATGTGGCGCAGGTTTTCTATGTGAAGGACATCTCTACCAAACCGAGAAAAAGAAAAGATAAGAAAGCGAACATATCATACGATGAGCCAAAGCACCACATAGTTCTTTCAGGAAAAAGAGACATCACGGGAGTGGAGGGCAAGACAAACATGTCCGAAGATTATGAAAATTTTCATGAAATCCCTCCCTTCAAAGTCAAGGCTGACCCAAGCACCCTGTTTAACGATGAAGATTATCCATGGTTACGACGCAATAAGCAAAGGACAGAAGCGAAGAAAAAGTGAAGACTTTCTCTCCACGACTATTATGATGATGCCTTTGATCTAGAATATCCATGTAACAGACGAGTTTCCGTATGAAACCCTGATACTTCGAAAGAGATTGTCCGTTTTGTACACGAAGTGCATCCAGTTTTTGCCGTAACCCTCTCAAATTTTTAGCACATGCTATTTGGGTGAAATGATGATACCATGCCAACTTTCAACCTTTTCAGAGTTCATTTGTAGTGCTTTTCAATTTCAGGGTCATTTAGCTCAAAAGATCAGTAAATGCATGAAAAATAACAAATGAAGTCATAAAGGGTTGAAAATTGATGATGTGGCTTTGAATGGTGCATTTTAAACACACAAAAAGTCTGGGGTTCAAATAAGTTCAAAAAAATGAAATCCCTTTGTAACAGATAAGTTTTCGTCCGAAACCATGATACTTCGAAAGAGATTGTCCATTTTGTACACGAAGTGCATCCAGTTTTTCCCGTAACCCTCTCAACTTTTTAGCACATGCTATGTGGGTGAAATGATGATACCATGCCAAATTTCAACCTTTCAAGAGTTCATTTGTAGTGCTTTTCAATTTCAGGGTCATTTAGCTCAAATAATGAACTAATATAAAAAAGAATGAATTAATAGCAAAAAAATGAACTAATAGCTAAAAGAATGAACTAAAATAATAAATTAAAATATTCTGTTATGATCAACTAAAACAAAACTATAATATTCTTCAATAGCAAAAAGAAATCAACTAAAAAACTTTTATAAAACTCTAATAGCAAAAGGAATCAACTAAAAAGCTTTATAAACCTCTAGTATTTTTTAAACTAAAATTATATAAAATTTATGCAACTAAAATTATCAAAGTATTTTCTGTTCAAAACATGAAAAGAAAAAAGAATTATCATAAAGAATTTTTTGTTAGAAACCTTAATAGCAAAAAGAATTTTCATAATGAATTTTTTTTGATAGAAACTAAAATAACAAAATCTGTTTTTGAATATAATGATAAAACGCAGTAATATTAAATAGCAGGAAAAAGAATCACTCAAAATATATTTTTATAGTGAAGTTATTCACAAACTAGTTATTCACAAAAATTTCAAAGAATTCAAATTTAAACTATTCAAATTTGGAAACTAATGGCACTAACAGAAAGTTTATAATTATTCTGACCTAAAAGCAAAAATAATTGAAAAATAAAGCAAAAAACAAAAGAAAATAAATAATTCAAAAAAACAAAACAAAAAGTACTGGAAAAATAAAAAATGCCGCCTACTGGGCCACACGGCCTGCATACGACTAGAAACCCATTTGTACATGGGCCCGGATGCAAGCCCGCTGGCCCAATAGGCCCAACATGGCAGTGACAAGGGTAGGCAAGTATTGCCTGCATATTAGAGAGGAGCTCAGCACCTGAGCCGCAACGCAGCTTATAAACAGGTGCTGAGCTCTCTCAGCTAGCGAGGTGGGACTAAACTCCCACCACACCACCGTTGTGCCACCCTTTCGTCCCGGTTGGTGGCACCAACCGGGACCAATGCCCACCTTTGGTCCCGGTTCGTGGGACGAACCGGTACGACTACCCCCCTTTGGTCCCAGTTCGTGCCACCAACCGGGACCAAAGGTCTATGTTTCCTGCCCTTTGGGCTGCTGAAAAGAGACATTTGGTCCCGGTTGGTGGCACGAATCGGGACCAAAGGGTGGCATTGGTCCCGGTTGGTACCACGAACCGTGACCAAAGCTCTGGCTATATATACAGCACTTGTCAAAATTTTCATTCAGTTCCTCCACCGACGACGCCGACCACATCGACGCTGCCAGGCTGCCCCGACGCCGTCCGCCGCCCCTGCCATCGCCCGCCCTCTTCCTCGCCGTCGCCGTCGCCGACGTCGTCCCCGACCCCGCGCGCCCCAGCCCCGGCCCCGGCCGCGCCCCTGCCCCAGCCAGCCCCTCTGTCGCCATCGCCGTGCTCTCGCCGCCCCCGCCGTCTCCGTCGCCGTGCGCCCCCGCTGTGAGCCGCCGCACTTGTCAAATTTTTATGTGATTTTTTTGTGATGATATTTTTGTTCATATATATAATGTGTTAATATATGTATTAATTTTTTTATTTAGGTTGTTAATTAGTAGATATTAATTTTGTTCATATATGTATGGATGCATGTGGCTATGTATGTATGTATGGATATAAGAAGAGGACGAAGGAGGAGAAGAAGGAGAAGAAGAGGAGAGGAAGAAGAGGAGAAATAAATAAGAAGAGAAAAAAGAAGAAGAAAAAAGAGGAGAAGAAGAAAGGAATAGAGGAGAAGAAGAAAAAATATATTATTCTATTTTTTTCTTCTTCTCCTCTATTCATTTCTTCTTCTCCTCTTTTTTTCTTCTTTTTTCGATCTTCTCCTCTGTTCCTTTCTTCTTCTCCTCTTTTTTTCTTCTTCTTCCTCTTCTTATTTTTTATCGGGTATGTCGTTGTCGATATACCCCCTCCCCGATAACTTAGACATGAGGGAGGGGGGGTCGATATACCCCCTGCCCGATAACTTCGACATGAGGGGGGGAGGGGGTCGCCGAGGGTTAGAGGGGGCGAGGGTCGGGAACTAGCTAGGGTAGAGGGTCGAGGGTCGCCGAGGGTTCGAGGGTCGAGGGTCGCTGAGGGTTCGAGGGTCGAGGGTCGCCGAGGGTTCGAGGGTCGAGGGTCGCTGAGGGTTCGAGGGTCGAGGGTTGAGGGTTCGAGGGTTGTCGAGGGGCCGAGGGTTGGAGGGTCGAGGGTCGTCGAGGGGCCGAGGGTCGAGGATCGCCGAGGGGTCGAGAGGTTGCCTAGTGTCAAAGTATTGAAGAAATCCATGCCTTCATCATTAGCCGGAAGTAACCGGGGCATGTTGGTACGAAGTTCTGCAAAGTTGTTCTGGAACGGAGTCGGGGATAGGATAATCCGCCTTTTGGTACGAATTTCAGCAAAGGCCTTCCAAATAGCGATATTCGGAAGGCTCTTGCTGAACTTTGTACCAAAAAGCGAATTATCCTATCTGGGACTCCGTTTCAGAACAACTTTGAAGAGCTTCGTACCATCATGCGTCTGTTACTTTCGCCTAATGATGAAGACATTGTTTTGTTGAATCCTTTGACACTAGACAAACGTGACATGAGGGGGTTGAGGGTCGGGAACTAGGCTAGAGGTTCGTGGATCGCCGAGCGGTCCAGGGTCGAGGATCGAGGATCGCCGAGGGGTCGACACGTTGCCTTGTGTCGAAGTATTGAAGAAATCCATGGCTTCATCATTAGCCGGAAGTACCCGGGCATGATAGTACGAAGCTCTCCAAAATTATTCTGGAACGGAGTCCCGGATAGGATAATTCGTCTTTTTGTATGAATTTCAGTGAAGTCCTTCCAAATAGCGATATTTGGAAGGCCTTTGCTGAAATTCGTACAACAAGACGAATTATCCTATCCGGGACTCCGTTCCAGAACAACTTTGGAGAACTTCGTACCACCATGCACCTGTTACTTTCGCCTAATGATGAAGACATGGTTTTGTTGAATCCTTTGACACTAGACAATTTTCTGCACATCCAGAATGGCGCCATTTTGTTAAATCCCTTGTCGGTCCGGACGTCGGACAATCATGAGAGAGGCGGTCCGGCCCAAACCCTAGAAGCGTTGCCGAGGCCACCC
This sequence comes from Aegilops tauschii subsp. strangulata, assembly GCF_002575655.3. Lineage (NCBI taxonomy): Eukaryota > Viridiplantae > Streptophyta > Magnoliopsida > Poales > Poaceae > Aegilops > Aegilops tauschii. The sequence continues at coordinate 472,854,983 of NC_053040.3, read as the reverse complement.
AAATTCATCAAGTTAAAAGAGCGTTGTCGTCGAGGCCACCCCGAACCCTATAAGCGTTGCCGAGGCCACCCCAAACCCTAGAGAAGCGTCGAGGCCACTAATATGATTCCTTGTAGTGATTAGCTAGCTAGGTCTACGTTTTCCACTAATATATCCACCTGATGTCATGTTTGTATAATAATTGCCATGTTGTAATATTTGCAGAAACAATGGAGCACGGATGAGACGAGGAAGCAGAACAGGTGTTGGGGGACATAATCGCAGCCGGAGCTGATGTGTTGTCGTATCTCAATGACATCGATGGTCTGGAAGGACAGGGTGAAGAAGCAGGCTATGGTGATCGAACAATGGAGGAGGAGGGACATCATTATGATGGCTCCGGTGACCGAATGTCGGTCGAAGAAGGACAGTGACGACGGCTCCGGTGACCGAACGCAGTCCGGCCAGGTATATATATTAATTAAGCATGTCCTGACTATAGCTAATAGATGCATTAATTGTTTTGGTATGTACACATATTAACTCTCTTCTTTCTTCTTTTCTAGCCCTCCGGATCGAGCCAAACTTCGGTAACGAGACGAGGCCCGAAGAAAAGGTTGCGCCAGGATGAAAGGTTCACGATCACAGCAATCGCGCGCGATGGCCAACCGATTGAACCCATCCGGACCAAGGAAGCATTTTCTACTCAGTGCGGGGTTCTTGTTAGGGACATCACATCCCGATCAGCATCCACCAATGGTATAAGCCTAAGAACGGAGACCCTCGGGTGTCTTATGTCAACGATAGGCAGAAAGATGATCTTTGGACCGAGCTGAAGGCAAATTTCACCCTACCGCCAGAGGAGGATCCGGAGAAGCCAGTTATAGAGCCATTGGTCAATGCTCATGCTCTTAAGAAGATGGCGGATCTATTCAGGAGGTGGAAGAATGAGCTGAAAACAAAGTTTGTCGATAAAGACAAGACTCCAGAATTCACCGGCCGGTTTGAGAAGATCAGAGATCACTGGGACGCATTTGTGGCCCACGAGACATCGGACAAGAGTAAGAAGATGTCAGCAACAAACAAGAAAAATGTTGCGAAGAAGGAGCATCACTATCGCACGGGGTCAGGTGGCTACCTCAAAGCCCGGCCGTTGTGGGACAAGGCTGAGAATGACTTGCTTGCTAAAGGGGTCGAATCAGAGACATTCAACTGGCCAGACCGTTCAATAACTTGGTTCTTCGGGGTTGGGAGGACCTTGGACCCTGAAACAGGGAAGTGCGTTTGGACGAACGAGCAACTGTGAATTACCGTCACGAAGCTTCAGGAGTATATCGCCGTAGCGCAGGAAGGGACGTTCGTTCCCAACAGAGAGAACGACGAGCTCACAATGGCCCTCAGGAATCCTGAGCACCCTGGACGGACACGAGGCACGACAGGCTCCGTTTCATGGAAGGCTGGGTTTCCCAACGCAGGCGGTTCCAACGCCGGGAGAGGAAGAAGAAAGTGGAGCAAACCCAACTGCAGGCGCTGCACGCAAGGGTACAAGCGCTAGAGGAACGAGAAGCAGTTCACAGCTAGCGACCTGCCGAAACTACCCCCAAAGCTACCCCGCCATCTCAGCGGAGAAGCAGCGTGGCTTCCACCGAGCTGCTTCAGGAGCCTGTCTTCACGGCTCCTGCTAGCTACCCCGTGGATGCTATCACGGAGTCTCAACATTGCCACCTTATGACGCAATGGCAGCAATTTAAAGTCAAGGTGGCTGTCGGCCCTGTTGCACCTCCTGAACCCGGCGCAACTTTTCACTGTCGTCCAATTCCAGAAGGATATGCTAGGGTGATGGTGATGAAATAACGGAGGGATTTGAGGAGCTCGAGCTTGACCACCCTACCGGTGAAGGGGAGCCTCGGCTGGGTTCTGCGCTGAAGACTCCATGCCTATGGCGGAAGGAGCTCATCAACCTTCTGAACTAGACGCCTCCGCCTCCTCCTCCTCCTCCGGCGAGTCAGGGCACTCCACCTCCTCCTCCGCCGAGTGATCAGGGCACTCCGCCTCCTTCTCCGGCTGCTCAGGCGCGTGACGGCACTCCGCCTCCTTCTCCCCCTGTGCCGGCGCGTCCGAGCAGCCCGCCTCCTCCTCCACCTCGTCAGCAAGGGCGGAAGAGTGCCGCCGCTCCGGCTGCTCCGGCGCGTTGTAGCACCCTGCCTCCTTCTCCGCCTCGTAAGCGAGGAAAGAAGACAGCCGCAGCCGCTCGGCCTGCTCCGACGTCTAGCAGTACAGCCAGAGGCGGGAGGCAATACAGATTCGGTCCATCTCTCAAGCCTCTAGAGAAGTTACCATACGAGAGGACAGTGGAGGAAAACGCGAAGATCGTGGAAGCCGAAGTGAGGGACTTCTTTGCAACGATGAAAGCAAAGAAAAATCCACCTCCGGAGGAGAAGATAGATCCGGTGAAAGCAAAGTGCACTATCGATGCCCTGAAGAAACCACCACCGTCTCCGCCGCAAACCAACTATGAGTGCATTATTGAAAAGTCATATATCGAAGCGGAGCGGTCGGGAACTACTTGCAGTGATCGAAGGTTAGCAGAACGAAGAAGTGGGAAAAAATCCCCAGCTCGGCGAACAAGCGAACCAATCGTGCCCCCCCCCCCCGCTCAAGGTGTCTAGCGATATCGTCGCTAATCATCCGGGGATCTTGCCTGGTACTAATCCTACAGATTACATGCACGACGACGATGCGCATTTTGATATAATGGAGGTGGGCGAATTCGGATACCAGTATGGGAAGCCTCTCATCAAAGATGGAACTACTCTAACAACGATGATGCGAAGATTCCATGATTGGTACATGGAAACCTGCAGAGAGTCTGGGAAGGATACTTTGACGCTGAGAGTTAAAGAGGAGCACGACCTCGTTGGAATTGAACTATTGTCTGTTCCATTTGAGGAGTTCTTCCAGTTTTTCAATCAAAAAGCCCTCGTAAATTAACGGTCACTTGCTACTTTCTGTAAGTACTGCTTCTGTCATTAAATCTCTATATATAGCTCAGCTCTTTCATTGCATGTATATATAATTATCCTCACTATATTATGCAGATTGAAGATTGTCGAATGCAGAAAAGCTGAAATCTATGATATTGGGTTCATTAACACAAATCTCATAGATGAATTTATGGTTACATTCATGCCAAAGAAACCGAGGCCAACTTGCTACGATTGTTGGAAATAAATCAAAACAAAGATACAATACTCTTTCCTTACAACTTCAAGTGAGTGTTATTGTCTTGTGCATATTCGGTTTCCCTTAATTATTACTCGAGGTTACAGTAATTAATGTAACTGATGAGTTATGCATGCGTGCGCAGGTTCCACTATATTCTCCTAGAGATTAAGCTTGAGCAGGGACTAGTAACCATCTTAGACTCGAGACAAAAAGATCCCGAGGACTATGCGGACATGTCTAAAATGCTCGACAAGTAAGTTCAATCGATCATTATCGCACCATATCGGCAACTTTGTTCATTTCCTGATATCAAGTAATTGTTTTCTTTGTCTCTCAGGGTTTGGAAAGTATTCACCGCAAAAGTTCCGGGACTGCCGCGGGATCTGCGATGGAAATACCCGAAAGTAAGTACTACTAGCTAGCTAGTTCCGCGCATCTCCCGTTGATTCTAACTACTTTCATCTATGCCATTTAGAATGCTTCATTATCAGTTTGATTGACCTCTATTTCTCATAAAGTGCTTGTGGCAGGAAGCCGGGAATAATTACTGTGGATACTACGTCTGCGAGTTCATCTACAACGCGACGGCCAAGAATAGGCGGGGCTACTCTAAAAGACAATATGAAGTGCGTAAGCAAAAATATTCACAATTTTATTTTATTACCATCATTTCTGTTGAGTTTCTTTCATATATATGTATTGACCCCCTTCTTCAAATTAGATGTGGCAGATGCGGAATGAACTCCTACCACAAGATCGCATGCGAGCAATTCAAGAGGAATTGGCTGGATTCTTTCTTGACCACGTCATCAATAAAGCTGGAGAATACCATGTGGAACTTGAGTTCAGATGTTAGGGTATTGTAAGAGATCTTACACATTGTGTGTGTGTGTGTGTGCGTGTGTGTGTGTGTGTGTATGTAGCCAGTAGCGTCGGATAGATATACGAAAAGTTGTTGTTCGACCAATCTCTCGGAGAAGGAGAGGTCGATCACTTCTCTCTGTATATGTTCATGACGATCTTCTGTACTTAATGGTTTCCTTCATTTGCTTACTAGCTAGCGTGTCGAGTCCTCTCTATACGTATAGTATGTAGCGTCGACCAAGCACGGAGATAAGAGAGGACACTTCTCTCAATTAGCTAGCAAACACAATATGAAACCCCTAAATTAACCCTACAAAACCTCCAAAAACCCTGAACCCCCCCCCCCCTTCAGAAAAAAACAAAAACCCTAGCCCCTGAACTGCTGACGTGTGGACGCTTATTGGTCCCGGTTGGTGCTAGCAACCGGGACAAAAGGCCCCCCTCCCTGGGCAAGCCGCACCTGCCACATGGAGCCCCATCTGTCCCGGTTGGTATAAGAACCGGGACTAAAGGTATTGGGCTTTAGTACCGACCCTTTAGTCCCGGTTCCCGAACTGGGACAAATGGGCCTTATAAACCGGGATAAATGGGCCTTTTTCTACTAGTGGGCATTGAAGCTGGGGTTACCATGATTTTTTAGAGGAAAGACATAGGTCGAGCGAGCCCCAGAGAAGGCTCGAACCTCGCCTTGCTTTGAATTTACAAAGCCATCAACCCGCCAGGATTACAACGAAGAACAGCAAACATAAACAAGCAAAGGAATTGGGGATGCAACCCCAAAGCAGTAGATACAAAGCAAATACAAGGCACTGAAGGAAGGCTAAAATGCTACAGCCAAAGAAGAAAGGCTACAACTTGGAACCTAACAGAGCTTTATGGGGTCGCGCCACAGGAAAAGAACTCGCCAACAACACACCAACGACGAAGTGGGGCTTGCTCCCTCTAGAGCAAGCAAGAAGAAAGAGGCATCGATCACGACCACCACACCATGCAAGCTATCGGAGACACAAGCCATAGCCCACAGCAAGAAGCACGCCGAAGACATAAACCACTGAACGAAAGTGCCGCAGGAAGACACAACGAAGAGTTGAGCAGTGCAGTCACCACGAGAGCCAGACCTCGCCAAGGATATTATCCCTCTGCCGCCAAGGCGTCCAAATCATCGTAGAGGATACCACTATCCCCTCTCGCCCAGGTCGAGGGCGTCGACCCGCCAGACAGACCGGTCCATGTGGCGAGGAGGGTACGATGTCTTGAAGAGGAGCCAGCCAACCACGGTGAAGCACCACCACTAAAGAGGGACCGCCGCCACCAAGAACGCCAAAACACCGCGCTACAGTCAACCCACCTCCCCGCAGATCCAAAGCGGCGCCTTCAAGAAGGTGACGGAGCCATGGCACCGCTGCCGCCCAACCAAGGTTGTGGGTTTTTGATACGTCTCCAACGTATCTATAATTTTTGATTGTTCCATGCTATATTATATTCTGTTTTGGACATTATTGGGCTTTATTATACACTTTTATATATCTTTTGGGACTAACCTATTAACCGGAGGCCCAGCCCAGAATTGCTTTTTTTTGTCCGTTTCAGTGTTTCGCAGAAAAAGAATATCAAACGGAGTCCAAACGGAATGAAACCTTCGGGAACGTGATTTTCGGAAAGAATGTGATCCAGAGGACTTGGAGTCCATGCAAAGCAACGAACGATGAAGGCACGAGGTAGGGGGCGCGCCAGCCCCCCCCCCCAGGCGCGCCCTCCACCCTCGTGGGCCCCTCGTTGCTCCACCGACGTACTTCTTCCTCCTATATATACCTACGTACCCCCAAACTACCAGAGACGGAGCCAAAAACCTAATTCCACCGCCGCAACTTTCTGTGCCCGTGAGATCCCATCTTGGGGCCTTTTCCGGAGCTCCGCCGGAGGGGGCATTGATCACGGAGGGCCTCTACATCATCTCCAAGGCCTCTCCGATGAAGTGTGAGTAGTTTACCTCAGACCTTCGGGTCCATAGTTATTAGCTAGATGGCTTCTTCTCTCTTTTTGGATCTCAATACAATGTTCTCCCCCTCTCTTGTGGAGATCTATTCGATGTAATCTTCCTTTGCGGTGTGTTTGTCGAGATCCGATGAATTGTGGGTTTATCTAGGAGAGGACTCGGTTTACAGACTCAGCGTTACAATTACACAAGTATACGTTTAACACCCCCCCTCAGCCGAAACTCCGTTGGGTAGGACGTTCAGGCTGGCACGGAACTCATGAAACACTTGAGAAGGCAGCCCTTTGGTGAACAAGTCAGCGAACTGTGAACTCGATGGAACATGAAGTACACGAGCCTCACCAAGAGCCACACGATAACGGACGAAGTGGAGACAATCTCAATGTGCTTTGTCCGTTGATGTTGAACTGGGTTGGAGGCAAGGTAGGTGGCGCTGACATTGTCACAATAGACCACGGTTGCTCGCGTTGGTGGACACTTGAGATCATGCAAGAGTTGTCGTAGCCAGCAAGACTCGGCAACACAACTGGCGACGCCCCGGTACTCAGCTTCGGCACTGGATCTGGAGACAGTAGGTTGGCGCTTCGAAGACCAAGAAATGATGTTGTTGCCAAGAAATACGCAGAAGCCAGAAGTGGACTTGCGAGTGTCGGGACACCCGGCCCAATCAGCGTCGGTATAGGCAATGAGATCATGAGCTGGGGACTTGTAGAGCTGAATACCATAGTGGGAGGTACCTTGGAGATACCGAAGGATGCGTTTGACTAACTGCATATGAGTGTCACGCGGCTCATGCATGAAGAGGCAAACCTGTTGGACGGCATAGGAGATATCTGGGCGAGTGAGGGTGAGATATTGCAGGGCATCGGCCAAGCTGCGGTAGTAGGTGGGGTTGGAAAGTGGTGTACCATCGTGGATGGACAGTTTGGAAGAGGTGTCGACGGGAGTGGACACGGGTTTGCAATGAAGCATGTTGGCACGGTCAAGGATCTCAAGTGTATACTGCTGCTGGCAAAGAAACAAGCCAGAGGAATTGGGAGTAACATTTATGCCAAGAAAGTGATGTAACTCACCAAGATCTGACATGGAGAATTCCTTCTTGAGGGAGGCGATGATGGAGTGAAGGGTGGCAGCAGTGTTGGCGGTGAGGATGATATCATCGACATAAACAAGAAGGTATGCAATGGTGTGTCCATGGTGGCGGATGAATAAGGATGAGTCACTCTTGGAAGCACAAAACCCAATAGACAACAAGAAGGACTTGAACCGAAGAAACCACGTCCGAGGGGCTTGTTTCAAACCATAGAGAGACTTGTTGAGGAGGCACACATGATCCGGGTGGGAAGAATCAACAAAACCAGCCGGTTGGGAACAGTAGACAGTCTCCTTGAGATCACCATGAAGAAATGCGTTTTTGACATCCAGTTGATGAATTGGCCACGAGTGAGAGGTGGCAAGACTGAGCACCACACGGATAGTGGCCGGTTTGACGACCGGACTGAATGTCTCGTCGTAGTCCACACCCTCTTGCTGAGTGAACCCACGGACAACCCACCGAGCTTTGTAACGAGCCAAAGAACCATCCGTGTTAAACTTGTGGCGAAAGATCCACTTCCCCGTAACAATGTTGACACCTGCAGGCTTAGGCACCAAAGACCAAGAGAAGTTATTGATTAAAGCATGATACTCCTCTTGCATAGCATGGCACCAATTTGGGTCCTTGAGAGCTGACTTGTACGTGGGAGGGATAGGAGAGAGGGGTGTGGTAGAGGCATCAGCAAGAAAAAGACGGCCAGGCATGCAATAGCCATGTTTGGCCCGGGTAGTCATTGCATGGGAATTAGGTGGGGGCTGAGCTGGTTGTGCATGGCGAGGGAGACATGGCGGAGGGGGAGTGGGTGTGCATGCCTCAGATCCCGAGGAGGATGCGGTGGAGCAGGCGACAGATGGGGACGAAGGCGCGGCAGGTGAGGCAGAGCCGACAGGCGCGGAGGGCGAGGTGGATGCGGCGTGGGTGGTTGGTGGGGAAGGGGGCACAGCAGTCGAGGCGGATCCGGACGAAGAGGTTCGCTCCGCGGGGTGGGTAGTGGAGGTGGGGTCGGCAGGGGATTGGCTGCAGGTGGTAGCTGGGGCGCGTGGTTGGTGGGGAGGCGGAGATGGTGGGGTGTGGGGCTAGTACGAGGTGATCGGGGGCGGCAGACCCGAGAGATCTGCTGGGGAGCGGGTGCAGGCGAGCGGATCGGGTGCGGACGGGGACGCTGGAGCCGGTGTTGTGGGCGGGGTATAAGGAAACGAAGTTTCATAAAAAATGACATGCCAGGACACAATGACGCGTCGTGTGGATAAGTCGTAGCACCTGTACCCTTTGTGTTCAAGGGGATACCCTAAGAAAATGCACCGAGTCGAGCGAGGGGAAAGTTTGTGAGCCATAGTGGCGGAAGTGTTAGGAAAACATAAGCACCCAAATACACGTAGATGATCATAAGATGGATGAGCACCGTGGATAAGAAAGTATGGGGTATGATCGGCAATGGCGCGAGAGGGGCGACGATTGAGAAGGTAGGTGGCTGTGTGGAGGGCTTCGACCCAGAAGGGGAGAGTGAGGTTGGCTTGGATGAGAAGAGAGCGAACGACGTCGTTTGTAGTGCGAATGAGACGCTCCGGCTTGCCGTTTTGGGGAGAGGTATGTGCGAAAGAAAAGCGATACACTATGCCATTGGCAGAGAAGAAGGAACGAAGGGATGAGTTGATAAAGTCCCCTCCATTATCGCATTGCATGGCTTTGATAATGACATTGTATTGAGTGTGGATGAAAGTGAAAAAGCGTTGTAGCGTGGCGGATGTGTCCGATTTGTTGCGCAAGGGAAACGTCCAAGAGTAGTGTGTGAAATCATCTAGCACAACAAGATAATATTGAAAACCAGAGAAGCTTACAACGGGAGATGTCCACAAATCACAATGTATTAAATCAAAGGGCGCATATGTTTGGCTAAAGGAAGAAGAAAAAGGAAGACGCGCTTGACGGCCTAGTTCACAAGCATTACATGGAATGTGTGCACTTTTATTACATGAGCTAAGGAAGTCGTTGGCGAGGGTAGACAAGGAGTGTGCGCCGGGATGCCCAAGTCGACGGTGCCACAGATCCGACGTGGAGACGGTGAACGCCGACGGTGGAGCATGGTTATTGCCGTAGAAAGGATAGAGGTCACTGTCGTGGTTTTGTCACGGCAGATGTCCTAGTGAGAGGACTTAGTCGTGGAGCCATTGCGACGGGTTAGCTTAAAGGGGTTAAAACGGGACAAAGGACACAAGGAGTTTATACTGGTATGGCCCCTTGCGGTGAAGGTAAAGGCCTAATCCAGTTGATGTGGAATTGCTAGGGTTTCGATGACCAGGGAGCAAATCCGCTATGCCTGGCTCTCGAGTTGTTATTTCTTGTCCCTAAACCGCCGCTGGGACGTCCCTTTATATACACAGGTTGACGCCCGGCGGTTTACAGAATCCCGAGGCCGGCTCATAAACGTGTCCGGCTCGGTTTCCACCCTTTCCTATCTTACAACACAAGTTACATATCATATGGCGGTTTATGTCTACGGGCCCTAATCCGCTTTTGGGCCCTGGGCCTTCGTGTTAGATCTCCTCCGTAAAGCGCCATACTCCTTGTCTTCATGGGCTTCAATATGAATAACTCATTATGGGTATAACCCGGCCCCTCCTGGCCGGTTTATACTCAGTAGTAATATCCCCAACATTAGGCCCCAGATTGATTTGAACCTGTTCATGTCAATCTTCAATACTTAGGAAAATTCCTCCTTTAGCACCTTCCCATAAACCTTGTAATCCGCCATGACGTCATCTTCCAAGATTATAGTAAACCGCCATAAGATCATCTGTTATTAAAAATTTTATATATCTCACCTTCATTAATGAGCCTCCGGCAATCGAGGCGACAGCTCTATCACATATCCAATTTTTGGGCTCCCCGATTCTTGCGTCTGTCGCTTATCCCTTTGCCTTATAAATAAGGCCGAGGGTCATTTTCATCTTTCCCCCTCGTGCCTCTTCACATCGTCCCCTTCCTTGCGTCGACCTAGCGCTCGAGCTCTGCCGCCGCCGTCGACCTTTGCTTCTGCCCCAACAACGGCCGCTGCATCACCCTGATCGAACCAGAGAACCGCGGCGCCTCTCCGCTGCTCCTGTGACACTGGTAAGTCCTCTTTCCTTCCACCCTAGATCTTTCATTAGGGTTTAGTGTTCATCGGAGTTCGTCAGTGTTCATCACTGTGCCATGGCTCTTAGATTCAAACCTTAACTTTTTTCCTCCGTTTAGTGATATCTGTAGTCGTTTTCCATTAGTGCATCTCTCTATAGCAGAAAATCCCATCTGGATCCCTTGACTGTTCAAGTATCCGAATATTTAACCCTGAATATTTTTCCATTTTCTGACACACGGTAGATCCAAATTTGTGATGCCAATTTATGAAACCTGTTTTTCCATCACTTAGTTATTTCAGATCTGTACCTTCCGTACCTGCATAGGCGGTTTAATTTTATAAAATGATAATCCGGCAGGTACCATTAGCCCTCTTTTAAACCGCCGGTTTAACAATGTGTATACGCCTCAATGTTTTCTCCTTCTGATCTTGCGTCGCTTTATACTTGTCAGTCATGAATCTTAAACCGGCATTGATCTTTTTTAGCTTTTCATTGAAATGGCCAAACAATTTTATGCTTATAACTGGGTCCCCTCCCGGGTTACTGAAGAGCAACTAAACGGATGTGTCGCAACCGGCGCTTTAGCAAAGAAAGAAGTCATCCACTGGAGGGCCCCTGGTCCAGAAAATCCTCCTGAGCCCAAGGATGGAGAAGTAATCGTGTTCGTTGACCATCTGGGTCGAGGGTTTAGCCCTCCCGGATCAAAAAATTTCCGTGATGTGCTTGCTAGCTTCCAACTCCATCCTCAAGATATTGGACCAAACACTGTGTCCAATGTTTGCAATTTTCAAGTATTTTGCGAGGCTTATCTGCAAGAGGAGCCCACAGTTGAACTGTTTAGGGATTTCTTCTATTTAAACCGTCGTACAGAATTTACAGACGGACCCAATACTGAACTTGGCGGGATGGCAATCCAGAAGAGGAAAGATGTCAGCTTCCCTCATGCCAAGCATCATAGTCACCCCAACGACTGGAATCAGACTTGGTTTTATTGCCGAGACACGTCTCCAACTGATGAGAATCCTCTGCCGGGTTATCGTCCTCACCGGCTTACCAACACACATCCATTTCCCCAACGACTTAGCGCCAAAGAACGATCCAAGTATGCACCACAGCTTTCAAAGCATCGGGCCTTCATTGCGAACGGTTTAACAGGTGTTGACTTTGTCCGTTGCTGGATCTCCTGGAGCATTCTGCCTTTAAGCCGACGCCCCGGTTTAATGTGCGAGTACACAGGGGACTTAAAAGACCCTCAACGGCATATTGACATTCAACTAACAGAAGCTAAAATTACTGAGGCTATCAAGAAAATATTGAATGAACCGGAAGCTGTCTGCAGCAAGACAGGGCTAAGTCCTTTCTGCGCTTCCAATAAACCGCCAGCTGTAAGAATCATATAACTTTTGTTTTAGCCTGATCCTTTTAAATATTCCCTCAAAATTTTGTCCATCTTTGACAAGGTGATGATCCGTTCTGGAAGAAGAGACCACGGGATAAACCGGCAAAGACACCTCGCCCCAAGACTAAGGTTATTAAAAAACCTGCCAAGAAGAGAACCGCTGAATCCTCTGAACCAAATGTTGATGATGATCTGGATAATCCGGAATCAGAGGTAGAACTTGATTCTTTTTTCATACACCTCATTGACAATGACTATTATCAGGATGACGCTGAAGGCAGCCAAGCTGACGATGTAGAGGTAATTATTCTTTCCTCCGGTTCAGATCCACTGCCAACACAGAAAATCCGTCAAGCAAACCAGAAAGTAAGATTTTCTCACCCCCTAGCTCACTTGGACCCAAAATTTCTTTTGAAGAAGTAGCAACACGAAGCTCGCCGCACAACCCGGCACAGCGGCCAAGTAGTTACTTCAGCCGGTTTACCGAACACTCCAATCCGGAAACATCGATCCGAGGTTTCATATACTTCTAATACTTCTTATCCTAAGGCGGGTTATTTCCGACAACCTCTTAATCCGTCTGATTCAAATTATCAGGGAACACCTCACTCATCATCTGGAGAGTCAACGGCCACACAACTCCAACCCTCAAAACGGTTCCTGGGTGAGTTATGCTTTAAATTTACCTTTAACACCTTATATTTGCCCGATTTATTGATATTTATACTTGTTCTTCTCAGTGCGAAGCCTAGACCCAGCAAAAAGGCCAAGTTAAATAAACCGGCTGATGACAATGTGGTCACTGAACCGGAGAGAACTCCAGAACCGGAAGAAACAAATGCTGACACCATGCTTGATGATCCGCCACCGCAAGATCATGACTTTTTTGTTGAACAAGTGGAAGTTGATTCAACGGGCCATGCTGATAAATCGACAAGCCCGGTCCGAACTGCTGATAAACCGTCAAGTCCAGTTAAGGCAGCTGAAAAACCGTCAAGTCCAGTGAAGGCTGCTGATGACAAGGAGGATGATGTTATGATTACTGGCTTCGGCCACACCACCCCTGGCAATCCTGTCGCTTTATCAAAGCATAGTGCCAAGGAAGAAGTTTCTGTTATGAACAAAGGCAAGTGGAATATAGATTTGTCCAGCTACGCCCACCTCAATGCCCAAGACATTCATTCTGGCTTTTTGAACCGTCTGTACACAAGTCGCGACTATGAAGCCGGTTTAGTGAACCTGATGAAAGAGCGATATGAGGTAAATGTTGTTTAACTCTGCATAACTGTTTCTCTCTTGTGTCCAATTTCTAATATCAACTCCAGTAGCCCCCAAGGGCCGGTTTATGATATCAATGTAAACCGGGACTTTGTAATATCTCAACTTTGCTTGCGTAGCCCCCAAGGGCCGGTTTATCTTTTCAAGATGAACCGGGACTTTAGAATATTAATCTTGCAACTTTCGCCTGTGTAGCCCCCAAGGGCCAGCTTATTTTTTTCAAAATGAACCGGAACTTATATCCTGCCAAATTTCTTTGCTGAATTTTGTTGTATACCAATCGTCCACTGACTAATGTGAGATTACCGATAATGTTATACTGAGCAAATATACATTAGCCCCCAAGTGCCAGGAATAATACTTGTATTGAGCTTGGGACTTGTAAAAATTTCTGATAACAAGCAAATAGGCATTAGCCCCCAAGTACCAAGTGTATAACTTGTTATGTGCTTGGTACTTCAAATATGTACCGCCAGCTCATGATATGTATGTCTCTTATAGGCTGAGCTGAGCAAAAAGGAATCCCAAACCGCTGATCTCCAAGAAAACATCAAGTCTCAACAAGCAGAAACCTCCAAAGCCAAAGATGAGCTGGCCAGTGCCTTAGCAGCCATGGAGAAGCTGAAGGAGAGTTTAAAGAAGGAGCGGGCGGATTGGGACATAGAGAAAACTACATTGCAAAAGAGAGCTAAAGATGCAGAAGCAGCCCTTAAACCGGTGGTAGAAGAGCTGACTGGTTTGAAGCGGCAAATAGATGCCATGACTTCTGCTGTTTTCGGTAACAAACCTCTTCATAACCCTTTAGCATGGAATGTCTATAAATCTGCCGGTTTACTAATTATTGTGTATAATGCAGGATCCCGCATCGCTCACCTTGGCTCAGACGTGTGGAAAAAGTTGAAAGCTGCCTATACTCTCATAGAGCAACTTTATACCGGTGCACAACGGATTATCTGCACGGCTTCCCACAATAAACCGTCCCCGACCTTGATCAAGGAGACGCTTCATAGATTGTCAATTATGCCTGCCCGGTTTGAAGAGCTAAAGAGATCAGCTGCAAGGGAAGGTGCTCTGATAGCCCTAACTCGGGCCAAAGCGTGGGTACCTGATCTTGATCCGGCTGACATGTGGAATGGCTATCCAAGCTTAAGGGAGGACGGATCAGATTTTGATAATGATGATCTCCGAGCTTTGACGAGGGAAATGCGCCCCTTGGCTAGCAAGCTGGCCGAAGAAACTGATCTTTCTCATTATCAATCGATCTATGATGCTGACAATAAGAGAGTGAATCCGCCAACCTATGACACTCCAATGCTTATTCCTCCAATCCATAAGCATACTTACGCCCGTGATGTTGAACCTTCCACCCTTATAAGTGATGAAGCTGTATTCAAGGCCTTAACTAGAATCAACTGGGCAACCACTGACTTCCAGCCACTGGGTAGAGAGGAGGAGGGTGAACCGGCGCAGCATGATCCACAACCTTCAAGTCGGCCTGGCGATGACGCATGAACCGGAAGCCGGTTTATCTTTCTGCATACTGCAACACTTGATTGAAAACAATTATCCTTTTGGGCATCAAAGCGCCTTGTAATAGGCTAGTTGAAACACTTGGTCTGCTATGCCATCGTGCATATGTATTTTGCATGACACTGTTAATCCGCCATGCTTAAGATATGTTATGCCTTCTCATAATCTGTAGCGGTTTATTCAAGCTGTTCCTGCATACAATAAGTTGAAAGTGTCCTGGCGGTTTACCGCCGGACGGGTCATGATGCCCAAATGTATAGCCAGGGTTTATAACCAAGGTTGTATTTGAACATAATCAAATATGAAATAGATGATACCTGTGACATTGAATCACATCGTTGGTTTACCAACATTTTGTAGTAAGGGCGATAACCCCAATCTTGAGTACTGCTAACTCCTCCCATACTCTGTCGGTTTGTAGTAAAACCGTACCGGGTTGTAACAAACACCGGATTACAATACTGGCGAATTGTAGTCGAAAGCAGACCGGGTTAATAAATACCGGTTTATTTTATACTGGTAACTTGTAGTCAAAAACCAGGCCGGGTCAATAAACACTGTTTTATCATAAAGTGTTGTAAACCTTAAAAAGAGAAGAATTGTCGAATAAAATCATGGGAAGACACGAGGCTTTTCATGGGCTGCTAGGCCCAAAATCGAGGCTTTTCATGGGCTGCCAGGCCACTGAGTTAAACCATTTTACAAAGCCTTTTAAGATGGACCTCACATTAACCAATCATCGTTTTAACTTTGACAAGTTCAGGGTCTGTATAAGATTGACTTGCCAAACGTTCGGCGGGTCATACCAGGATTACCTGGATGGAGTGGCTTACTTAAAGAAGGCAGGATAACCCGGGGTTTTAGGTGAATACACCTGGCTTCCAAGCCTGGCTTGATAGCCTATTACAAGGGTTAAAACTCTTTGTTGCTGTGCAACAAAATAGCCCCTAGGTAATATTTTGAGCTGTGCTCAGTGGGTGCCTATGTTTGAGTTGTGCTGTGCAACAGACTCTCTTCGGCCCCTTATGATAATATTGGCTTGATAGCTGGATTACCAAAGTAACCAGAGTTGTGCTCTTATGATAATATTGGCTTGATAGCCAGATTACCGAAGTAACCAGAGCTGTGCTCTTACGATAATACTGGCTTGATAGCCGGATCAATGGGTAATCAAAACTCCGCTTTATAAACAGAAGCCCCCATCTAACCAAAAAAACTCTTGAGGTAGAACGGCAGAGGCCCTGCTTTAGCAGGGATGCCGGTTTATTATATTGATCATAATATATACATTGTCAAAAATATGTACATAAGAGGAGCCTATGGCTCAGGTGTAGTAAGGCCGAAGATGAGCGATATTCCACGACCGGTGGGTCTCCTCCTCCGATTTACGTGAGTCTTTGTGCTCTCGAACATCGATAAGGTAGTATGACCCGTTATGCAGATTCTTGCAGACCACAAAGGGTCCTTCCCAAGGCGGGGATAACTTATCAGTATGATCCTGGATGAGTCGGAGCACCAGATCGCCTTCTTGAAAAGTTCTGGTTCTAACCCGACGGCTGTGATAACGATGCAGATCTTGCTGGTAAATCGCCGAACGAGCTGCTGCAATGTCACGCTCCTCATCTAATAGGTCAAGTGCTTCCTGTCGTGCCTTGTCATTGTCAGCTTTGACATAAGCCGCCACACGAGGCGAGTCATGACGGATGTCACAAGGGAGAACCGCCTCTGCTCCATAAACCATGAAAAAGGGTGTGTAACCCGTAGATCTATTGGGCGTCACTACAGGAATCAGCTACTTTGCCGTATGCCACGGCAGACGGCAAAGGCAAGGATGGCGGACGGCAAAGGCCTTTGCCGTCTACCGCGAACGGCAAAAGGCTCCGGCAAAGTAGGCTACGGTAAAGAGCTTCTTTGCCGTCTGCTTTCTGAAGCGGACGGCAAAGGGGCCTTTGCCATCAGCGGCGGACGGCAAAGAAAGCCGACGACAATAAATTCGCTGTTAGTCCGTTAGGCGTCTAACAGCAACCTTTGTCGTCCGCCGCTGATGGCAAAGAGCATCAAGCCTTTGCCGTCTGCCACTGTAGGCAAACTGACCAAATGGGTCAACTGCCAGGAAGCACAGGTGGTTGCCATGTGGCTTCTTTGCCGTCCGCAGCGGACGGCAAAGAGCCCGTTGCCGTCGGTGGCAGACGGCAAAGAGCCTGCATTGCCTCTTTTTCTGTTTTTTCTTATACCCAACCATTTTCACAGCAAATAGATGATACATATATAATTTTCACATGGCAAGTTCACAGCAAACATATGAGATATCCAACACATATAATTTTATCATACATGCATAGTTCCATCAACCATACATAGCAAGTTCCACATACATGCATCCAACCATACATATTACGATAGTGTCATCCTACCATACATGCATAGTTCATCGATACAAAAGAAACATAGTTCATCCAAACAAGCACTCCATCTATAAAAGCACAAATGGAAAAGAAGCACTCCATCCATGCAAGCTTCCGTGAATTAAATCAAATCTGCAAAATGATAAACAAGATGTTAGAAAAAGAAGAAGAAAATGAAGAAGAAGAAGAAGAAGAAGAAGAAGAAGACTATAAGAAGTAAGCATACTTAAGTAAAATGGAGCTAACCTAGAAGAAAATGAAGAAGAAGAAGAAGAAGACTAGAAGAATACTAGAAGAAGACTAGAAGAATACTAGAAGAAGACTAGAAGAATACTAGAAGAAGAAGAAGAAGAAGAAGAAGAAGAAGAAGAAGACTATAATTAAGCTTATTATGTAAACTTGGTCATTTTGTGCTAACATAAGTAATTTTGGAGCTAACCTATAGGAAACTAAGCATAGTAGAGATAACTTAGCATATTAGAGCCAACTTAGGTAAAACGGAGCCAACCTAGCTAATTATGGCATCTTTGAGTGCACTAAGCATATTAGAGCTAACTTATGTCATTTTGGAGAAGAAGAAGAATAAGAAGAAGAAGAAGAAGAAGAAGAAGAAGAAGAAAATGAAGAAGAAGAAGAATATATGACATTTATGAGCTAATTTAGGTGAAATTGATCGTTTGTAAGCTAACCTAGGTGAAATGGATCGTTTATGAGCTAATCTAGGCAAAATGGGTCATTTTAGAGCTAACTTGGGTAAAATGCATCATTTTGAAGCTAACCTAGGTAAGATGGGTCATTTTGGAGCTAACCTAGGTAAAATGGGTCATTTTAGAGCTAACATAGGTAAAATGGATCATTTTGGAGCTAGTCTAGGTAAAATGGGTCATTTTAGAGCTAACTTGGGTAAAATTGATCATTTATGAGCTAACTAAGGTAAAATGGGTCATTTTAGAGCTAACTTGGGTAAAATGGATTGTTTATGAGATAACTAAGCTAATTACGCTAAGTCTAGGTCATTGTGGTAAGCATATTGGAGGAAATAAGGCTAAGTCTAGGTCTTTATGCATTTGTTAAGCAAAACACTAGAGAAACTTACCATGATCATGGAGGTGTAGGAGCGGGCAGGCTCGTGCCGGTAGCTAGAGAAGGATCGTGCGATGCTTGTTTGGAGTTACGCTGCACCAAAGATCATTTCCAATGTCTCGTTAGCATGATGACACTCAAATGTTAAGACTAGCAAGTAGTGTCCATTCAAATTAAACTCACTGTGGTCCCAGGAGCAATCACTGGCATCGGCGGAGCAGTCTGACCGGTCTTCTCGCACACAGACTGCACATTTGGTTTTGACGACTCAGTCATACTAGTTAGTAATGAGACAAACACTACATGAATGTTTTGGCTAATCTGCAGAAGAAACTTACCACAAGGAGCTCGTACATGGCCCTTTCCTGCATGTCATTCCGTGCCCTCTCCTCCTCCAACATCTTTGTCGTCCTCTCCTCCAACTCCCGCTGCCTCTCCGCCGCCTCCGCCAGAAGATTCTCCGTTCTATCTCTCTCACTCTGTATAGCAGCCTGCAACACCACTCCTCGTTACCATTTGTAATCATTGATGGAAGCACACACAATGTAATGGAGAAAGATAGCTGAGTACGTATAACTAACCTTGATGGCGAGTTGGACTGGCCGTTCACGAGGCCTTATCTCAGGAGCGGAGCTCGACTGGCGCGCCTTGATCTCCGGGAGAGTGCTAGGACAACGGATAAGTCCATATCCAATGGCTCTTGAGCCATGGGACCTCCCGCCACCAGATATCATCACCAGCTCTGGATCAATGGGACCCTGGCTCGGGTTAAAGTCCTCCCCTTTCCTCGCCTTCCCCTCATCTCTATATTTCACGAGCTTGTCGTGGGAGGAGATGTTGGTGAAGTTGTTTGCATCATCGAGGTCAGACGGAGAGAATGCCTTGACTTTCTTGAAAGAGGCAGTGTGGGCCATGGCATATAGGTCGTACACCTCTGGCACCTTATCCGCCTTATTGTAGCGTGCCTGAAAGAGAGAAACAAAGTAAATTAGTAATTAAAGGGCTCAAGATAGCATGATGAATGAATTGCATGAATCATGAAGCAAACCACATACCCAGTTCCGCCCGAACTGATATAAGTTGGAGCTGCCTTGATGGTGTGGCACACCTTCCATTTGGGCACGTTTGTCCTTGGCCGCGTTGTGGACGGCTAGCCATTCTTTTGAGCACCACTCATTGACCAACACCTCCCAACAATCCATCCGATCCGCACACCATCTCGGAGGCGCCTAAGTTAGCAAATAGAAACTTGAGCACTACGGCTATGAATAACTAAATGAAGGAAGTAAGTACAAGGCCTTAAGAATTACCTTCATGTACTGCTCCTTACTTAGGAACTTATCGCGGCACGCCGGCTTGGGCTTCTTGATACCACGCAAGGCGTAGTAGTCTCGAACAGCCTGCACCCGAGCCTCGTGCCGTAAGTTCTGTAGTAGGTGCTTGCAGACGTTCTCGATAACATTTGCCGCCTCCTCCTTGTATCCCTCCTCACACTTGTTTTAGGGTCGGGGTGTCGTGTCGGGGTCGGGGTGTCGGGGTGTGGTATCGGGGTCGGGGTGTCGGGGTCAGGGGGTCGGGGTGTCGGGGTGTGGTGCCGGGGTCAGGGTGACGGGGTCAGCGGGTCGGGGTGTCGGGGTCACGGGGTCGGGGTGTTTCCTTCTCTCCTTCTTCTTCTTTCCTTCTCTTCTTCTTCTTCTTCTTCTTCTTCTTCTTCTTTCCTTTCTTCTTTTTCTTTTTTCCTTCTCTTCTTGTTCTTTTATTTTGTCCTTATTTTCCTTTTTCCTCTTTTTCTTCTTCTTCTTCTCCTCCTCCTCCTCCTCCTCTTCTTCTTCTTCTTCTTCTTCTTCCCCCTTCTACATATTCTTCTTTTCTTCTTCTTCTTTTTTCACCTTTTTTCTACTTCTTATAATTATATAACTAATTAACTAATACCCATGCACTAGTCTAATCTAATATAATCTAGCACTAAATCTAACACTAACACATATCTAGTCTAATCTAACAATTAAATAGCAAAACAGGAAAAATAGAAGAAAAAAACTCACCGGAGATGGCGTTGGCCGGGGCTTCGCAGCGGCAGGGTGGCGGTGGCGACGGGGGCCGCAGGGCTTCGGGGCGGTGGCGCCGGGGCGCTGGGCAGGTGGCAGGGGCGGCGGGGCGCCACAGCGGTGGGCTGTTCCGGCGGTGGGGCGGCGGGGTGCCGCGGCTGTGGGCCGTTCGGGCGACGGGGCGGCGGGGCGACGGGGCAAGGGGCCGGCGGCGGGTGGTGGGGCAAGGGGGGCGGCGGGTGGTCGGGGCGACGGAGCGAGGGGCGATGGGTGGGCGGGTGGCGGGGCAAGGGGGCGGCGGCGGGTGCTGGGGGTGGCGGCGGCGGGTGCTGGGGGCGGCGGCAGGGGCGGCGGGTGGGCGGGTGGCGGGGCAAGGGGGGTGGCGGCGGGGGTGGCGGGTGGGCGGGTGGCGGGGCAAGGGGGCGGCGGCGGGTGCTGGGGGCGGCGGCGGGTGCTGGGGGCGGCGGCGGGGGCGGCGACGGGTGGCGGTGGTTGTTGGGGAGGAGACAAAAACAAAGAGATGGAGGGGCGGGGTGGGGCTCGGCCGTTAGTTAGGTTAGCTCTTTGCCGTCCGCCCCACCTTTGCCGTCCGCTTTTTTCTCTTTGCAAAGAAGGTGGCCCGTTAAGTTTTTTATGATCAGCTCGTTAGCGGGGGCCACCTCTCTCTTTGCCGTCTGCCAGCTGACGGCAAAGATTCTTTGCCGTCCGCTAGCGGACGACAAAGAATTGGCTGATGGCAAAGACCTTCTTTGCCATCAGCCAGTTCGTTGCCGTCCGTTTTCCTGAAGCGGACGGCAAAGACCTTCTTTGCCATCAGCCACCAGACGGCAAAGAACTGGCAGACGGCAAATAAGCTAATTCCAGTAGTGCGTGGTATTGATGCTCCATAACACAGAAGGTAACTCTTCCATCCAACAACCCGGTGTCCTCTGCAGGGGAACCATAAGCCGGGGTTTGATGCCTCTCAGGATCTCTTGATTGGCTCTCTCAGCCTGACCATTAGATTGAGGATGAGCCACTTATGACACGTCAAGCCAGATGTGCTCACGTTGACAAGATTCTTTCATCGCACCCTTGGACAGATTAGTGCCATTATCAGTTATGATGCTGTGTGGAAAACCAAACCGGAAAATCACCTTCTTGATAAATTGAATCGCCGTGGCTGCATCACACTTACTGACTGGCTCTACCTCTACCCATTTAGTGAACTTATCAACCGCCACCAGAAGGTGGGTCTTCTTATCCTTGGATCTCTTAAAGGGCCCAACCATATCCAGCCCCCAAGTTGCAAACGGCCAAGTGATTGGAATCATCCTCAGTTCTTGAGCCGGAACATGAGCTCGGCGTGAAAATTACTGACAACCGTCACACTTTTTCACCAAGTCCTCCGCATCAGCATGAGCCGTCAGCCAATAGAAACCGTGACGAAAAGCTTTAGCTACCAAGGACTTTAAACCGGCGTAGTGACCGCAATCTCCTTCGTGGATCTCATGCAAGATCTCATGGCCTTCTTCAGGAGATACGCAAAGCTGAAACGCTCTTGTTACACTGCAATGATGCAACTCTCCATTGACAATGGTCATTGACTTGGACCGCCGGATTATCTGCCTGGCCAAAGTTTCATCCTCTGGTAACTCGCCCCGGTTCATATACGCCAAATACGGAACCGTCCAATCTGGGATAACATGAAGAGCCGCCACCAACTGAGCCTCCGGATCAGGAACAGCCAAATCCTCCTCTGTAGGTAGCTTGACCGACGGGTTATGCAAAACATCCAGAAAAACATTAGGTGGCACTGGTTTACGTTGGGAACCCAAACGGATTAAAGCGTCCGCCGCTTCGTTCTTTCGCCGGTCCACATGGTCAACCTGATAACCCTTGAAGTGACCAGCAACAATATCCACTTCTTGACGGTACGCTGCCATGAGCGGGTCCTTAGAATCCCAAGTGCCAGACACTTGTTGAGCCACCAGGTCTGAGTCACCAAAACACTTAACCCGGCTTAAATTCATCTCCTTAGCCATTGGAAGACCATGGAGTAAAGCCTCATATTCAGCTGCATTGTTAGTGCAAGGGAACATTAAACGGAGAACATAACAAAATTTATCACCTCGTGGGGAAGTTAACACGACTCCAGCCCCCGAACCCTCCAATTGCCTGGACCCAACAAAATGAATAGTCCAATAAGTATGATCCGGCTTCTCTTCTGGCGCCTGTAACTCTGTCCAGTCATTAATGAAATCCACAAGCGCTTGGGACTTGATTGCCGTCCGAGGCATATATTTTAACCCGTGAGGCCCAAGCTCAATGGCCCATTTGGCAACCCGGCCGGTTGCTTCCCTGTTTTGGATTATATCTCCCAAAGGGGCAGAACTGACCACAGTGATGGGATGGCCCTGAAAGTACTGCTTAAGCTTACGGCTTGCCATGAAAACTCCATACACCAGCTTCTGCCAATGTGGGTACCTCTGCTTGGATTCAATGAGCACCACGCTGATATAATAAACCGGCCATTCAACCGGATACTCCTTTCCAGCCTCCTTGCGCTCCACCACAATGGCCACACTAACAGCCCGGGCATTAGCAGCCACATACAACAACAGCGGCTCTTTATCAACCGGAGCAGCCAGGACCGGTGGCTCGGCTAATTGCTTTTTCAAATCCTCAAACGCCACATTAGCAGCATCGCTCCAGACAAAATTATCTGTTTTCTTCATCATCTGATACAGAGGGATTGCTTTCTCTCCCAACCGGCTGATAAACCAGCTTAGTGCTGCAATCCGACCCGCCAACCGTTGAACGTCGTTGATACACGCCGGTTTAGCCAGAGACGTAATAGCTTTGATCTTTTCTGGATTAGCTTCAATGCCCCTGTTAGACACCAGAAAACCCAAGAGCTTGCCTGCCGGTACACCAAAGACACACTTAGCCGGATTAAGCATCATCTTATAAACCCGGAGGTTATCAAAAGTTTCCTTCAAATCACCTATCAATGTCGCCTCTTATCTGGGTTTCACCACAATATCATCCACATAAGCATGAACATTGCACCCAATCTGATTATGAAGACAATTCTGCACACAGCGCTGATAAGTCGCCTGGGTACTCTTGAGCCCAAAAGGCATAGATACATAGCAGAAGGCTCCAAAGGGAGTTATAAAAGTTGTCTTCTCCTGGTCCTTAACTGCCATTTTAATCTGATGATAACCAGAATAAGCGTCCAGAAATCTCAGACGCTCACAACCCGCCGTAGCGTCAATGATTTGATCAATACGAGGGGGAGCAAAAGGATCCGCTGGACAAGCCTTGTTCAAATCTGTGTAGTCCACACACATACGCCAAGTGTTGTTCTTCTTAAGTACTAGCACCAGATTAGCCAACCACTCAGGATGAAATACTTCAATGATAAATCCAGCCGCTAAGAGCCTGGCTACCTCCTCACCAATGGCCTTGCGTCTTTCTTCATTGAAGCGGCGGAGAAACTGCTTGACCGGTTTAAACTTGGGATCAACATTAAGAGTGTGCTTAGCGAGTTCCCTCGGTACACCTGGCATGTCAGAAGGTTTCCATGCAAAGATGTCCCGGTTCTCACGGATGAACTCGATGAGCGCGCTTTCCTATTTCGGATCCAAGTTAGCGCTGATGCTAAACTGCTTGGATGAATCACCAGGAACAAAATCAACCAGCTTAGTCTCATCAGCCGATTTAAACTTCAAGGCTAGATCATGCTCTGTAGTTGGCTTTTTCAAAGAAGTCATATCTGCCGGATCAACATTGTCCTTGTAAAACTTCAACTCCTCAGTCGCACAAACCGACTCAGCATAGGCCGCATCACCTTCTTCACATTCCAAAGCGATCTTACAGCTCCCATGTACTGTGATGGTCCCTTATGACCCGATATTTTGAGTTGTAGATAAACATAACAGGGCCTTGCCATGAACTTAGCATAAGCCAGCCGTCCAAACAGGGCATGATAAGGGCTCTTGATTTTTACCACTTCAAAGGTCAAGGTCTCTGATCTTGAATCATGCTCATCTCCAAAAACAACCTCCAGAGCTATCTTTCCTACTGGATACGCCGATTTACCAGGCACCACACCATGAAAAACGGTGTTTGACGGTTTAAGATTTTTATCTGTCAACCCCATGCGACGAAAGGTTTCATAGTAAAGGATATTGCTACTACTCCCTCCATCCATGAGCACCTTGGTGAACTTATACCCTCCAACCTGAGGCGCTACCACAAATGCCAGATGACCCGGATTATCAACCCGGGGCGGATGATCCTCTCGACTCCACACAATGGGATATTCAGACCAGCGCAAGTAATGGGGCACCGCCGGTTCAATGGAGTTCACGGCCCTTTTATGAAGCTTCTGATCGCGCTTGCACAAGCTAGTGGTGAAGACATGATATTGCCCACTATTCAACTGCTTCGGGTTGCTCTGGTAACCCGACTATTGCTGCTGCTGATTCCCCTGATGATTATAACCACCCTGGTTGCCCTGACTACCCTGATTGCCATGTCCGTTTTGACTACCTTGAAATCCAGAGCCAGAACTGCCTCCACCATAACCCGGCCCATGAGAACTGGGTCCAGAACTGTCGGGCGGTCCATGATCATATTGGAAAAGATCCGAATTTTTGAACTCCCGCATAATAAAGTAATCCTTCCAGAGGTGCGTAGCAGGCCTCGCTCGCGTCCCGTGCTTTGGGCAAGGCTGGTTTAATAGGCGCTCAAGATTGGGACCTGATCCTCCACCCCGCGGGGGTGGTTTATCCTTACGACGCCGACCATTATTCTGTGTGTTGGTGTTAGCCACAAAATCTAAACTGTTATCCGCTTTACGCTTACAGCTGTTTCCATGACCCGCCGGGTTATGCTGCTGCCCTTTGGTGCTGCCGCTCTTCTTTCCCTTTCCCGACTTTTCATCGTTAGACTCATGGTCCTTGGTACTATCAGAGTGGGCATACTTAACCAGAGCTGCCATAAGCGTCCCCATGTCATTGCAATGACGTTTGAGCCGTCCCAACTTCAGCTTCAAAGGTGCGAACCGGCAATTGCCTTCCAACGTTAAAACTGCTGTATCAGCGTTGATGCGGTCCGATGAATGCAAAATTTCTGAAACCTGGCGCACCCAATGGGTTGTTGATTCACCTTCCTCTTGGACACAAGAAGCTAAGTCCACAATTGACATGGGCTGCTTGCACGTGTCTTTGAAATTCTGGATAAACCGGGCCTTTAACTCGGCCCATGACCCAATGGAGTTAGCTGGCAAATTCTTCATCCAAGTGCGAGTTGTTCCTTCCAACATCATGGTGAAATATTTAGCACATGCCGCGTCATCCACATCCAGCATCTCCATAGCCATCTCATAGCTTTCGATCCATGACTCAGGGGGTAAATCGGTAGTGTAATTGGGCACTTTGCGTGGACCCTTGAAATCCTTGGGCAGCTGTACATTACGTAGAGCCGGGGTGAGGCACGGCACCCCCAAGGAACTGGATGTAACTCCTGGTTTCACCGAAGTTGTGGGACGAACCGGAGTAAGCTGACGGGCCGCGTACTGCTCCGCTAACTCGGCTTCTCGACGTGCCCTACTATGATCCACCACATCTTGAGCGTTAGCACCACCGCCCGCCGGGTTATGCCCTCGAGGCGGGTTACGGTTCCGCGCACTGCTTGACACAGCCGGTTCATCAATACGCCTGCTGTAACTCTGGCTTGCGCGGGGAGTGGAATGAATCCTCTCGCGGCTGTATGAGTAAGACTGCTGCTGAGTCAAGGCTGTCTGAAGGAGCTCTCTAGCCCGTCGTGTCTCAACCGCCACCGGGGAATCGCCTTCGATCGGGAGAGCCGCCAATCGTGAAGCGGCGGCGACTATGTTATCCAACGGGTTAGAGTAATGACCCAGAGGCGTCGAGACGTGCTGCGACAGGACTGAAGGAAATATGCCCTAGAGGCAATAATAAAGTTATTATTTATTTCCTAATATCATGATAAATGTTTATTATTCATGCTATAATTGTATTAACCGGAAACATGATACATGTGTGAATACATAGACAAAACAGAGTGTCACTAGTATGCCTCTACTTGACTAGCTCGTTAATCAAAGATGGTTATGTTTCCTAGCCATAGACAAAGAGTTGTCATTTGATTAACGGGATCACATCATTAGGAGAATGATGTGATTGACTTGACCCATTCCGTTAGCTTAGCACTTGATCGTTTAGTATGTTGCTATTGCTTTCTTCATGACTTATACATGTTCCTATGACTATGAGATTATGCAACTCCCGTTTACCGGAGGAACACTTTGTGTGCTACCAAACGTCACAACGTAACAGGGTGATTATAAAGGTGCTCTACAGGTGTCTCTGAAGGTACTTGTTGGGTTGGCGTATTTCGAGATTAGGATTTGTCACTCCGATTGTCGGAGAGGTATCTCTGGGCCCACTCGGTAATGCACATCACTTAAGCCTTGCAAGCATTACAACTAATGAGTTAGTTGCGGGATGATGTATTACAGAACGAGTAAAGAGACTTGCCGGTAACGAGATTGAACTAGGTATTGAGATACCGACGATCGAATCTCGGGCAAGTAACATACCGATGACAAAGGGAACAATGTATGTTGTTATGCGGTTTGACCGATAAAGATCTTCGTAGAATATGTGGGAGCCAATATGAGCATCCAGGTTCCGCTATTGGTTATTGGCCGGAGACGTGTCTCGGTCATGTCTACATAGTTCTCGAACCCGTAGGGTCCGCACGCTTAAAGTTCGATGACGGTTATATTATGAGTTTATGTGTTTTGATGTAACGAAGGTAGTTCGGAGTCCCGGATGAGATCGGTGACATGACGAGGTGTCTCGAAATGGTCGAGACGTAAAGATCGATATATTGGACGACTATATTCGGACATCGGAAAGGTTCCGAGTGATTCGGGTATTTTTCGGAGTACCGGGGAGTTACGGGAATACGGGAAAGAAGTATTGGGCCTTAATGGGCCTTAGTGGGAAGGAGAGGCAGCAGCCAGGAGGTGGCGCGCACCCCTCCCAAGCCCAGTCCGAATTGGACAAGGGGTTTGGCGCGCGGCCCCCCTCTCCCTTCCTTCTCCTCTTTCCCCCTTTCCCCCCTTCTCCTAGTTGGACTAGGAAAGGACGAAACCTAATCCAACTAGGAGTAGGAATCCTACTCCCTTGGCGCGCCCCTCCTAGGGCCGGCCTCCTCCTCCCTTGCTCCTTTATATATAGGGGCAGGGGGGCACCCCATAGACACAACAATTGATCGTTTGATCTTTTAGCCGTGTGTGGTGCCCCCCTCCACCATAGTCCACCTCGATAATACTGTAGCGGTGCTTAGGCGAAGCCCTACGTCGGTAGAACATCATCATCGTCACCACGCCGTCGTGCTGGCGAAACTCTCCCTCAGCACTCGGCTGGATCGGAGTTCGAGGGACGTCATCGGGCTAAACGTGTGCTGAACTCGGAGGTGCCGTGCGTTCGGTACTTGATCGGTCGGATCGTGAAGACATACGACTACATCAACCGCGTTGTGCTAACGCTTCCGCTTTCGGTCTACGAGGGTACGTGGACACACTCTCCCCTCTCATTGCTATGCATCACCATGATCTTCCGTATGCGTAGGAAATTTTTTGAAATTAGTACGTTCCCCAACAGTGGCATCCGAGCCAGGTTTTATGCGTAGATGTTATATGCACGAGTAGAACACAAGTGAGTTGTGGGCGATATAAGTCATACTGCTTACCAGCATGTCATACTTTGGTTCGGCGGTATTGTTGGATGAAGCGGCCCGGACCGACATTACGCGTACGCTTACGCGAGACTGGTTCTACCGACGTGCTTTGCACATTGGTGGCTGGCGGGTGTCAGTTTCTCCAACTTTAGTTGAACCGAGTGTGGCTACGCCCGGTCCTTGCGAAGGTTAAAACAGCACCAACTTGACAAACTATCGTTGTGGTTTTGATGCGTAGGTAAGAACGGTTCTTGCTAAGCCCATAGCAGCCACGTAAAATTTGCAACAACAAAGTAGAGGACGTCTAACTTGTTTTTGCAGGGCATGTTGTGATGTGATATGGTCAAGACATGATGCTAAATTTATTGTATGAGATGATCATGTTTTGTAACCGAGTTATCGGCAACTGGCAGGAGCCATATGGTTGTCGCTTTATTGTATGCAATGCAATCGCCCTGTAATGCTTTACTTTATCACTAAGCGGTAGCGATAGTCGTAGAAGCATAAGATTGGCGAGACGACAACGATGCTACGATGGAGATCAAGGTGTCGCGCCGGTGACGATGGTAATCATGATGGTGCTTCGGAGATGGAGATCACAAGCACAAGATGATGATGGCCATATCATATCACTTATATTGATTGCATGTGATGTTTATCTTTTATGCATCTTATCTTACTTTGATTGACGGTAGCATTATAAGATGATCTCTCACCAAATTTCAAGATAAAAGTGTTCTCCCTGAGTATGCACCGTTGCCAAAGTTCGTCGTGCCCAGACACCACGTGATGATCGGGTGTGATAAGCTCTACGTCCATCTACAAAGGGTGCAAGCCAGATTTGCACACGCAGAATACTCAGGTTAAACTTGATGAGCCTAGCATATGCAGATATGGCCTCGGAACACTGAGACCGAAAGGTCGAGCGTGAATCATATAGTAGATATGATCAACATAATGATGTTCACCATTGAAAGCTACTCCATTTCACGTGATGATCGGTTATGGTTTAGTTGATTTGGATCACGTGATCACTTAGAGGATTAGAGGGATGTCTATCTAAGTGGGAGTTCTTAAGTAATATGATTAATTGAACTTTAATTTATCATGAACTTAGTCCTGGTAGTATTAGCATATCTATGTTGTAGATCAATAGCTCGCGTTTAGCTCCCCTGTTTTATTTTTGATATGTTCCTAGAGAAAACTAAGTTGAAAATGTTAGTAGCAATGATGCGGATTGGATCTGTGATCTGAGGTTTATCCTCATTGCTGCACAGAAGAATTATGTCCTTGATGCCCCGCTAGGTGACAGACCTATTGCAGGAGCAGATGCAGATGCTATGAACGTTTGGCTAGCTCAATATGATGATTACTTGATAGTTTAGTGCACCATACTTAACGGCTTAGAATCGGGACTTCAAAGACGTTTTAAACGTCATGGACCATATGAGATGTTCCAGGAGTTGAAGTTAATATTTCAAGCAAATATCCGAGTTGAGAGATATGAAGTCTCCAACAAGTTCTATAGCTAAAAGATGGAGGAGAATCGCTCAACTAGTGAGCATGTGCTCAGATTGTCTGGGTACTACAATCGCTTGAATCAAGTGGGAGTTAATCTTCCAGATAAAATAGTGATTGACAGAATTCTCTAGTCACCATCACCAAGTTAGTAGAACTTCGTGATGAACTATAGTATGCAAGGGATGACGAAAGTAATTCCCGAGCTCTACGTGATGCTGATATCGACGAAGGTAGAAATCAAGAAAAATCATCAAGTGTTGATGGTTGACAAGACCACTAGTTTCAAGGAAAAGGGCAAAGGGAAGAAAGGGAACTTCAAGAAGAACGGCAAGCAAGTTGCTGCTCAAGTGAAGAAGCCCAAGTCTGGACCTAAGCCTGAGACTAAGTGCTTCTACTGCAAAGGAATTGGTCACTGGAAGCGGAACTGCCCCAAGTATTTGGCGGATAAGAAGGATGGCAAAGTGAACAAAGGTATATTTGATATACATGTTATTGATGTGTACTTTACTAGTGATTATAGTAACCCCTCGGTATTTGATACTGGTTCAGTTGCTAAAAGTAGTAACTCAAAACGGGAGTTGCATAATGAACATAAACTAGTTAAGGATGAAGTGACGATGTGTATTGGAAGTGATTCCAAGATTGATATGATCATCATCGCACACTCCCTATACTTTCAGGATTAGTGTTGAACCTAAATAAGTGTTATTTGGTGTTTGCGTTGAGCATGAATATGATTTGATCATGTTTATTGCAATATGGTTATTCATTTAAGTTAGAGAATAATTGTTGTTCTGTTTACATGAATAAAACCTTATATGGTTACACACCCAATAAAAATGGTTCGTTGGATTTCGATCGTAGTGATACACATATTCATAATATTGAAGCCAAAAGATGCAAAGTTAATAATGATAGTGCAACTTATTTGTGGCACTGCCGTTTAGGTCATATTGGTGTAAAGCGCATGAAGAAACTCCATGCTGGTGGACTTTTGGAATAACTTGATTACGAATCACTTGATGCTTGCGAACCATGCCTCTTGGGCAAGATGACTAAAACGCCGTTCTCCGGAACAATGGAGCGAGCAACAGATTTGTTGGAAATCATACATACTGATGTATGTGGTCCGATGAATATTGAGGCTCGCGGCAGGTATCGTTATTTTCTGACCTCCACAGATGATTTGAGCAGATATGGGTATATCTACTTGATAAAACATAAAGTCTGAAACATTTGAAAAGTTCATATAATTTCATAGTGAAGTAGAAAATCATCGTAACAAGAAAATAAAGTTTCTACGATCTGATCGTGGAGGAGAATATTTGAGTTACGAGTTTGGTCTTCATTTGAAACAATGCGGAATAGTTTCGCAACTCACGGCACCTGGAACACCACAGCGTAATGGTGTGTCCGGACGTCATAACCGTACTTTATTAGATATGGTGCGATCTATGATGTTTCTTACCAATCTACCACTATCGTTTTGGGGTTATGCATTAGAGACAGCTGCATTCACGTTAAAAAAAAGGGCACCATCTAAATCCGTTGAGATGACACCTTATGAACTGTGGTTTGGCAAGAAACCAAAGTGTCGTTTCTTAAAGTTTGGGGTTGCGATGCTTATGAGAAAAAGTTTCATCCTGATAAGCTCAAACCCAAATCGGAGAAATGTGTCTTCATAGGATACCCAAAGGAGACAGTTGGGTACACCTTCTATCACAGATCCGAAGGCAAGATATTCGTTGCTAAGAAAGGATCCTTTCTAGAGAGGGAGTTTCTCTCGAAAGAAGTGAGTGGGAGGAAAGTAGAACTTGATGAGGTAACTGTACCTGCTCCCTTATTGGAAAGTAGTTCATCACAGAAATCTGTTCCTGTGACTACTACACTAATTAGTGAGGAAGCTAATGATGATGATCATGTAACTTCAGATCAAGTTACTACCGAACCTCGTAGGTAAACCAGAGTGAGATCCGCACCAGAGTGGTACGGTAATCCTGTTCTGGAGGTCATGTTACTTGACCATGACGAACCTACGAACTATGAGGAAGCGATGATGAGCCCAGATTCCGCGAAATGGTTTGAGGCCATGAATCTGAGATGGGATCCATGTATGAGAACAAAGTATGGACTTTGATTGACTTGCCCAAATGATCGGCGAGCCATTGAGATTAAATGGATCTTCAAGAGGAAGACGGACGCTGATAGTAGTGTTACTATCTACAAAGCTAGAATTGTCGCAAAAGGTTTTCGACAAGTTCAAGGTGTTGGCTACGATGAGAGTTTCTCACTCGTATCTATGCTTAAGTATGTCCGAATCATGTTAGCAATTGCCGCATTTTATGAAATCTGGCAAATGGATAAACAAAACTACATTCCTTAATGGATTTATTAAAGAAGAGTTGTATATGATGCAACCAGAAGGTTTTGTCGATCCTAAAGGTGTTAACAAAATGTGCAAGCTCCAGCGATCCATCTATGGACTGGTGCAAGCATCTCGGAGTTGGAATATACGCTTTGATGAGTTGATCAAAGCATATAGTTTTATACAGACTTGCGGTGAAGCCTGTATTTACAAGAAAGTGAGTGGGAGCACTACAACATTTCTGATAAGTATATGTGAATGACATATTGTTGATCGGAAATAATATAGAATTATTCTGCAAAGCATAAAGGATTGTTTGAAAGGAGTTTTTTCAAAGAAAGACCTCGGTGAAGCTGCTTACATATTGAGCATCAAGATCTATAGAGATAGATCAAAACGCTTGATAAGTTTTTTCAATGAGTACATACCTTGACAAGATTTTGAAGTAGTTCAAAATGGAACAGTCAAAGAAAGAGTTCTTGCCTGTGTTACAAGGTGTGAAATTGAGTAAGACTCAAAGCCCGACCACGGCAGAAGATAGAAAGAGAATGAAAGTCATTCCCTATGCCTCAGCCATAGGTTCTATAAAGTATGCCATGCTGTGTACCAGATCTATTGTATACCCTACACTGATTTTGGCAAGGGAGTACAATAGTGATCTAGGAGTAGATCATTGGACAGCGGTCAAAATTATCCTTGGTGGAATAAGGATATGTTTCTCAATTATGGAGATGACAAAAAGGTTCGTCGTACAGGGTTACGTCGATGCAAGTTTTAACACTGATCCAGATGACTCTAAGTCTCAATCTGGATACATATTGAAAGTGGGAGCAATTAGCTAGAGTAGCTCTGTGCAGAGCATTGTTGACATAGAAATTTGCAAAATACATACGGATCTGAATGTGGCAGACCCGTTGACTAAACTTCTCTCACAAGCAAAACATGATCACACCTTAGTACTGTTTGGGTGTTAATCACATAGCGATGTGAACTAGATTATTGACTCTAGTAAACCCTCTGGGTGTTGGTCACATGACGATGTGAACTATGGGTGTTAATCACATGGTGATGTGAACTATTGGTATTTAATCACATGGTGATGTGAACTAGATTATTGACTCTAGTGCAAGTGGGAGACTGAAGGAAATATGCCCTAGAGGCAATAATAAAGTTATTATTTATTTCCTTATATCATGATAAATGTTTATTATTCATTCTATAATTGTATTAACCGGAAACATGATACATGTGTGAATACATAGACAAAACAGAGTGTCACTAGTATGCCTCTACTTGACTAGCTCGTTAATCAAAGATGGTTATGTTTCCTAGCCATAGACAAAGAGTTGTCATTTGATTAACGGGTTCACATCATTAGGAGAATGATGTGATTGACTTGACCCATTCCGTTAGCTTAGCACTTGATCGTTTAGTATGTTGCTATTGCTTTCTTCATGACTTATACATGTTCCTATGACTATGAGATTATGCAACTCCCGTTTACCGGAGGAACACTTTGTGTGCTACCAAACATCACAACGTAACTGGGTGATTATAAAGGTGCTCTACAGGTGTCTCCAAAGGTACGTACTTGTTGGGTTGGCGTATTTCGAGATTAGGATTTGTCACTCCGATTGTCGGAGAGGTATCTCTGGGCCCACTCGGTAATGCACATCACTTAAGCCTTGCAAGCATTGCAACTAATGAGTTAGTTGCGGGATGATGTATTACAGAACGAGTAAAGAGACTTGCCGGTAACGAGATTGAACTAGGTATTGAGATACCGACGATCGAATCTCGGGCAAGTAACATACCGATGACAAAGGGAACAACGTATGTTGTTATGCGGTTTGACCGATAAAGATCTTCGTAGAATATGTGGGAGCCAATATGAGCATCCAGGTTCCGCTATTGGTTATTGGCCGGAGACGTGTCTCGGTCATGTCTACATAGTTCTCGAACCCGTAGGGTCCGCACGCTTAAAGTTTGATGACTGTTATATTATGAGTTTATGTGTTTTGATGTACCGAAGGTAGTTCGGAGTCCCAAATGAGATCGGGGACATGACGAGAAGTCTCTAAATGTTCGAGACGTAAAGATCAATATATTGGACGACTATATTCGGACATCGGAAAGGTTCCGAGTGATTCGGGTATTTTTCGGAGTACCGTGGAGTTACGGGAATACGGGAAAGAAGTATTGGGTCTGAATGGGCCTTAGTGGGAAGGAGAGGCAGCAGCCAGGAGGTGGCGCGCGCCCCTCCCAAGCTCAGTCCGAATTGGACAAGGGGTTTGGGGCGCGGCCCCCCTCTCCCTTCCTTCTCCTCTTCCCCCCTTTCCCCCCTTCTCCTAGTTGGACTAGGAAAGGAGGAAACCTACTCCAACTAGGAGTAGGAATCCTACTCCCTTGGCGCGCCCCTCCTAGGGCCGGCCTCCTCCTCCCTTGCTCCTTTATATACAGGGGCAGGGGGCACCCCATAGACACAACAATTGATCGTTTGATCTTTTAGCCGTGTGCGGTGCCCCCCCCCCTCCACCATAGTCCACCTCGATAATACTGTAGCGGTGCTTAGGCGAAGCCCTGCGTCGGTAGAACATCATCATCGTCACCACGCCATCGTGCTGACAAAACTCTCCCTCAACACTCGGCTGGATCGGAGTCGAGGGACATCATCGGGCTGAACGTGTGCTGAACTCGGAGGTGTCGTGCGTTCGGTACTTGATCGGTCGGATCGTGAAGACGTACGACTACATCAACCGTGTTGTGCTAACGCTTCCGCTTTCGGTCTACGAGGGTACGTGGACACACTCTCCCCTCTCGTTGCTATGCATCACCATGATCTTGCGTATGCGTAGGAAATTTGTTGAAATTACTACGTTCCCCAACAAGGACATTCTGACGAGGGGGATCCATCGTGCGTGGCTGAACCGGCGCCCCCGTTCCAGGTGCCTCCACCCGGTTTACCACTGGCTGGTTACTGGTTCCTGCTCCTGGCGTGTTAAAGAGATTCCTTGCCTCATAAACTGGAGCAGGTGAGATCAGTACCTTCTCCTCATGACATCATTTGACGCGCTCTGATCCAACATAGCCGGTAAGCCTGTGCATCCAACTCAGCCCGCTCTGCAGCCATCCTGGTGTCCTCAACTGTCAGGTCTGCCTTGGCTTGAGTTATCTGATCCTTCACCTTTGCGATTTCCGCGTTATGCTCATACTGATTCATCGGGATAACTTCTGCCGCCAGTAGCGTTGCCAAAGCGTCAAATAAGTCGGACAAAACTTGAGCTGGTGGTCGCGCAGGGCCTCCTGCCCTGGCTGCTGTCGCCGCTGCTGACCCGGAGATCATCGCGGCTGCAGTCGAAGAGTGCTGCGCAGGCTGTGTACCGGTCATGAAGAGCGCAACCCGGCTCGGCAGATTGAAGGGGTCCGGAATACTGTCGCCATCGGAACAGCCCCCAAGCCGGCCATCTTGCAGTTGGTACAATGACTCGGTCTCTCCGGTAGATGACTCATCATCAGAGTAAACGACGGTTTCACCACCAGATGCCGTTCTAACCTCAGATTCCGCTCCATGGATGACTCCCACGAAGGCACGCTTCATGGCAGGCTGAACCCGGGCAGATCTCGCACGCTGAGCCGTTTCGACGATGTCGGTGTAGATGTCCGGCTCAGGGCCCGGTTCGCCAATCTTGCCAATGAAAACATGAATAACGCCAAAGGGGACCTGGTACCCGTACTCAATTGAGCCGGCCTCGGGGCCCCAGCCTGCGTCGTCGATGTAGAGCTTGCCGCGACGACTCTTGGTCATCCGGCCCACCGCGTATCCCTTGAGCCCTTCGAAGCTGC
Source organism: Aegilops tauschii subsp. strangulata (assembly GCF_002575655.3). Taxonomy (NCBI): domain Eukaryota; kingdom Viridiplantae; phylum Streptophyta; class Magnoliopsida; order Poales; family Poaceae; genus Aegilops; species Aegilops tauschii. Next base: position 472,819,471 of record NC_053040.3, on the reverse strand, counting down.
CCTCTAAGAACTTGAAACCATCGTGCGATAGCCCCACGGTGGGCGCCAACTGTCGTGGTTTTGTCACGGCAGATGTCCTAGTGAGAGGACTTAGTCGTGGAGCCATCGCGACGGGTTAGCTTAAAGGGGTTAAAGCGGGACAAAGGACACAAGGAGTTTATACTGGTTCGGCCCCTTGCGGTGAAGGTAAAGGCCTAATCCAGTTGATGTGGAATTGCTAGGGTTTCGATGACCAGGGAGCGAATCCGCTATGCCTGGCTCTCGAGTTGTTGTTTCTTGTCCCTAAACCGCCGCCGGGTCGTCCCTTTATATACACAGGTTGATGCCCAGTGGTTTACAGAATCCCGAGGCCGGCTCATAAACGTGTCCGGCTCGGTTTCTACCCTTTCCTATCTTACAACACAAGTTACATATCATATGGCGGTTTATGTCTATGGGCCCTAATCCGCTTTTGGGCCCTGGGCCTTCGTGTTAGATCTCCTCCGTAAAGCGCCATACTCCTTGTCTTCATGGTCTTCAATATGAATAACTCATTACGCGTATAACCCGGCCCCTCCTGGCCGGTTTATACTCAGTAGTAATATCCCCAACAGTCACCGTTGCTAACGGAGATCATGAGAACCCTCCGAGTTCGAAGATCCTTCACAAGAAAACCGCAAGGGTAAAATTCAACGGAGCATGAATTGTCTTAGTAAAACGACGAACAGAAATTAAGCTAGTGACAACATAGGGGGAAACGAGGACATCGGTAAGGCGAAAATCATTGGGAGGAAGAGAAGTGGAGCCAGTAGCCGTGATGGGTAAGTGGTGCCCATTGCCAACCAGTATGCTAGAAGGAACGTGCTTTAATGAATAACTAGACTGGGTGAGGTTACCTTGGTTGCCAGTGACATGAGAGGAGGCGCCGCTGTCGAAGTACCACTCGGGCGCAGGAGCGGAGGAGAAGCCACCATTGCTGTAGGCGGCGTTGAGCATGGCCGCGTGTTCCCATGACGAGGAAGGATGCTGGTGGAACGGAGCGGTTGGCGCCGGCATGGCGGGGAGGAGCGGATAAGCCTGCGCATGGGATCCGGGGCGCGGACCAAGAACGCCGGCCGCATTCAGCGGGATCCAGTCGGAGCGCGGGTAGGGGATCGCCATCCCATAGGGCGCGAAGTAGCCGGTGAAGGGCGACGTCAGGGGAGGAGCGACGTGGCCGCGTCCAGAGTTGTCGTCACGCCCACGACCGCGTCCATGACTGCGGCCACGGCCACCACAGTCACCACCATCGCGGTCACCGCGTCCACGGCCAGGGTGCGGGAACGGCTGTGGAGGAGCGACCGGAGCACCAGCTGAGGCACGATCCGTCGGAGCACGGCCGCCCGTGCTGGAGCCGGCACCAGAGGCGCCGCCACCCGTCAGAGCGAACATGGAGGCGCTCTCTTCGGCCGCGCGATGCTCCTGGGATTCCTCGGCCAGGACGACCCGAGAGAGGACGGTGTCGAAGGGCAGGTCCTGATCACCAAGGACGACCCGGATCGTGTCGAGCCGTTTGTCGAGGCCGTGGAGGAACTGGGTGGTGAGATCCACCTCGGTGACGGCGCGGTCGATGTCGGCAAGAGCGTCAGTGAGGAGTTTCATCCGGCGAGCGTACTCGGAGACGGACAGATCACCCTGCTTGAGGTTGCGGTACTTGCGGTTGAGGATCATGAAGCGAGCGGCGCGATTGGCAAGGAAGTAGTCGCGGATCTTGTTCCAGAGGGCAAAAGTGGTCGTGGCGCTGATGACGTGATCACACATGGTGTCCGAAAGGGTGGCGTAGATCCATAGAACGACATGGGCATCGAGCTCGAGGTAGGTGGCGGAAGCATTGGGTGGCGGCGGGTGTTCGATGAGGTAGGAGACGCCGTAGCGGACGAGAACCATGAGGAAGGTCTTCCATTTGTGATAGTTGTGATCGGCGGGGTTGAGGAGGAACTGGATGTGGTTGGTGATGTGATCCTGGAAGATGGGAAGGTGGGGAGCGGGCGCCGGAGGAGCAGGGGGAACGCCGGCGTTGAACAGGGGGGCAAACTGGGTGCCCGAGGCGGGGGAGGTGCCGTTGATGAGAGAGGGGGAGGTGCCGAAGATGAACGGCAGGGAGGAAGCAGTGGAGGAGGCCGCAGCAGGCGCCGTCGAAGAGGACGAGTGGTCGCCGGGGGAGGTGGCGGAGCTCGTGGCGGCGGCGGTGGAGGGAGAGGCCGCGGCCATGGTGCGTCTGGTAACTGATACCAAGTTGGAGAGATGATTTCTATATTCACTGAGTCAATAGAGTTGCAAAGTACAGATACATATATCCCCGTAGGGAGAGAGCAAGCGCTCCTGGAAAAGACGCACGCAGGCCACGAGCGTTGCTAGATCATATTATCTAGGAGAGGACTCAGTTTACAGACTCAACGTTATAATTACACAAGTATACGTTTAACATTGATGATCCTGTTAGGTCCGGTAAAACCTCTGCCGGATCCTTGAAGGTTGCTTTCCCTTTGCCCATCGATATCATACACCTTAAGCATCACTGTTCCATGCAGCATAAAACCAAACTGATACCAGCAAATGAGTTGTCATGAGGACCAAAGAGTCCATCTCAACATATACTCGTTTCAAAAATCAAAAGGAAAGAAAACAATAAATTCAAACACGATTAAGCATTACACTCGATCTTTTTCTGAAGGCTGGCCCTTGCGTTCAAGTAGAGGGGAAGGAAACAAAATCTTTAAAGTTCAAATTATCAACCATACGTAGCAACCTCTGCACAAAAGAAGAGAAATGAAAGCTCAAAAAACCACACCCATGCCTATAATTGACATTGCTGAATCTCCAAAATATAGCTTTGACAGTCAAACATAGAACAACAAGAATCAACAATCATTTTTTCTCTTGTAGAACTGCATGAGATATGGCATATGAGATAGTAGTAAGTTTTACGGGGAAAGAAAATGAGCAGCCGATCTTCTACAGCATGTATTTTTGGCAAAATAATTATATGGGCCACTGAACTTTGATGGACTACTGATATTACCTTTTTCTGGAATGAAGCTTGCTGCTAAATCATAGGTCCTATCCTGAAGACTATGATGACATTCGCATCTACTGAAGCTAAACTAAGCTGGAGCGTTTTTCCAACAAGATGTGGAAGATGCTTTCATTCATAGTGATGTTAATGAAATAAATTTTCAGGTTCCACATGACTTAAACACAAACTGTGAAAAAAGTTCTTATGCTAATCCTTTTCATAGCATTGAGATAGACCATGATCATCAACAAGAAGGTATTCACCGACTGATTTGCATTGAACAGGTCGGCATATCACTACAATGGATCAGCTTCAGTTACCTAGCTATGACTATTATTACTTACTACTAGGTGACTATCAGTTGATTTCTGATCAAGATGGTTATTTCCAGAATTTTTGGGGTATCTGACACTCAATGTCGCAGCAACACATCTGACATGCCTGACAGTAGTGTTGGGTCTTTGTCTTGGGGCTATATGTCTGAAAAAACAATCTAAAACCCTCAAGTACACCTTCTAGATGGAGTCCTAATTCACTTTTTCCCACAATTTACAGAGGAACACCAAGGGTTATGTAAATCAGTACCTCTCTTGGCTGCAGAAATCTGCACGAAACCTAGCAGGGGGGCACCACAGGCTGCATAGCTATGTAGTGTAGCAACAGCATAATCCAAGGATAGTACTTAAAACCAAGATCACTATCGGCATGTGCAGTCGATCAGTTCATACAAAAAAGGGGGAAGGCGGCCAAAACTCTGCGGACCTGGGAGAGCGGGTTGGTGGAGAACTCGGGGATGGAGAGGAACCCCTTAGCGCTGCGGTCGAGCTGGCAGAACCACTGGTACCTGCTGCGAGACTTCGATTCAAATGGAGAAAACAGCAACACCACATCAATTAATTCTGGTAACCGTAGAACAAAGTCTTGTGTATCTGTTGACACTACCGATCACCAACACAACACACTTGTGTTGCTTTCAATATAAGACTGGCAAGATGCCCGTGCATTGCACGGAACATCAAGATGCATTTGTATGAGTAGTTTATCTTGTGGGAGAAAAGGATGAACGAGGGAAGCCCTTATTTGCAAATGTGGAGAGGGATGTGGGTATATTTTTGCAAAATTGCCATAGTTTCCTTCCTATCTGTCAGATATAAATCGGACGGCCTATATTGCAGGATGGCAGGCACACCATCATCACCAACTTTGTTGTTCTTATAAGACTAGCGAGAGGCCCATGCGTTGCATGGAACATCAAGATGCATTTATACGAGCTGTTTATCTCGTGGGAGACAAAGATGAACGAGGGAAGTCCTTATCTGCAAATGTGGAGAGGGGTGCGGGTATCTTTTTGCAAAATTGTCATAGTTTGCTTTCTATCCGTCAGATATAGATCGGACGGTCCATATTGCAGGATGGCAGGCACACCATCATCACCAACTCGGTTTTTTATAAGAGTAGAGAAGTAGAGATATGAAATGGCTTCGCTGCTCCCTGAAGATCGACTTACAATTTCACAGGCAACCTGGACTGCATCGAAAACAAGAAAAGGAAATGTTGGATGTTTTAACTTCTGAGCTGAGATAGCATCCCATGACCCCACGCAAATTTCTTGTAATGAGACTGGCCTTAAATAACGTGATACCTTTTCTGATGAACATAACCAAATTGTTGTCCTTAACATGTACTTAAAACATACCAACAATGACAATCCTAGAAGCAAACTGGTTTTCATGATTTGACAGAGAATTTTCATGATGCCCTTGTTCCCAAATCACCAAATTCTCAAGGGTATGGGTATTGATTCTTATACCTGCAAAATTCCTGGTAACAAATCTCTTCTTTTTCTTCATTTCCAACCTTTTGCTGAAGGTAGAGAGAAATAAAAGAATAAGATCCTTAAAGTTCAGTCCACAACCATACATCCTCTGAGAAAGAATAGAAATGGAAGATAAAACCAGCCTGATGTCTATACCTGGCACTGATGAATCTCCTTATTATAGCTTCGACATTCTGGATGATCTGGAAGCACCGAAACGACTGCATCTTCAACGACGCGCGCCCTTCCATCCAAACACTAGTTCACGGCATCAAGGAGGAGGCCAGACTTTGGGCTGTGGAAGGCGCTGCTGGACTTAGAGTAGTCTTGCCCCCAACCTGGGATGTGCATTAGTTCATGTTCTCGGACTGTAATCTGCCTCCTAGGAGGGCTGTAACATTAAACTCTCTCTTTTCAATACAATGAAACACAAAGGTCCTTTGCGTTTTCCTGGAAAAAAAAATAGCTTCGGTATTTGAAGTTTGAGTAGAGGAAGCCCATGGTGTCAGTTATTTGCAAACACAGTATTCGTTTTTATTTTATTTTTGGCAAAACTGCATGGTGTATGATTAATCTGATACACAGCTGCAAATCTTTCGTAGGCAGCCTTAACCACACATAGGTCATGAAAGAAAAATGTTGGGCTATTTAATTTTCTAAACTGAGGTAGCATCCCATGAAGCCCATGAAAATGTTGGACGATTTAATGCTACTGGCCTCAACCAGTGTGACAACTCCTCTGGTAAAGAGGAGCAAAACACTGTCCTGAACATGTACTTAATACATTACCGACAACAACAGTCCTAGAAGCAAACCGATTTTCATGATTTAATAAGAATTTCCATGATGCCCCTGTTCCCAAATCACCAAATCCTCAGGAAGAGTATGGGTATTAATTGTTATACCATATCCTGCAGAATTCTTGGTAACAAATCCCTTCTTTTTCTTCATTTCCAACTAGTGTCGACCCTGAATTTGAGTCACAAAGATAATAATGCAAAAGGGATAATTTCCTTTTGACTAATAGTAAAAGGTTGCATTAGACCGAGTATTATCTTTGCACAGTATAGGCATATGTTACTTCAAACAGCTGAAGCTATGAAGAAACCTACAACTCAGTATCAGGGTCCCCTTCAGAAGTTAGCTAACTTGATGGGTTGACCATGTTAGAATACCAAGGGACCTGTCACATTTGTCTTCTGTTTTTTCAGTCAGTTACTTGCGTATTAATGTACTATGCGATGAAATGGAGGATTTGTATGAAATAAGAACCCTGTTTGCTGCCCTGAAATAGGAGTTTGCACTTATGTGTCTACTACTCAGTACTAAGCGGAAAAGTATGTATGCTCACTTATGTGTTTATGACGGAAGGGTGCCAATTATTTGAAGAAGAAATAAGGAAACAGTCACATCTGTTGTTGTTGTTGTAAAAGTGCAATTGCAACGTGAAGGTGCTATGCCATGAAATACAGGTTCAAAAAAAATAAGAGACGCTCTTTGTTGCTCTGATAACGATGAGCCTGTTAGATGCTGTAAAACCTCTACCAGGTCCTTGAAGGTAACTTTTGCCTTCCCAAAAATATCATACACCTTAAATATCACTGTTCCATGAAACATAAAACCAAATCAATACTAGAAAATGAGTTATCATGAGGACCAGGGTGTCCATAACAAAATATACACTAGTTATCAAAATAACAAAGTAAATATTTAAATTCAAACTTGACCAAGCATTGTGCTCAATCTTTTGCTGGCGTTGAAGTTCAATCCATCAACTATGCATTGCATAGCAACCTCTGTGAGAAAGAACAGAAATGAAAGATAAAACCAGCCTGATGTCTATAACTGACACCTCCTCTGATAAACAGAAGCAAAACATTATGTACTACTTAACACATTACCTACAGCCACTATCCTAGAAGCACTACTAATTTTCATGATTTGATGAGGATTTTCATGATGCCCCCTGTTCTGAAATCACAAATCATCAAGGGCGTGGGTATTGATCATTATACCATATCCTACAGAATCTTTTGGTAATAAATTTCTTCCTTCTCATTTCCGACTAGAAATTTGACGCACAAAGAGAATGCGAAAGGGAGGAGTTTACAGGACTAGTGTGTGTAGATAAAATGATCAAGCTATCTGATAACAATTCACTTGTTGATTAACACGCAGAGTAGATAAGGGACTACTTTGACATCGCCTTGAGAAAGAGCAAGCACAAGTGTTCTTCACTACTCATCCTGAATGCATGGGAAATAATATAACAAGAAAACTAACATCAACATGCCCAGTTCAGGCTCAATTGGCACAGATACCTGAAAATACTCATAGATGAAATCATGTACCACAAGAATTAATTGATCATAACATAGGTCAACAAAGTTCAGAAACCTGGAGCATCCGATGCTAAAATAAGCACAATGTTTGATGAGTGATGACAAAGACCTTAAACCACGATGTTCAGAAACCATGGAGCACCCAATGCTAAAATAAGCAAAATAATCTGATGACAAAGACCTGAAACCACAAGTTACCATTGCCAAAAAATCTGAGCACTCTATGCCCTCTGATCAATGCACTTCCCGGTTAATTCACACAGTTGAAGAGATGCAATGAACTGACAAAACAGGGGCAAAATGTGACATTTTGCATCTCAATAGCCAATTAGGATAGATGTAGCGATGTACCGAGTATAAGACTGCTAGCTCATTACCACTCTGACATGGATCACTCAGCTAATGCCCCAAGGACATGGCCATCAGCTTGACCATAAGAGACGGGCAGCTCACGCTAAGATGTTGTAAGCCGTCGGTGGCTACGGTGGCCCTCAGATTTGCCGGAGACGCAAGAAAATCGAAGCACGCCTTCTTCAACCCCTCACAGTGGTGTTGCTCGGATAGTAGCAGGATAGTCGCTGCGGTGTTGACGTCAATGTACTCACACAGCTTCTCCTCACAGATCAGCTTCAGCCGGTCCATTCCATACCTGTCTGCCGCGACGAGCAGATGCTGGCAGGTGACATCTTCCTCTTCCTTGCGCATCTCAGGCAATGAGCCGGTGTACACAAAACGGAGCAGCGCCTTGAACACCTCCGCCTCCATGTCTTCCACGCGCACAATGCCGCTTTCGGCCTTGCCCTCCTTCATTGGTCCGAAGAGCTCGGCGGCGAAGACTGACGAGCGGGCTGCCAGCACACACCGGTGCGCGGCGATGGTCTCACCCCCGACCTCAAACACCACGTCGGCACCTTTCTCGGTCTGGAGGAGCATGCCAAGGTCCCCCCGCAGGTCGCACGGGGGCACGGAGACGAAAGCCGCCGCCGCCGCGTCCTGGGCGCGGTAACCATGGACGACGAGGATATCACACCTGACGGTGAACGAGTCGTTCTTTAGATTCTTGGACTTCTGAAGGTCTTCCCTTCTGATGAAGGTCGAGTACCAGTTGAAGAAGCAAGACCTCCTGGACGAGAATGTGACCACCGGCGCCGACGTCAGCCGCGCCGCTTGAATTTTCTCCGCCTCCCCAGAGAGGCAGAAGCAATGCTTCGCCTTCACCCCCGCCGCGACATCTTCGTCGAGGATTAGGGAGAGGGATACGTAGTCTGCGACCGCCGAGCCTGAGCCGTTGGGGTAGTAGTCGATGCGCCAGCGGTGGCCGCCGACTTTGAAGCGCCTGGAACTGATCTTCTCTCCGGTGGGAAGGTCCTTGGTGCAGGAGTAGCCGTGGATGGTGAGGAAGTGGTGCCCGCTGGCCGTGTCGGCCACGATGGCGGACCTCGACGAATTCCCGCTGGTGCCGGAGGACGCCATTGCCGACCTGCTCCGCGGAACGGGCACTCGCAGCTCTCGCGGCGGCGGCGGCGGCGGCGAAAGGGGAAGGAACGGAGAAAGGAGACGAGACTGATGGCGGCTTCTAGAGGAAGCTTCCCCCCAAGGGCCAAGGCCCAAATCCCCACTGGGCTGGGCCCCACACGTCATCCTCTGTAATGGCTGGAACGAATTTTACATCTGAGAGTTTCGAAAAGAATGTCAAACAACCATAAATATGACCATTTTTTAAGTGGGAAGAGAAAAATGGAAGTAGCACAACTTGCAAAAAATTTGATATTTATATTACTAAGCACGGACTAAAATGGATCATGTACCTTTTCCAAAATTCACAAGTGTGTGTTGTCATTCATGATTTTTCTTAGTTTTTTTCTTCTAATTGCCAATATGAGTTCTTGCCAAGCTAGCGAAAATACGTGTTCGACTCCGACCAATAGATATGTTAGGATTTTAGTCATCGCATGAGCGCTTCATCTTTCGGGCTTCAATCCACCTCGAGTCCGTTCGTCGCAACAAATTCGACGGAGCTCTGACGTAAATTTTTGTTAACTCCTTGCTACGACAAGGTTAGTGTCTCTCGTCGCACATAGGCGATGGCGATATCTGGTGTCAAGTTCTTCTAATCGATTGAGTTCAACGACGATGACCGTGGATCCGAGGCACTAATCTTTAGGGGCATGTGTACGAAGACTTATTGACTATCATCGATAAGATCAGGTCGGCTTCGGGACCGTAACGGCAATAGTAGTGCGGTGGTGGCCCATTCAACCGGCGCCAGTGGTCGTTTAGTAGTCCAAGGACCTCGATGTAAACTTTTATCATGTTAGGGTGAGAAGACGAGATTATAATTTTTCCTATAAATTTTATTGACACTCCCCACAACCCATTTTAGGTCCTTTTTGGATTGCAGAAAATTAAAACCATAGGAATTGAAAAAACATAGGATAGGATGCCACATGTTGAGAATTAGAGAATACCTCGCGGGTTGCTGTGAGGATCAATTGCATATGTTTTGAGTGATTTGATTGTATGGGACATGAATTGTTGAATTAATAATAAACGAATTAAAACTAAAAATACATATTATAAACTATATTTGATTATTGAGTTAAAAATATTTATTTAATATAAGTGGCATGATATAAGGGGAAAATTTTCATGCATGTTGAGTGGACCTTTGATGAGGTGGCATATGCGGTGTGGTGGGATGTGTGCATGGAATCAAGTAATAATGGAAAACTTTTTTATTCATGCATGTTATGATGGCCCTTTGATGAGGTGGCATGTGTCACTAGTAGAAAAAGGGGCTTTCGTTCGGGCCTGGCCAGCCCATTAGTCCCGGTTCTTCCACGAATCGGGACCAATGGAGGCATTTGTCCCGGTTCGTGAACCCAAGGGGCCGGCCGGGGCCTCGTGGGCATTGGTCCCGGTTCGTCTGGGCCCATTTGTCCCGGTTCTTGGCACAAACCGGGACCAATGGGCATCGCTCCTGGCCCACAACCATTGGTCCCGGTTCGTGGCAGGAACCGGGACAGAAGGAGGGCCTTTAGTCCCGGTTCCACCCACGAACCGGGACAAATTAGTTGCCTATATATACCCCATCGCCCGCGAGCAGAGCACTCCACAGTGCTCTTTTTTTGCTGGCCGGCGAGGAAGGGCATTTGGGTGCTCTAGCTCACCTCTTATGCATGTGAGGTGTTCGATGAAATGCCTGAGCCACACTAGTTAAGCTTTCTCCTCTCGAAACTCGACCTCCGAGCTCCATTTTTTCCGAGATTTGTCTAGGTTTAGCGGTCCGTCACGCCCCGTCCTCGTCTTCACAGCCGTCGATCGCCCGCGCCGATCTCGTCGCCGGCACCACCGTGGTGAGCCTTTTGTTCTTATCTTCTTTTTGAAAGAAAAAAATTCTTACTTCAGATAGATACTTGTCTAATTTTCTTACTTTTATTATTCCTTGTTATTATATAGTGCGATGGTTCTGGTATCCGCCCCCGTCAACCCTCGTCCTGTCTATGATTCGGATGTGGTATATTATCTTTTTATAACTATTTGGTTCATTTATTGTTTATGACAATTATGCCGACCAACGTGACATAGATTTTATTTATGTAGGAGGTGGTTGAACCGGAAATTCCAACCGACCCTATTGTCAAGAGGTTAAATTTAGTTGAAGAAGAAATGATGATACCATGCGAACTTTCAACCTTTTCAGAGTTCATTTGTAGTGTTTTTCAATTTCAGGGTCTTATAGCTGAAAAAAATCAGTAAATGCATGAAAAATAACAAATGAAATCAGAAAGGGTTGAAAATTGATGATGTGGCTTTGAATGGTGCATTTTAAACACAGAAAAACTATGGAGTTCAAATAAGTTCAAAAAAATGAAATCCCTTTGTAACAGACGAGTTTCCGTATGAAACCCTGATACTTCGAAAGAGATTGTCCGTTTTGTACACGAAGTGCATCCAGTTTTTGCCATAAGCCTCTCTACTTTCTTGCACATGCTATGTGCGTGAAATGATGATACCATGCCAACTTTCAACCTTTTCAGAGTTCATTTGTAGTGCTTTTCAATTTCAGGGTCTTATAGCTGGAAAAAAATCAGTAAATGCATGAAAAATAACAAATGAAGTCGGAAAGGGTTGAAAATTGATGATGTGGCTTTTAATGGTGCATTTTTAACACAGAAAAACTATGGAGTTCAAATAAGTTCAAAAAATGAAATCCCTTTGTAACAGACGAGTTTCCGTATGAAACCCTGATACTTCGAAAGAGATTGTCCGTTTTGTACACGAAGTGCATCCAGTTTTTGCCGTAAGCCTCTCTACTTTCTTGCACATACTATGTGGGTGAAATGATGATACCATGCCAACTTTCAACCTTTTCAGAGTTCATTTGTAGTGCTTTTCAATTTCAGGGTCTTATAGCTGAAAAAATCAGTAAATGCATGAAAAATAACAAATGAAGTCAGAAAGGGTTGAAAATTGATGATGTGGCTTTGAATGGTGCATTTTGAACACAGAGAAACTATGGAGTTCAAATAAGTTCAAAAAATGAAATCCCTTTGTAACAGACGAGTTTCCGTATGAAACTCTGATACTTCGAAAGAGATTGTCCATTTTGTACACGAATTGCATCCAGTTTTTGCCGTAAGCCTCTCTACTTTCTTGCACATGCTACGTGGGTGAAATAATGAATTATCAAAGTATTTTCTATTCAAAATCATTAAAAGCAAAATGAATTTTCATAACCAACTTTTTTGTTACAAACTTTAATAGCAAAAAGAATAATCATAAAATGAAATAAATAAGTAATTAGAAACAAAATAATATAAACTATAATAAAATATAAGTAGAAACAAAATTAAAAAATAACATAAACTTTAATAACATAAATGAAATTTAGGAAACTAAAATGATCAAAGTATTTTCTGTTCAAAACATTATAAGCAACCTCTACTAAAATTATATAAAATTCATGCAACTAAAATTATCAAAGTATTTTCTGTTCAAAATCATTAAAAGCAAATAGAATTTTCATAAAGAACCTTTTTGTTAGAAACTTTAATAGCAAAAAGAATTATCAAAAAAATAAGTAATTAGAAACAAAATAAAATAAATAAGTATTTTGTTGTAAGTAGAAACAAAAAAAAGCAAAAAATAAAACAAAAAATTGGGAAAAAATAAAAAATTGCCACCTACTGGGCCACCACGGCCTGAATACGACTAGAAACCCATTAATGGGCCAGGATTCGGGCCCGCAGAAGGCCCAGTAGGCCCATTTGGCATAGCAGTGACAATTAGGCCCGTAAGCCTGCAAAGGAGAGGAGCTCGAGAGGGGTGCGGCAGTGGGGCTTATAAACCAATGCATGCCCCTCTCAACTAGCGAGGTGGGACTAAACTTTCGGCCGCGATGCGGGGCAGCACAGGGCCTTTGGTCCCGGTTGGTGCCACCAACCGGTACTAAAGGGGCGCATTAGTATCGGTTCTTGGCACCAACAGGTACCAATGCCCACCCTTTAGTCCCGGTTGGTGCCACCAACCGGGACCAAAGGCCGCCGCTTCCCGCCCTTTGGGCTGCTGAAAAGAGCCCTTTGGTCCCGGTTGGTGGTACCAACCGGGACTAAAGGGAGCATTGGTCCCGGTTGGTGCCACGAACCGGTACCAATGCCCTGGGTATATAAGAAAACACTTAGCAGTTTTGACCAAATCCATCACTTCTTCTCCCCCGACGCCCCTGCTCCTCCTCGCCGTCGCCGACCGACGCCCCTGCTCCACCTTGTCGTCGCCGCCGCCACCGACGCCGTCAGGCTACTCGACGTCGCCGCCGCCACAGCCACTGTCAGGCTGCTCAACGTCGTCGCCGCCGCCGCTGACGTACGACGGCGTCGACCCTCGCACCCCTGCCGGCCCCGACGCGCCGCCCACCGTGCCCCGCCGCCCCCTGTGAGCACCAGCCTGCTCTCGCGCGCGCCCCTCCCCTGTCCCGCGCCCCTGCGCCCCTCCCCTGCCCCTCCGGCGCCGGCGCCGGCCCCTCCGCCGTGCCCTCCGCCCCTGCCCCGCAGCTATATATTAGATTTTTAGATGTTTTGACATGTTTTTTAGATGCTATTTTTAGATGTTTTTTCATGTTTTTTAGATTATTTTAGTTTATGTTTAGTTTAGTTTTAATATTAGGAACATTTCAGATGTGTAGTTATATTTATTTAGATGTGTAGTTAATTTAGATGTTGTAATTTGTTCATAAAAATTGTGCACTTTTGTATAGAAACTTTATTTTTTTCATATGTACGAAAATGTAGAGTGAAAACGAAAACAAACATATAAGAAAAAACAAAGGAAAAAATGAAGAAGGAAAAGAAAACCGCCCGGCCCGGCCACCACCGCATTTTCATAAAGTGTTTCCACCGAGTCCACGTCGCACCGATTGAGCACCCGCGGCGAAGCAAGTCTTTTTTTAAGGTAGTTCTTTGTTAAAGTGAGGGGGACATCGGACATTACATGAGGCGGGGGGGCGTCGGACATGACATGGGACGTCGGAAAAAATAAGAAGAGGAAGAAGAAGAAAAAAAGAGGAGAAGAAGAAGGAATAGAGGAGTGGAAGACTTTTTTCTTCCACTCCTCTATTCCTTCTTCTTCTCCTCTTCTTTTTTCTTCTTCTTTTTTATCGGGAATGAGGGTGTCAAGGATCGCCGAGCGGTCGAGGGTCGGGAACTAGGGCAGAGGGTCGAGGGTCACCGAGGGGTCGAGGGTCGTCGAGGGTTTGAGGGTCGTCGAGGGGTCGACGCCGAGGGGTTTTGTTGAATCCTTTGACACTAGCTAGACAAACGTGAAGCGTTGCCGAGGCCACCCAAACCCTAGAGAAGCGTCGAGGCCAGGCCACTAATATGATTCCTTATTGTGCTTAGCTAGCTAGTTCTACGTTTGTCACTAATATATCCATCTGTCATGTTTGAATAATAATTGCCATGTTGTAAATATTTGAAGAAACTATGGATCCGCACCCCCGAGACGAAGCAAAAGAAGCGGTGTTGGGGGAGATAATCGCACATGGAAGTGATGCCGTCTTGTCGTTTCTCAACGACACATGCACCGATGGTCTGGAAATACAGGATGAAGAAGCAGGCTACGACGATGATCAAACAATGGAGGAGGAAGGACACCGTGATGACGGCTCCGGTGACCGAATGGAGGAGGAAGGACACCGTGATGACGGCTCCGGTGACCGAATGGAGGAGGAAGGACACCGTTATGACGGCTCCGGTGACCGAACGGAGTCCGGCCAATTATATATATTAATTAATTAAGCATGTGCTGACTATAGCTAATTGATGCATTAATTGTTTTTGGTATGTACACATATTAACTCTCTTCTTTTCTTCTTTTCTTCTTTTCTAGCCCTCCGGATCGAGCAACACTTCGGTAACGAGACGAGGCCCGAAGAGAAAGTTGAGCACGGATGAAAGGTACACGATCATCGAAATTGATCGCGCTGGCCAACCGATTGAACCCCTCCGGACCAAGCAAAAATTTAATGCTCAGTGCGGGGTTCTAGTTAGGGACATGATCCCGATCAGCATCGAGCAATGGTTGAAGCCTAAGGACAAAGACTCTCAGGTGTCTTATGTCAGCAATAGGCAGAAAGCTGATCTTTGGACCGCGCTGCAGGAAAATTTCACCTTCCCGCCAGAGGAGGATCTGGAGAATCCAGTTAAAAAGCCAAAGATCAAGGCTTATGCTCATAAGAAGATGGCTGAGCTATTCAGGAGGTGGAAGAATGAGCTGAAATCATCGTTTGTCGACAAAGACAAGACTCCAGAATTCATCAGCCGATTTGAGAAGATCAAAGATCAGTGGCCCGCATTTGTCACCACAAAGAAATCTGAGAGAGCAGCGAAGATGTCAGCGACAAACAAGAAAAATGTTGCAAAGAAGATGCATCACCATCGCACGGGGTCAGGTGGCTACCTGAAAGCCCGGCCGTTGTGGGACAAGGCTGAGAATGACCTCATTGATAAAGGGATCGAACCAGAGACGCGACGCTGGCCAGACCGTTGCAGGACTTGGTTCTTCGGGGTTGGGGGAAAATTGGACCCTGTAACAGGGAAGTGCGTTTGGACCAACGAGCAGCCGAACACACCCATCGAGAAGCTTCAGGAGTATATCGAAAAAGCGCAGCAAGGGACGTTCGTTCCGGACAGAGAGAACGACGAGCTCACAGAGGCCCTAGGGAATCCTGAGCAACCCGGACGGACACGAGGCACGCCAGGCTCCCTTTCGTGGAAGGCTGGATTTCCCGACGCAGGCGGTTACAAACGCCGGGAGAGGAAGAAGAAAAAGGAGTTGACCCAACTACAGGCGCTGCACGCAAGGGTACAAGCGCTAGAGGAACGAGACGCAGTTCGCAGCACGCGACTTGCCGAAGCTACACCCGAAGCTACCCCGCCATCTCAGCGGAGAAGCAGCGTGGCTTCCACGGAGCTGCTTCAGGAGCCTGTCTCCACGGCTCCTGCTAGCTACCCCGTCGATGCTATCACGGAGTCTCAGCATTGCCTCCTTATGACGCAGTGGATGGAATTGAAAGTCAAGGCGGCTGTTGGCTCTGTTGCACCTTCTGAACCTGGCGCAACTTTTCACTGCTGGCCGATTCCAGAAGGATATGCTAGGGTGATGGTGGATGAAATCACAGAAGGATTTGAGGACCTCCAGCTTGACCACCCTACGGGTGACGGGGAGACTCGGTTGGGTTCTTGTCTGAAGACTCCATGCCTATGTCGGAAGGAGCTCATCAACCTTCCGAACTGGACGCCTCCGCCTCCTCCTCCTCTCCGGCAAGTCGGGGCACTCCGCCTCCTCCTTCGCCTCCTCCTCCGGCGAGTGATCAGGGCACTCAGCCTCCTCCTCCGCCTCCTCCTCCGGCGAGTGATCAGGGCACTCAGCCTCCTTCTCTGGCGCGTGGCGGCACTCCGCCTCCTTCTCCGCCTGCGCCGGCGCGCCCGAGCAGCCAGCCTCCTCCTTCTCCGCCTCGCCAGCAAGGGCAGAAGAGACCCGCCGCCGCCCCGGCTGCTCCGGCGCGTCGTACTCCTTCTCCTCCGCCTCGTAAGCAAGCACGAAAGAAGACAGCCGCAGCCGCTCCGTCTGCTCCAGCGTCTAGCAGTATAGCCAGAGGCGGGAGGCAATACAGATACGGACCATCTCTCGCGCCTCTAGAGAAGTTACCACACGAGAGGACCGTGGAGGAAAATGCGAAGATCGTGAGAAAAGAAGTGAAGGATTTCTTTGAAGGGGTGAAAGCAAAGAAACATCCACCTCCGGTGAAAGTAAAGCGCACTATCAATGCCCTGAAGAAACCACCAAAGTCTCCGCCGAAAAACAACTATGAGCGCATTACTGAAAAAGCATATAAGGAAGCGAAGTTTTCGGGAAGTACTGTCAGTGATCGAAGGTTAGCAGAACGACGAGCTGGGAAAAAAATTGCCCAGCTCGGCAAACAAGCGAACCAATCGTGCCCCCCGCTCAAGGTGTCTAGCGATATCGTCGCTAATGATCAGAGGATGGTGCCCGGTTATACCAATCTTGATGATTACCTGCCCGACGATGTACATTATGATTTCTTGGAGGTGGACGAACACAAATACCATTACGGGAAGCCTCTCGTCAAAGATGAAAATCTCTAACAACGATGATGCGAAGATTCCATGATTGTTACATGGAAACCTGCAGAGTCTGGGGGGACGGATACTTTGTATCTGAGAGTTAAAGAGGAGCACGACCTCGTTGGAATTGATGTGTTGTCTGTTCCATTTGAGGAGTTCTTCCAGTTTTTCAATCAAAAGGCCCTCGATAAATTAACGGTCACTTGCTACTGTCTGTAAGTACTACTTCTGTCATTAAGTCTCTGTATATAGCTCAGCTCTTTCATTGCATGTATTTATAATTATCCTCACTATATTATGCAGATTGAAGATCGTCGAGTGCAGAAAAGCAGAAATGTATGTTATTGGGTTCATTAACCCAAATCTCATAGATGAATTTCAGGTTAAAAAGAATGCCAAAGATGCCAAGGCCAACTTGCTCAAATCATTGGTAAAAAATCAAAACAAAGATACCATACTCTTTCCTTACAACTTCGAGTGAGTGTTACTGTCTTGTGCATATTCGGTTTTCCTTATTACTCGAGCGAGGTTATAGTAATGTAATTGATGAGTTATGCATGCGTGCGCAGCTTCCACTATATTCTCTTGGAGATTAAGCTTGAGCAGGGAGTAGTAACCGTTTTAGACTCGAGACGAAAAGATCCCGAGACCTATGCGGACATGACTAAATTCTCAACAAGTAAGTTCAATCGATCATTATCGCACCATATCGGCAACTTTTTGTTCATTTCCTGATATCTCAAGTAATAATTATTTTCTTTGTCTTGCAGGGTTTGGAAAAAGTTCACCGCAGAAGCTCCGGGACTGCCGAAGGAGCTGTGATATAAATACCCGAAAGTAAGTACTACTAGCTAGCTAGTTCCGCGCATCTCCCGTTGATTCTAGCTACTTTCATCAATGACATTTATAATGCTCCCTTATCAGTTTGATTGACCTCTATTTCTCATAAAGTGCTTGTGGCAGGAACAAGAGAATGATTACTGTGGAACTACATGTGCGAGTTCATCTACAACGCGACTTGCAAAAATAAGCGGGGCTACTCTAAAAGACAATATGAGGTGCGTAAGCAATAATATTCACAATTTCATTTTATTACACCATCATTTCTGTTGAGTTTCATTCATATATATGTATTGACCCCCTTCTTCAAATTAGTTGTGGCAGATGCGGAATGAACTCCTAGAACAAGATCGCATGAAAGCAATTCAAGAGGAATTGACGGGATTCTTTCTTGACCACGTCATCAATAAAGCCGGAGAATACCATGTTGAAGCTGACTTCATATTTAATTAGGGAAGATTATATTGTAAGAGATCTTAATATTGTATATATGTAGCCAGTAGCGTCGGATAGATATACGAAACTTTGTTGTTCGCGCAATCTCTTGGAGAAGGAGAGGTCGATATCACTTCTCTCGGTATGCATGACGAACTTCTGTACTTAATGGTTTCCTTCATTTGCTTACTATATAGCTAGCGTGTCGAGGGCCACGTATAGTACGTAGCGTCGACCAAGCACGAAGATACGACAGGACACTTCTCTCTATTAATTAATTAGCTACCTAACACAATATATGAAACACCTTAATTAACCATACAAAACCCCCAATCCCCCCCTTTCAAAAAAAACAAAAACCCTAGCCCCTGAACAGCTGACGCGTGGATGCCTATTGGTCCGGATTGGTGCCACCAACCGGGACTAAAGGGCCTCCTGCCTGGGCTCGCAACACCGGCCACGTGGAGGCCTATCTGTCCCGGTTCGTATAAGAACCGGGACTAAAGGCCTAGGGCATTAGTAACGACCCTTTAGTCCCGGTTCCCCAACCGGGACAGATGGGCCTTATGAACCGGGACAAATGGCCCTTTTTTACTAGTGTGTGTATGTTAATATAATAGAGATAGTGGGATCAACTATTTAGGTATATATAAGATTTCTACATGATATATGACACATAAATTTCGTAAGAGGTGTATTTGGATGGTGCAGAAGAAAAACATAGGAATTTTGGAGGATTGGTAAGAAAGTGTTGAAGGATAGAGTGCAAGTGTATTAGCTAGACTTCTCAGATGAAAAATAAAATGAGGTTTGAGTTCATCTTGAGATTTCTTTGGGATGAAGGGCATACGAATTTAATAACCCCAATCCTAACACCGCTTCATGTCGGAGGTGAATTTTTTTGTCCTGATCTTTATTCGTCGGGCACATCAGTGACAGACATGCGTTATTACCTTGCTGAAGGTATTGTGCGCTTGTTGTTGTGCTGGTCTTCATTGGCTGCTCTCGGCAACCAGGATGAAAATCCTTGTCCAGGCCATCTTCGGACAGACATGACGACGGTTAAGCAATGATATTTATCCCTTTTGAAGGCGTTGTTGTGGAAGAAGTCGACTTAGTCGTAGGTGTTTATTTCATATCTTGTCATGGTTCAGCCGTAATTGTTTTTTGTTACGTGCTCTGCTTAATAATTAATAAGGATGGTTGTGTGCATACCATGGTTTTAACCTTCTTTCCGAGAAAATAAAAATAAAGGCTATGATCCAAATAAGGATGGTGAGAAGGTGGTGCCCGCTCGTCGTGTTGGCCACGACGGCGGACCTTGACGGCCCTCTGCCGGCGCCGGAGGACGCCATTGCCAACCTACTCCGCGAGATTGATGTGGGTTGTTGCTGCAGATTTGGGCGAGGGTTTTGCGCAGCCAAAGGGTAATTTTTTTCTTCTGAGAAAACCAAAGGGTAAATAGGAACGTACGGAGATGAAGACTCGCCACCGGCCCCGGCCGGGCCCCACATGGGAACAATCGTAGTATCAACAAGTTAACCTTTCTTTTTGTTAAAACAATCATAAATATCGAGGATAGGAAGACGCCTACTTTTGGAACTTGGCAAACAAATACAACCATTTTCGAGATGAGAAAAAGAAAACACAAGCAGCATTATTTTTTGGGCAGTGATCTGCGCCGGTGTGCCGGCCCAACAGTTGGGCCGGTCGAGCCCATGTCGTTCGATGTACTGCCTCCCAACCGTCAGATCGAGTCCTCCCGCATCGTCGTATACCTTCTGCCTCATCTTTTCCCTCGATAACAAGTGCGATTGAGACGAGCCACGGCAAGCGCCGCGGGCCATCCCACACCCAGCCATGGGCGTCTACCTCGCCGTCGTCCCTGTCGCCGTCGCCACTCGCCGGTTGGAGCACAGGTGCCCCATGGCCCGCCCCCTCTCGTGCAGCAAAAAAAATGGACTCAACAAAAAAACGACCCTGCTGATCCCTGGTTGCCGCTGCAGCTCCGCCGGGAAGCCACCGCGGTAGTCAGTTGCATCAATGGTGAGGTGCCGATTCGAGCTTTTTGTCGCGGTCTCTGGTTGAAGCTTTTCAAAAATAGGGTTGAAACTTTTCATGTCAACAATTGTAACTTTTTCGTTCTGTACTCGCGAGGTTGAAGCTTTCTATACAGCTGGTTGAAGCTTTGTATAAAGCGGGTTGAAGCTTTTCAATTCACGGCTGAAGCTTTCCAAATTCGACGGTTGTAGCTTCTTTTTCTTTCGTAGTGGTCGCATGAAATTTATCTATTTCGTCGGTTGAAGCTTTTTCAAATACAGTTGGAAGCTTTCACATAAACAGTTGTAGCTTTTTTAGTTTGTACGGGTGGTCTGTTGAAACTTTTGCAAACCACGATTAAAGCTTTCATATAAACGATTGTAGCTTTTTTCAGTCATGGTGTCCGGTTGAAGCTTTATATACGGCCGGTTGAAGATTTTGAATCAATCGGTTACAGTTTTTTGGGGTCATCGGTTGCAACATAGGTGCAGGCGCCACCGAGCTTGTAGCATCTACGGTGGGTGGTTCCAGCACGTGTGCAGCTGCTCGCAGAAGGCGTATCCATGGCAGCTTCCAACTCAGGCTCGCCAGGGCGGGAGGAACTTGCAGCCGGGGGGCAGCGGAGAAGTGGGCAAAGGCGTGCTGAGGTTGGAGGTAGGGACCTGCACGGGATTGGGCTAGCCGGCGGCGGGATCCGAAGGAGGAAGACGAGGAGCGTGGCCACCAGCGTGCTAGGCCGAGAGAGAAGGAGGGGATCGGGGGGAGAAGGAAAAGGGACAAGATTAGGTGGGCCAGGGTGATGCGCGAGGCGTACGATGGGGGCTCATCGCGTGGCTCGCGAGCGACCGGCCAAATCGTTCGGCCGGCACATCGTGCCCAAACGTGTACCTAATTTTTTTTGGCGGAAGAACTAAGATCTATTTAAAAATTCACAGGAAATACGTTGCACTCAGACATAATAAAAATTACAAGGAGCCTAACTGTTTTTTAGTGACGCGAGGATGGAAGCCGCCATGGATACGATAAATCCCGAAAGTTCAGAATTTAACTATGACAAATCGAATATTTTTGATGGTAATTTTAGTGCCGCAAGGATGTTAAGTTTAGTTGACACACACGGCAATTTTCTGGCAAAAAAAAATACACAGAGCACGGATTTGCCATGCTTGTCAACTAAAATTGTCATCCTCACGTCACTAAAATTGCCATCGAAAACATTCAATTTGTCATGGTCAAATCCTCAACATTCAGGCGTTATCGGGGTCCAAACATTATACTACTATAAATGACCATACAATTTTCCCTAATTTCAGATTATGTGTGCTGTCATGCAAAGTTTTTCTTTTAAAATTCTACTCCATCTGTAAATTAATATAAGACATTTTAGATCAGTAAACATCTTATAGAGGGAGTAGATATGAACTTTCGTCAAGTTACAACCGGCTTCAGATAGTGTTGCGACTGTCAGAAACAGATCCAGTCATAACCCACCCCCCCCCCCCCCCCCCCCCCCCAAGATGGTTTTTTCCTTAAATCACGCCTATGTAATATATGGATTTGCAGAGTTAATGCCTAAATTTTTCTGTATAGCCCCCTCCAACGATCATACATATATCATTGCCCCCCTCAGATAAACTTCTCGCCTCCATCCCTGGCGACCATGGTCAAACTAAGCAGAAGTTGATGCGAGCAACAGGAGGACGCGGTGGTGCCGGAACGCCACGTGACAAAGCTGCGAGCGATGACGACCTCGGCTCGACAAACCTGCCAAAGAGGTGAGGTCGACGCCGCTTGATGTGCCTCCTCTTCCCTGACAGCGAGATAGATGTCGTACTAGGCCTTCACCCCCGACGCAACGTCTTCGTATAGCACCAGGGAGAGGGACACAAAATCCGCAACTGTCGAGTTCATGTCGTTGGGGTAACATTTGATCCGCCAGCGGTGGTGCTGAAGACGAAAGGGAGGGACTTGATGCGCTTTCCGGTGAAAATGGCCTTAATGCAGGAGTAGCCGTGGATCGTGAGCAGGTGGTGCCCGCTCGTCGTGTCGGCCACGATGGCGGACCTCGAAAACTCTCCACCGGCGCCAGAGGACACCATTGCCAATCTGCTCCGCGGAATTGATGGGTTTGGGGGAGGGGTATTTGTGCTGCAGATTTGGGTGAGGGTTTTGCGCAATGAAAGTGGAACGGACGTTGGGAAGAGATGAAGCTGATGGCTTCCTTTGGAAGACTAGCCACCAGGCCACACATGTTTTCTTTTTTAAGGGAACTAGATGATACCCCGCGCGTTGCTGCGGGATCTCTTTGTTGGCATTAAAAAAATTCTATGTAGATGCCCATGGAACTTACTTTGAAAAAGACATCGTTCGGAGTATCTATCTTCGAAAATTCACTGAACATACCTCATACTACCATAAACCATATTTCAGCTTATGCTTGTGTATAAAGAACTATCTGTGCCATGAACATTCATATGATCGAACAATAAGGAAATCAAAAAATTTCCCAAGCCACGCACAACCAAAAGCCATTACATAGGAAACATGTGTGGAAAACAAAATGGTAATTTATTTTTTGATGGATCTGTAACACTGTCTTGCCTGAAACAACATGTAGTACAGGTCCTTGAAAGTGTAGTTAATTATCCTGCCTGGATCTGTAACAATGGCTACCTTGCAAACAACATAAAGAGAAGTACAATTCGACGGAAGTACAATTCACCGTGCATGTTGGGGTAAAATGAACATGCGTCCTGCAGTTTCGAATTCTTGCAAAAGCAAAAATCAATTCGAAACTGTAGACAATTAGGTGTGTAGGGGAAAAACTGACCGCTTCCTCCAGTGGCTAGGGGCAATGTAGACGCATCCCCAGCCTTGGTGGCTCCTCCTTCTCATGCCTCAATTTAAAGAGGTGAATGAACCTGAAGCTGAAACCTGTAGAGCAGTTTCAGCAGAGAGTTTTAATAGATGTGGAGAACTATCTCCGATCAAGGTAGGAGGAAGACGAAGGGAAAAGACCTGTAACCTATTAATAATTGTCGTTGCTATTTACTCCGAATCCTATATGAACTTGCGTTTATTAAAAGCCATAATGAGAAGTTAAGTGAGGGAGATGAAAAACTGGTGTAGGACGCAACGGAAGGCAAGCGAGGGCTGATTCGATCGGTTGTACTACATGACCAAAAAATACTGAAGACAAAAAACATCCTGAAGAACAGAGTACAGAACCTGTCGACGTACTCAGGAAGTTCGCTACCCTTGCCGCAATTCCGCAAACCCATGACGGACACACAGGAGCAGAACTTCCTACTGATATACATGAATAATTTTACACGGACACACAGGATATGCAGGCTGAAAAACATTTGCTAGCTGACTCGGGGATTGCCACTAGCGCAAAATTATTCTCATGTGTAAGAAGTCTCTAATACAAAGGAAATAACACTAAAGCATCCGAACAAAAAAGTGGTTTGAATACTTGTAAAATTTGGCACAATGCTACAATTTATCTTGATCCCTAGCACTCCATATGAAAAATCATCCTCATAATGTGAAAAAAATCATTACTTAAGAGCAGTGACTGTATAAGAGAATAATTTTCCAATTAGCACTCTAGATGAAAAATTGCCACAATTAATTTGGAACTATATTAAACACAAAATGGCTATCTTTAAGTTTACAACTATCATATACAAAAAAAGTGGGCCAACAATAATATATATATATATATTCATGTAAGTATTATGAAAAAACTAAGTGAAACACTATATCCTAAAACATGGAGCGGCTGCATTATATTGAACACTAAATTTACATAGAGGATCTTCCAAAGAAACAGTGGGAAAAAGCCTCCAAATTTGCATTGAGCATTCAAACAAATTAGTGGGAAAGAAAATTCTGACCTCAATTATGGGGTCTCACAAATAAATAATGAATGGGTCACCTTTGCCACATAAGACATGATGATGACTGACTTTGGCCATAAAAGTTAATTGTATCTGCCTGTCAAATATCCCCACTTCACGGATGCAAACTAATCTTATATTCCAAAACGAATAGCATATCAAAGTACTATAAGGTCCAAACATTAAGCCTTAACCACAATATAAATAAAAAACTATTTATTTTTAATTCAAAGCACTGACCTTGGTTATTTGTCTGAGCAAGAAAACAATTTATCTATTAATATGTTCGCCACACAGCTATCGACAAATAGCAGTAAGGAAAAACATCGAGGGAAGGACACGGTGCATTTTGCCAATGCACAATGTGCGCAGAGAAAACAAAATCGCATAGAGAAAAGGTCACAACGTAGATGTCCGCGATAACAATTTAGCATCCCTTCAAATTTCTGTTGGTATATAATGACCTATTGAGAAGAGCACTTCTATCTAAGAACATATTTGCTACCATATGTTCAAGTGAAAAAGGCAACCCGGTGAATTCAATGCACGGACATGTGCCTGGACAGGAGACTATCAGAGGCGTGTGCGGCGTGGTAGCATCCGATGACGTAGACTGCGGTGTGGCTAGTGGGAAGCAACTGCAAAGGAATAATATGAACAACATGCCACACAGAAGTATGTCAACAGTGGTATTCACCATCTCGCAGATGAATGTAAGCGCATCGATGCTCACCTGGTATGCTGATGTGATCATCCTGAAGGTACACTCCCTATGGAAATCATCGTTGCTGATTTAGTCGGGCTTCTCGCTGCCCCCAACGCCTTTCGGAGCAGAGCAACGACATGTAAAGGACTCAGCGGCTGCCTTGCTCAGAGCATCTCCAGCCGCGCCCCCAACAAGGCCCCCTAGGCGATTTTTCGGCCGTCGGCGTCAAAAAATCGGCCCAGTCACGTCCCCAGGGGCCTTTTTTCGCCGGCTCGGGCCGAAATTGGTGCCGGCGGACCCAACCCGAACCCGGGGCGCTCGGGGGCGCCGGGCGAATCGTTTTTGGCGCGAAAGCGCCGCGGGCCAGCCGCGTCAGCGACACCGCCCGCCTCGTCTTCTCCCGACGCCTCGGTTTCCCACGGGGAATCAATGGCAAGGCTGCCGCCGGTCAGCTTTGCCATTGATTCCTCACGGGCGACGCGTTCACGGGGCGGCGCGCCGACGCCTCCCCTCCCTCGGACGCGTACACACGGATGCGGCGCGGCTATATATGGCCTCGCTCGCCTGTGATGAGTGCCACCTCTCCACCTCTCCCGAGCGCCGCCGCCGAGCTCTTCTCCCCTAGCCCTCCCTCTCCCGAGCGCCGCCGCCGATCTCTTCTCCCCCAGCCACTCCATCTCCCGAGCGCCGCCGCCGATCTCTTCTCCCCAGCCACTCCATCTCCCCGATGGCCGAGCGTTCCCCGAAGACGAGGCGGCGGCCAACGGCTTCGGCCGCCGTTCGCTCCGCGAACAGGAGTCCTGGCTCCTGTTCCAGGCGAACATCCCGGCGCCGCCGGACTTGCGCGCCGGGCCAACGGGCTGGAGGCTCAGCAATGGGGGAGTGCCCATTCCCCCGTTGCCCGACGCCGTGGCCAAACCATCCTACTTCGCCGACGAGGCCGAGATCGTGCGCGCCTCCCTCACCGACGCCGAGCTCTTCCTCCCCCAGTACGCCGCCGACAACCACGTGGCTTGGGCGGTGTACTTCGAGCGCCGCCAGCAGCAGCGGCTGGCGTCCACCAACGGGGCGCCGGTGGTCGGCGGCATGAAGAACAGCGAGGGGCGCCACCTGTGGTGGGGCGCCCCCGGCCGCACACTTGAGGGCGTGCTGACGCACCTTGAGGGCGGCAACGACCCGCCGTTGGCGTACCCCCCGGCGAGGGCGGCCGCCCCGGCGCACCGCCGACGCGACGGGCAATGGGCGCCAAGGAGGTTCGGCGCGTCCTCCTCCTCTTCCTCCTCCCGCTCCTCCTCCCACTCCTCCGGCACTCCGACGCTGCTCGGCGTCAAGGCCGAGCCCGGCATCGTCATCAACGAGGGCGGCCGGCGCGCCTCCTCGTCGGCCCTCCTCCGCGCTTCGTCAAGCCAAAGACGGAGCCGGGGCTCGCGCCGGTGAAGACGGAGCCGGGGCTCGCGCCAGTGAAGACGGAGCACGGCGAGGTCGAGCTCGACGACGACGCGGCCCTTGAATGGGCATGCCAGGACTCCATCAAGATGGCGACGGAGCGCCAGCGCGCCGCCCTGCGGCGCTTCGAGCAGCGCCGCCGAGGCCGCGACGAAGGAGGAGTCGTCATCATCGACGACAGCGACGACGACGACGACGCGCCGCCGCCGCCACCAGCCGGGGAGGGGTCCAGCAGGGGCGCCCAAGTCAAGGAGGAGAAGGCCGACGATGGCGGCGACGACAGCGACTTCTCGGCCTTTAGCAAGTTTTTTTATTAGTTTTTATATGTAATGGTGACTACTCGACTTAATTCCGCGAATATAAACCCAAGTTTGCCAAAATTTGCCGTGTTTTAGCCGAACTTTGCGTAAATTTGCTACACAATTTTTTTTCCCCGCGGCTGGGGATCAACTCGCCCCAGACCCATTTTTTTCGCCAGGTCACCCTCAGGCGGCGATTTTAGGCGCCCCTGGGGGGCAACGGCTGGAGATGCTCTCAACAATCTAGGATGGCCGGACAAAGGACAACGGCCCAGCCCACGTCCGAATACTCATAGAACCCTTTAACAGTCGCGGCATGGGCGCCCTCTCACGAGTGCCACGTCCGCAGGATCAGAGGCTTGCGGCGGCGGCCTGCAGGCCAAGGGCTACGGCGGGGGCGCTCGATTTGATCCAGCCTAATGGACTGGTCCCTTCAGGAGAGAGAGAGAATGAAGGAGAGGAGGGAGAAAGAGAGGAACGAGGAGAGGGAGCTGCAGCGGCGGATGGGAGAGCATCACCGACCATCGCATCCCCCCCCCCCCCCCCCCCCCCCCCCCTCGTCACACGCAGCCGCCTCCTTCCGTCACACAATCCTCCATAACCTTCTCTACAGTCAGGTCAGCCACGCAAAAATAGTGAGGAATCTGATGCGTGCGTGCTATTGTTATTTTGGCTGTCTAAAGTGTCCCTTGAACTAATCCAGCAACCTGACATTTCTTGGTTTCTAATTAATATCATTCTTATGACAGGGAGTACTAATATTATTCAGTTAGCATGCTTTTCGTGGAAGAGGAGCGAGGATGTAAAGGTTAGAAAATGGTAACTGAATGAGTGTTCTCTTTTTTCTGCCTCTGACTTGAAGAAATATATTTGTTAATATATAGAAACTTAGATCTGTAATCAAGCTGTGAAAGAGAGTACTGTAACAGAGACTTCTATAAGCAGAGGTATGTACCTGCATTTACACCTTAAATATCCCTTAATTAGTTCTGTAATGTTCGTCTAATTCATGTTGAAATGATTTTCTTTAGTCTGTTAATTGTATAGGTAATTAGACGGTGTAGTACTATGGCGGTGGTATACTGATTTGGCGTAATAATTACTGACATGACTTCGTGTGTACAATCTTACAGGTTTAGGATATTAAGAATTAGCAGCGTGTTTTTTGTTTACTGCTGGATTTCCTAACAATCTGTCTCTTCTGTTGTTAATTGATATGCAGACTTGCTGTTTTTCATTCAGTTGAAGAGCTCTCCAGGCTTAACATCTTTCTTGGATAATTGTGTTGTTAAATATGAAGGTATATGATTGGTTTCTCAACTCATGTATCGATAAGCATTTTTTTTCATCCTCAATATATTGTTGCTTGCCTGAATTGTCCTACATTTGTCAGGTGTCCGAGGACGTTCAGTT
The DNA here is from genome assembly GCF_002575655.3 of Aegilops tauschii subsp. strangulata. Taxonomy (NCBI): domain Eukaryota; kingdom Viridiplantae; phylum Streptophyta; class Magnoliopsida; order Poales; family Poaceae; genus Aegilops; species Aegilops tauschii. The sequence goes on along the minus strand of NC_053040.3, from coordinate 472,791,551 downwards.
CTTGTATGCGGCGTAAAACTTGAACTACCTACAGATGATTTCGCCAGTTCAACGGAAACTTAGAATAACCAAGGGAACTTTCTCAGTTTTTTTGTTTTTGCTCTTCTCAGATTTTAGGCTGGGGGTATTAACATATATGCCAACCGTAAATTTAGATATTAATGTAAGATTAAATAGGGATAAATCCTTCTGCCATGTTGACTAATTAGAATTACAAAGAAGAAAAGAAATTATTAAAGAAGAGATATAGTCGAATAGGTTGTTGTGGTGTTTCTTTGATCTTCACTAGACCTCTCTTTTTTGATTGGCATGGCGATGATCTGTTTCTTCTGGTGTTTCTCTGCTTCAGGATTCGCTCATGTGCCAAAGCCAGCTCGGGGAAGCCTTCCTGGACTCCTGATCAACCAGGACAATCACGACACGGCGAGTAGATTTTGAATCTTTCTTGCTTCGTCGGATCAGATTCGATGTGTATATGGTAGTTATGGACTGCTGACTGCTTAATGTTGTGTTTCCTCTGTGTACTATGGTGCGTGTTGTTTTCAGAGCTTAAGCGAGCGGAACGTCGAAGGAGGATCTTGGGGATGACGGAGGCGTCGACGACAACCTCAAAGGCGAGAGGTATTGCTTTCATGTCTCTACGTTTCTTACTTTATGCTCTGTCGGTATTAAGGCCGTATATTCGGTGGGAGCAACGAAAACTGAATTTGTTAATGTTTAGAATTTGGACGATCTGTTTGATACGATACGTCTGCACTGGTGATGCCGAACATTGTTCAAGACACTGTGGGTTCAGATGTGAGGAATACAATTTGGCTTGCAGGGTTCAGGCTACTCTCTTGTGCTTGTTTTGCCTTGTGATTACTTGAAACTGCAGCCTGCAGATTGAATGGGCACTTGATTTGTTAGGGCGGAAGGCTGAAGCAAAGAAAGCTGCTGCTCTTTGAGCTGTAGTACATTTCATTTGAGAACCAGATGAGGTCTGCTAAATTAGGATTAAAGTTTGCACAATAATTAAAAACACTGAATAAGCAAGGCCATTCAAAAGAAGTTTGCACTTAACACCGTGCAGCACCATTGCTACTAGCTAAGGTAGATTAGGCCACGACATATCCAAGCCATGTTGTGCTTGTACCCTATGCATATCCAGCTGTTTTCTTACAGCTCCGCTAGCATCATAAATTAATTGTGGGATATGATGCACGTGAATAGTCTTCTGTTTATTTTTCACCAGCAGAGTACCACTCTTATTAGTGCATTTGTTTTTTTTTCAAGATGTGTACATTTAGGAACAGGTTTCAAAATTAAATGAACACAAATTTTGGTCTGCAACTCCCCACTTAGTTTGCAATCATCTACATAATGGCAATGATGAAGTATTCAACGTTTGTGTTATGTCTAGATGAACTTTGTAGTTAGAAAGGAGTTCTGAAATGAAGGAAATATGCCCTAGAGGCAAAAATAAAGTTATTATTTATTTCCTTATATCATGATAAATGTTTATTATTCATGCTAGAATTGTATTAACCGGAAACGTAATACTTGTGTGAATACATAGACAAACAGAGTGTCACTAGTATGCCTCTACTTGACTAGCTCGTTAATCAAAGATGGTTATGTTTCCTAGCCATTGACATGAGTTGTCATTTGATTAACGGGGTCACATCATTAGGAGAATGATGTGATTGACTTGACCCATTCCGGTAGCTTAGCACTCGATCGTTTAGTATGTTGCTATTGCTTTCCTCATGACTTATACATGTTCCCATAACTATGAGATTATACAACTCCCGTTTACCGGAGGAACACTTTGTGTGCTACCAAAGGTCACAACGTAACTGGGTGATTATAAATGTGCTCTACAGGTGTCTCCGAAGGTACTTGTTGCGTTGGCGTATTTCGAGATTAGGATTTGTCACTCCGATTGTCGGAGAGTTATCTCTGGGCCCACTCGGTAATGCACATCACTTAAGCCTTGCAAGCATTGCAACTAATGAGTTAGTTGCGGGATGATGTATTACGGAACGAGTAAAGAGACTTACCGGTAACGAGATTGAACTAGGTATTGAGATACCGACGATTAAATCTCGGGCAAGTAACATACCGATGACAAAGGGAACAACGTATGTTGTTATGCGGTCTGACCGAAAAGATCTTCGTAGAATATGTGGGAGCCAATATGAACATCCAGGTTCCGCTATTGGTTATTGGCCGGAGACGTGTCTCGGTCATGTCTACATAGTTCTCGAACCCGTAGGGTCCGCACGCTTAACGTTTCGATGACATTTATATTATGAGTTTATATGTTTTGATGTACTGAAGGTTGTTCGGAGTCCCGTATGTGATCACGGACATGACGAGGAGTCTCGAAATGGTCGAGACATGAAGATTGATTTATTGGAAGCATATATTTGGATATCGGAAGTGTTCCAGGTGAAATCGGGATTTTACCGGAGTACCGGAGGGGTTACCAGAACCCCCGGGGGGTTAATGGGCCATAGTGGGCCTTAGTGGAGAAGAGGAGAGGCGGCCAGGGCAAGGGCCGCGCGCCCCTCCCCCCTAGTCCGAATAGGACAAGGAGAGGGGGGCGGCGCCCCCCCTTTCCTTCTTCTCCTCCACCTCTTTCCCCCTCTTCTCCTAATCCAACAAGGAATAGGGAGGGAGTCCTACTCCCGGTGGGAGTAGGACTCCTCCTGGCGCGCCCCCTCCTGGCCTGCCGCACCTCCCCCCTTGCTCCTTTATATACGGGGGCAGGGGGCACCCTAGAGACACAACAATTGATCGTTTGATCTTTTAGCCGTGTGCGGTGCCCCCTCCACCATAGTCCACCTCGATAATAATGTAGCGGTGCTTAGGCGAAGCCCTGCGTCGGTAGAACATCATCATCGTCACCACGCCGTCGTGCTGACGAAACTCTCCCTCAACACTCGGCTGGATCGGAGTTCGAGGGACGTCATCGGGCTGAACGTGTGCTGAACTCGGAGGTGCCGTGCGTTCGGTACTTGATCAGTCGGATCGTGAAGACGTACGACTACATCAACCGCGTTGTGCTAACGCTTCCGCTTTCGGTCTACGAGGGTACGTGGACAACACTCTCCCCTCTCGTTGCTATGCATCACCATGATCCTGCGTGTGCGTAGGAATTTTTTTGAAATTACTGCGTTCCCCAACAGTGGCATCCGAGCCTGGTTTTATGCGTTCATGTTATATGCACGAGTAGAACACAATTGAGATGTGGGCGATATAAGTCATACTGCTTACCAGCATGTCATACTTTGGTTCGGCGGTATTGTTGGATGAAGCGGCCCGGACCGACATTACGCGTACACTTACGCGAGACTGGTTCTACCGACGTGCTTTGCACAAAGGTGGCTGGCGGGTGTCAGTTTCTTCAACTTTAGTTGAACCGAGTGTGGCTACGCCCGGTCCTTGCGAAGGTTAAAACAGCACCAACTTGACAAATTATCGTTGTGGTTTTGATGCGTAGGTAAGAACGGTTCTTGCTAAGCCCGTAGCAGCCACGTAAAATTTGCAACAACAAAGTAGAGGACGTCTAACTTGTTTTTGCAGGGCATGTTGTGATGTGATATGGTCAAAGACATGATGCTAAATTTTATTGCATGAGATGATCATGTTTTGTAACCGAGTTATCGGCAACTGGCAGGAGCCATATGGTTGTCGCTTTATTGTATGCAATGCAATCGCCCTGTAATGCTTTACTTTATTACTAAGCGGTAGCGATAGTCGTAGAAGCATAAGATTGGCGAGACGACAACGATGCTACGATGAAGATCAAGGTGTCGCGCCGGTGACGATGGTGATCATGACGGTGCTTCGGAGATGGAGATCACAAGCACAAGATGATGATGGCCATATCATATCACTTATATTGATTGCATGTGATGTTTATCTTTTATGCATCTTATCTTGCTTTGATTGACGGTAGCATTATAAGATGATCCTTCACTAAATTATAAAAGTATAAGTGTTCTCCCTGAGTATGCACCGTTGCGAAAGTTCTTCGTGCTGAGACACCACGTGATGATCGAGTGTGATAGGCTCTACGTTCAAATACAACGGGTGCAAAACAGTTGCACACGCGGAATACTCAGGTTAAGCTTGACGAGCCTAGCATATAACAGATATGGCCTCGGAACACGGAGACCGAAAGGTCGAGTGTGAATCATATAGTAGATATGATCAACATAGTGATGTTCACCGTTGAAACTACTCCATCTCACGTGATGATCGGACATGGTTTAGTTGATATGGATCATGTGATCACTTAGAGGATTAGAGGGATGTCTATCTAAGTGGGAGTTCTTAAGTAATATGATTAATTAAACTTAAATTTTATCATGAACTTAGTACCTGATTGTAGATAGATGGCCCGTGCTGTTGTTCCGTTGAATTTTAATGCGTTCCTTGTGAAAGCAAAATTGAAAGATGATGGTAGCAATTACACGGACTGGGTCCGTAACTTGAGGATTATCCTCATTGCTGCACAGAAGAATTACGTCCTGGAAGCACCGCTAGGTGCCAGGCCTGCTGCAGATGCAACTGACGACGTTAAGAACGTCTGGCAAAGCAAAGCTGATGACTACTCGATAGTTCAGTGTGCCATGCTTTACGGCTTAGAACCGGGACTTCAACGACGTTTTGAACGTCATGGAGCATATGAGATGTTCCAGGAGTTGAAGTTAATATTTCAAGCAAATGCCCGCATTGAGAGATATGAAGTCTCCAATAAGTTCTACAGCTGCAAGATGGAGGAGAATAGTTCTGTCAGTGAGCATATACTGAGAATGTCTGGGTATAACAATCACTTGATTCAACTGGGAGTTAATCTTCCGGATGATAGCTTCATTGACAGAATTCTCCAATCACTGCCACCAAGCTACAAGAGCTTCGTGATGAACTATAACATGCAAGGGATGGATAAGATGATTCCCGAGCTCTTCGCAATGCTAAAGGCTGCGGAGGTAGAAATCAAAAAGGAGCATCAAGTGTTGATGGTCAATAAGACCACTAGTTTCAAGAAAAAGGGCAAAGGGAAGAAGAAGGGGAACTTCAAGAAGAACAGCAAGCAAGTTGCTGTTCAGGAGAAGAAACCCAAGTCTGGACCTAAGCCTGAGACTGACTGCTTCTACTGCAAGCAGACTGGTCACTGGAAGCGGAACTGCCCCAAGTATTTGGCGGATAAGAAGGATGGCAAGGTGAACAAAGGTATATGTGATATACATGTTATTGATGTGTACCTTACTAATGCTCGCAGTAGCACCTGGGTATTTGATACTGGTTCTGTTGCTAATATTTGCAACTCGAAACAGGGGCTACGGATTAAGCGAAGATTGGCTAAGGACGAGGTGACGATGCGCGTGGGAAATGGTTCCAAAGTCGATGTGATCGCGGTCGGCACGCTACCTCTACATCTACCTTCGGGATTAGTTTTAGACCTAAATAATTGTTATTTGGTGCCAGCATTAAGCATGAACATTATATCTGGATCTTGATTGATGCGAGACGGTTATTCATTTAAATCAGAGAATAATGGTTGTTCTATTTATATGAGTAATATCTTTTATGGTCATGCACCCTTGAATAGTGATCTATTTTTGTTGAATCTCGATAGTAGTGATACACATATTCATAATATTGAAGCCAAAAGATACAGAGTTGATAATGATAGTGCAACTTATTTGGCACTGCCGTTTAGGTCATATCGGTGTAAAGCGCATGAAGAAACTCCATACTGATGGACTTTTGGAACCACTTGATTATGAATCACTTGGTACCTGCGAACCGTGTCTCATGGGCAAGATGACTAAAACGCCGTTCTCCGGAACAATGGAGCGAGCAACCGATTTGTTGGAAATCATACATACTGATGTATGTGGTCCGATGAATATTGAGGCTCGCGGCGGGTATCGTTATTTTCTCACCTTCACAGATGATTTGAGCAGATATGGGTATATCTACTTAATGAAACATAAGTCTGAAACATTTGAAAAGTTCAAAGAATTTTAGAGTGAAGTGGAAAATCATCGTAACAAGAAAATAAAGTTTCTACGATCTGATCGTGGAGGAGAATATTTGAGTTACGAGTTTGGTCTTCATCTGAAACAATGCGGAATAGTTTCGCAACTCACGCCACCTGGAACACCACAGCGTAATGGTGTGTCCGAACGTCGTAATCGTACTTTACAAGATATGGTGCGATCTATGCTATCGTTTGGGGGTTATGCTTTAGAGGTGGCTGCATTCACGTTAAATAGGGCACCATCAAAATCCGTTGAGACGACACCTTATGAACTGTGGTTTGGCAAGAAACCAAAGTTGTCATTTCTTAAAGTTTGGGGCTGCGATGCTTATGTGAAAAAGCTTCAACCTGATAAGCTTGAACCCAAATCGGAGAAATGTGTCTTCATAGGATACCCAAAGGAAACTGTTGGTACACCTTATATCACAGATCCAAAGGCAAAACATTCATTGCTAAGAATGAATTCTTTTTAGAGAAGGAGTTTCTCTCAAAAGAAGTGAGTGGGAGGAAAGTAGAACTTGATGAGGTAACTGTACCTGCTCCCTTATTGGAAAGTAGTTCATCACAGAATCCGGTTCCTGTGACACCTACACCAATTAGTGAGGAAGCTAATGATATTGATCATGAAACTTCAGATCAAGTTACTATTGAACCTCGTAGGTCAACCAGAATAAGATCCGCACCAGAGTGGTACGGTAATCCTGTTCTGAAAGTCATGTTACTTGACCATGGCGAACCTACGAACTATGAAGGAGCGATGGTGAGCCTAGATTCCGCAAATGTCTTGAGGCCATGAAATCTGAGATGGGATCCATGTATGAGAACAAAGTGTGGACTTTGGTTGACTTGCCCGATGATCGGCAAGCCATAGAGAATAAATGGATCTTCAAGAAGAAGACTGAGGCTGACGGTAATGTTACTGTCTACAAAGCTCGAATTGTTGCGAAAGGTCTGCGACAAGTTCAAGGGGTTGACTAGGATGAGACTTTCTCACCCATAGCGATGCTTAAGTCTGTCCGAATCATGTTTGCAATTGCCGCATTTTATGATTATGAAATTTGGCAGATGGATGTCAAAACTGCATTCCTGAATGGATTTCTGGAAGAAGAGTTGTATATGATGCAACCAGAAGGTTTTGTCGATCCAAAGGGTGCTAACAAAGTGTGCAAGCTCCAGCGATCCATTTATGGACTGGTGCAAGCCTCTCGGAGTTGGAATAAACGTTTTGATAGTGTGATCAAAGCATATGGTTTTATACAGACTTTTGGAGAAGCCTGTATTTACAAGAAAGTGAGTGGCAGCTCTGTAGCGTTTCTAATATTATATGTGGATGACATATTGTTGATTGGAAATGATATAGAATTTCTGGATAGCATAAAAGGATACTTGAATAAGAGTTTTTCAATGAAAGACCTCAGTGAAGCTGCTTATATATTAGGCATCAAGATCTATAGAGATAGATCAAGACGCTTAATTGGACTTTCACAAAGCACATACCTTGATAAAGTTTTAAAAAAGTAGAAAATGGATCAAGCAAAGATAGGGTTCTTGCCTGTGTTACAATGTGTGAAGTTGATTCAGACTCAATGCCCGACCACTGCAGAAGATAGAGAAAAAATGAAAGGTGTTCCCTATGCTTCAGCCATAGGTTCTATCATGTATGCAATGCTGTGTACCAGACTTGATGTGTGCCTTGCTATTAGTTTAGCAGGGAGGTACCAAAGTAATCCAGGAGTGGATCATTGGACAGCGGTCAAGAACATCCTGAAATACCTGAAAAGTGAAGGAAATATGCCCTAGAGGCAATAATAAAGTTATTATTTATTTCCTTATTTCATGATAAATGTTTATTATTCATGCTAGAATTGTATTAACCGGAAACTTAGTACATGTGTGGATACGTAGACAAACAGAGTGTCACTAGTATGTCTCTACTTGACTAGCTCGTTGAATCAAAGATGGTTAAGTTTCCTAGCCATAGACATGAGTTGTCATTTGATTAACGGGATCACATCATTAGAGAATGATGTGATTGACTTGACCCATTCCATTAGCTTAGCACTTGATCGTTTAGTATGTTGCTATTGCTTTCTTCATGACTTATACATGTTCCTATGACTATGAGATTATGCAACTCCCGAATATCGGAGGAACACTTTGTGTGCTACCAAACGTCACAACGTAACTGGGTGATTATAAAGGTGCTCTACAGGTGTCTCCGATGGTACTTGTTGAGTTGGCATAGATCGAGATTAGGATTTGTCACTCCGATTGTCGGAGAGGTATCTCTGGGCCCTCTCGGTAATACCCATCATAATAAGCCTTGCAAGCAATGCAACTAATGAGTTAGTTGCGGGATGATGTATTATGGAACGAGTAAAGAGACTTGCCGGTAACGAGATTGAACTAGGCATTGAGATACCAACTATCGAATCTCGGGCAAGTAACGTACCGATGACAAAGGGAACAACGTATGTTGTTATGCGGTTTGACCGATAAAGATCTTCGTAGAATATGTGGGAGCCAATATGAGCATGCTGGTTCCGCTATTGGTTATTGACCGGAGACGTGTCTTGGTCATGTCTACATAGTTCTCGAACCCGTAGGGTCCGCACGCTTAAAGTTCGGTGACGATCGATATTATGAGTTTTTGTGTTTTGATGTACCGAAGGTAGTTTGGAGTCCCGGATATGATCATGGACATGACGAGGAGTCTCGAAATGGTCGAGACGTAAAGATCGATCTATTGGACGACTATGTTCGGACACCGGAAGTGTTTTGAGAGGTTTCACACATATACTAGAGTACCGGGGGGTTACCGGAACCCCCCGGGGAGTATAATGGGCCTATTGGGCCTTAGTGGAGAAGAGGAGGGGCGGCTAGGGCAAGCCGCGCGCCCCCTCCCCCTCTAGTCCGAATTGGACAAGGAGGGTTACCGGAACCCCCCGGGGAGTATATTGAGCCTAATTGGCCCTAGTGGGAGAAGAGGAGGGGCGGCCAGGGCAGCCGCACGCCCCCTCCCCCTCTAGTCCGAATTGGACAAGGAGGGGGGCGGCGCCCCCTTTTCCTTCTCTCCTTCTCTCCCTTCCTTCTCCTCTCCTACTCCTACTTGGAAAGGGGGAGTCCTACTCCCGGTGGGAGTAGGACTCCTCATGGGGCGCGCCATAGGAGGCCGGCCCCTCCCCCTCCTCCACTCCTTTATATACGGTGAGGGGGCACCCTGCTACCTCTTGAGCACTGCGTTGGTTTTCCCTTGAAGAGGAAAGGGTGATGCAGTAAAGCAGCGTAAGTATTTCCCTCAGTTTTTGAGAACCAAGGTATCAATCCAGTAGGAGGCCACGCACGAGTCCCTCGCACCTACACAAACAAATAAATCCTCGCAACCAACGCGATAAGGGGTTGTCAATCCCTACACGGTCACTTACGAGAGTGAGATCTGATAGATATGATATGATAATATTTTTGGTATTTTTATGATAAAGATGCAAAGTAAAATAAAAGGCAATGAAAATAGCTTGTTGTTGGAAGATTAATATGATGGAAAATAGACCCGGGGGCCATAGGTTTCACTAGTGGCTTCTCTCAAGAGCATAAGTATTACGGTGGGTGAACAAATTACTGTTGAGCAATTGACAGAATTGAGCATAGTTATGAGAATATCTAGGTATGATCATGTATATAGGCATCACGTCCGAGACAAGTAGACCGACTCCTGCCTGCATCTACTACTATTACTCCACACATCGACCGCTATCCAGCATGCATCTAGAGTATTAAGTTCATAAGAACAGAGTAACGCTTTAAGCAAGATGACATGATGTAGAGGGATAAACTCATGCAATATGATATAAACCCCATCTTGTTATCCTCGATGGCAACAATACTATACGTGCCTTGCTGCCCCTACTGTCACTGGGAAAGGACACCGCAAGATTGAACCCAAAGCCAAGCACTTCTCACATTGCAAGAAAGATCAATCTAGTAGGCCAAACCAAACTGATAATTCGAAGAGACTTGCAAAGATAACCAATCATATATAAAAGAATTCAGAGAAGATTCAAATATTGTTCATAGATAAACTTGATCATAAACCCACAATTCATCGGTCTCAACAAACACACCGCAAAAGAAGATTACATCGAATAGATCTCCACAAGAGAGGGGGAGAACATTGTATTGAGATCCAAAAAGAGAGAAGAAGCCATCTAGCTAATAACTATGGACCCGAAGGTCTGAGCTAAACTACTCACACTTCATCGGAGAGGCTATGGTGTTGATGTAGAAGCCCTCCGTGATCGATGCCCCCTCCGGCGGAGCTCCGGAACAGGCCCCAAGATGGGATCTCACGGGTACAGAAGGTTGCGGCGGTGGAATTAGGTTTTTGGCTCCGTATCTGCTAGTTTGGGGGTACGTAGGTACATATAGGAGGAAGAAGTACGTCGGTGGAGCAACATGGGGCCCACGAAGGTGGAGGGCGCGCCTGTGGGGGGGGAAGGCGCGCCCCCCTACCTCGTGCCCTCCTGGTTGATGTCTTGACGTAGGGTCCAAGTCCTCTGGATCACGTTCGTTCCGAAAATCACGTTCCCGAAGGTTTCATTCCGTTTGGACTCCGTTTGATATTCTTTTTCTGCGAAACTCTGAAATAGGCAAAAAATAGCAATTCTGGGCTGGGCCTCCGGTTAATAGGTTAGTCCCAAAAATAATATAAAAGTGTATAACAAAGCCCAATAATGTCCAAAACAGAATATAATATAGCATGGAACAATAAAAATTTATAGATACGTTGGAGACGTATCAAGCATCCCCAAGCTTAATTCCTGCTCGTCCTCGAGTAGGTAAATGATAAAAACAGAATTTTTGATGTGGAATGCTACTTGGCATAATTTCAATGTAATTCTTCTTAATTGTGGTATGAATATTCATATCCGAAAGATTCAAGATAAAAGTCCAATATTGACATATAAATAATAATACTTCAAGCATACTAACTAAGCAATTATGTCCTCTCAAAATTACATGGCCAAAGAAAGTTCATCCCTACAAAATCATATAGTTTAGTCATGCTCCATTTCCGTCACACAAGAATGCTCTTATCATGCACAACCCCAATGACAAGCCAAGCAATTGTTTCATACTTTAGTAATCTCAAACTTTTTCAACCTTCACGCAATACATGAGCATGAGCCATGGACATAGCACTATGGGTGGAATAGAATATAATGATGGGGGTTATGTGGAGAAGACAAAAAAGGAGAAAGTCTCACATCAACGGGGCAAATCAATGAGCTATGGAGATGCCCATCGATTGATGTTAATACAAGGAGTAGGGATTGCCATGCAACGGATGCACTTAGATCTATAAATATATGAAAGCTCAACAAAAGAAACTAAGTGGGTGTGCATCCAACTTGCTTGCTCATGAAGACCTAGGGCATTTGAGGAAGCCCATTGTTGGAATATACAAGCCAAGTTCTATAGTGAAAAATTCCCACTAGTATATGAAAGTGACAAAACAAAAGACTCTCTATCATGAAGATTATGGTGCTACTTTGAAGCACAAGTGTGGTAAAAAGGATAGTAACATTGTCCCTTCTGTCTTTTTCTCTCATTTTTTTGGGCCTTCTTTTTTTATGGCCTTTCTTTTTTTATTATTTTATTTCCTCACTTGGGACAATGCTCTAGAAAATGATGATCATCACACTTCTATTTATTTACAACTCAATGATTACAACTCGATACTAGAAAAAAGTATGACTCTATATGAATGCCTCCGGTGGTGTACCGGGATATGCAATGAACCAAGAGTGACATGTATGAAAGAATTATGAATGGTGGCTTTGCCACAAATACAATGTCAACTACATGATCATGCAAAGCAATATGACAATGATGAACGTGTCATGATAAACGGAACGGTGGAAAGTTGTATGGCAATATATCTCGGAATGGCTATGGAAATGCCATAATGGGTAGGTATGGTGGCTGTTTTGAGGAAGATATAAGGAGGTTTATGTGTGAAAGAGCGTATCATATCATGGGGTTTGGATGCACCGGCGAAGTTTGCACCAACTCTCAATGTGAGAAAGGGCAATGCACGGTACCGAAGAGGCTAGCAATGATGGAAAGGTGAGAGTGCGTATAATCCATGGACTCAACATTAGTCATAAAGAACTCACATACTTACTGCAAAAATCTACAAGTCATCAAAAACCAAGCACTACACGCATGCTCCTAGGGGGATAGGTTGGTAGGAAAAGACCATCACTCGTCCCCGACCGCCACTCATAAGGAGGACACTCAAAGAACACCCCATGTTTCAAATTTGTTACATAACGTTTACCATACGTGCATGCTACGGGACTTGCAAACTTCAACACAAGTATTTCTCAAATTCACAATTACTCAACTAGCACAACTTTAATATCACTACCTCCATATCTCAAAACAATCATCAAGCATCAAACTTCTCTTAGTATTCAACACACTCATAAGAAAGTTTTTACAAATCTTGAATACCTAGCATATTAGGATTATTTAAGCAAATTACCATTCTATTTAAGACTCTCAAAATAATCTAAGTGAAGCATGAGAGAATAATAGTTTCTATAAAACAAAAGTTACCACCGTGCTCTAAAAGATATAAGTCAAGTGCTAGAGCAAAAACTATATAACTCAAAATATATAAGTGAAGCACATAGAGTATTCTAATAATTTCCGAATCATGTGTGTCTCTCTCAAAAGGTGTGTACAGCAAGGATGATTGTGGTAAACTAAAAATCAAAGACTCAAATCATACAAGACGCTCCAAGCAAAACACATATCATGTGGTGAATAAAAATATAGCTCCAAGTAAAGTTACCGATGGAAGTAGACGAAAGAGGGGATGCCTTCCGGGGCATCCCCAAGCTTTAGATTTTAGGTATCCTTAGATTATCTTGGGGTGCCATGGGCATCCCCAAGCTTAGGCTCTTGCCACTCCTTGTTCCATAGTCCATCAAATCTTTTACCCAAAACATGAAAACTTCACAACACAAAACTCAGCAGAAAATCTCGTGAGCTCCGTTAGCGAAAGAAAACAAAAGACCACTTCAAGGTACTGTAATGAACTCATTCTTTATTTATATTGGTGTTAAACCTACTGTATTCCAACTTCTCTATGGTTTATAAACTATTTTACTAGCCATAGATTCATCAAAATAAGCAAACAACACACGAAAAACAGAATCTGTCAAAAACAGAACAGTCTGTAGTAATATGTAACTAACGCAAACTTCTGGAACTCCAAAAATTCAGCCAAAATAGGACGACCTAGAAAATTTGTTTATTGATCATCAGCAATTGGAATCAATATTTTATCACGTTCTTGTGATTTTTAAAAATTATTTTCGTGAACAGAAAGTTTCTGGAATTCTCAGCAAGATCAAATAACTATCATCCAAGAAGATCCTATAGGTTAAACTTGGCACAAACACTAATTAAAACATAAACACAAGTCTAACCAGAGGCTAGAACAAATATTTATTCCTAAACAGAAGCAAAAAGCAAAAAAATAAAAATAAAATTGGGTTGCCTCCCAACAAGCGCTATCGTTTAACGCCCCTAGCTAGGCATAAAAGTAAGGATAGATCTAGGTATTGCCATCTTTGGTAGGCAATCCATAAGTGGCTCTCATGATAGATTCATAAGGTAATTTTATTTTCTTTCTAGGAAAATGTTCCATGCCTTTCCTTAACGGAAATTGGAATCTAATATTTCCTTCCTTCATATCAATAATTGCACCGATCGTTCTAAGGAAAGGTCTACCAAGAATAATAGGACATGAAGGATTGCAATCTATATCAAGAACAATAAAATCTACGGGCACATAATTCCTATATGCAATAATAAGAACATCATTAATTCTTCCCATAGGTTTCTTAATAGTGGAATCCGCAAGGTGCAAGTTTAGAGAGCAATCATCAAATTCACGGAAACCTAGTAAATCGCATAAAGTCTTTGGAATCGTGGAAACATTAGCACCCAAATCACACAAAGCATAGCATTCATGATCTTTCATTTTAACTTTAATAGTAGCTTCCCACTCATCATAAAGTTTTCTAGGGATAGAAACTTCCAACTCAAGTTTTTCTTCATAAGATTGCATCAAAGCATCAACGATATGTTTAGTAAAAGCTTTATTTTGACTATAAGCATGAGGAGAATTTAGCACGGATTGCAACAAGAAAATACAATCTATCAAAGAGCAATTATCATAATTAAATTCCTTGAAATCCAAAATAGTGGGTTCATTAATATCTAGAGTTTTGATCTCTTCAATCCCACTTTTACCAATTTTTGCATCAAGATCTAAAAACTCCGAATTTTTGGAACTCCTTCTAGGTAAAGGTGGATCATATTCAGTCCCATCATTACCAAGATTCATATTGCTAAACAAAGATTTAATAGGGAACACATCAATAACTTTTATATCTTCATCTTTATTTTCCCAAAAATTAGAAGAACACGCTTTCATAAAGCAATCTTTCTTAGCTCGCATCCTAGCGGTTCTTTCTTTGCACTCATCAATGGAAATTCTCATGGCTTTGAGAGACTCATTGATATCATGCTTAGGAGGAATAGATCTAAGTTTCAAAGAATCAACATCAGGAGAAATTCTATCAACCTTCCTAGCCAATTCATCAACTTTAAGCAATTTTTCTTCAAGCGAACCATTGAAATTCTTTTGTGAATTCATAAATTCTTTAACACTAGTCTCAAATTCAGAAGGCATATTATTAAAATTTCCATAAGAATTGTTGTAGGAATTACCATAATTATTAGAGGAATTACTAGGATACGGCCAAGGATTAAAGTTTCCTCTATACGCGTTGTTACCAAAAATATTCCTACCAACAAAATTCACATCCATAGATTCATTATTATTCTCAATCAAAGTAGACAAAGGCATATCACTAGGATCAGAAGAGACACTCTTAGTAGCAAATAATTTCATAGGTTCATCCATCTTTCCACTCAAAACATTAATTTCTTCTATCGCATGCACTTTTTTATTAGTAGATCTTTCAATGTGCCATTGAGAATAATTAACCATAATATTATCTAGGAATTTAGTAGCTTCTCCTAAAGTGATTTCCATAAAAGTGCCTCCCGCGGCCAAATCTAAAAGATTTCTAGAAGCAAAATTCAATCCGGCATAAATTTTTTGTATAATCATCCACAAATTCGAACCATGAGTAGGGCAATTACGTATCATTAATTTCATCCTCTCCCAAGCTTGTGCAACATGTTCATGATCAAGTTGCTTAAAATTCATAATATCGTTTCTAAGAGAGATAATCTTAGCAGGAGGAAAATATTTAGAGATAAAAGCATCTTTGCACATATTCCAAGAATCAATACTATTTTTAGGCAAAGACGAAAACCAAGCTTTAGCACGATCTCTAAGCGAAAAAGGAAATAGCTTCAATTTAACAATATCATTGTCCACATCTTTCTTCTTTTGCATATCACACAAATCAACGAAGCTATTTAGATGGGTAGCGGCATCTTCACTAGGAAGGCCGGCGAATTGATCTTTCATGACAAGATTCAATAAAGCGGTATTAATTTCACAAGATTCAGTATTGGTAAGAGGAAAAATCGGAGTGCTAAGGAAATCATTGTTGTTGGTATTGGTAAAGTCACACAATTTGGTATTATCTTGAGCCATCGTGACAAGCAAGCAATCCAACACACGAGCAAACAAGAAGCGAGCAAAAAAGAGGCGAACAGAAAAGAGAGGGCGAATAAAATGGCAAGGGTGAAGTGGGGGAGAGGAAAACGAGAGGCAAATGGCAAATAATGTAATGCGGGAGATAAGGGTTTGTGATGGGTACTTTGTATGTTGACTTTTGCGTAGACTCCCCGGCAACGGCGCCAGAAATCCTTCTTGCTACCTCTTGAGCACTGCGTTGGTTTTCCCTTGAAGAGGAAAGGGTGATGCAGTAAAGCAGCGTAAGTATTTCCCTCAGTTTTTGAGAACCAAGGTATCAATCCAGTAGGAGGCCACGCACGAGTCCCTCGCACCTACACAAACAAATAAATCCTCGCAACCAACGCGATAAGGGGTTGTCAATCCCTACACGGTCACTTACGAGAGTGAGATCTGATAGATATGATATGATAATATTTTTGGTATTTTTATGATAAAGATGCAAAGTAAAATAAAAGGCAATGAAAATAGCTTGTTGTTGGAAGATTAATATGATGGAAAATAGACCCGGGGGCCATAGGTTTCACTAGTGGCTTCTCTCAAGAGCATAAGTATTACGGTGGGTGAACAAATTACTGTTGAGCAATTGACAGAATTGAGCATAGTTATGAGAATATCTAGGTATGATCATGTATATAGGCATCACGTCCGAGACAAGTAGACCGACTCCTGCCTGCATCTACTACTATTACTCCACACATCGACCGCTATCCAGCATGCATCTAGAGTATTAAGTTCATAAGAACAGAGTAACGCTTTAAGCAAGATGACATGATGTAGAGGGATAAACTCATGCAATATGATATAAACCCCATCTTGTTATCCTCGATGGCAACAATACTATATGTGCCTTGCTGCCCCTACTGTCACTGGGAAAGGACACCGCAAGATTGAACCTAAGCCAAGCACTTCTCCCATTGCAAGAAAGATCAATCTAGTAGGCCAAACCAAACTGATAATTCGAAGATACTTGCAAAGATAACCAATCATACATAAAAGAATTCAGAGAAGATTCAAATATTGTTCATAGATAAACTTGATCATAAACCCACAATTCATCGGTCTCAACAAACACACCGCAAAAGAAGATTACATCGAATAGATCTCCACAAGAGAGGGGGAGAACATTGTATTGAGATCCAAAAAGAGAGAAGAAGCCATCTAGCTAATAACTATGGACCCGAAGGTCTGAAGGTAAACTACTCACACTTCATCGGAGAGGCTATGGTGTTGATGTAGAAGCCCTCCGTGATCGATGCCCCCTCCGGCGGAGCTCCGGAACAGGCCCCAAGATGGGATCTCATGGGTACAGAAGGTTGCGGCGGTGGAATTAGGTTTTTGGCTCCGTATCTGGTAGTTTGGGGGTATGTAGGTATATATAGGAGGAAGAAGTACGCCGGTGGAGCAACATGGGGCCCACGAGGGTGGAGGGCGCGCCTGGGGGGGGGGGGGGGTAGGCGCGCCCCCCTACCTCGTGCCCTCCTGGTTGATGTCTTGACATAGGGTCCAAGTCCTCTGGATCACGTTCGTTCCGAAAATCACGTTCCCAAAGGTTTCATTCCGTTTGGACCCCATTTGATATTCTTTTTCTACGAAACTCTGAAATAGGCAAAAAAAACAACAATTCTGGAGAGAGCAACAGATTTGTTGGAAATCATACATACAGATGTATGTGGTCCGATGAATATTGAGGCTCGTGGCGAATATCATTATTTTCTCACATTCTCAGATGATTTGAGCAGATATGGGTATATCTACTTAATGAAACATAAGTCTGAAACATTTGAAAAGTTCAAAGAATTTCAGAGTGAAGTTGAAAATCATCGTAACAAGAAAATAAAGTTTCTACGATCTGATCGTGGAGGAGAATATTTGAGTTATGAGTTTGGTCTTCATTTGAAACAATGCGGAATAGTTTCGCAACTCACGACACCCGGAACACCACAGCATAATGGTGTGTCTGAACGTCGTAATCGTACTCTACTAGATATGGTGCGATCTATGATGTCTCTTACTGATTTACCGCTATCGTTTTGGGGTTATGCTTTAGAGACGGCCGCATTCACGTTAAATAGGGCACCATCAAAATCCGTTGAGACGACACCTTATGAACTGTGGTTTGGCAAGAAACCAAAGTTGTCATTTCTTAAAGTTTGGGGCTGCGATGCTTATGTGAAAAAGCTTCAACCTGATAAGCTCGAACCCAAATCGGAGAAATGTGTCTTCATAGGATATCCGAAGGCAAGACTTTTGTTGCTAAATTTGGAATCTTTCTGGAGAAGGAGTTTCTCTCGAAAGAAGTGAGTGGGAGGAAAGTAGAACTTGATGAGGTAACTGTACCTACTCCCTTATTGGAAAGTAGTTCATCGCAGAAACCGGTTTCTGCGACACCTACACCAATTAGTGAGGAAGTTAATGATGATGATCATGAAACTTCAGATCAAGTTATTACTGAACCTCGTAGGTCAACCAGAGTAAGATCCGCACCAGAGTGGTACGGTAATCCTGTTCTGGAAGTTATGTTACTAGACCATGACGAACCTACGAACTATGAAGAAGCAATGGTGAGCCCAGATTCCGCGAAATGGCTTGAGGCCATGAAATCTGAGATGGGATCCATGTAGGAGAACAAAGTGTGGACTTTGGTTGACTTGCCCGATGATCGGCAAGCCATTGAGAATAAATGGATCTTCAAGAAGATGACTGGCGCTGACGGTAATGTTACTGTCTATAAAGCTCGAATTGTTGCAAAAGGTTTTCGAGAAGTTCAAGGGATTGAATACGATGAGACCTTCTCACCCGATGCGATGCTTAAGTCTGTCCGAATCATGTTAGCAATTGACGCATTTTATGATTATGAAATTTGGCAAATGGATGTAAAAACTGCATTCCTGAATGGATTTCTGGAAGAAGAGTTGTATATGATGCAGCCGGAAGGTTTTGTCGATCCAAAGGGAGCTAACAAAGTGTGCAAGCTCCAGCGATCTATTTATGGACTGGTGCAAGCCTCTCGGAGTTGGAATAAACGCTTTGATAGTGTGATCAAAGCATTTGGTTCTGTGCAAACTTTTGGAGAAGCCTGTATTTACAAGAAAGTGAGTGGGAGCTCTGTAGCATTTCTAATATTATATGTGGATGACATATTGCTGATTGGAAATGATATAGAATTTCTGAATAGCATAAAGGGATACTCGAATAAGAGTTTTTCAATGAAAGACCTCGGTGAAGCTGCGTATATATTGGGCATCAAGATCTATAGAGATAGATCAAGACGCTTAATTGGACTTTCACAAAGCACATACCTTGACAAAATGAAGGGTTCTTGCCTGTGTTACAAGGTGTGAAGTTGAGTAAGACTCAATGCCCGACCACTGCAGAAGATAGAGAGAAAATGAAAGATGTTCCCTATGCTTCAGCCATAGGCTCTATCATGTATGCAATGCTGTGTACCAGACCTGATGTGTGCCTTGCTATAAGTCTAGCAGGGAGGTACCAAAGTAATCCAGGAGTGGATCACTGGACAGCGGTCAAGAACATCCTGAAATACCTGAAAAGGACTAAGGATATGTTTCTCGTTTATGGAGGTGACAAAGAGCTCATCGTAAATGGTTATTGATGCAAGCTTTGACACTGATCTGGACGATTCTAAATCGCAAACCAGATACGTGTTTACATTGAACGGTGGAGCTGTCAGTTGGTGCAGTTCTAAACAAAGAGTCGTGGCGGGATCTACGTGTGAAGCGGGATACATAGCTGCTTCGGAAGCAGCAAATGAAGGAGTCTGGATGAAGGAGTTCATATCCAACCTAGTTGTCATACCTAGTGCATCGGGTCCAATGAAAATATTTTATGACAATACTGGTGCAATTGCCTTGGCGAAGGAATCCAGATTTCACAAGAGAACCAAGCACATCAAGAGACGCTTCAATTCCATCCGGGATTTAGTCCAGGTGGGAGACATAGAAATTTGCAAGATACATACGGATCTGAATGTTGCAGACCCGTTAACTAAACCTCTTCCACGAGCAAAACATGATCAACACCAAGGCTCCATGGGTGTTAGAATCATTACTGTGTAATCTAGATTATTGACTCTAGTGCAAGTGGGAGACTGAAGGAAATATGCCCTAGAGGCAATAATAAAGTTATTATTTATTTTCTTATATCATGATAAATGTTTATTATTCATGCTAGAATTGTATTAACCGGAAATGTAATACTTGTGTGAATACATAGACAAACAGAGCGTCACTAGTATGCCTCTACTTGACTAGCTCGTAAATCAAAGATGGTTATGTTTTCCTAGCCATTGACATGGGTTGTCATTTGATTAACGGGGTCACATCATTAGGAGAATGATGTGATTGACTTGACCCATTCCGTTAGCTTAGCACTCGATCGTTTAGTATGTTGCTATTGCTTTCTTCATGACTTATACATGTTCCTATGACTATGAGATTATGCAGCTCCCGTTTACCGGAGGAACACTTTGTGTGCTACCAAACGTCACAACGTAATTGGGTGATTATAAAGGTGCTCTACAGGTGTCTCCGAAGGTACTTGTTGGGTTGGCGTATTTCGAGATTAGGATTTGTCACTCCGATTGTCGGAGAGGTATCTCTGGGCCCACTCGGTAATGCACATCACTTAAGCCTTGCAAGCATTGCAACTAATGAGTTAGTTGCGGGATGATGTATTACGGAACGAGTAAAGAGACTTACCGGTAACGAGATTGAACTAGGTATTGAGATACCGACGATCGAATCTCGGGCAAGTAACATACCGATGACAAAGGGAACAACGTATGTTGTTATGCGGTCTGACCGATAAAGATCTTCGTAGAATATGTGGGAGCCAATATGAGCATCCAGGTTCCTCTATTGGTTATTGACCGGAGACGTGTCTCGGTCATGTCTACATAGTTCTCGAACCCGTAGGGTCCGCACGCTTAACGTTTCGATGACAGTTATATTATGAGTTTATATGTTTTGATGTACTGAAGGTTGTTCGGAGTCCCGTATGTGATCACGGACATGACGAGGAGTCTCGAAATGGTCAAGACATGAAGATTGATATATTGGATGCCTATATTTGGATATCGGAAGTGTTCCGGGTGAAATCGCGATTTTACCGGAGTACCGGAGGGGTTACCGGAACCCCCCGGTGGTTAATGGGCCATAGTGGGTCTTAGTGGAGAAGAGGAGAGGCGGCCAGGGCAAGGGCCGCACGCCCCTCCCGCACGGACATGACCGGGAGTAGGACTCCTCCTGGCCGGCCGCACCTCCCCCTTGCTCCTTTATATACGGGGGCAGGGGGGCACCCTAGAGACACAACAATTGATCGTTTGATCTTTTAGCCGTGTGCGGTGCCCCCCTCCACCATAATCCACCTCGATAATACTGTAGCGGTGCTTAGGCGAAGCCCTGCGTCGGTAGAACATCATCATCGTCACCACGCCGTCGTGCTGACGAAACTCTCCCTCAACACTCGGCTGGATCGGAGTTCGAGGGACATCATCGGGCTGAACGTGTGCTGAACTCGGAGGTGCCGTGCGTTCGGTACTTGATCGGTCAAATCGTGAAGACGTACGACTACATCAACCGCGTTGTGCTAACGCTTCCGCTTTCTGTCTACGAGGGTACGTGGACAACACTCTCCCCTCTCGTTGCTATGCATCACCATGATCCTGCGTGTGCATAGGAATTTTTTTGAAATTACAACATGAAATTGCTAGGGGGCATGTTTGGTTTAATGTAAAGTTGACATATATATATATATATATATAGACACAAGTTTTCCTGATTCATGTGTATATAACCAAACTCGTCCAAAAGATAGCATATGGAAAGATTGACTACAGACATATATATACAGATCAAGGATTAACCTGGACCAACGGATGTGCGTAGGCTGATAAGTGCGCACATGAACGCTCAGAGGCGTGCCAATGGCCCGCCCTATGCCACGTGTCTTTTACTGTGATGAAGGGGAAAAGGTTAAAAACGCGTCCAGCCATCGATCCCCTCATTTTCCCCATCTCCCATTTTCTCTTCCCTGAGTGGCGGCTAGGGTTAGCGCGATCGCCGCCTCATCCCCGCACGCAACCTCTCCTTTCGGCTCTCCTCCGCGGCTCCATCTCCTCCTCTGGCGGCATCCAACCCATCGTCTTCTCCTACTTCCCTCTCTTATTCTTCTGTGCCTCGACGAGGTGGGTAAGCCGGTGCACACACAAAGGGTGGTTGAGGCTGTGGCTCCGATGCGGGCGTCGTGGAGGTGGAGTCGGTTCTGCAGCAGAAGGAGGTGGACGGCCGCGACAACAGCTTTAGCTTTGATGAGTTCCATCACCTCCATTGCTATCGCAGGTTCGTTTCGTTGCTTGCTTGCCGTTGGGTCCAATCAAGGCTCTGTTTTGGTTGCCTGGTTCGACGGTTCCACTCTGCCTGCGTCGATCTGGCATCTGTTTGGATTTTGGATCTGGAACATTTAGGAGGTTGTTCTGGATTGCTACGCTCTGTAGTGACAGGATTCGTGTTTCATATATTGCAAGAGATGAAATTGAGAGACTGATGTGAATTCGTTTGTGTGTAGATTTTGTCAGTTATAGGATTGGATGTTTATGAAGTTTCTCTTACTGTCCTGCAGGTTAGCCGATTGATGTATTTGATTGCTGGCCCTTTTGTGTTGGCTGATGGTGGCGAGATGAAATATGAATTAAACCTGATGCTGGGACAATAAGTATTTGTACTATAGATCCACTAAACATTGTATTGAAATAGCAGGCTACATATCTATCTAATATGCATCTGTGGTACAAGGTGTATCATGTTTCCTGACAGAGAACAATAAAGATAAGTTGGTGACACAAAGTACTGAATAAAAAACACTTCTAATGATCTATATAATGTGAAATCTTTTTGTATGTGTAGATTTATCGAATAATATCATAATTCTGATATGTAGTTTCCTTCTATTGGGTATCTCACGTAGCATGATATGAAGCTTCTGAATAATTGGTTGCAGAGTTCTCGTATGTGTCTTGGAGTTCCAAACTTCACATTCATTGAGCTTAATTTTTATATATCGCTTATGTCTTTCCAGTCATGCAGTCGCAGGTTCTCCATTTCATGATTTTAATAGTTGACGGGGTGAGAAAATTCATGGCAAGAGCCATGGTTTATCTCAGATGTGTAAAGGGAAATATATTTGTTGACCCAAAAATCACACTACACTGTTGCAATTTCTCTGTCGAAAAGGTATGCAGAAGCCAATAGTACACAAAATATTTCTGTCGCCTAGAGATTTACTGGTTGTCTAAAAAAGCACCCAAAACTGATTGAAAAAGAAATAGATGCTGCTAAGTTGCATCCATTTGATATTTAGGGATGTCGCAAGATTGTACATATTCAGTTCCAATAAGAATAACATTTATCCCAACCTATGTCTTTGCAGTGCCTCGACGAAAGCAAAATTGGCCTCCCGTGCTATGATGACGCGAAGAATGGGACAATTTGCTCGATCAGTTTCAAATCAGAAACAAAAATTTGAGAAATTTGTTGGATAAGTACTGATATGGTGCTTTTCTAAGAAAGTAGGCATCCTATATATTTTTTCCTTACATACCACTATCCTTTAGTAGTATTGGTATTTACTTTCTCATTTGCATAATGATATAGTCATTTATGGGCCTTTACCAATGAAGTGGTAATATTAGATATGGGTAATTGGGTCATGGATAATTAATTAATTATTGGCTCGTATTAACTCTGGAGCATCTTCAAATTTCTCAGTTATGTTTTCTAAAAGTTTTCCCTTTGGTATAAATGAGAAGCTAGAAAACAATATTTGTTTGCTGGCAAGTAAAATATGGTCCCCCCTTCTGTAACTTCTTAGTGTATTCTGTTTCTTTCATGGGAGTTCAATTAGACACAGTCGTTGTTGCTTTTGTATGCTGGAACTTAGCCAAAGGAGGTTGCTTGGTTGATATATTATCTTAAAAAGTTCCACTGAGAATTTGGAATGAAGTGCTTGATTGGAAATCCCTAAGCAAAACTTTGGTACTGCTTCATTGGATATCGGTTACATTATGATGTATTGCAAATTTTCGTACTACTTATTTGATGAATTAATGCTTCTACATATTTGTAGGTTGTGTTAGTTGACTTTGTTGAAAGAAATGAATAATTTGAAACTAGATGGCATGTTCTCTTAATCAAGATTATTTCTTGGTGCAGATTATATGATTATTAATGCAGGTCCATGCTCTACTCTGATGGCTGAGGTTGGATACACTTGCTACATGTTTATTTAATTTTATTCTATTGGAGGATTCAAACTCTAGACTGATGAAGTGGTGCATTTTGAATTTTCTTCTTAGATATTGTGAATGGTCTACTGAAGGTATCAATAATAATACATACTTTACATAGTCAAGATTCATACTTTCCTTATTACATGTTGGTTTATATCCCCTACATATGTGATGTGTGTTTAGCTTATCGACTATTCTTAAGTGAATCTTATGTGGTATTGCAGGACTAACTTTTCTTTAGACAATTTTGTAATCTTTAGTTCATTTTGGGTCATTTCCATTGCCTGTTAGTGTTTTTCGCTAGAGTGCTTTGCAGGCAGTTGTTTGAAATAGAACCTTCCAGCCAACTTACTTCTCCAATAGTACATTCTTGTTGAGTTTGGTTGGACGTTCTCCAAAGTAAATTTGGGAGAACAATAAACCATACTTTCTATGTTTTGAAACTAAAGCTGGCCATGATTAATTCTTTTCAAGTTGATAGTCTATCAGAGTTTGAATTTGCTTTTGTATAGCAATATGGAAGTATATTATTTCATCATATTTTCCTAAAGTAGCTTCTGATTTGTTCACATTTGTAGAACTACACAATCTGCACATTCCTTCTCTTCTCCTAATCAATTTCATCTCAAATTAGGCTTTATCCCCTGATTAGCATTCTGAGCTACTTAAATTTCTTCGCCCACATGTTTGATTTAGGTTTTTGTTTAGACATGACAAATGTTTGCAAGTTATAGACGCCACGCCTGCCGCTGTCGGGGAGCTCCTGCCTGCGCTGCAAGCCTCATGACCTTGCAAACTCGCTCGTGCTGCTTAAACTATATGGCCTCTCCCTACTCAGGATGGACTGCTTCGTGCAGATTCACTCTTCTTTGCCTGAAGGCTCCTGTGTATCCAGGACCGGCACAAGGAAAATTCTGGGATGAAGTATGTACCATTTTCTTCAATATTTCATTTCCTTCAATATTTCATCAATGCATGGGTATAAACTGAACATTGTATATTGTGACCTATGTAGGAAAAAAAGCGAAAATGCAAATAGATGACAAATCCCAACTTATTCCTTTGGCCATTTCTGTAACCAAAGCTATTGGCTGGCCAACACAAAGGAGCTGAAATTTCATAGCGACAAAAATAGGTATTTAATATCTTTTTCAGATAGTTCTCATTTAGGGTAGTGGTTCTAGGTTTATATTCAGAATTGTTCTTTTCTGTAAAATTTCCTTGAAGAAATATGTGCGTACTGCTTCTAGAATTATATTGTACCATATTTTACCACCACCTGCCTCAACTTTTTGTTCCGAAGGTTGATCTTAATTTCCTGATATTGTCTACTCCGTATATTTCATAATAATAACTGATAATCCCTCTCTAAATTAACCCGGCCAGATTGCTATGTAGACAACTCTTACTGAATTGATCTATGTCAGCTCATGCTCTCAAGCGGTCAAGAGGTCATTGTGTGTTCAGTCTTCTCTACAGATTAATTAGTTTGTTCAACCCAACAGTCTTATCTACATATATCTAACCACATCAGGAGTTCTGACATGTTTATAGCTGAATTAATCTTTATACATATGGCAGGTGCTGGAGGTACCATGCAAGCAAGCATGGCGACCACGATCATGCTGCAGTGGCTGGGTTATATCCCCTCCCGCTAGCTGAGGATGGGCTCGATGATGGTGCTCCTACCCTTACACATGTATTAGCTTCTGCACTGTCTCTTTGTCTCTCTATTACCTTGCCTCCCCACTTATGCTTTGAATTTGCTCTTTGCTTGGCAAGATTAATGTGAGGTGTTTAATTTATGTTCATAAACTAAAAAAATGATGCCTGGTGAGATTTTAGGTGTATCCACCAATAATAGCTTTTGGAATAATGTTAATACAGTTTGCTCTTTGCTGCCCAGTACTTATGAATATAGATTGGTCACTCCACTGCATGTTACTCTGTGTGAGGTGGGCTTAAATTTCTTGTTCAGGTCATGTGTTTCAAGAACATACATATGGATAATTTGAGATTTTTGGTCATTTGTATTTGGCTGTTTCATTCTTCTATAAAACTGCAGGTATATTCCCACATTGAACTCGATTATTGCAATGATTGGGTTGATTTGGACATACTGTGCCTTGAATGACTTTTCCCGTTGGGCAATTCAAATGATGGAAGCCTCTTCGGACCCTTCCACCTCTCCGGCCTCACCACTGGAGACTCGGATGCGAGAACCGCCACCGCCGCCGCCGTGTCTGTCGGTGACGCTCACACAAGAATCCAGAGGCAGTACCTTGGTCCTCTCCCTGAGAACAACAGCTCTCTCATGATGCGGTCGCGGCCCGAGGGTGGCGGGACTGACGCCACCGTCCATGCCATGTTCTGGCTGATCCCCAAGGCTCCTTGCCGATGTCCAACCAGCGCCACACAGCCAATGGTACTGCTGACATGAGGACGCCCACCCTCGAGCTTTTTGACCTGAGCCTGATGGACAAGGTCATACGGGCATCTGATTTTGATTTGCTATGTGCTCTCTTTTCACAAGTGTAGCTTTTTGTGTTATAAAACTATGCTACCGATTGTTCTTTGTTGATATTTCCCTACTTGTGTCCTGATTAATGGATCTGAGGTAGTTAGAAGTCACTGAATAACTACTTATACTATTGTGTCAGCCGTCACTGGCTACAATTGTTTATATGATACTTGTACTATTATACATGAACTGAGCACACTTGGTACAAAATAGGAGAGTGGAAGGGGTGTGTCCTACCTAGCACCGCCGAGCTTCTGCTCAGGCGGCGCGCCATGCACGTGCCCCAACCACTAGTAGAAACATCAAGAGGCGGTCCCAACACTCACAGAAAGATCAAGAGGCGAGACATATGGGCAAGCATGGCGGAGGAGGTACGGATGAGAGCACCGGTGGGTGGCCGGCAATGGAACGACGGACCAGCAGCCAACCTCCCATCACTAAGAGAAAATTTGGGGTCGAGGCGGACCGGACGACCTGGCGGAGGAAGTCTGGAGGAGAGCAACAATGCGCGCAGGTCGACTCAGCTCTGTCTTGCTGGAAGATCTGGGTGCTCGGCAATTGAACCGCGGCCCGACCTGCGACCCAACAGCCAGGGTGTCGTCGGAGGCAAGGCAGATCGACGGTCTTGTGAGAGGATGGCAGCACCTAAGGCTGGCTATAGTGAGGGTAACATAAGTAGTAACATGCACTTGGTACTCGCAAACAATTAAAAAAGAGAGATGGTTATAGTAACATAGGTAGATACCGTAACATAATAAATGTTAAGCTAGTATGTGTCATGCATGCAATAAATGAGACTATCTATGGTACTAATTAACATAATAAATGTTAGGCTAGTACTCCCTCCGTTCCTAAATACTTGTCTTTCTAGGCATTTCAAATGACTATCACATACGGATGTATGTTGACATATTTTAGAGTGTAGATTCACTCATTTTACTCCGTATGTAGTCACTTGTTGAAATGCCTAAAAAGACAAGTATTTAGGAACGGAGGGAGTATGTGTCATGCATGGCAATAAATGAGACTACCTATGATACTAATCTATGATACTATGCACTATGGATGTAGTATCATACACTAGTATCATATGCATGATACTAGTATATGATACTCCCCACTATGACCAGCCTAAAAACAAAGGCGATGCCCACCCTGTTAAATCCAGCGATTCTTTATCAATTGCAGGGTAACAGAGGGACCGTAATGTGGCTGATTAATGCTGCAGTTTCATCTGGCATATGAGAGGTTACGGTTGCGACGGCGGAAGAGATAACGACGGGGATGAGAGTCGCGGCGCAGGGAAGATGACCGTGAGTGGGAACCTAACAGGCATGGGCTACAGCCCACATACCATATGTTGATTTCGGTAGCCAGCCCAACAGCGACAGATCCAACTCTAGCCCACGTACGAAAGGACAGTGCGACCGAAGAATCGAATCGTTATTTTCCACTTAGCGGTGGCAAGTCTCAGTAAATTGCACAAAACATGATCAGACGGCTGCAAACTCTTGAACTCTTTTGCATCAACGGCTATAACAATTGGGATGACGTGGCTGCACGAGGATTTAGGAAAATCAGCTAGTGGGGTGCCCCTATTTAGATATAGAAGATGTAAGATGCCATCATGGCTACTTTATTGCATAGGTAGAATAGTTACTCCCTCCGTCCGGAAAAAGTTGTCACCGTGGTCATTTTGCGAAAAAAAACCTTTAGCTTTCTCCGACCAAACCCGCGATCCATCGTCTCCGACACAGCGCAGCACCACCATGCCGTTCCGCCGCGCCGCTCCACCGTTTCTCCGCGACGCCGGCGACGCCTTGCAGCTCCACCACGCCGCGCCGCGAAGCTTCACCGTTCCCCGCGCAGCACCCCTCTCCCCCACGCACCTCCCCCGTTCCCCTTTCCCCATCCCTAAATTTCCCACCTTTTCCCCATCCCCTTCCTCGACTGCCTCGTTGCTGACGTCGCCGTGCTACGGACGACACGGGGTCGCTCATGGATTCACCAACGAGCTGCGCTATCATCCTCTCCCCTCTCCTTTTGGGATGCGGGTGCGGATCCCCATTGACCTGTGGATCCTCCGGTCTTCCCTTCCTGCAACAGCCCATGGAAGATGTCTGTGGCGAGCGAGCTGAGCAGGTTGGATCACCAGAACGGCGCCGCCGTCGCGCCGTCCTTCCAGCCGACCTGCCCGTGGTTAGTGGTAGTCTGATCCCAATGACACTGAATACTCCTATAGGCCATGAACATTGAACCTTTATTTCAGTGAAACCACAATGACAATGTCAGTACAGTGCATAAAAACTGAATCTTTAATCCCAGTTCACTAGTGTGAGCATTGTATCAACTGTTAGAATTTTGAGATGACTCCTTACTGTACTTTCCTTTTGAGTTAACTTGCCCATGCCCATGCCTTCCTTTTTGTTAACTTAATTTTAGTTAATTAACAAATGTTTCTTTTAAGTTACTGCTATGGAAGTGAGTTAATTCCCATGCTGATGCCCATGCGCATATCATTTCAGTCAATCATGCGCATAACCCTGACAACGACGGCTCCTCCTCAACATCCCAGGCTCCTCCTCCATGTCCAAGTGCCCAAGTGCTCTTCAAGTCTGTAGGTCCTTCTCCTCGTGCCCAAAGTCTGGAAATTTTGATCTTTTTGGAACCATTTGTCTCTGAAGCAAAATAATGTGCAGTAAGATTCTGCCATTATGTTAACATTATGTGCAGTAAGATTCTGCCATTTTGTGTATCTGAAGCAAAATAATGTGCAGTAAGATTCTGCCATTATGTTAACATTATGTGCAGTAAGATTCTGCCATTTTGTGTTTCTGCATTCAATTGTCAACGCATATTGATCTGTGTATTGAACAAAACATATAGGCTGTTCTTCGAAAGTTTGAGTATTGATTTCAGAAAGAAAAAAAGTGTTGCACTTAATGTATTGACAGTACTGATGCTGATGTTAATTTGGACGCCTTGAAGGATTTATTTATCCTTTTTTGTTAAAATGGTGGAAGGCTCAAGCAGCCCAAGTTAAGACATAAAAATTCAGATTAGAAACTAGTCCTAGTAAAAAATTAGAAAATGCCAAAATTAAGAAGCAAGTACTCCTAGTGTGGCCACTCTGTAGATGAATTAAGAAATTCCAAATTGTTTGAATTGGGACAGTTGTGGTGAATGGGTCAAGTTGTGCTAGTTAGGTCTGAAACCATGACAAAATTCAGAAAGGTCATGTAATGAAATTTGATTAATGTTGTCCTACAGTGTACTCATGTAATGAATTTTTTGCAGTAGGGCTAGTCTTTTCAAATAATTCCAAGTAATTCAAATAAATCCAAATAATTCCAAGTAATCCAAATAAATTACCTAAACATGCTCAGTTAACAGAACCTGATTGTTAACAGAACCTAAACATTTTCTTCTTTCTAATGGTTGTTCCTGGAGCAATTATGGAAATGGAGTCTGTATAAATGGAGTGTGGAAATGCATAAAGTCTGAACTGACCAAATGGTACAATGCTCAGTGTGTAAGTGTTAGGAGCCAGGGTTCTGCCGGTTCTAGGGCGGAGATTGTAGGGGAAAGATGGAGGAAGACGAGGACGAGGGCGCGGCGGCCGGCGGCTTGGGCGCCGTCCTTGCGTGGTGGAGAAGAGGCGGTGGCGGCGCAAAAGGCGGCTAGGGTTAGGTCTCCTGGCTCCCTAAGGGAAGCCGAGCAAATAATGATTGCTTCTTGCTTGATTAGATTGATACATCTCCTCCCCTTATATAGAGAGGTTTACTTAGACTCCTAAGCAAACGACCCTAATAACGATAAGATCATTGGACTAAACCCCTAATAACAATAAGATAACTTGGGCCACAGCCCACTGGGCTAAGCCCCTAATATGCCGGTCATAACAGTAAGATTGATCAATTGATCAAGATTACAAAAGAATGCACACAGGGAGCATTAAAAGGCATAAAAGGAGATTTAATTTCAGGTTGATTGCTTAGTCCATCACCATAGCACTTTTTTCCTAACACACTCGACAACCATAGCACTTTACTGAACCTGTACATGCACTCCTACTGGAGTACTCCTTCAGTACATGTCCAATTGTCCAATGTAATGTAGGAGGAGGGTCAACAACAATTCAATTGTCCAGTGTCATGTAGGAGGAGGGTCAACATCAAACTACTACAGCTGAATAATTTAGTCAACTTCTTAATCCAAGAAGTTGCATGGCATTATAATCTAATCCAATAATTTAGCAAGAAGCTTTTAATCCAACAAAAGTCTGAACCTTCAGGAGCTGCGAGCTAACAAAAGTTTAAAACATTGACGTAAAGCAAGCAGTAGAGATATCATCCTCACAGACTTGTTCCTTTTTGTTTTCTTATTAATATAAACATCGTGACTGAAATTTGATCTACCACTAGATCTAGTGACAAGTGATGATAATAGGACTAAACGGGTGCAGCAACAACTTGGTAAATTCCGTTTTGTCTGAAAAACAGTTAACTGAAACTGTTAACTGTTTCTGGGATTTCTGAAACTTGGGAATGCATCACTGGGACAATTTACAGTCACTATACAGATTAGGATATTACTCACAATTCAAACTTGTGTACTGTCAAAAAGGTTCAGGCTCAATGCTGCATTGCTGAAATTACACAATAAATTTTTGGAGTACAGATTAATTGAACCCTGAAATTTTAACTGAATTTTACATCCTTCTTCCTGAGGAACACAAGCTCTAGCGGCAGCACAAGGAGCAGGGCAGAGGAGTAGCAGCACTGCCACGTGCACGGGCAGAGGGGTGGCAGCAGAGGCGTCCACCACCACCACCACCAGCAGCCGACGGTCCTGCAGAGGAGCTCCGGGCGGAGGAGCAACAGCAGCAAGAGCAGGACCTTCTTCTTCCCCTGCTCGCCGGCGTAGCCGCTGCTGCTGGGACTGGGCGGGCCGGCGTCGCTGCAGCCGTCCTACTCCTCGAGCCCCTGGAACTCCTCCCTCCTCCGGGACGCGGCCGTGCTGCTCCCGCCCCTGGACGCGGCCGTCACGTACCCCTCATCCTCGTCTTTCCCGGTGATCTCGTGGCCGCCGGCGGCGAAGTCCGCGGGCAGTCCAGAGGCACGGAGGAAGAGCACGGCCAGGGCCTCGCTGCCGGGGGGCGGATTGGGGTCCGGATCGGGGGCCAGGGCCTCGCTGGTGGGGGCTCCAGTTCTTCTCGATGAACACGGAGCAGCAGGAGCTTGAGCAGTCTCCGTGTGGCCGGCGCAGGTTGGCCGTCGTCGATCTCTGGGCCCGACAGCTGGTGCCGGTGGTGGCTGGGGCGACCACGGTGCGGGCGGGCGACGGAGGAAGGAGGAAGAAGCAGTGGGGGGCTGATTAGCAACAGTTTAAAAGGTGGAAGGGTTTTTTCACAAAATTACAAATGAACTAAGGTGCGGACAACTTTTTTCGGACGGAGGGAGTACATCGTTTGCAAGGTTTTCTACGATGACATCTAAGGGTTCATCGACCAAATTACGAGCAAGATTATTATCAAAAGCATGTTGGTCTGCGGGTCTACTGAATTTCACATTAACATTAGCGGAAAATCGTATCAACAAGTTTAAAAAAAGTCAAAACAATAATCAATATCGAGGATAAGAAGACACATACTCTTGAAATTTGGGGAGCAAATAAGAGCATTTTCTAGCTGACGGAAAAAAGGAAATATAAGTAGCATAACTAATTATATTTTCCACTTTTCACATGTTATGTGTGTCGTCCAGCACGCTTTTTCACAATTTTTAAAATACTATATATGAATTTTCGCCAAGTTACAAATACCTAGTTCACATGAACCCAAGGTGAGATTATGATTTCCCGTACAAATACTGACTTCCTGTACTTAACAATTTAAGTTTGCAACGTTTTGAAAGTTTGGAAACTGTAACAAGATGCACTCTATATTGACACAGCATCATTAATACCCTGAAACACAGAAAGAAAAATGACTCTAAATTGGCACTGCATTGTAAGATTCGGGCATTATGTGGACAGGTACGCAAGAACTCAAACAGTTCTGTCAGCACGCTGTATTGGCTATGGGCACTTGTTTCCAGCAGACAGAGAGCTCCTTGCATCCTCATCTACTGAAACCTGCACGCGCCATCCTAACTACAGAACAAAAACAATATAGCTATGCAACTGTCCATATAGATTGTAGATGAGTGCTAGTAGCCACACTGGGTAATAGTATAACCAAATTAGCTATGTTTTTCTATTATTCAGACAAAACTGCCACAGTATTACAGCTATGATAAGAAAGGTAAGCAAGGTTTAGCTTTGTACCGTCAAAAAATCTTCTACTGATAGCGTGGAATCCTGTGTGTACCCGGCTCCTTCCAACACCTTTGTCAGTACTTGCTGAAAGGCGTCAATTCAAATTGCGTTAAGTTTCAATTCCAATCCAGCAGTACAGAACAAGAGCAACATACAGAGAAGAAATGCTATAGAATTGTAAATGTAGTTTATAGGTGAGTACTAGTAATAGACACACTGGATAACAGTATAACTACTACATAAGCTATTATTTGTTTTTGTCCATATGAACCTGCCATGGTATTACAGCTCGCATAAGAGTGGTAAGCAAGGTTCAGTTATGTAGCGTCATAAAATCTTCTAATGACAGCATGCAATCCCATGCGTACCCGGCTTCTTCAAACACCTTTGTTTGTACTTGCTGAAAGGCGCCAATTCAAATCGCGTTACTTTGAGATTGTACTGTTGTATATGAGCTTGAAAAGAGCATAACACAACAAGTTCGAAGTGACACTGAAATTCTTCCTTATATAAGGGTGAACGGTTACTACATGCTAATGCTAAGTCTTAAGGATGTAACTGGTAATGAGCACTTGACTAAGAAAGGATGGGTTCCTAAATAATAATTATTTTGAACTAATAATAAAAGGCTGCATTACACAGTATTATCTTTGCACAGCATAGGCAGGCGTTACTTCGAACAGTTGAAGCTATGAAGAAACCTAGGGCAACTTAGTGTCAGGATCCCCTTCAGATGTTATGCTCACTTGATGCGTTCATCATGGCAGGATACTAATTATTTGAAGAGAAAATAAGGAAAATGTCACATTTTTTTTGTCTATTTAGTTAGTTACTTGCGAGTTAATACACTACGCCAGGAAATACAGGATTTGCATGAAATGAAAACCTCTGTTTGCTGCTCTGACATAGAATTTTGCACTGCGAAGCATGCTAATTTAAACATTTGCAGCTACAGAGAAACCTACGATTGAGTGGCATGGAGCGCTTCGGAAAAGTATTTATTCTCCCTTGATGTGTTTTTGATGTTAGGATGCCAGTTATGTGAAGAAGAAATGAGGAAACGGTCACATCTTTCTTGCTCTGACATGGATGCCCCTGTTAGAATGTTATGGGTCCCATAAAACCTCTACCAGGTCCCTGAAGGTTACTCCCCCCTTGCCCATCGATACCATACACCTTAAATGTCACTGTTCCATGAAACATAAAACAAAATCAAAACCGGAAAATGAGTTATCATGAGGGCAATAAGTTCATAATCAACATATACTCGTTTCGAAAATCAAAAGAGAGAAAAAAACAAGAAGCTAAATTCAAACATGGTTAAGCATTACACTCAATCTTTTGCTGAATGCTGACCCTTGCGCTCGCTGAAGGTAGAGAGGAAGGAAACATAATCCGTAAAGCTCAATCAATCAACCATACATAGCAACCTTTGCATGAAAGAGGAGAAATGGAAACTCAAAACCAGACCCATATCTATAGTTGCCACTGCAGAATTCCCAAAGTATAGCTTTGACGGTCAAACTTAGAGCAAGGAAAATCAACAGAGCCGGATGTTTTTGTTCGGTATATGGCATATGAGACACCAAGTTCTACGGAGAAAGAAAACTATGATGCCTTCAAATGTGGAAGATGTTAGGTTGATCTCTCTCCCGTTCGAACCCAACGGGTCGAACGGGCCCCTGACTCGCGCCCTGATCGGGGGCGCCCAACCAAACCATGGTTGGTGGGCCCCTGCGACCCGCGCTATATAAACAGAGGTGGGGGCCGGGGCACGACTTACAAGGTTAATCGCTGCCACAATCCCCACCTACAATCCCTACCGATCTAGGGTTAGCGCGGTGCTCACGGGAAGCTCCGCCACCTCGCCCATTCTCCGCCATCGCCGTGCGCCCCAGCACCACGATGGTCTCCGGCTCAAGTTCATCCACTGCTGGAGAAGGTAGGTTCACCGGATCTAATCCTACCCTACACGATCCCATGGATCTATCAATGGTATCAGACAGGTTGGGTATAGGATTTTTTCAGTTGAAATAGATCACAAAGAAAAAAGTTACCCTCCCCCAAAGAACCCTAGAAGGGCAAAGAAGAAAAGAGCGCCGCCGTAAGGCCGCGCCTGTTCCTCTCGATCCCGTCGCGCATCGGCAAGCCGAGGCGACAGGGACGAAGAACCACCCCCCCCCCCCCCCATAGGGGCAAAGTACAGGCACCGCCACCGAGCCGTTTGACGGCGGCGCGTTCACCATCGAGGTGCTCGCGCACGCCGGCAAAGGGGACAGGGAGGGCGCCGCCGTATCGCGCACCGCAGCTCACGGCTCTCTCTCTCTCTCTCTAAAAGAAGGAGGTGGTGGATGGGTGAAACAGAGAAAGGGAAAGAGAAAGGAAGGGGGAAAGGGAAGGCTCGCACAGCGCGGCTCGACGCCGTCGCCGGTGGCCGGCGTGGCTCCACCCGCCGCATCGGGAAGGCCGGCTGCGCCTCTCTGCTCTCTCTCACGCTCTCTGTTGCGGGAGATGGGGAGAAACAGAGAAAGGGGAAGGAAGAGGACGCGCGCGCGGCGCGGTGGCTTTCGCCGCCGCCGGCGGCGGCCGGACAGGACGGCCGAGGCGCAGCTCCGTGCTCACACCAGAGCGAGCGAGAGAGGCGCGTGGGGGCGGACTGCGCTAGGGTTACGGCCGGATCGACCGGGGGGCGTTTTTGTTCGCCCGATCCGCGCGCTGGACCGTCGGATTGAATCCGACGGCCAGGAGCCAAACCCTAGCTGGCACGGGCCCCCCCTGGGCCGTAAGTGGCAGGAGGCCGGCTGCGGCAAGGCCGCCACGCGCGCTGGGCCGAGCCCAGCAGCTGCGGGCGCCGCCGCACGGCTGGGCCGCACTGAGCAAAGGTCGGCTGGGCTGCGGTAGGCCGGGCCAGCTGCATTTTTCTCTGCTGCACCTAATTCTGTTTATTCAGAGAATAGAAAATTTCAGAAAAAGAAAAGTTTATGTATTTTATAAAGTAAAAGTTTCTGTAGAACTAAAAAGTTCTTGATTTTTTATTCGGTCATAGAAAAGTTTCTGTAAAATGTAAAAAGTTTGTGAATTTTTATTCATGTTTTTCCGCTGCGTAAATAATTAATGCTCTTTTACAAAGAAAATAAAAGTTTACATAGTATTAAGTTTTTAAGAGCATGTTAAAGTGACTATTAAAATGAATATGATTATGTTATTTTTTATGACCAACGTTGTTAATAACATGATCATGTTTTATTATTGAAATTTAAAGGTGCATTTATTCCTAATTTTTGCCCAACGGTAATATAGGTTTAATTGCATAGACAATTATATGTTTAATTTGACCAATGTTAGATTAATGCATATGATTGTTATATTGATGTCACTTAAATTGTGATTTCAGGAGGCTTTCACTTGATGAGTTGCCTAAAAGAAGTTCCGACACTCAGAGGTGACAACCACACTGGGTGGAGGAAGAAAGTTGAATTGGCATTTGTTTGTGCTGATCTTGACTGGGTTGTGAAGAAACCACAGCCGGTCAGACCCACAGAGCCAGTAAGAGAGGCCACTGATGATGATGCTGCATGGGCTAAAAAGAAAGGGGACTATGTCCTACCTCATAGATAACCAAAAGTGGGTCAATGCAAACAAAAAGTGCATGGCCTTTATAAAGAATACAATTGAGAGCGCCATTGTGGGCTCCATTGCAGAGTGCACTTCCGCAGGGGAGTTGCTTTCAAAGATAAAGAGCCAGTGAACTGGCTCTTCAAAGATATATGCCACCCAGGTGTTAGAGCAACTGGTGACAGAACGCTACACAGGTGGTAGTCATGGAATAAGAGAGCACATCCACAGGATGAGCAATATGGCAGCAAAGCTCAAGCCCATGGATGTGGATCTGGAGATCAAACCAGTGCTCCTGGTCCACCTTGTCATGGCTTCACTGCCGAAGGAGTTTGAAGCTTTTGTTGTGAACTACAATATGTCACCTGGAACATGGGACATTGAAAAGACAATAGCAATGTGTGTCCAAGAAGAGGATAGACTCAAAGCCTCACATGGTGGTACACTCAACTATGTGCAGGGTCACAAGAGAAAGAATTACAATCAAAACAACAAAAGTTCTCCTTCAAAGCCACAAGGAAAAGCTTCCTATCAGCATCAGCGTCAGCAACAGCCTTTCTCAGTGGACAAAGACACTTGTCTCCACTGTAAGAAGACCGGGCATTACAAGAAAGACTGTCCTGATTGGCTAAAGTCAATCATGGCAAAAAGAGGTAACAATATAGTTTCATTTGTAAATGAATCCCTGTATGCACAGTTTTCAAAATCCACTTGGTGGATTGACTCAGGAGCAACTGTACATGTTGCAAATTCTTTACAGGGATTCCATTCGACGCAGACTACGCTAAGAAGCGAAAGACGCATTGAAGTGGCGAATGGAGTTGAAGCAGAAGTTGAAGCTGTAGGTGATATCTCCTTGGAGTTAGCTGATGGATTCAATCTTCTACTTAGAGATGTTTTATTTGTTCCATCATGTCATAGAAACTTAATAAGTGTTTCTTGTTTAGACAAAGATAATTATGAATGTTATTTTGGACATGGCAAGTGTGCCATTTGGTTAAATAATGCTTATGTGGGTGATGCTTTACTACATGATGACCTTTATTTGTTATCACTTCGTGAAAAAGTTTATTCCGTTTGCAATGTGAAAGAACATGTTTCCGCGTCGAATAAAGAACAAAAGAAAAGAAAAAGAACATTCGACTCATCGAAATTATGGCACTGTCGCTTGGGCCATATTTCGAAGGGGAGAATAGAAAGATTAGTCAAAAGTGAAATTCTTCCTCCGTTAGAATTTTCAGACTTAGAACAATGCATAGATTGCGTTAAAGGAAAGTACATAAAATAAATCAAAAAAGGTGCAATCCATAGCACGGGCACACTAGAAATCATTCACACTGATATTTGTGGACCATTTCCGGTGAAAAGTGTGGATGGATATGACTCGTTCATAACATTCACAGATGATTACTCTCGCTATGGTTATATTTATCCAATCAAAGAAAGATCGGAAGCGTTGGATAAATTTAAAATATTCAAAGCTGAAGTTGAAAATCAGCACGATAAAAGAATAAAGATAGTAAGGTCCGACCGTGGGGGAGAGTACTACGGTCGACACACTCCATATGGCCAAGTCCCTGGACCTTTTGCAAAGTTCTTGCAGGAGACTGGCATAGTAGCCCAGTATTCAATGTCGGGCGAGCCTCAGCAAAATGGAGTAGCTGAAAGGCGCAACCGCACCCTTATGGATATGGTGCGCAGCATGATGAGTTATTCCAACTTGCCATTGGGATTATGGATGGAGGCGCTCAAAACCGCCATTCACATTCTCAATAGAGTACCAAGCAAGTCGGTGCCCAAAACACCGTACGAGCTATGGACAGGAAGGATGCCCTCAGTACAACACTTCAGGGTGTGGGGGTGCCCTGCTGAGGCCAAAATGTTTAATCCAAACATTGCAAAGTTAGATCCCAAAACAGTAAGTTGCCACTTCATTGGCTATCCAGACAGATCAAAAGGTTTTCGTTTCTACTGCCTTGACAGATATACAAAGTTTGTAGAAACGAGACATGCAGTCTTCTTAGAGGACGAAATGATGAGGGGGAGCTTGGTAGCTCGGAAAATTGATCTTGAGGAGAAGAGGGTACATGCACCTAATCCGATGATTCGGGAGCCATTTTTCTCACTACCAGTTGCAACTCCACCCATGACAGCTATGAGGGAAGACCCGGAACCTGTCCGTCAGGAGCCGACTGAACCCATTGTTGAGCATGAAAGGGAGGTGCAATAGCAAATTTTAGAAGAAGTGCCAGAAGTTGAGGCACAAAATGTGCCAGAAACTGAGGCCCTTAGAAGGTCTACAAGACCAAGAAAGTCAGCTATTTCTACTGACTTTAAAGTTTATAACACAGAAATGGTTCATATGGAAAAAGATCCCACCTCATATGAAGAAGCCATGAGAAGCCCTCATTCATCGAAGTGGATGAAGGCAATGGAAGACGAGATGAAATCGATGAGTTCCAAAGATGTTTGGGACTTAGAGGAAATTCCCAAAGGAGCCAAAACAGTAGGCTGTAAATGGGTCTACAAAATTAAGTATGACTCTAAAGGGAATATAGAAAAGTATAAAGCACGACTCGTGGCAAAAGGATTTACCCAAAGAGAACGGATAGATTACAATGAGACATTTTCTCCAGTCTCATGTAAGGATTCCTTCAGAATCATAATGGCATTAGTTGCTCATTTTGATTTAGAGTTACATCAAATGGATGTTAAGACGGCATTTCTGAATGGTGATTTAAAAGAAAATGTCTACATGAAACAACCCAAGGGTTTTATCATGGAAGGCAAGGAAAATATGGGATGCTGCCTGAAGAAATCCATTTATGGATTAAGACAAGCCTCTCGGCAATGGTATCTAAAGTTTAATCAAACGATTAAAAGTTTTGGATTTAAAGAAAATATTGAGGATAATTGCATTTATGAAATGTTTAAAAATGAGAAATATATTTTCCTAATCTTGTATGTGGATGATATCCTGCTTGCTAGTAGTGATGTTAGTCTACTACAAGAAATAAAGAAATACTTATCCTCAAATTTTGACATAACAGATCTTGGTGAAGCATCATATGTTTTGGGCATAGAAATTCATCGAGATAGGAACAATGGAGTCTTAGGACTATCTCAAAAGGCATATTTAGAGAAGGTTCTTAGAAAGTATAATATGCATGCGAGTAAAGCCACACCTGCTCCAATAGTCAAGGGCGACAGTTTTGGGAAATTCCAATGTGTCCCAAGAACGAGTATGAGATCGATCAAATGAAAGCAGTACCATATGCTTCGGCAGTTGGCAGCTTACAGTATGCACAAGTGTGCACTCGCCCTGACTTAGCTTTTATCACCGGGGTACTCGGTAGATATCAAGAGAATCCAGGCCTAGAGCACTGGAAGATGGTAAAGAAAGCATTGCGTTATGCGCAAGGCACGAAGGACTACATGCTAATATACAGGAGAAGTGATTCCCTAGAGATAAAAGGGTATTCAGACGCAGATTTTGCGGGGGACAGAGATGATAGAAAATCCACGTCAGGATACATATTCACCCTCGCTGGGGGAGCTATTTCGTGGAAAAGCTCCAAACAGTCGATAGTTGCGTCATCCACGATGTATGCAGAATTCATAGCATGCTTCGAAGCCACGGGGCAGGTGATATGGCTAAAGAAATTTGTACCCGACTTGAAAGTGGTAGATTGTATTCACAAACCACTAAAGATGTACTGCGACAACCAGCCCGCGGTATTTTACGCTCACAACAACAAGTCGAGTAATGCTGCCAAAACAATAGAGATAAGGTATTATGTTGTGAAAGATAAAATCCAGGATCAAACTATAAGTCTCGAGCATATAAGGACAAAGGATATGCTTGCGGATCCGCTAACGAAAGGCTTAGCACCCAATGTGTTCAAGGAACACTTAGCCGGCATGGGTTTAAGGGAAAGCCTTATGATTCCTGGATAGGCCCAAAAGGAACAGAATTTGTTTCTGAACATAACGCATGTTGTAGCTGTATGATTCTAACGGCAATTAAGTCGTGACGATGAAACATGCTCTATGTACCAATATGTGATGAAACAAATAAACTAGAAAGTATAAAGTTAAAAGTAAAGTTGAGATCAAGGGGGAGAATGTTAGGTTGATCTCTCTCCCGTTCGAACCCAACGGGTCGAACAGGCCCCTGACGCGCGCCCTGATCGGGGGCGCCCAACCAAACCATGGTTGGTGGGCCCCTATGACCCGCGCTATATAAACAGAGGTGGGGGCCGGGGCACGACTTACGAGGTTAATCGCTGCCACAATCCCCACCTACAATCCCTACCGATCTAGGGTTAGCGCGGTGCTCACGGGAAGCTCCACCACCTCGCCCACTCTCCGCCATCGCCGTGCGCCCCAGCACCACGATGGTCTCCGGCTCGAGTTCATCCAACATAGGGAATCAGTTAAGCTAAGTATCATAAAGGTTCTTCTCCCGTGAACATGTTTGTGCGAAAATAGTGTAAAACCTAATTTAATTTTTCCCATAATTTACAGGGGAGCGCTGAGGGTTATGTAAATCAGTACCTCTCTTGGTAAACATAGGGAATCAGTTAAGCTAAGTAGCATTGTAGCAACAGCATAATCAGAGGACAGTACATAAAAAAGAGATCGCTCCATCAATCGGCACATGCAATCAATCAGTTAGTACAAAAAGGGACAAAGCAACCAAAACTCTGCGTACCTGGGTTAGTGGATAACTCAGGGATGGAGGGGAACTCGTCCTCGGAGAAGAACCTCTTGGCGCAGCGGTCCAGCCAACAGAACTATTCATGCCTGCTGCGAGACTTCAGTTCTATTGGGAAACAGCAACACCACATCAATTAGAATCTTTTGGTACGAAAATTCTGGTAATCAAAGAACAGAGTGTTGTCTTTCTGTTGATAGTACCTATCACCAACACAAAACACATGCTCCCCTTTTCTTTACCAATGAGCACTTGCCTGCTTTCAATATAAGATAGGAAATGGCTTTGCTGCTCCCTGAAGATCGACTTACAATTTCACAGGCAACCTGGATCGCATTGAAAACAAGAAAAGAAAATGTTGGATGTTCTAATTTGCTGAACTGGGATAGCATCCCATGACCCCCATGCAAATTTCTTGTAATGCGACTGGCCTTAACCAACATGATACCTCTGACAGAATCAAATTGTTGTCCTTAACAGATACCAACAACGACAATCCTAGCGGCAAACTGGTTTTCATGATTTGACAGAATCTCCATGATGCCCCTGTTCCCACATCCCCAAAACCTCAAAGGTATGTGTATTAATTGTTATAGCTGCAGAACTCCATGGTAATAAATTCATTTCCAACTAGTGTGAGTGTCAACCCTGTTTTTTGACGCACAAGGAGAGGGCAAAATGGAGTAAATAACAGGGCCAGTGTAGATGCATGATCAAGCTATCTGATAACAAAATACCATTTGATTAACAAGCAGAGTAGATAAAAGAATGTGTTGACATCTCCTTGAGAAATGTAGATGAAATCATGTACTAGCACAGTAGGTGATAATAAGAACATAATAGTATTATCTCAATAAGGTTCAGAAACCATGGAACCACAAGCGCAATATCAGATAACAAAGACCTGAAACCACAAGCTACCATTGCCTAAAAACCTGAGCATTTTATCACCTCTGATTCCAACGCACGTCCTGGTTAATAGGCACAGTTAGAGATGCAATGAACTGATAAAACAGGGGCGAAATGAGGCTAATTTTTGCATCTCGGTTGTTAACTAGGTAGAGCCACGGATACACCAAGAGAGGTACCCAGATTAGTACATGAGCCTAGAAACCATGTTTCACCATTGCTACAACACTCAGAGGCATGCATATCCATCACTTGGCTAATGTGTAGGGGACATAGCCATGAGCTCGACCATAAGAGAAGGGCAGCTCGCGATCAGATGCTGGAAGCCGTCGGTGGCCACGACTTCCCTCAGATTTGGTGGAGCGGCGAGAAAATCGAAGCAGGCCTTCTTCAGCCCCTCACAGCGGTGCTGCTCGGCCAGCGTCAGGATGGTTGCTGCCGTGCCGATGTCGATGTACTCGCACAGCTTCTGCTCGCAGATCAGCTTTAGCCGCCCCATGCCATACCTGTCCGCAGCAACGAGCAGATGCTGGCATACGACTGCGTCTTCCTTGAACGTCTCCGGCAGCAAGCCGGCGTATGTGAAACGGAGCAACGCCTTGAACACCTCCGCGTCCATGTCTTCCACGCGCACGACGCCGGCATTACCCTCCTTCATGGGTCCAAAGAGTTGGGCGGCAAACACCGGAGAGCAGGCCGCGAGCACGCACCGGTGTGCCGCGACGGTCTCGCCGCCGACCTCAAACACCACGTCGGCGCCCATCCCGGTGTCGAGGAGCCTGCCAAGGTTCTCACGCAGGTCACATGGGGGCACAGAGACCAAGGCCGCCATGCCGGCCGCGGCGCGGTAACCATGGACGACAACGATATCGCACCGGACGGTGAACGAATCGTTGGTGAGATACTTTGAGCTCTCCAGCTCCACCCTCCTGACGAACTTGGAGTACTCCCAGCCCTTCCGGGGAGCGAACTCGTCGACCGGTGCCGACGCCATCGACGCGGCTTGCTCCGCCTCCTCCTCCTTGGTAACGAGGCAGATGTCGTACTGGGCCTTCACCGGCGCCGGGCCATCTTCCTCTAGTATCAGGGAGAGGGACACGTAGTCCGCGACCTCCGGGCGCACGCCGCCGGGGTAGTAGTCGATCCGCCAGCGATGGCCGCCGATGATGAAAGGGTGAGACTTGACGCGCTCTCCGGTGGGTATGTCCTTGGTGCGGGAGTAGCCGTGGATGGTGAGAAGGTGGTGCCCGCTGGTCGTGTCGGCCACGATGGCGGACCTCGACGGCAACCCGCCGGCGACGGAGGACGCCATGGCCGAGCTGCTCCGCGGAATTGTGAGCTCGCAGCTCTCGTAGATGAAACGGGGGCGTTGGTTGCTGTAGATTTGGGCGAGGGTTTTCTTGCGGTGTGAAAGGGGAAAGGGGGACGGCCGGACGGAGGAAGGAGATGGAGCTGATGGCTTACTCTGGAAGACTCGCCGCCGGGGCCCACATGGCTTCGTCTGCAAGTCTTCTAAGGGTAAATCTCAAACGACACCCTCAATTTTCTCCTTAAAATGCAAATACACCATTGCATTTGGCATACAAATATAATATAATTATTCTAAACTTATTAATAAATCATCATAGTTCTAGCCATGGAAGACACCTACTTCGAGGACACATCAGAGCCGGCATCGTCGGTGTTGGCTGAAGCGGCGACTGGCACGGCTCGGGTTGGAGCGTCGGCGATTTCCTCTTTGACATAGAAGCAGGGTGTCACCGCTGCTAATCCTAACCACCTTCTTCTGCTAGGCGGCCTGATTGAGGGCGTCATGGGCTTTGCAACTCGCGCCCTTGGCTCGTGTTGTGTGCCAGGCGGCGAGCGCCTCCTCCTTCATTGCACAGTTTTTTTTGGAACGAAGACGCTAGACGCGTCCGGCTTTAAATTAATAAAGCCCTCAGGCACCAGTTTAGTAAGATATAACCCGGAAAAGCAGCAAACAAGTTCAG
This sequence comes from Aegilops tauschii subsp. strangulata, assembly GCF_002575655.3. Classification (NCBI taxonomy): domain Eukaryota; kingdom Viridiplantae; phylum Streptophyta; class Magnoliopsida; order Poales; family Poaceae; genus Aegilops; species Aegilops tauschii. Next base: position 472,747,381 of record NC_053040.3, on the reverse strand, counting down.
TCCAAGATGACGACAAAAACAGAACAAAGGTTCCACGCGAAGGCACCATTACACCATCCAAATCATCCAACGCAGAAGACCTATCTAACATGAAACATCCACCGAAGGCTCCAAAAGCATCATCGAGTCGTCGTGTCTTGTCTAGCCATCACCTGGATAGTCTTGATGCGCGCCATGGCCTCCGACATGCGCTCAGCATCGCGCTCCTTCCCCAGCGGAGTCCACGTCTGTAAGAAAAGGTGACATTTGAAGATCACATCCGCAGGGTGGTTAGGAAATTTTTTCTCAATCGTAATTTTATTGCGCGTCGTCCAAATAGCCCATAGTAGCGCCCCTACGCAACGCCAAGCGATTCTACTACTGGTCCCTCTCGTGGTTTTAAGGATGGCAATCAAGTCGTTCCCCGAGGCTGGGTTCCAGTTCGAGTGGAAGGCTTCCCTAACTGCACTTCACGCGAACCTGGCTAGGTGGCATCTAAAAAAGACGTGGTTAGCATCTTCACCTAGACCGCACACAGTGCAGGTACCGTCAGCCGGACCGTTACGTTTTGCCACATTATTCGACGTGGGTAGCCTATTCCTGAGCATTTGCCACATGAAGATTTTAATTTTCAAGGGCAGACCTGCCTTCCAGAGCCCCTAGCTATATCAAGCGCTGTCCCTTCAGTAAGCTTGTTGTATAAAGATTTAACCGAGAATTTCTGGGACGCTGTCAAGCTCCAATCGACCAAATCTTCGCCCGGCCCTAAACGGTTGTCACCAATTTGATGCACTAGGTCGTCCCATGCCTCCCGTTCGGCGTTGGAAAGGGCCCTCATGAAATGGATCGCTGGAGGGTCAGTACGGGCTGCCTCTCCCACTAAGATGTTGGTGTCAGTGGCGATCCGAAAAAGATTGGGGTGACTTTGCCAAAGGGGAGAGGCTCCCAGCCAATGATCCAGCCCAAAGCGAGTGGAATTTCCATTTTGGATCTGGAATTTGGCCCCGATAGCAAAAGCTGGTCGGACCGCTTGGATCCCTTTCCAAAACACGGAGCCGTTGGCCGGGGCACTGAAAGGATTCCCATTTGCGAAATACTTAGCCTTTAGCAGCTGAGCCCAGAGACTCGTCTCGTTCTGGGCAAGCCGCCACCACCATTTGGACAGTAGGGCTACGTTCATAAGTTTGGAGTTTAGGATCCCCAAACCTCCGAATTTTTTTGGCCTACAGACAGCAGCCCACTTTACCAGGTGATATTTCCGTTTGATGCCAGTTCCTTCCCAAAAGAACCGGGATCACGGTGTATCTAGCTTAGCATGCACGCCATCAGCTAATAAGAACATCCCCATTGTGAATAGGGGCAGGGAAGAGAGGCTCGAGTTAGTTAAAATGAGCCTTGCCGCAGAAGACATAAAACGCCCTCGCCACGGGCTTACCCTATTGGCCACCTTCCCATACAGCGGCTCCCACTCTGAAATCGATAGTTTGCGATGGGATATAGGAAGCCCCAGATACTTTATTGGAAAGCTCCCAAGCTTGCAATTAAGTAGATTTGCGGCACGCCAACTTTGATGGTCGTCCATCCCCATGGTGATGACCTCGCTTTTAAGAAAGTTTATTTTGAGTCCGGACAGGATCTCAAAGGCTAATAACAAAAGCTTAATCGAGGCGATACTATGGTCGTCGGGCTTAAACAAAAGCAAGGTATCGTCTGCATATTGTAAATGGGTCACACCACCCGGGATGAGGTGTGGAACGAGACCCTTAACATGACCAGCCTCGCTGGCCTTGGACAACATAGCTGCCAAAGCGTCTGCCACAAAGTTAAAGACGAGTGGGGAGATGGGATCGCCCTGTCTTAACCCTTTCCTATTACAGAAAAACTTCCCCATTTCGCCATTGACAATAACCGAGGTGTTGCCACTCGAGATCAGATGCATGATCCGGTGTACGAAACCCGCCTCAAATCCCTTTTTGAGGAGGACTTCCCGCACAAACTCCCAGTTTACGCGGTCGTACGCTTTTTCAAAGTCGAGCTTTAGGATAACGCCCTGTCCACGTGTACGTTTTAACTCGTGGATAATCTCCATGAGCGCAATAGGCCCTTCAAGAATGTTTCTACCCTTAAGGAAAGCGGTCTAGCTCTTATGGATTACTCGTTGGGCAACCGGCGCTAACCTAGAGGCGAAGGCTTTGGCACATAACTTGAAGGGAACATTTAGGAGCGTGATCGGACGGAACAACTTGATTGTATCCGCCCCTTTGACCTTGGGAATCAGACAGATCGCCCCATAATTAAGTCTCGAGAGGTCAACCGTACCGAGGGCGAAGCCATTAATAATAGCTTGGAAAAGGTCTCTAAGGAAAGGCCAAAACCTTTTGAAGAACTCTACCGGCCAGCCATCCGGGCCTGGAGCCGTGTCGTTCTTCATGCCCGCAAGCGCTAGGTCAATCTCTTGTGGCGTAAAGGACAACATGAGTGCGTCGTTTTCCTGTTGAGACACCCTCTCCTCCGGGCCCCATAAGTCTTCCCTAAGACTTAAACCTTTCTCTTCGGCTGTTCCCAACAGCTCGACAAAGAAATCGAAGATGTGCTTAACGATTTCAGAATGGGACACCAGAGTCCCATGCTCCGACTGTAGTCTTAGGATGGTACTCTTGTGTTTACGGCCATTGGCGTACGCGTGGAAGTAGCCGGTGTTGGCGTCACCTTTCACGACCCACTTGACTCCGCCCCTACGTCGCCAGTATTCCTCCTCTGCTCTAAGGATAACCAAGACCTGGTTTTCCAGAGAGTAGCGGTGCTCCCATTCGTCGCCAGAGAAAGGTCTGGCATCCGCCTGCGCGTCTATACTCGCGATTTCTTCCACGATGCGTTCCCTTTCCCTTTTGGACTCGCTGCCGTGGTTGGCCCCCCATCCCCTGAGGAAAGCCCGCAAAGCCGCAGCCGCAGAGGACCAGAACTCTACTGGTCCTCTTTGGCACCCCACCTGGTCTCCAATCAAGGCCCAACGAGTCGTGGCCAATTGACAGAAGCCCTCGTGTTCGAACCACGCCGTCTCGAAGAAAAATCTATGGCTGCGACGCCTACTGTCCTCCCCTGACGACAGAATTAGAGGGACATGATCTGAACCAATGCGCGTCTCGGCCACTAAGGTACAGAGGGGGAACAGGGCCTCCCAATCGCTTGAACAAAAAACACGGTCGAGAACACAACGCACTGGAACCCGCTGTTTGTTAGTCCAAGTGTATCTTGCACCTGTCCGCGCAATTTCCCTAAGAGCCGCGGCCGCAATAGCATTGTTGAAAAGGGACACCCTAGCCCAGTCAATGTTGCTATTGCTCTTGTCCGCCCCCGAGCGGATTAAGTTAAAGTCCCCGCCCACAACGACGGGCAAGTTGGCCGCTCGCTTGGCCCCGACCAAGGTTGTGATTTCCCCCAAGAAATCTGCAGACCTCGCGTGGTCCGCCGGCCCGTAGACACTGACAATCACCCAAGTAGCCATGGATACCCGGTGACGAACAGTGGCTGCAATATAGAACAAACCCGGCTCCCACGCAATAACATCACAAATATCTCTATTACAACCCATCAGCTGACCTCCAGAATGCCCCATGGAAGGGGTCCAAAACCAATCAAAACGCTGCAAAGGATCATACGCCACTAAATCTCTAAACGTGAAATCTGCCTTAATAGTCTCTTGGAGCGCTACAAAATCTATGTGTTCTTTAGACATATACTCTCTGAGCTGCGTACGCCGCCCCCCATGGCCGCATCCGCGAATATTCCAGAAGATGTATCTCATCAGATAACCCGATTACGCAGGCGAACTCCACGAGAGCTCACCGCCTTGGCCACACGCTTCCTTGCCGGCGCACGGCTGGAAGAAGGCAAGTCCGAGGCCACCCCGGCCTCGTCTTCCTCGGTGGGCAAATCTACTGCACCAGCCCCTACTGGTACCGCAGCCTGACCGTCTGCGGGCTGCACAGCCGCACAACGGGCGGCAGCAGCCGCAAGAGCGGCCTGAGCATCTTCACGCGCGCGAACTAAGGGAATGATATCCAAAGGCGAGGAATCTAGTGCAACGCCACTATCGTGAAGAATCTCAGCTAGATGGACGTCAGAGAAGGCATTTAAGATCTTGTAAGAGGGGGTAGGGTTACCTGTCACGTCCATGTTCTTGTCAGCAGCACGGAGCTTGGCGCTTTCCAACGAGGACAAGTCCCCGAGCTTGGCCTTGGCGCGCGCTAGGAGCCCGGGTCGCCACCGGAGTCTCCCTCGAACGCTTGGCCTTGGTCGCCGGCCCTGACGCCTCCAGAGCCGCTCCTAGCTCTCCTCCCAGCGCAACGATCGCACCCGCCGCCTCCTTGGTCACCGTCTTGTTCCCTGGCTTCCTCCCTGCTGTCTTCTTGGCCTGCCGCCCGGAGCCGCTCAACATCCTCTTGCCCGAGGCCGGGGTAAGGTCAGTAACCTCGCATCCAGACCCCGAGCCCCCTACGCGCGCTGGAGAGGCAGTCAAAGGGTCTGACTCCTTAGACACCAGCGGCAAGGGCACAGGCTTGGTTGGAACTTGCAAGTTGGAGCCGTACTGGTCGAAGGACTAATCCAGGGAGCGGGCGAGGGGGGGGGGAACTAACAGCAGTGTCTTGAGTAGCGAGCACACCCAACTTTTCTCAAGTCTCCGTGTCAATGGAAGTATCTGGAATGCTCTCTTCGGGCTCCTCAGTCAGCTCGCCCATCGCCACATCTTGGCCAGCCGGGGCCGCTCCCGCGCCCGGCGCCACCTGCTGGGGCACCCCAGCCCCAGAATTGCCCGTTGTCGCACCCTTAACAACTTGCTTGGAGGGAATCACCGCGGCTGTCCCGGGCTTGAGCTTGAGCTGCCCGCCCGTACCATGCTGGCTTTCTGAAAGGGGGGCGGATGGGCCCGCCCCAGACGCACCACTTCCGTCCCCCAGCCTCCGCGGCAGCCGCTCCACCTCCACCTTGATCTAGTACCCTTCTTGATTAAACCACACCTCGACCGTGCCGTTAAGTTTAGCCAGCGACTTGCAAGCCAGTTTCATCCTCACAGGCCCCAACTTTATGAGGGAAAGCTCGTCGACCACGATCGGGCGTCCCAGCATCTTAAAAGCCTCCTTGATTCGCTCAATCTTGCGGTGTTTCTCAGGGATCCCGTAGAGCCGCACCCAAGCTTCTGGCATCACCATCGGGGGGATCACCTCTTGCTCCACATCACGCACCCTAGCAATGATATCGTTGATAGAAAGGAAAAGCTTGCCACTAGTCCGAGCCATATGCAGGAGATCCGCTGAAGGGAACACCACCATGAAATCGTCCACTCCTACTTGGGTGACTTGCCAGTCCCAGTCCCCCGTGACCATGTGGTTGAGCTCCTGGATAAGAATCCGCAGGCTCAGACGTCCAGGCTCAGCCGAGAGGATGGCGGCGTTGCCAACAGAGAGCTGCCGTGGACCCTCGGATTCCTCCTCCTCTTCGAACTGCAGACAAAAGAAACCTTCCCCAGAAATTGCGCTACCCATGATCTGCAAACAAGGCTGCCGACCCCTCGTCGGGCAGTGCGCAGATGCGTGTCCCTCCTCCTTGCACAGCACACACAAGGGCTTGAACTTGCACTGCGACTGGAAATGACCAAGTCGCCCGCACTTGAAGCATTCCACCTCCGGGGCCTTCGGCACATCCTCCACTGGAATGGGTTCGTCCACCGTACCCTTCGATCCAGGGAGGAGCGGCACCGTCAGGGGGGCGGAAGCCGCCCTGGGCCTCTTAGCCAGTGGATCCCCATGGCCACCACCACAGTTAGGGTGATCCATTGGCTTCCGCTCCAACTCCCGCCGACGCGCCATCTCCTTCTTCTTCTTCTTTCTCTCCTGCTGCTGGATCCACCAGGGGGGAGGAGGACCCCAATCCCCCTCGCGCCCCACTTGCTCTTGGTAGCGGTCGGATCTACCACTTTGCCTCGCGCGCATCTCCTTCGACGCCTTCTCCCGCAGGTCTCTCTCCCGCCGCCGCTCCCCATCCAGGTCCTGGGCCTCCATCGGCCTCTTCTCCATGCGCCGATCGCTCATCACCGCCGCTGCAAATGAAATGGGAAGCGAAGGAGGGGGGTGGGGCGAATGGATCTGGCGAGGTGAGCAAGGCGCCGCACCTCGTTTCTGGTTGCGGGAAACCCTAGCGAGGGGGCGAGACAGCCGCGCCGCAGCCATAAATATGTGCCGTGGCTGGGCCTAGACCTAGGAAACGCTGGCGCGGGCCTATCCGGGCCAGTCGGCCCAGTTGTAACCAGGTCACCGCCCGCAGGCTGATGTGTGGGCCCCACTAGGCAAGACACACCCTCGCCGCCCGTCCCAGGCACGGGGCCGGCCCACGGCCCACTAGCCCGACCACGGCCCCAGGCCCAGCAGTGCCAACCCTAGCCTGCGAGGAAACAGAGCCATCGTCCTCCGCCAACAGCCCTGCCGCCGCCTCCTCCGCCTCTGTCACCTGACCGGCGGCCACCTGCGACGGCAGGCGCGGCCACTCAGCCTCCGAGGCCACTGGAGCGAGCATCGCGGACGCCGCCCTCGACCTGATCTTCCGCGCGGCATCTCCAGGAGACGCCCCCCTGACCGGGGTCCGCGAGGGCTGCCAGGCCCGAACAGCGACGGCGCGCGGTCCCCGGCCGCCCGGAGCGAAACGACGACGCGCCCCAGCGGCGCCGCTCCCCTCGGTTTGCGCGTAGGCGACGAAATCACCAAACGACGGGCCCTCAGGCACCGGCCGCCCTGCCTCCGACTCCAGATCCACGCCGTCCGCATCCTCCGGCTCCTCTCCTGCCAACGCCCAGAACCTACCTCCTACTGACGCCACCACCGAGCCCACCGCCGCGTCCCGCCGCGACCAAGCCGGGGAGGAGCCAGCACCACTCCTAACCACCTCCCAGCCCTCGCCGGCCGGAGCCCTGGGCGACCGGGGCAAGGCGCCCGAGCCGTCTCCAGGAGGAGCGCCTAACGGTCTACTCATGTCGCTCCCCACTTCTTGCTCCTTCCACGAATGACACGGTACGAACCTGCAAAACCAGTTCTCCAGATCACGCCCAATCTTCATTGCACAGTTGGCGAGATGAGCGGCACACTCCTCCACGTACGCTTGCTTGGAGGAGAAGCGGTGAGTCTGGCCCTTCTTGGCATGGGGCGGTGTGTGCTTCCTCTTCATTGACGGCGGCGGTAGCATGAACACAATCTACGCATCGGAGAGGGGCACGCAATGGCTGGAGCACGTTGTGGTGCTGGCGATGAGGAAGTAGAGCATCTAAGGTGGAGGGATCGCTGCTAAGGAGTCACCAACTCGCCACGGCTTGTGCAGGGTGAGGTGGGGGCGCGTCGAGGGGAGGTTTGCGACAACTTAAAATGTAGAGATAAGGGTAGGAGGAAGCACTGGGAAGTGGAGGCGGCCGGTGAAAAACCAAGGCATCTGTCGATCAAAATGAATGGGTCCAGGCTGTCATAGTTTGAAACATAGAGTACATCCAGGCTCCCCTACTCCGCCCATCGATTTGGGGTCAATCGTGGACGCCCCACCCAAATTAAGGGCCCATGTTTCGAACCGTCCAATTCAAACATTTGAGGACAAAGTAGGGGTCCACGTTGGAGATGACCTAATGGCTGGAACGAATTTCTAAGCAAATGCATATGAAAAAGTTTCAGATACTTTTTTTGAAACAATCATAAAATTTGAGGATATGAAGACGCATACATGTGACCATTTTTTAGCCAGGAAAAGTACAGCATAACTTGTTCTGCAGAAGTTATATTTAAGTTCTAAATTTTCACATGTTGCGCGTTGCCATTCATGATTTTTCTCACAAAATTTCAGATCCTACATACGAACTTTGGCCGAAGCTACAAGTATCTGGTTCATATGAACCCAAGATGGTTGGTTTTCCGTATAAATTCTGGCCTCCCGTGGTGAAGGACCAGACCATGGTAAAGCCCGCATCAGTGATCCCGTAAACAAGTCCCAAGTCTGTTTTCAAAGTCTGGAAACTGTAACAGGATTCACTCTACAATGACACTGCATGCAATAATTAATCCCCTCAAACCAGAAAGAAAAATGGACTAAAGTGACGCTGAATTGCACTATTAACAAAACTAGTAAGATTTGGGCATGTGTGTAGACAGGCACACAAGAGCTCAAACGCTGAGCTCCCACTCTATTCTGTCACACGCTCTATTGGCTATGGACACTTGTTTCCAGCAGACAGAGAGAGCTTCTTGCGTCCTCGTCTGCTCAAATCCGCATTCGCCGTTCACTTAGTCGATGGGCACTTCCACCTCCATCTTCAGGCCAGGGTGGTCGATGATCTGAAACCGCGTCACAAAGTAGTTTAGTTTCGCTTTAGGTCCAGCAGTACGGAACAAGAGCAATATAGAACTGTAAAATCAGTTCATAGATGAGTACTAGTAGTAGACACACTGGATTTGCTATGCTTTTCCTTATTCAGATGAATATGCCACAGCATGATAAGAATGGAAAACAAGGTTTAGCTGTGTACCGTCACGAAATCTTCTAATGCTAGCGTGGAATCCTGTGTGTACCCGGCTTCTTCCAACACCTTTGTTAGTACTTGCTGAAACGCATCAGCTCAAATAGTGTTAGTACTTGTAGATGAGATTATAAATAGTGCTGTAAATAAGCTTGAAAAGAATATTATGCATCAAGTTCAAAACGATAGCAAAACTATTCACTGCAAATGGTCAGAGAGGGCACTAATTACAGGCTATGTCTTGTGGATCTACAAAAATCATGAAATCTGGCTACTGAGCTCTTAGATGCACAAAGATTGGTTCCACACAAAGCTATATTTTCTAGCTAATGCTCTTTATATTTACGAACAGAGGGAGTAGTAAATATCAACATAGGAATTTGCACTGCAAAGCATACTACTCTGAACATTACTGCAATGAAGAAACCTACAATTTAGTGTCAGGGTTCCCTTCACTTTGGAAACAAGTTATGCACAATTGATGTGTTTATGATGGCAGGGTACTAATTATTTGAAAAGGAAACAAGGAAAGAACCACATTTGTTCTTGTTGATTTAGTTAGTGTACTTGCAAGTGAATGTAATATGCAATCAAATGCAGGATTGAATCAAATGAGAACCTCTCTTTGTTGCTCTGACATGGATGAGCCCGTTAGGTCCCGTAAAACCTCTACCAGGTCCTTGAAGGATACTTTCCCCTTGCCATCAATGTCATACACCTTAAATATCACTGTTCAATGAAACACAAACTAAATCAACACCAGACCAGCAAATTAGTCATCATAAGGATCAGAGAGACCCAAACCAACATATACTCCTTTCAAGATAGACAGCAAAAAGAGGAAAAGAAACGTGATGAGCATTACACTCAATCTTTTGCTGAAGGCTGGCCCTTGCGCTGAAGGTAGAGAGAAAAGAAACAAATTCCTTGAAGTTCAATCCATCAACCATACGTAACAACCTCTGCAGATAGAAGAAATGGAAGCTCAAAATCAGTCTCATGTCCATAGTTGACACTGCCGAATCTCCTAAATATAACTAAAACAGTCAAACTGAGTAAAGAAAGTCAACAGGCTATGTTATTTGGCAAAAGCATTATACCAGTCTTTGAACTTTGATAAGCCTTTGTTTACTGAAAAATATGGTTCCATTGGTATCCAAAATCAAAGATAGCTAGGGCTTTTTCCAAGCAGATGTGGAAGATGCTTGGCTTCATAGAGATATTCAGGTTTCACATGTGTTAAACCGTGGTAAAACTCCCTATGCCGATCGATTGATTGCGTGCAGGTTCTGTGAGGCAACAGGCATAGCATTTTCAGATGCACGTAGCTCCTTGATTGAGTGGGGAACCCTGATCAGTTTTTCCCAATTATAACTTCTTGCTGAGGAATCCCAGTTATTATGCAAATCAGTATTAAGTGCATGTCTGGCGACAGAGCTGTAGACAATACTAGTAGGAAAATAGTAGTACAGGCAAGTGCTGTGTACAGTATAATCCAAGGACAGCGCATAAGAACAAGAAGGGTCTGCTTCGTGGGCACGCGCTAGTACTACAGCCAGTCAGTAAGTCAGTGAGTCATCTGGAGCTGGCACGACAGGGACAAAGCGAACAGGGGAACAAAATTCGGCGCCTCGACGACGAGAGGAGGAGGGGAGACGGACCTTGGAGAGCGGGTTGGTGGAGAACTCCGGGATGGAGAGGAACTCGTCCTCGGAGACGAACCCCTTGGCGCTGCGGTCGAGCTGGCAGAAGCGCTCGTACAGCGACACGATCTCCTGCTGCGAGACTTGGATTCGATTCGTTCGATTCAGGGGGGAGAAAACACTCAGACGCGTCAGAAATCGATCAAATCACCGCCAAATCGAAGGGGAAATTGACGGAGCAGGAAGAAATTGATGGCGAATCGCGGGCGCTCACATAGGTAGCTGCAGTGCTCCTGCACCTCCTCGATGTCGTACTGCGTCAGCATCGACGACGCGTTCCCCATCGCCGCCGTCCCCGGCCGATCCGCTCTCCCTCGCTGCGTCAGTCGAGGCCTAGTGGGGCGAGGAAGGGGACTGCGGAAGCGGAAGCCGATTTATCTAGGAATTGGAGCAGGGGATCGGTCCGGCCTGGTTGGAGTGGTTGATTTGGGACTTGGAGTTGGAGGGAGGCGTGCGGAGCAGGGAGGGAGTATATATCGGCCGCATATATGTCCGTCACCTATACCGATCTTCTTGAGTCTCCGAGGGGGATCGGATCGGTGGTGCCGCTGCCGGTGATCTCGTCAAGATCGCCAGGCAACGCCGCCCGATGGCGACCCGGACCGGACCGGGACCGCCGCCCATTTACGAGCTTCGGTGCCAACGCGGCCGTTGTCCTCGTGGTGGTCGCGTTTCCGTCACCGTCGGATCGGATCGGATGGCCCCTGCCTGTTGCGCTGCACGGCACGCCACTTGGGACCCGGCCCCGGTGCGGTGCGGTGCAGGCAAAGTGGGTGGGCGGTTCTCACTCCCGCGACTTTTTTCCCTCCTTCTGCCGCTATACTCCGGGCATCTCCAACGCTCTGCAAATTTGCTTTGTTATCTATCCGCGGACAGTCCATGAACACTCATGTTAGAGCAACTCCAATGGGGCGACCCATTTCGTCCGCCCGTGTCCGTTTGAGTCGGCGCGGACAAAAGTGGCGGCCCAACGCGCCGACCCAAACTCAAATCGTGTCCGCCTGGCGTCCGCGCCGCGCGTCTCCTCGCCGTCCGCCGCGTCCCTACCTGGCGGCCACCCAACCGCCACCGGTCGTCTTATTTATGACGACCACCGACAGCGGGCCCACGCGTCAGCCAGTGCGCGCGTCCTTTTTTAATCACGCGTGCGGCGGGGTCGGCCTCATCCACTTCTCCCGTCCACATCTGGCCCCCACCACTCCCTTTGCTTCCTCGCTGGCGACCGCAAACCCTAGTGCGCGCCATGGGCCTCTTCGGCAGCAGCAATGGCAAGGGCAAGGGCACCCCCGCCGCTCGTCATCCCGTGCTCCCCCTCCCCCTCCACCGCCGGCGCGTTTCCGCCCTGAACGCGGGCGCCTGCACATCCCGGTGCACCAAGCGCGGTGGCACTGGGAGTACAGGTAGCCCCTCCCCTACCCCGACGTGACGCTGCCGCACCGTTGGCATTTGGATCCAAACCGGATCCCGGTGCCGGCGGTTCCGCGGACCCAGCGGGCGCACGACGACGAGGTGCGCCGGCGCCGCGCGCTGCTCACGCCGGAGCAGCGTCGGCTGCCCGAGTACGCCGCCGACTCTCCTAACTGGGAGGCTTGGTTCGCCCTCGAACACGAGGAGCAACGGCGCTCGGGTGTCGACGCCGTCCCGCCGCCGTTCCCACCGCCGCCCCCGGAGGTAGAGCCGGAGGACATGGAGGCGGAGGCGGAGTACCAAGCCGCCCTCGAGGAGGCCCTACAGCACGCGCTAGAGGCTAGCCGCATCGAGGAGGACGCGCACTGGGATGGGCTGGAGCAAGCCCTTGCCCTGTCGCGGCAGGGGACTCCGTCCACACCCCGCTCTTCGTGCCGCCGCCTCCATCGTCGCCGCCCGTACAGCCCAAGCCGGAGCCGGAGCCATTGCGTAAGCGCTCCCCGCCTCCACCCACTTGGCCGAAGGAGGCCTACTCGTGGACGGGCCAGTACCGCGAGTGGGTGAGCGCGCCTCCCGTCCACTTCGCTGCGACGCCGGAGGAGGAGGAGGCCCACCTCGAGCGATGGAAAGAGCACTGGCTCCGCCAGGAGCAGGCCGACGGCGAGGAGCGGATGCGCTACGAGGCCATGCTCCAACGCGACGCGGAGGCGCTCCGGCTCGAGGAGGAGGAGGAGGAGCGCGCGCGGCTTGCCGCAATGCCGCCGCCCCAGCAGACGCCGGAGGAGGCTGCCTTGGCAGCGTACCAGGCGGCGTTCGGGTGGGCTGGCCCTGCTCCGGTCTTCATCGACCTCACCGACGACGGCGGCGTCGAGGGCAAGGGCAAGGCCGACGACGTCTAGGGCAGCGTGCGGGGCGGCAGCAGGCGGGCGCAGACTTTTTTAATGTTTATTAGATTTAGGTGGACTTTGGCCGGTTGACCGGCCACTTTATGTTTAATTATGTTTATTTCGTGTAACCTGTTTTTTTTTCACGCCAGCACATTTGGGTCGGCCTTCCCGTTGGGCGGTCAAGCCGACCCATTTTAAAATGCGGACGCGCACGTCCGCCTGGCCAACCCAAACGGACAAAAAGCGGACAAAGCGCGCGTCCGTTTGAGTCGCCCCGTTGGAGTTGCTCTTAGAGGCCGGCCTTGCTCGCATACATTTCCGGGATCAATAACTGCCGAACATTCAGAGTTTCTGGGCCTGGAGCCGAACGTGCTTAGACTGCTCACAGTGGGGAGTAACATAGAGTAGTAACTTGCCGATGTTACTAGTCTATGTTACTACCTCCATAGTGGGTAGTAACATATGAGTGGTATCATGAAAGAGTTCATTTATTAGGCTATAGACTCATTATGTCTTGAAATGTGTAATGTTACAGTAACTAGCTAAGTTACCACAAACCCCTCTCTCCTCATTAATTAGCTGCCACATAAGCAATCTTGTATTGAAATGTGTGATGTTACTAGTTAAGTTACTCACATTGTGACTAGTCTTATAGCCGCTGCACGAATCTAGATGGTCTCCCGTTGCCACGTCGTCACATGCACTCGTTCGGGTTGAAGGCGATTTCACGCGAACGGTTTTTTCTCGCACCGGGTACCTTATCCTTTCCCCCTGAGCACTGCCTCACCCACTCCCCCAAGTCTAGCCTCACGTTATCCTCCCGGTGGTTACATCGGCGATTTCTTCCGGCGATTGGAGCGGCGGCGGGTGGCGCGCTAGTGCGGCAGAGAGGATGCGGGAAGGTTGTGTCCCTGCGGTAGGAGGCGGCGGCGGCCCAGCGGGAGGAGGCGGCGGCGAGGATGCGGCTGGCGGGAGGGGGCAGCGACCGGCAGGAGCTATTCCGGCGAATTGGGAGCTCCTCCTGCACGTCCAGGGCACCGTCCGACACCACGCGCGCGCATATGCCGCGTCCGGGAGTGCGAGCAGCGTGGCGCTGCCAGTCGCCCTGGCCACCCACATCCTGGCGCGGCGGCCTGGTCAGCGGGGACCCGTTCGTGGCGTCGCTTTGCCGGGTCGCGCGGGTACGGCGGCGAGGATGTGGGATGGCTGCATCAGGCGGCTACATAGCCGGTAGATATGGAGGCGGCCGCGACACTCGAGGAGAGGGAGCGGCTAGCGATGGGGCCGAGGGCTGGGTGCTCCCGTCGTCGCACACGGTCGCTGAGGGGAGCTGGCGGCTATGGAGGACGTCGAGTGGCGGTGGCGGTCGCTTTCGCTTTTGTTTTCTTGTGCAGCCGCTCCCGCTTTTGCTCCGAGTGCCGTCGTCAGCCGTTGATCCCTCCATTTGGGGCTTGCTGGAGGTACACGATGCATCCATCCATCTCATCGCTGCGATTTTTGTTTGAAGCCGCAAGTCTGATTGATCTATCCAGTCCACCAATGTTGTTTCAGTATTCTGCCATGCTTTTGTGTCAATTGTGTTTTTGCACTGCAATTCAGTACTAGTAGAACAGAGTGCCAAGCATATCAGACATTTATAATTGCTGCTAATCCACCTGTTCTGATGTTGCTTTCATGTTGATTCAATCAAATCTAATCGATTGCTTGAGACAATCTCTGTTTTGGTTCGTTAATGTCATGTTCAGTTTACTGTCGAAGTGATCCATCTAGTCCTTGTATGCATGTTTGGTTGATTAGTTCAGTGCAATTGAAGAAGAAACAAAGTCTACAATCATTGATCGAGCATGATATGGCCAAACATTTTTTATTGCCATGGCAATTTGAACTTTTTATTTGACATGGCTAATTTACTTTTATTGCCAAGGCGAAGGCAATTTTTTGGCAAAAAAACCATGGCAAATTTAGTTCAGGAATCATCGCAAAATTCTAAATTTAACCATGGTAACTCTATTTTTCATTTGATCATGGTAAATTTAGTAATTGACCATGGCAATTTTTGGTTCACACATGATGGCAAGTTTCAATTTCTCATTAATTAACCATGGCAACTTTATTTTATTTGATCTTGGTAAGTTTAGAATTGATCATGGCAATTTTAGTTTGCAGACCACGACATTTTTTAGTTTCATGTATTTTGCATGGCAACATATTTTTTTAGCCAAGACGATGGCAATTTTTAGGAAATGACCATGCCAAATAAAGTTTACGATGCATGGCAAATTTTATAATTAAACATGGCAAAAAAAATTAATGACGATGGAAAAATTTGTGAATGTTAAGAACATCCACAGCTTCTGTCATGCCCTTGTTTAACAAATTTTACTCCATATTTTTGCCATGGCAAAAATACTTTTATTCACACTGTAAATTTTAGTTTAAGTTGCCATGGAAAAAAATTTCCGTTTAAGTTGCCATGACAAATTTATTGTAAAAAGCATGTGAATTTTTCTTTAAATATGATGGCAAATTTACATTTCCAGAATATGGCAAATTGAACTATGTAGCACGGTAAATATACATGTATAGCCATGGCATTTTTAATTTATTTCCATGGCCAAAGTAATCCCATTTTTTCATGGCAAAAATTAATTCATTTTTTGTCATGGCAATTTTTACTCCATTTTTGCCCTGGCAAATTTAACTACATTTTTTGCCATGGCAAATTTTTTTTTTGAAAGATCTAGCACTTGCTGGTGTTTCATCTATTTAGCAGAGAGAAAAAAACTTTTATTTCACATGGCAAATTTTAGTCTAAGTTGCCATTGCAGATTTTATTTTAAGTTGCCATGTCAAATTTATTGTAAAGAGCATGACAATTTAATTTAAATATTATGGCAAAATTACATGTGTAGAACATGGCAAATGTTACTACGTACCATCTTAAATATACCTGTGTAGCCATGACATTTTTTAATTTATTTCCATGGCAACTTCTTCCTTTTTTGCGCCATTTTAAAAACATAAACTTGAACATGACAATTTTTTTAAAGAATGGCAAAAGTCCATGGCAATTTTTTTGTGCAAAAGACCAGTGTTTATTAGTCACAGAAAAACTGGGCTTTTTACTTGTTATAACTTAATATGGGCTTTATTTTTCGTTTTTCTTTTCACAGGAATAAGATGAGGCCTGGTGCGTTCTCCTCCCGAACTGAGTTGTTCGATCGATGCCCCTCCTGCCCCCAAACCAAATGTTCGGTCTCGGGTGCTCCCAGACCAAACGGTCGGGAGTTATCGACGTCCTACATTTCAACCACTATTTGTTTAAACTAAATTGACGAAATTCATACAGATACGGCTGATCGCATATAAACTAGACGAAATTCATTACATTTTTGAACAATTTTTAACTAAAAAAACTATACCGGACTAAGGTAAAATTAGTCCACGGACGGCGCTGGCAAATATCCATTCTCATGACATGGATTACAGATATCCTTGACTAGTCTATAGCCGGCCGCAGCAAATCTCCATTATCTTCCCCCATGTTCGGCAGCCCGCTCGTCAGACTGCCGCGAGCCCCGTTAGGGTTCGTGTGAGAGCACATTGTTTGTCGACATCGTTGAAATGTCCCCAAAAATTTTACATGGCCTTATCTGACCAATTCAGGGCACCTTGAGAAGTTGTTTTAGTTTTCGACTTGTGTTTTCTTGAGTTTTCTCGGTCAGAAAAGGCCAGTAAATGGTGGGACGTCTCACAACTGGCATACGGTGTCAAAAAAGTCCAAACTTGACATGGATGCCTACCATAGGCATGCCCACCTGGTGGCAAAAGGTTAGGGTCATTTCAAAGATGTACAAAGACAGAGCATGTTGAAGATTGGGGGGGGGGGGAGATCATGTCGAACACCCACTAGAAGCTTTGTCTGAGAGCACGTTGTTTCTCAACATTCTTGGAATGACCCCCTTTTTCATAGCCTTACATGACCAATTCAAGACACCATGCCAAGTTTTTTTGGGTGTTCGACAAGTTTTGCATTTTCTGGAGTTTTCTCGATTAAAAAAGGCCGATAGATGGCTAGATGTGTTGCAACTTGCATACAATGTCGAAAGTTGTCCAAACCAGACATGGAGGCCTATCATGGGCATGGCAACTTTATTGAAAAAGTTAAGAGTCATTTCAAGGATGTCAAAAAATAGACCATGTTCCACGGAAGGTGTTCGGTAGCCGGACGGGTCCGTTTGAAAGCTCGATGTTTTTCGACATCTTCAAATGGCCCCAAAATATTTCCATGAGCTTCTATGACCAAATCAAGGCATCATACCAAGTTATTTGGATTTTGGACAAGTTTTATATTTTCTCGGTGAAAAAGGGCCGATAAATGACTAGATGTGTCGCACCATGTAAATGGTGTCGGAAGTCGTTGAAACCTGACATGAATGCCTCCTATGTCTGTGTCAGGCTGTTACAAGGAAGTTGGGGTCATTTATCCATATTCCAAAAAACACCAGTTCAAAATCAGAATCTGTGATAGCTAATCGAGCCTGCCACTCGATCCAAAAAAACACCAGTTGAGAGGAGTGTGCAGATTATGCCAAACTGATGCATCATTGATCATGTAGTTTTTCCTAATTTGATTGCTTCTGTTATTTGCAATTTCCGCCATTATCAATCAACATAAACCTTTTCTTATGTCCTAACAATTTCTTGAAGTTTGTCAATAATTTTCAAATTTTAAATTGTGTATGAAAATTTTACAAACTTGAAAACTTTTTGAAAATTATCAAACAAATTCCGCGCAATTGATAAAAATTTTGAACAAAAAATTGCAAACCCACGTACTTTTTAAAATTTACCATTTTTTTGAAACACCAAATTTTCGTAAATTTGTGAATGAAAATTCAAAAACAGGAATATTTTACGAAATTTCAAAACATTCTCGAAATTTATAAACTATATTTGAAAACAATAAAATTTTCTAGTATTTAATAAAAAGGTTCGCATATTTGAAAAAATGTTTGTGTTTCCAAAACAAGTTCAAAATTTTAAAATCATTTCTTATTTTTTAAAATGTTCGTGTTTGCAGAAAACATTTCAAAAATTGAGAAAAAAGTGCATTAGCTAGAATAGCCCCTCAGTCGGTTTGCTACAGGGTCCCGCCCGGTCGTACATTGTCTGTTTGATTTGTACAGTATGATCATACTACTTTATAAGTAACCGGGTTCCATATGCATCAGCAAAACGCTGGTTCTAGTGGCTACCATCAACTCGCTCAAACCCGCTGGTGCGCCACCATTTTTGGGTTTTCTTCAGCGCTACGGTAAACACTCACTATTGGGCCGGCCCATGGCAGACTAAAAACCTGACAGGCCTTTATTGTTAGAAAGTGGGCGACGTTTTTTTAAAAGACTATACTACCCCTTTATTATGAAGGGGTATGAAGAGAGCTGCATCATTGATGTGTTTAGGGGGTTGTACCAATGCAGAAGTGTTAAGCATTATATCATTTCGTCATCGCCAAATGGTTCAACATAGAGCGGCTGCCTAGGATGATCATTTTTTCATTAATATTAACTCCTGAGAACTAATTTTCTAGCATGTTCGATCTAGTGGGTTAAACCCATAGCTATACGTACCACTCTTCAATCTGTGGTTGGGTGGTTAGCGGGACAGTGGTATCCCCAGCCCACCAGGGTTCAAGTCCTGGTGCTCGCATTATTTCTGAATTTATTTCAGGATTTTCGGCGATGTGCTTTCAGTGGGAGGAGACGTTCCCGTCGACGACGAGGCGCCTACGGTGACTTCGCAAATTTTAAGATGCATGCCGGCTCAGTCTCTCGGAGGTGCTCATACAGGTAAGGTGCGCGTGTGTGCATTCATAGGGACGAGTGTATGCGCGTATGTATGAGCGATTGCGTCTGTACTGATGTTAAAAAAAGATTGCTTTGGCACGCCAATTGAAGAGAAGGTGTTTTATTGTTTCATTGCTATTACAGAAATAATATCTCTTATTCTATTTCCAATTTATTTTGATAATTTTTTTTAAAAAATACCCCGCCTTGCAGGTACCAAAATGAATTTTAATATTTAGAGGGATTGTTTAACTTTCATATCAATCTGTGGGCGAGAGGAGTGTTTGTGCTCATCAAGAACAATACATGAACAGTTGGGTTTGATCATATGCACAATTAGCCAGCCTATCCGACGGACTGAAACAGACAAAAATTCCAAACGATTGATGACTAGGAAAAACGTATCAATAAATAGTACATAAACCTCCAAGTTATAATCATTCCTTGGATATTTAGGTGGACATATAATGGAGCTTGGGACGGTACACGTAGTTGTACATTGACGGTATTACATTTTTCCCCAACATACGGTAAGTAAACACAAACGAGAAGCAACACTGTTGTACACTGATGGGAGTGATCGGACTCATTGATGGGAGTGATGGCCTTGAACGTATAATTTCCGCGGGGGGGGGGGGGGGGGGGGGGGGGGGTGGGGTGGGTGGGTGGGGGCGCTGAGTGGGTGCTAGAACGTTGGCACCCCAGTTTCCCAAAATACCAAGTGCACCATCGATGACCCCCTTCAGAGACCCGGAACAAATTTCCTTGACTTCTGGAGATTCACAATTCCATAAGCTTTTCTTCATCTTGGTTGGCTCCACTACCTCATTCTCCTTTAAGAACGCAATCGACACTACCAAACTATTATTGCACTTGTTTGGCTGTATATACATGCGTCAAGGTTTCTTGCGCTATAGCAATATCAAGGATTGTAAGACGCTCATCCACCTGAGAACTTTCATGGTTTGAGATTTTGTAAGCACATATGATCGAAACATTATCCAGCTCCCTTGTTTTATAGTACTCATAATGTCTTGCATGCATTGACACAACCGCCGTGACACCAGCATGCATCCTGTGCTTCCTCACGCGTTTTCAATGGCCAACAATATTACTGTGCCAAAATGGCATGAATGCTTCACGCCTTTGGAACCACTATAAAACAGCAAACTTGTCCTACTTTTGCAAGGAGCTTTGAGTGTTTTTTTATTATAGAACGAAGGATCAAGAAGAGCCCGGCTTTGAATTAACAAAGCCATCAACTGGCCAGGATTACAAAATCACTAACTTACAAGGAAAAGCAAATAGAAACAAGCGGCTGATACAAGGAGCAAAGCGAAACACACTCAAAGGCAGCAGCGATAGCAAGCAGAGGAACGCCATGCAACAGCAATCAACCTACAGGATGACCTACACCAACAGGACTAACTACGGACTTGAGAGGATGCACCACCGCATAGGCTTCGTGATCGTAGCCAAGCTTCGAGTGTTTTACTCACCAAAACACCAAAGATAGACTACGAACACCGGACAAACTAAACGAGATTCTTGATTGATTTCTAGTGTCTCTGCCAACAAGTTTTGCTCACCGATGAGTAGGTGAAACAATACACGGCTAGTGACTGGTTCACTACAAAAATATGACCTTGTACGATGTTTCAATTTCGTTACAATAGTAGAGAAATACGTCGTCTTACTGCAATTTACACCGTTTACGTGATGGAAACCTGTTCTTCACCTATTCCATGTAATATTAAGTGAAGTTTCTATTCTTTTTCGTCCTAATTTGTCTGTTGCAATCACTATGTAAGAAACTAACAAAGAAGACACCATGTTTGGAGACACTGATTTAAAACATGTCTCTAATGACATATCAGAGACGCGTTTACACCAGACGAGTCTCTAATGTATTCATCCGGTCTTCAATATAGTCAAATTGCGATGCAGACGCGGCTCAACAAAGATGAGTCTGCAATAAACAGACTAATATATCAGAGACTTGGAGTATACACTACCCACATCTCCTTATTCCTGACCCGGAACCGATTTTTTTTATAGAATCCTGTTAACGTGGCTCGCGTCCATTCCCTTTTCTCCTCGGCTCCTCCCTTATCCACTCTCTGTCCCGCAGACTGCCACAGTTTCAGTTACAGTATTATTTGTTGATTGGCATTTTAAAATACTTTAGAGGAAGAATCTGTACAGGGAAAGTGGATAAAGTTTTAGTGTTTTGTTTGATCTTTTCTTACAGTGCTTATACTCTAAATTTGGTTAAGGAGTATGGGAGTTACACATTTTTGAACTTGGTTTCCTTGCTGTAAGTTTCATTGTAGTTCAGTTCTTAATCTGTTACACTTAAGAGGCCTAACTAGTCCATATCACTATGTGAGTAACAAATTTTCAGGAATTTCTCATCAAGTTAAGAATGATCCAGGGTAGTTAAAGCCATTGTTCTGGCTTGTGAACTGAAATGTGAGGTTATAGCAAGCATGTCTCAGTGTATAAGGTTTTGGGAAAAATAAATAATTTGTGAGGTATGCTCGTACTCATTTCAAGCCTTGATGGTTAAGACCTTCATTGTCATCTAAAAATGGAGTGGGCAATGCAAAGCGCCATTGTTAGTTGGAGTCATTTTTTTAATTGAATTCTTCCCAGAGTTTCCATGAAAAACACGGCAAAGAATCTTGGGAGCTTGAATGATAAAGAAATCTGAAGCTTCATATGTCCTATATATGATTTCCATGAAAAACGTGATGAATGAACTGTACTGGCAACATTCTGGCTTGGCATGTAAGAAGGTTCGATGCACCTCTGCGTTGTCCAACAGCCCTTTTGGTACGCATTCACACATACCATGAATAGAGAACGACAAAATCAAATTCTGCCATAAGATTAGCCTTCATGCATGTTCAGCTAATGTAGATCGTTTCATACAGTGTTAAACAATCCCATCTTCCCTAAAAAAAAATCCCATCTTTTCGTTTTTGATAAGCTCACTGACATGAATTCTTCTCAGTAAAAACGACCTCACTGAAGCAAATTCTTCCACTTTTCTCTCGCCCAAAGGTAAGCCTATTTGGAACAGCCCTTCTGATCGGTGCAGACAACACACGAAAGATTTCGATCTGGGAGTAAGCTAGCGTGGCTGTGAATTGTCACAAAACAAGACCTCAGGTTGCGAGACAATGTGAGAAGCAAATGTTGAACACCTTTATCTTCGTGATGTTCAGTAATTAAATGATGACCATATCCTTCGTGATGTTCAGTAATTAAACACGAAGGCTCGGCTTCAGTCTTCTGGACTTTGCACACCCGAATATTATGTTTTTTTAGAAACACCCGAATATTATGGTTATGGCCGCTTAATAAATTGTTGGGCTGAAGCACAGAAGAGATTGACCCAACAAGCCTTGGATTACTTGAATTCGCAGTGGGGGTTGATTAGATGACTCGCACAGCTAGTATACAAAATTGAGAAAACTGTATTTCAAACCTTTCAAGAATTATTATGACATCACTTCAGCCCGTCGCCAAGGCCATCAGGCATTCCTAAGCTCTGTGCCAAGTCAGCCATTCTCTCGTTCATGGCCTGCAGGCACTAATACGAGACCATTTAAATAGAATTCGATTTTGCATTCTCTGGAGATTAAGCAGTATCTGGATTCGCACCTGGACACTCCTTTGATGTGCATCCTTGTACGCATTATTGACCAACTCGGAAAGTTTCTGAGGAATGAATAAAATTTTAGCAGAAAACATAACTAAATGGGACTATAATTTAGGTGACAAAACAAAGAATGACTTGTAATAAAATCAGATAATAAGATGTTGAGGCACCAAAAGGCATTCCTACCTATCCAACTAAGTTATAGAAAAGGAGTATCATCCCCGGCCTCTGCATCAGAATGATCCATGCAGCTCCTTTATTAAGTAAAGTATCTGAAATGATCTGCGGTCCAGAACAAGCTCGCCCAGAGCTGAAGAAGTAATCAAGAAGGTAAAAAAATGCCACAACCGGTGAAAAAAAAACCCTACCCAACTAAGTTTGAACCTACAGTAAAACCTATGAATCTATGTCTGGCTTAATAATATACTTAGATTCACATAAGCTGACTTTTACGAATCAAATATAGTTGTAACTGTGCCCCAGCAGGTGGACGCTGTACGCTTGGACACGCAACAGCCAGACCGTTTAACATGGCCATGGGAGAAAGATGGTCTGTTTTTGGCAAGGTCAGCCTACGCGGCGAAATTTGCAGCTCTCGAGACATCACCAACAGCAACTTACACATGGTCCTCGTGTGCACCTCTACGCTGCCGCTTCTTTGCGTGGTTGGCCCTGAGAGGTCGAGTGTGGACTTCGGATAGGCTAGCAAGACAAGGCCTCCCGCACCAAGACGCTTGCCCATTTTGTGACCAAGGCGACAAAACAATCGATCATCTCCTGATTCAATGCGTGTTTGCAAGGGAGTTCTGGGCCAAGATTTGCCAGGCCTTGGGCACGATAGGTGGGGAACCATTGGTGAAAGACGAGCTAATGGAGTGATGCACGAGGCCTGCCCTCTCCGATAGACACGCCAAGGCCCTTCCAGCCATCCATTTGCTAGTCATGTGGGAGTTGTGGAAACAAAAACTCCATAGTGTTCAGCGGGATGAGACCGGACACGCAGCACGTTCTTCATAGAGTAGCCTCTGAGTGCGTGGCTTGGAAACAGGCGGGCATTCTACAAGGTGACTTCGAGGTCTTCTCTATGAGTGTGTGGGCCGATGGCGAGTAGTCTCTATAGGGCGACTTGGGGTGGCGTGCGTGCTTGTGTAAACGCCGTGTACAACTCATGGTTGGGGTCCCCCCCCTCTCCTTTAAGATATGATACGCACACTCGTGCGTATTCAAGAAAAAAAGTTTGTGTTTCTTTATCTTATCCCTTGTAAACTATCAACTCAAATCCTTTATTAATACATAACATCAGTGTTCTCTTACAAGGACAAGTTGTGTGTCTCATGAATTTGGAATTTTAACTTGCATTCGTATAATGTT
Organism: Aegilops tauschii subsp. strangulata; assembly: GCF_002575655.3. Taxonomy (NCBI): domain Eukaryota; kingdom Viridiplantae; phylum Streptophyta; class Magnoliopsida; order Poales; family Poaceae; genus Aegilops; species Aegilops tauschii. The sequence continues at coordinate 472,723,973 of NC_053040.3, read as the reverse complement.
TCATTCTTCAAACAGATGCACCAGCGGGACCCTTACAACTATATTTGATTCGTATATTCACTGGTCATCTTTTATTACGATATGAGTGACAACCAATTGGTTTTGTTTAAGTACGTGAACGCGAATGTGTTCAGTCGATAAAAATATGGCCATTGAAAATAGTCTGACTAGCATTATATAGCATGTGTAATGGATAAAGGAAATTTAAATAGCAAACAAATTACAAGAAAAGGAATGCAAATTTTTTGGGACATAGGTAGCAATAGATAGCATCAGCAATGGATTATTTGTTGTGTATATAAGATTTTATCAATGAATTTTTGACACACCTTGCCGCAAGCTGGACGGCGAGCTGGTCCATGGATCGGCAAAGACATGATCATTTTCAATCATCTTGTGAGAATAGCAGTTCAAAGTCGTGCACACAAGGTCTTCATGGTGTAGAAATCGCATTGTACATGTGTTGCGCACTCGCTCACGTCGCAAACCTCATTTGCTTGTACTTGGTCACCTTGGGGCTTTCTTTCCATTTCACGATTTGACGGGGGAGCTTTGAGATGAATGAACCTTCACATTTTCCATGTGACATGGACAATATTGAGCAGAGATTATGTCTTATTCCATCGATGATCACTAGTTCGACCTCACATTTGAATTTGCCATGTGGCGATGTAGACTTGGGGTTGACTAAGACATGATCATTTTGAATCACCTTGCGAGAGAATAGCAGTTCAAAGTTGCGCACACAAGGTCTCGATGATTTAGGAACCACATTGTACATGTGTTACTCACTAGTTCACGTCGCATATCTCATTTCATTGTACTTGGTCACCATTGGGGTTTTCTTTCCATTACACGATTTGATGGTAGAGGTTTGCGATGAACAGACCTTTACATTTTCCATGTGACACGGAAAGTATTTAGCAAGGTTCGTGTCATATTCCTTTGATGATCAAAAGTTCGACCTCACATTTTAAATCCCCTTGCGAGAGTAGCAGTTTATAGTCATGCACACAATGGGTTTTTTCTTCATTTTTCATTACAAAAAATTAATAAACAACACAGTTAGATTTGTGGCCGTTGGATGTACGATCTACGGCCTCTATGCCGCTGCATACCCACCTTCCTTGAAACACTATGTACCGCCAGATGGAGGATCGACAGCTTGTAATTCGCCTGCCTTCTCCTCTGCCTTCTCACATAAGTTTCGACCACATCGAGAAGGAACATGTAGAACAGTTACCACCAGTTCTCCCACATCCCCTGTCCCATCAGAGAACTGCCCCTTGATTTCTCATCTTGTTTCCTCATTCTCTCTCTTGTTTTTGACTTCTTGAAGTACACGGGGCTTCATCGGTTCTTTGAGAATCCGAATCTTCATGATGGATCCCAGCAGGACCCTCGGTGAAGCTGTGAAGGAGAAGGTGAAGGCTGTTTGTACTGCTTGCTAGCTAGTTTTTCATTTCTTTGGATGAATCAAACGTCCAAATTTGAACATTTCTGCATTTTTTATATACTATTTCACATGTTTGTCAGGCTAAAGGCCTGCAGGGGCGGTCGATCAAGTTGCGGAATACAGAAGCAAGCGCCGTCAGTTCTTGGATCCAAAGGTATATTTATGTTCTAATCTTTCATGATTTCCTCCTACCGTTGTGCTGCGTAGCCCATAATTTCGTCCATGGGTAATATGGATGATGATTAGGTCCCCATGATTAGAAATAGTATGTACTGTTGTGCTGCGTAGCCCATAATTTCGTCCAATTTCAGTTGTATGATTGTTCCGCTGAAGTTGTTCGAATAGTGTATGCCACAAAGGTTCAGTTGGATGTGAGATATGATCCTATTAACAATGTAGTCATGTTCACCTTTAAGAGCGGCCTATTTTTAGCTGCATTTGTTGTTGCATATGCTATCCATCAGACTTTAGATCATTGGGGGCTTCAAGATTTCTGATCATGTATTCAAGGATGTTTTTCTGGTCAAATTTAAGAACCAATCCTCTGTTTCCTTGATTCATGGCCACAACCTCAAGTTAGCAGAAGGCACCTCAGCTGAAGCACTGATGTTGGCAACCAAAATTTCATAGCTGATGCCACGTACTCCAGAATTGTACGGCATCACCAGGACTGTCATAATGCCTGTTCCTCGTAATGCTTTTGAGGATGAGGATGATGAAGGTGCTGTCGTAGGGGCTGCTGGAGGTGTTGGCGATGCTGGAGGCAGTGGTGTTGGAGGTGTCATTCCAGCTGCTTGAACCCTAATAATCATGTGTGCTCTTTTTATTAAACTAGTGATGTACTAGACTATATTATGTACTTCTGGTGTGTGCTATGTTTGAAGTGGCAAGATATGCAACTAAACTTTTGTGTTGTTTTAAGTGCCAGAATATGTGAATTTATGTGAAGCTTTAAGTGCCACTATATGTGTGCACATTTAGATGCTTTATGGAACTTCAGTTGTATGTCTCATTATGTTATGAAGTGTATATATGAACTACTCCCTCCGTCCGTGAATAAGTGTACATCTAGTTTTTGTCTTAAGTCAAAGTTTTAAAACTTTGACCACCTTTCTAGGAAAAAGAAAAAGCATTTATGGCACCAAGTTAGTACCACTAGATTTGTTTTGAAATGTACTTTGATAATATATCAATTTGATGTCATATATGTTACTATTATTTTCTATAAAATTGGTCAAAATTTTAAAACATTGACTTAGAACAAAAGCTAGATGTACACTTATTCGCGGACGGAGGGAGTAGGATGTTAATGCCATATGATTCTCTAAATGTAACACCTAAACACATTTTTTTTTCAAACAACTGCAAAAGAACTAGTAACGTGAAAAATATTAACAAAACTTATCCGATACTCCTATATACTTATGCGTATAAATTTATCAATACGGTAGCCTAACTACACAGGCCATGCAGATAAACTCAGCAGATGGAGGTAGCTGGTTCGCAACACTATTTTTCGGGTTACATTTTAGCTCCAATCTGTGCAGTGCAAGACGTTCCTCTGTTCATATCGGAGATCGCGCTGGCGAGGATCCGCGATGGGCTCAACTTTCTGTTCCAGCTTAACATCACCACCGGCATCCTCATCGCTAACCTCGTCAACTACGACACTAACAAGTACACCCCCCCCCCCCCCCCCCCCCCCCCCCCCCCCAATTCGCACGCTCTCGTTTGATATGTTGAAGTGTGCACGACTCTGCCTAGCCGGACATGACGTATGCCAAAACTGAGCCGCGCGCATGATCAATCGGGGTTGGAGGCTTTCATTGTCCCTTGCAGGCATCCTGGGAGTGCTGCTCACCATCGACGCGCTCTTCTTGGTGGACACGCCCCAGAGCCTCATCGAGCGGGGCCGCCTCGAGGAGGGCAAGGCCGTGCTCAAAAAGATCCGTGGCAACAACAATGTGGAGCCCGAGTTCAACGAGATGTTGCGGGCAAGCCGTACCGCCCAAGAGGTAAGCACCCCTTTTGCAACCTCCTCCACCGCCCTCAACTCATCATCGCAGTCCTCCTCCATGTACTTGTACACTATCTTTTATCAGTGTTTTGTAGAAAATGAAAATTATGTTCCTGCCTCTACATGTAGCACACAACCTGCTTCGTATTAGTACTCCATCTGTTTCTAAATATATTTTTTAGAGATTTTAATACGGACTACATACAGATATATATAGACATATTTCAAAGTGTAGATTCATTCATTTTTTTTGGTATATAGTCTTTATTGAAATATATAAAAAGACTTATATTTTGGAATGAAGGGAGTACAACTTTGTGGCCATGTGGCGCACATATGAGTAACTACAAATAATGTCGAGAAGAACAAAGTTTATTTAAGGCCTGTTTGTTTGGGCTGGAGCGTTTGAACTTTTGAAAAAGCTGGTTGTTAGCTAGTAGAAAAGCTGACTGATGAAATTTAGTTGTCGGCTTTTGTAATGTATCTTTAGCTTCTTTGCACACCAAATGCTAGAAAAGCAGCTCCAAGTAAGCTTTTCCGCTTTTAGTTCATTTCTCCATAAGCTTGCTTTTCAGCGTTCCAAAAGCCGGATCATCTTTTTCATGTTTGTTTCAGCTTTTCAGCTGTCCAGCCTTTCAACTGGAAAAGCCAGCTGAGAAGCTGAAACAAACAGGGACTTCTTACGCTTCCATCCATTTGTGTCGAACAACTCCAAACCAAATGATCTCCAAAGACTTGCTTGCTAATTGGATTCTCTCCATTGTCTCCTAGTTAGTATGTTCTCATGAAAATGGCCTGCAAAAAGGATAAATGTTTGACATTATTAAAGATTATATCATTTCAACAACGCCAAATGGTCCCTGCAAAAAGGATGAATGTTGAAATTATTATCATTATATCATATCGACAACCCCAAATGGTCCAAGATAGAGCGGCTGCCCAGGATGATCCTTTTTCATTAATGTTAACTAGCAAAAGAGCCCGCGCATTGCAACGAAAAAAAATTAACACACTCTCTTAACCCAATAAGCATGACTCAAGACCACAATAGGTCCACGTCCTTTATTTTATTAGGGCATCACATTTGTGTTGCCTTTTATCCTCCTTTTCACGCTCATCGGTGGTGGCCTTAGTGTTCACACAAACCAGAATGTGTCTGAATGTGGTCAATCCTAAGGCGTCTCTCTCTCTCTCTCGCGATGAGAAATATGTTGTTTTCCCCTTGCATGCTTTTTCAGAGGTCCGCATGTGTGATTATTGATGTTTTCTATCGTGTCTATATGGTTTTAGTGGGTGTTTATTTGCAATCCAGATCACCGTTGGTACGTAAGAAAAAAGGACCGTGTGCTATAGATTATAAGTTTGCTTCCAAATAATATTTTAAAGATATTTAATAGGTAAAAATAACACCATATTTATATTCTACACAATTTTCTAATTAAATTTTGTATATAACTTGTTAAAATCGGAGTTACGGTTTAAAAATATGGATAATTTAGAAAAGCATTTGTTTTACTTAAATATGACCCGCTTGAGAATTACCTGAAAAGTCAGGAGGTTTTTCATAAAAATGCAAAAAAAAAAAAAACGATTTGGCGGTGACTTCAGTGTGTACCGCGGGTTAATTCACAGAAAGTACAGAGTTTATTTTTGTAAAATTGCGAACCGCCAGAAGCACTCCTTACTTTATTATTATTAAGGTATACATATAGACTCATGAGTAATAATATTCTAGCATGTCCGATCTAGTAGTGGGGTTAAAACCTTAGCTATATGTACCATCCTTCAGATTGCTTTGGCATGCCAATTGATGAGAAGGCGTTTAATTGTTTCATTGCTATTAGAGAAACAACATATCTTATTCCATTTCCAATTTCTTTTTGATAAATTATCCTTTTTTATAAAAAATACTCTGCCTTGCAGGTACCAAAATGAATTTTAATATTTTAGATGGATTTTTAGTTTTCATATCAATCTATGGGCGAGAGGAGTGTTTGTGCTCATCAAGAACTGGTATATTGTGCAGACAATTATCAATGGAAAGTAACAATGCATGAACAAGTTTTCATTTTTGTTTTTGCCTGTACACTCAAACAAGAAGCACGTGTGTGCATTGCAATGCAACACTCCAGTAGTTGGCGACACAATAACAGCTAGCAGTTGCTAGCACGATATCACAAGTGGGCCCGATAACAACACAAAAGAAGATCAGTTGGGTTTGATCAGACGCACAATTAGCCAGGCTATCCGACGGACAAGCCGTCGACTAAAACAAACAAGAGTTCCAAATGATTGATGAGAAGGAAAAATGTATCAATAAATACTCCCTCCCTTTCGGTTTAGATGGTTCATCTAAAAAAAAAATCAGATTTTCATTGTTAGGCTTACTTTGAGTCCAATTGTGTCAAATTGCTTTGAGTCCCACACCATATTTAATTCAGAGAGAGAGAGAGAGAGAGGGAGAATTACTGGTCATGCATGCATCTTTTTCTACATGCACCATGCAGTCCAATTAGAGGGAGGATCATGCATTTATTGCTGCTTTGGGAGTCAATCATGTCGGAAATATTTCATTGGGCAGTTTTGCATCCACAAAACTCGTGCCATCCACTCACAATCTACCAAGGTTGATGAGATTTCAGATTTGAGACCTCTAAGAGCAAGTACAATAAGGTGATGTAGGCGGGCTGTAAGACATTAAATATTATATTTTTGCTTAGTTGGAAGAGAGAAAAGAGGAGAGAGAAGAGAAGCGGGCTACTAGTTAACAGCCGACTGCAGCACGTGCTGCACTTTGTGAGAGAGCGACGTGGGCCATGTAACAACAAAGTAGTACATATTAATATCCAGCTATTGTACTTGCCGGCTATAAACTTGGCTATACGTGAAGTGGCAACATCGTATAGCCAGCAACCGGCTATATTATTAACTATGCTCTAAGAGCAAGTCTAATAGGATGACGTAGGCAGGCTGTAAAATATTATATTTTTTGATGAGTTAGAGGAGAGAGAAGAGAAGCGTGCTACTGGTTAACAGCCGGCTGTAGCATGTGCTCCTAGATACTTTGTGAGAGAAGAATGTGGACCATGTATCAACAAAGTAGTACATAAGTTTAGCTATAGATAATGTGGCAAGATCATATAGCCAGCAGCGGGCTATACTATCACTAGTAGAAAAAGGACCTAATGTGAGACACATTAGTCCCGGTTTGATTTTGGCCCGGTACTAATGGTACCATTAGTGCCGGTTCGAACGGCTATGCATTAATGCCGGTTCGTGTTGAACCTTTAGTACCGGTTCGTGCCACGAACTGGTACTAAAGGGGTGGTGGCAGGCTGGCGTCAGGCCGAGGCCCCACGACCACCTTTAGTACCGGTTCGTGGCACAAACCGGTACTAAAGGGCTAACCTTTAGTACCGGTTCGTGCCATGAACCGGGACTAAAGGGATCTGACCTATAGTCCCGGTTGGAGACACAAACCGGGACTATAGAGCAATTTTCAAACTCTACCCCCCCGGTGTATCGCCATTTCAGTTTTGAAAAAATCAAAAGAAAATGATAAAAACTTCAAAAAATAAAATCCTTCGAGAGTTAGTTATATTACTACATCTACTAGTTAGGAAAATTTGAAAACTTCAATTTGGACATGTTTTGCAAAAAGTGTAGGGAAAATGTAAAACGGCTATAACTTTTGCATACGATGTCAAAAAAAGTATAATATATCAAAAATTCAGCACGAAAATCCGCATACGATTTTGACAGCCTACGGCCTGTTTGCAATTTTTTAGAATCCTCAAATTCTAAAAGGAAAAAAGATATGCTCAAATTTCAGTTTTTTTGGTTAAATCTGGTCAAACTACTTATTCAAGAAGTATTAATGTTACTACATAATTATTCAAGAATATTAGTGTTACTAAATAATTATTTCAATTTATTGAATTTTGGTCAAATCTGGTCAAATTGTGGTCAAACTATGGTCAAACTATGGTCAAACTATGGTCAAACTTATTCAAAAAATATTAGTGTTACTAAATAATTACTGTTTTTTAGAATAATAGTTTCAAACTCAAACGGTGAAACGTGTGACCTAATGCTCAAGCTAAACTGCTGAGGGTTAATAGGATTGTCAGCTTACATTTTTCAGGAAAACAACAAGTGCAGACTTGGAAAGTAGAGGGACTAGAACTCTGAAGTTAAGCGTGCTCAGGCTGGGGGAGTGAGAGTATGGGTGACCGGCCGGGAAGTTAGACGATTTGGAATGAGTGATCCATACTTGAGTAGTTAAGAGGGGTGATTAGAGACTAAATCATCAAATAATTCAGAAAATTGAAAATAAAAAAAATTCAAATTTTTTTTTTCCAAAATTTTCAGTTTTTTTTTCAAAAAAGACCTTTAGTACCGGTTGGTAACACCAACCGGTACTAAAGGTACCCCATACCACAGCGCGAGCTCACGCCACGTGGTGGGCCTTTAGTGGCGATTCGTGCCGAACCGGTACTAAAGGTTGGGGGGGGGGGGGGGGGAGCTTTAGTCTCCACTCTTTAGTGCCGGTTGCAGAACCGGCACTAAAGGCCCTTACGAACCGATGATAAAGCTTCGTTTTCTACTAGTGTATTAACCATGCTCTGAGCCGGAAGAGAGGGAGTAGTACACAAACCTCCAAGTTATAATCATTCCTTGGATATTTAGGTGGACATATAATGGAGCTTAGGACAGTACATACAGTTGTACATTGACGGTATTACATTTTTTCCCAACACACGGTAAGTAAACACAAACGAGAAGCGACACTGTCGTACACACATACAATTTTGCTATGCTTTCATGGCTCCCTCAAAAAAAAAAAAACTATGCTTCCATGGCCACAATACACGAGTCTTATAGTTTTTGAACTTTATTAAATATGATTTGTAGTCGACCGATGGTGCTTATTTCTTGCCAACGACAAGGTTTTCATATGGTAAATAATGGCAGATGGAACCAGTTCCCGGGAAGGTTTTGAAAAGGCGGAAAGCAGGATGAGCGGGGGCCCAAAATACTGCGTGTCCAGATAACATATGCACGTCAGTTTAGTGATGCCAGTGCTTCGACCCGCACCAGCAGCTGCTATTTGTTTGGGGTTGTGCGTCTATCGTATAAATGGCACCTAAAAAGCACGTAGGGGTACGGTTCAAGGTGGCATGCAACATAGTTATCGTACTCGCCAATGGGAGTGATGGCCTTGAATGTATAATTTCGAGGGGGATGCCGGCCACTGGGAGTTGAAGTTGAGTGGGTGCTAGAACGTTGGCAGTCCGGGTTCCCAAAATACCATCGATGAGCCCCTTCAGAGACCAGGAACAAATTTTCTTCTCACCAGCGACTTCTGGAGATTCACAATTCCATAAGCTTTTCTTCATCTTGGTTGCCTCCACTATCTCATTCTTCTTCAAGAACGCAGTCGATACTATCAAACTATTAGTGCACTTGTTTGGCTGTAGCTTGATGTAAACGTGTACGCAAGGCTGGCCAGACAAGGTTGGTCTACACCAACCATCGTCCTCCAGGTGCGTGGTGGCGACAAGGATACCTTCTCCAGATTGATATGTTTGCCTGCAACACATTGTTACATCCAGCAAAGTCAGTATTTTTGTGCACCTTAAGACCTAGTACTATGCTAATATGCATAAACTGAAGAAAGCGAGCATGGCCACTTGCACTTATGTACCTTTTTGTGCGAATGCCCTCAAGATTGATGGGATGGGTGAACCAGGTAGCATCGTCTTCCAGTAGTATTCTTCACGCGTCAAGGTTTCCTGCGCTATATATAGCAATAGCAAGGATTGCTAAGACGCTCATGCAACTAAGAACTTTCATGGTTTGATATTTTGTGGGTGCTAGAACGTTGGCACTCCGGGTTCCCAAGAGACTTCTGGAGATTCACAATTCCGTAAGCTTTTCTTCATCTTGGTTGCCTCCACTATCTCATTCTCCTTCAAGAACGCAGTCGACACTACCAAACTATTAGTGCACTTATTTGGCTGTAGCTTGATGTAAACGTTGTACCCAAGGCTGGCCAAACAAGGTTGGCCCGAAGAATACTACTGGGAGACGATACTCCCTGGTTCACCCATGCCATCAATCTTGAGGGCGTTCGCGCAAAAAGATGACCCCCTTCAGAGACGCGGAACAAATTTCCTTCTCACCAGAGACTTCTGGAGATTCACAATTCCATAAGCTTTTCTTCATCTTGGTTGCCTCCACTATCTCATTCTCCTTCAAGAACGCAGTCGACACTACCAAACTATTAATGCACTTGTTTAGCTGTAGCTTGATGTAAACGTTGTACCCAAGGATGGCCAAACAAGGTTGGACCGAAGAATACTACTGGGAGACGATACTCCCTGGTTCACCCATGCCATCAATCTTGAGGGCGTTCGCACAAAAAGGTTTCTTACGCTATAGCAGCAACAAGGATTGCCAAGACGCTCATGCACCTAAGAACTTTCATGGTTTGAGATTTTGTAAGCACATATGATCGAAACATTATTCTACTCCCGTGTTTTATAGTACTCATAATGTCTTACATGTGTTGAGTCAACCGCCCCAACAGCAGCATGCATCCTGCGCTTCCTCACGCGTTTACAATGGCCAACAATATTACTATGCCAAAATGGCATGAATGCTTCACACCTTTGGGACCTCTACCAGGTAGGAACCGTCCGGTCATGTCCAAACCTGGGGTAGGTCCATAGGAAAACCAATATGCGTGCAAGAGTGCATGCAGGTTCCACTTGATCTCGAGAAGACCATATGCATGGCTTCTTTGAACGAGCTGAGTGACCACCAAAATACACGGCGTGCCTCTCTTTTGTGTACCGTGAAGTTCCAGGTCCTTCAATCTTTACGGTGATGATGGAACCCCACCCTCTCTCTCGATTGCGCTCTCTTCGAAAAATGGCATACCGATTTACGAGACCCACTGCCACACACGATCAAAATAGGTATTAATAGTTACTGGTTCTCAGGAACCGCAATTAGTTAACCGCGGAAGGCGATGCCATCTAGTACCTGTGGCCATCCAAAATTGGGAGACAAAAAGAAGATGCTTGTCGCACGCACTATCGCAGCGACAGATGGCTGTCTTATAGTACTCGACAAAACAGCAAACTTGTCCTACTTTTGCAAGGAGCTGAAGGAAATATGCCCTAGAGGCAATAATAAAGTTATTATTTATTTCCTCATATCATGATAAATGTTTATTATTCATGCTAGAATTGTATTAACCGGAAACATAATACATATGTGAATACATAGACAAGCATAGTGTCACTAGTATGCCTCTACTTGACTAGCTTGTTGATCAAAGATGGTTGAGTTTCCTAGCCATGGACATGAGTTGTCATTTGATTAACGGGGTCACATCATTAGGAGAATGATGTGATTGACTTGACCCATTTCATTAGCTTAGCACTTGACCGTTTAGTTTACTGCTATTGCTTTCTCCATGACTTATATATATTCCTATGACTATGAGATTATGCAACTCCCGAATACCGGAGGAACACTTTGTGTGCTACCAAACGTCACAACGTAACTGGGTGATTATAAAGGTGCTCTACAGGTGTCTCCGATGGTGTTCATAGAGTTGGCATAGATCAGAGTAGGATTTGTCACTCCGATTGTCGGAGAGGTATCTCTGGGCCTCTCGGTAATGCACATCACTATAAGCCTTGCAAGCAATGTGACTAATGAGTTAGTTGCGGGATGATGCATTACGGAACGAGTAAAGAGACTTGCCGGTAATGATATTGAGCTAGGTATTGAGATACCGACGATCGAATCTCGGGCAAGTAACATACCGATGACAAAGTGAACAACGTATGTTGTTATGCGGTTTGACCGATAAAGATCTTCGTAGAATATGTAGGAACCAATATGGGCATCCAGGTTCCGCTATTGGTTATTGACTGGAGACATGTCTCGGTCATGTCTACATAGTTCTCGAACCCGTAGGGTCCGCACGCTTAAAGTTCTGTGACGATCGGTATTATGAGTTTTTTGTGTTTTCATGTACCGAAGGTAGTTCGGAGTCCCGGATATGATCACGGACATGACGAGGAGTCTCGAAATGGTTGAGACGTAAAGATCGATATATTGGACGACTATGTTCGGACACTGGAAGTGTTTCGGGAGGTTTCGGACATATACCGGAGTACCGGGGGGTTACCGGAACCGCCGGGGAGTATAATGGGCCTATTGGGCCTTAGTGGAGAAGAGGAGGGGCGGCCAGGGCAGGCCACGCGCCCCCTCCCCCTCTAGTCCGAATTGGACAAGGAGGGGGGCGACGCCCCCCTTTCCTTCCTCCTCTCTCCTTCCCTTTCCCCTTCTCCTACTCCTACTAGGAAAGAAGGAGTCCTACTCCCGGTGGGAGTAGGACTCCCCCCTTGGCGCGCCCTCCTCCTTGGCCGGCCGCCTCCCCCTAGCTCCTTTATATACAGGGGCAGGGGGGCACCCCAAGACACAACAATTGATCATTGATCTCTTAGCCATGTGCGGTGCCCCCCTCCACCATAATCCACCTCAGTCATATTGTAGCGGTGCTTAGGCGAAGCCCTGCGTCGGTAACTTCATCAACACCGTCACCACGCCGTTGTGCTGACGAAGCTCTTCCCCGAAGCTCTACTGGATCGTGAGTTCGCGGGACGTCAACGAGTTGAACGTGTGCTGAACGCGGAGGTGCCGTACGTTCGGTACTGAGGATCGGTCGATCGTGAAGACGTACGACTACATCAACCGCGTTGTCATAATGCTTCTGCTTACGGTCTATGAGGGTACGTAGACGACACTCTCCCCTCTCGTTGCTATGCATCACCATGATCTTGCGTGTGTGTAGGATTTTTTTGAAATTACTACGTTTCCCAATAGTGGTATCAGAGCCAGGTTTATGCGTAGATGTTATATACACGAGTAGAACACAACTGAGTTGTGGGCGATACAAGTCATACTTCTTACCAGCATGTCATACTTTGGTTCGGCGGTATTGTTGGATGAAGCGGCCCGAACCGACATTACGCGTACACTTACGCGAGACTGCTGCTACCGACGTGCTTTGCACACAGGTGGCTGGCGGGTGTCAGTTTCTCCAACTTTAGTTGAACCGAGTGTGACTACGCCCGGTCTTTGAGAAGGTTAAAATAGCACTAACTTGACGAACTATCATTGTGGTTTTGATGCATAGGTAAGAACGGTTCTTGCTCAGCCCGTAGCAGCCACGTAAAACTTGCAACAACAAAGTAGAGGACGTCTAACTTGTTTTTGCAGGGCATGTTGTGATGTGATATGGTCAAGACATGATGCTATATTTTATTGTATGAGATGTTAATGTTTTGTAACAGAGTTATCAGCAACTGGCAGGAGCCATATGGTTGTCGCTTTATTGTATGCAATGCAATCGCCCTGTAATTGCTTTACTTTATCACTAAGCGGTAGCGATAGTCGTAGAAGCAATAGTTGGCGAGACGACAACGATGCTACGATGGAGATCAAGGTGTCGCGCCGGTGACGATGGTGATCATGACGGTGCTTTGGAGATGGAGATCAAAGGCACAAGATGATGATGGCCATATCATATCACTTATATTGATTGCATGTGATGTTTATCCTTTATGCATCTTATTCTGCTTTGATTGACGGTAGCATTATAAGATGATCTCTCACTAAATTTCAAGGTACAAGTATTCTCCCTGAGTATGCACCGTTGCCAAAGTTTTTCGTGCCGAGACACCACGTGATGATCGGGTGTGATAAGCTCTACGTTCACATACAACGGGTGCAAGCTAGTTTTGCACACGCAGAAATACTCGGGTTAAACTTGACGAGCCTAGCATATGAAGATATGGCCTCGGAACACTAAGACCGAAAGGTCGAACGTGAATCACATAGTAGATATGATCAACATAGTGATGTTGACCATTGAAAACTACTCCATTTCACGTGATGATCGGTTATGGTTTAGTTGACTTGGATCACGTGATCACTTAGATGATAAGAGAGATGTCTATCTAAGTGGGAGTTCTTAAGTAATATGATTAATTGTACTTAAATTTATCATGAACTTAGTACCTGATAGTATTTTGCTTGTCTATGTTGTTGTAGATAGATGGCCCGTGCTATTGTTCCGTTGAATTTTAATGCGTTCCTTGAGAAAGCAAAGTTGAAAGATGATGGTAGCAATTACACGGACTGGGTCCGTAACTTGAGGATTATCCTCATTGCTGCACAAAAGAATTACGTCCTAGAAGCACCGTTGGTGCCAGGCCTGCTGCAGATGTAACTGACGACGTTAGGAACGTCTGGCAGAGCAAAGCTGATGACTACTCGATAGTTCAGTGTGCCATGCTTTACGGCTTAGAACCGGGACTTCAACGACGTTTTGAACGTCATGGAGCATATGAGATGTTCCAGGAGTTGGAGTTAATATTTCAAGCAAATGCTCGGATTGAGAGATATGAAGTCTCCAATAAGTTCTACAGCTGCAAGATGGAGGAGAATAGTTCTGTCAGTGAACATATACTCAAAATGTCTGGGTATAATAATTACTTGATTCAACTGGGAGTTAATCTTCCGGATGATAGTGTCATTGACAGAATTCTTCAATCACTGCCACCAAGCTACAAGAGTGGTATGGTAATCCTGTTCTGAAAGTCATGTTACTTGACCATGGCGAACCTACGAACTATGAAGAAGCGATGGTGAGCCCAGATTCCGCAAATGGCTTGAGGCCATGAAATATGAGATGGGATCCATGTATGAGAACAAAGTGTGGACTTTGGTTGACTTGCCCGATGATCGGCAAGCCATAGAGAATAAATGGATCTTCAATAAGAAGACTGACGCTGACGGTAATGTTACCGTCTACAAAGCTTGACTTGTTGCGAAAGGTTTTCGACAAGTTCAAGGGGTTGACTAGGATGAGACTTTCTCACCCATAGCGATGCTTAAGTCTGTCCGAATCATGTTAGCAATTGCCGCATTTTATGATTATGAAATTTGGCAGATGGATGTCAAAACTGTATTCCTGAATGGATTTCTGGAAGAAGAGTTGTATATGATGCAACCAGAAGGTTTTGTCGATCCAAAGGGTGCTAACAAAGTGTGCAAGCTCCAGCGATCCATTTATGGACTGGTGCAAGCCTCTCAGAGTTGGAATAAACGTTTTGATAGTGTGATCAAAGCATATGGTTTTATATAGACTTTTGGAGAAGCCTGTATTTACAACAAAGTGAGTGGCAGCTCTGTAGCGTTTCTAATATTATATGTGGATGACATATTGTTGATTGGAAATGATATAGAATTTCTGGATAGCATAAAAGGATAATTGAATAAGAGTTTTTCAATGAAAGACCTCAGTGAAGCTGCTTATATATTAGGCATCAAGATCTATAGAGATAGATCAAGACGCTTAGTTGGACTTTCACAAAGCACATACCTTGATAAAGTTTTGAAAAAGTTCAAAATGGATCAAGCAAAGAAAGGGTTCTTGCCTGTGTTACAATGTGTGAAGTTGAGTCAGACTCAATGCCCGACCACTGCAGAAGATAGAGAGAAAATGAGAAGTGTTCCCTATGCTTCAGCCATAGGTTCTATCATGTATGCAATGCTGTGTACCAGACCTGATGTGTGCCTTGCTATTAGTTTAGCAGGGAGGTACCAAAGTAATCCAGGAGTGGATCACTGGACAGCGGTCAAGAACATCCTGAAATACCTGAATAGTGAAGGAAATATGCCCTAGAGGCAATAATAAAGTTATTATTTATTTTCTTATTTCATGATAAATGTTTATTATTCATGCTAGAATTGTATTAACCGGAAACTTAGTACATGTGTGGATACATAGACAAACAGAGTGTCACTAGTATGTCTCTACTTGACTAGCTCGTTGAATCAAAGATGGTTAAGTTTCCTAGCCATATACATGAGTTGTCATTTGATTAACGGGATCACATCATTAGAGAATGATGTGATTGACTTGACCCATTCCATTAGCTTAGCACTTGATCATTTAGTATGTTGCTATTGCTTTCTTCATGACTTATACATGTTCCCATGCCTATGAGATTATGCAACTCCCGAATATCGGAGGAACACTTTGTGTGCTACCAAACGTCACAACGTAACTAGGTGATGATGAAGGTGCTGTACAGGTGTCTCCGATGGTACTTGTTGAGTTGGCATAGATCGAGATTAGGATTTGTCACTCCGATTGTCGGAGAGGTATCTCTGGGCCCTCTCGGTAATACACATCACAATAAGCCTTGCAAGCAATGCAACTAATGAGTTAGTTGCGGGATGATGTATTACGGAACGAGTAAAGAGACTTGCCGGTAATGAGATTGAACTAGATATTGAGATACCGACGATCGAATCTCGGGCAAGTAACGTACCGATGACAAAGGGAACAACGTATGTTGTTATGCGGTTTGACCGATAAAGATCTTCGTAGAATATGTGGGAGCCAATATGAGCATCCTGGTTCCGCTATTGGTTATTGACCGGAGACATGTCTTGGTCAAGTCTACATAGTTCTCGAACCCGTAGGGTCCGCACGCTTAAAGTTCGGTGACGATCGGTATTATGAGTTTTTGTGTTTTGATGTACCGAAGGTAGTTCGGAGTCCCGGATATGATCACGGACATGACGAGGAGTCTCGAAATGGTCAAGACATAGAGATCGATATATTGGACGACTGTTCGGACACCGGAAGTGTTTCGGGAGGTTTCGAACATATACCGGAGTACTAGGGGGTTACCGGAACCCCCCGGGGAGTATATTGAGCCTAATGGGCCCTAGTGGGAGAAGAGGAGGGGCGGCCAGGGCAGCCGCACGCCCCCTCCCCCTCTAGTCCGAATTGGACAAGGAGGGGGGGCCCTTTCCTTCTCTCCTTCTCTCCCTTCCTTCTCCTCTCCTACTCCTACTTGGAAAGGGGGAGTCCTACTCCCGGTGGGAGTAGGACTCCTCATGGGGCGCGCCATAGGAGGCCGGCCCCTCCCCCTCCTCCACTCCTGTATATACGGTGAGGGGGGACCCTGCTACCTCTTGAGCACTGCGTTGGTTTTCCCTTGAAGAGGAAAGGGTGATGCAGTAAAGCAGCGTAAGTATTTCCCTCAGTTTTTGAGAACCAAGGTATCAATCCAGTAGGAGGCCACGCACGAGTCCCTCGCACCTACACAAACAAATAAATCCTCGCAACCAACGCGATAAGGGGTTGTCAATCCCTACACGGTCACTTACGAGAGTGAGATCTGATAGATACGATAGGATGATATTTTTGGTATTTTTATGATAAAGATGCAAAGTAAAATAAAAGCAAAATAAAAGGCAATGAAAATAGCTTGTTGTTGGAAGATTAATATGATGGAAAATAGACCCGGGGCCATAGGTTTCACTAGTGGCTTCTCTCGAGAGCATAAGTATTACGGTGGGTGAACAAATTACTGTTGAGCAATTGACAGAATTGAGCATAGTTATGAGAATATCTAGGTATGATCATGTATATAGGCATCACGTCCGAGACAAGTAGACCGACTCCTGCCTGCATCTACTACTATTACTCCACACATCGACCGCTATCCAGCATGCATCTAGAGTATTAAGTTCATAAGAACAGAGTAACGCTTTAAACAATATGACATGATGTAGAGGGATAAACTCATGCAATATGATATAAACCCCATCTTGTTATCCTCG
This sequence comes from Aegilops tauschii subsp. strangulata, assembly GCF_002575655.3. Classification (NCBI taxonomy): domain Eukaryota; kingdom Viridiplantae; phylum Streptophyta; class Magnoliopsida; order Poales; family Poaceae; genus Aegilops; species Aegilops tauschii. Next base: position 472,706,772 of record NC_053040.3, on the reverse strand, counting down.
ATGGAAACAATACTATACGTGCCTTGCTGCCCCTACTGTAACTGGGAAAGGACACCGCAAGATTGAACCCAAAGCCAAGCACTTCTCCCATTGCAAGAAAGATCAATCTAGTAGGCCAAACCAAACTGATAATTCGAAGAGACTTGCAAAGATAACCAATCATACATAAAAGAATTCAGAGAAGATTCAAATATTGTTCATAGATAAACTTGATCATAAACCCACAATTCATCGGTCTCAACAAACACACCGCAAAAGAAGATTACATCGAATAGATCTCCACAAGAGAGGGGGAGAACATTGTATTGAGATCCAAAAAGAGAGAAGAAGCCATCTAGCTAATAACTATGGACCCGAAGGTCTGAGGTAAACTACTCACACTTCATCGGAGAGGCTATGGTGTTGATGTAGAAGCCCTCCGTGATCGATGCCCCCTCCGGCGGAGCTCCGGAACAGGCCCCAAGATGGGATCTCACGGGTACAGAAGGTTGCGGCGGTGGAATTAGGTTTTTGGCTCCGTATCTTGTAGTTTGGGGGTACGTAGGTATATATAGGAGGAAGAAGTACGTCGGTGGAGCAACATGGGGCCCACGAGGGTGGAGGGCGCGCTTGGGGGGGGGGGGGGGTAGGCGTGCCCCCTACCTCGTGCCCTGCTGGTTGATGTCTTGACGTAGGGTCCAAGTCCTCTGGATCACGTTCGTTCCAAAAATCACGTTCCGAAGGTTTCATTCCGTTTGGACTCTGTTTGATATTCTTTTTCTGCGAAGCTCTGAAATAGGCAAAAAACAGCAATTCTGGGCTGGGCCTCCGGTTAATAGGTTAGTCCCAAAAATAATATAAAAGTGTATAATAAAGCCCAATAATGTCCATAACAGAATATAATATAGCATGGAACAATAAAAAATTATAGATACGTTGGAGACGTATCGAGCATCCCCAAGCTTAATTCCTGCTCGTCCTCGAGTAGGTAAATGATAAAAACAGAATTTTTGATGTGGAATGCTACTTGGCATAATTTCAATGTAATTCTTCTTAATTGTGGTATGAATATTAAGATCCGAAAGATTCAAGATAAAAGTCCAATATTGACATAAAAATAGTAATACTTCAAGCATACTAACTAAGCAATTATGTCCTCTCAAAATAACATGGCCAAAGAAAGTTCATCCCTACAAAATCATATAGTTTAGTCATGCTCCATTTCCGTCACACAAGAATGCTCTCATCATGCACAACCCCGATGACAAGCCAAGCAATTGTTTCATACTTTAGTAATCTCAAACTTTTTCAACCTTCACGCAATACATGAGCGTGAGCCATGGACATAGCACTATGGGTGGAATAGAATATAATGATGGGGGTTATGTGGAGAAGACAAAAAAGGAGAAAGTCTCACATCAACGAGGCTAATCAATGAGCTATGGAGATGCCCATCGATTGATGTTAATACAAGGAGTAGGGATTGCCATGCAACAGATGCACTTAGAGCTATAAATATATGAAAGCTCAACAAAAGAAACTAAGTGGGTGTGCATCCAACTTGCTTGCTCACGAAGACCTAGGGCATTTGAGGAAGCCCATTGTTGGAATATACAAGCCAAGTTCTATAGTGAAAAATTCCCACTAGTATATGAAAGTGACAAAACAAAAGACTCTCTATCATGAAGATTATGGTGCTACTTTGAAGCCAAGTGTGGTAAAAAGGATAGTAACATTGTCCCTTCTCTCTTTTTCTCTCATTTTTTGGGCCTTTTTTATGGCCTTTCTCTTTTTTATTATTATTTTATTTCCTCACTTGGGACAATGCTCTAGAAAATGATGATCATCACACTCCTATTTATTTACAACTCAATGATTACAACTCGATACTAGAACAAAGTATGACTCTATATGAATGCCTCCGGCGGTGTACCGGGATATGCAATGAACCAAGAGTGACATGTATGAAAGAATTATGAATGGTGGCTTTGCCACAAATACGATGTCAACTACATGATCATGCAAAGCAATATGACAATGATGAACGTGTCATGATAAACGGAATGGTGGAAAGTTGCATGGCAGTATATCTCGGAATGGCTATGGAAATGCCATAATGGGTAGGTATGGTGGCTGTTTTGAGGAAGATATAAGGAGGTTTATGTGTGAAAGAGCGTATCATATCACGGGGTTTGGATGCACCGGCGAAGTTTGCACCAACTCTCAATGTGAGAAAGGGCAATGCACGGTACCGAAGAGGCTAGCAATGATGGAAAGGTGAGAGTGCGTATAATCCATGGACTCAACATTAGTCATAAAGAACTCACATACTTAGCGAAAATCTACAAGTCATAAAAAACCAAGCACTACGCGCATGCTCCTAGGGGGATAGATTGGTAGGAAAAGACCATCGCTCGTCCCCGACCGCCACTCATAAGGAGGACACTCAAAGAACACCCCATGTTTCAAATTTGTTACATAACGTTTACCATACGTGCATGCTACGGGACTTGCAAACTTCAACACAAGTATTTCTCAAATTCACAATTACTCAACTAGCACAACTTTAATATCACTACCTCCATATCTCAAAACAATCATCAAGCATCAAACTCCTCTTAGTATTCAACACACTCATAAGAAAGTTTTTACTAATCTTGAATACCTAGCATATTAGGATTATTTAAGCAAATTACCATGCTATTTAAGACTCTCAAAATAATCTAAGTGAAGCATGAGAGAATAATAGTTTCTATAAAACGAAAGTTACCACCGTGCTCTAAAAGATATAAGTGAAGTGCTAGAGCAAAAACTATATAACTCAAAAGATATAAGTGAAGCACATAGAGTATTCTAATAATTTCCGAATCATGTGTGTCTCTCTCAAAAGGTGTGTACAGCAAGGATGATTGTGGTAAACTAAAAAGCAAAGACTCAAATCATACAAGACGCTCCAAGCAAAACACATATCATGTGGTGAATAAAAATATAGCTCCAAGTAAAGTTACCGATGGAAGTAGACGAAAGAGGGGATGCCTTCCGGGGCATCCCCAAGCTTTAGCTTTTAGGTATCCTTAGATTATCATGGGGTGCCATGGGCATCCCCAAGCTTAGGATCTTTCCACTCCTTGTTCCATAGTCCATCAAATCTTTTACCCAAAACATGAAAACTTCACAACACAAAACTCAGCAGAAAATCTCGTGAGCTCCGTTAGCGAAAGAAAACAAAAGACCACTTCAAGGTACTGTAATGAACTCATTATTTATTTATATTGGTGTTAAACCTACTGTATTCCAACTTCTCTATGGTTTATAAACTATTTTACTAGCCATAGATTCATCAAAATAAGCAAACAACACACGAAAAACAGAATCTGTCAAAAACAGAACAGTGTGTAGTAATATGTAACTAACGCAAACTTATGGAACTCCAAAAATTCAGCCAAAATAGGACGACCTAGAAAATTTGTTTATTGATCATCAGCAGTTGGAATCAATATTTTATCACGTTCTTGTGATTTTTAACAATTATTTTCGTGAACAGAAAGTTTCTGGAATTTTCAGCAAGATCAAATAACTATCATCCAAGAAAATCATATAGGTTAAACTTGGCACAAACACTAATTAAAACATAAACACAAGTCTAACCAGAGGCTAGGACAAATATTTATTCCTAAAAAGAAGCAAAAAGCAAAAAAATAAAAATAAAATTGGGTTGGCTCCCAACAAGCGCTATCGTTTAACGCCCCTAGCTAGGCATAAAAGTAAGGATAGATCTAGGTATTGCCATCTTTGGTAGGCAATCCATAAGTGGCTCTCATGATAGATTCATAAGGTAATTTTATTTTCTTTCTAGGAAAATGTTCTATGCCTTTCCTTAATGGAAATTGGAATCTAATATTTCCTTCCTTCATATCAATAATTGCACCGATCGTTCTAAGGAAAGGTCTACCAAGAATAATAGGACATGAAGGATTGCAATCTATATCAAGAACAATAAAATCTACGGGCACATAATTCCTATTTGCAATAATAAGAAAATCATTAATTCTTCCCATAGGTTTCTTAATAGTGGAATCCGCAAGGTGCATGTTTAGAGAGCAATCATCAAATTCACGGAAACCTAGTAAATCGCATAAAGTCTTTGGAATCGTGGAAACACTAGCACCCAAATCACACAAAGCATAGCATTCATGATCTTTAATTTTAACTTTAATAGTAGGTTCCCACTCATCATAAAGTTTTCTAGGGATAGAAACTTCCAACTCAAGGTTTTCTTCATAAGATTGCATCAAAGCATCAACGATATGTTTAGTAAAAGCTTTATTTTGACTATAAGCATGAGGAGAATTTAGCACGGATTGCAACAAGGAAATACAATCTATCAAAGAGCAATTATCATAATTAAATTCCTTGAAATCCAAAATAGTGGGTTCATTAATATCTAGAGTTTTGATCTCTTCAATCCCACTTTTACCAATTTTTGCATCAAGATGTAAAAACTCCAAATTTTTGGAACGCCTTCTAGGTAAAGGTGGATCATATTCAGTCCCATAATTACCAAGATTCATATTGCTAAAAAAATATTTAATAGGGGACATATCAATAACTTTTAGATCTTCATCTTTATTTTCCCAAAAATTAGAAGAACACGCTTTCATAAAGCAATCTTTCTTAGCTCGCATCCTAGCGGTTCTTTCTTTGCACTAATCAATGGAAATTCTCATGGCTTTGAGAGAATCATTGATATCATGCTTAGGAGGAATAGATCTAAGTTTCAAAGAATCAACATCAAGAGAAATTCTATCAACGTTCCTAGCCAATTCATCAACTTTAAGCAATTTTTCTTCAAGCGAAGCATTGAAATTCTTTTGCGAATTCATAAATTATTTAACACTAGTCTCAAATTCAGAAGGCATCTTATTAAAATTTCCATAATAATTGTTGTAGGAATTACCATAATTATTAGAGGAATTACTAGGATACGGCCTAGGATTAAAGTTTCCTCTATACGCGTTGTTACCAAAATTATTCCTACCAACAAAATTCACATCCATAGATTCATTATTATTCTCAATCAAAGTAGACAAAGGCATATCATTAGGATCAGAAGATACACTCTTAGTAGCAAATAATTTCATAAGTTCATCCATCTTTCCACTCAAAACATTAATTTCTTCTATCGCATGGACTTTTTTATTAGTAGATCTTTCAGTGTGCCATTGAGAATAATTAACCATAATATTATCTAGGAGTTTAGTAGCTTCTCCTAAAGTGATTTCCATAAAAGTGCCTCCCGTGGCCGAATCTAAAACATTTCTAGAAGCAAAATTCAATCCGACATAAATTTTTTGTATAATCATCCACAAATTCAAACCATGAGTAGGGCAATTACGTATCATTAATTTCATCCTCTCCCAAGCTTGTGCAACATGTTCATGATCAAGTTGCTTAAAATTCATAATATCGTTTCTAAGAGAGATAATCTTAGCGGGAGGAAAATATGTAGAGATAAAAGCATCTTTGCACTTATTCCAAGAATCAATACTATTTTTAGGAAAGACGAAAACGAAGCTTTAGCACGATCTCTAAGTGAAAAAGGAAATAGCTTCAATTTAACAATATCATTGTCCACATCTTTCTTCTTTTGCATATCACACAAATCAACGAAGCTATTTAGATGGGTAGCGGCATCTTCACTAGGAAGGCCGGCGAATTGATCTTTCATGACAAGATTCAATAAAGCCGTATAAATTTCACAAGATTCAGTATCGGTAAGAGGAGCAATCGGAGTGCTAAGGAAATCATTGTTGTTGGTATTGGTAAAGTCACACAATTTGGTATTATCTTGAGCCATCGTGACAAGCAAGCAATTCAACACACGAGCAAACAAGAAGCGAGCGAAAAGAGGCGAACAGAAAAGAGAGGGCGAATAAAAATGGCAAGGGTGAACTGGGGGAGAGGAAAACGAGAGGCAAATGGCAAATAATGTAATGCGGGAGATAAGGGTTTGTGATGGGTACTTGGTATGTTGACTTTTGCGTAGACTCCCCGGCAACGGCGCCAGAAATCCTTCTTGCTACCTCTTGAGCACTGCGTTGGTTTTCCCTTGAAGAGGAAAGGGTGATGCAGTAAAGCAGCGTAAGTATTTCCCTCAGTTTTTGAGAACCAAGGTATCAATCCAGTAGGAGGCCACACACGAGTCCCTCACACCTACACAAACAAATAAATCCTCGCAACCAACGCGATAAGGGGTTGTGAATCCCTACACGGTCACTTACGAGAGTGAGATCTGATAGATATGATAGGATAATATTTTTGGTATTTTTATGATAAAGATGCAAAGTAAAATAAAAGAAAAATAAAAGGCAATGAAAATAGCTTGTTGTTGGAAGATTAATATGATGGAAAATAGACCCGAGGGCCATAGGTTTCACTAGTGGCTTCTCTCAAGAGCATAAGTATTACGGTATGTGAACAAATTACTGTTGAGTAATTGACAGAATTGAGCATAGTTATGAGAATATCTAGGTATGATCATGTATATAGGCATCACGTCCCAGACAAGTAGACCGACTCCTGCCTGCATCTACTACTATTACTCCACACATCGACCGCTATCCAGCATGCATCTAGAGTATTAAGTTCATAAGAACAGAGTAACACTTTAAGCAAGATGACATGATGTAGATGGATAAACTCATGCAATATGATATAAACCCCATCTTGTTATCCTCGATGGCAACAATACTATACATGCCTTGCTGCCCCTACTGTCACTGGGAAAGGACACCGCAAGATTGAACCCAAAGCCAAGCACTTCTCCCATTGCAAGAAAGATCAATCTAGTAGGCCAAACCAAACTGATAATTCGAAGAGACTTGCAAAGATAACCAATCACACATAACAGAATTCAGAGAAGATTCAAATATTGTTCATAGATAAACTTGATCATAAACCCACAATTCATCGGTCTCAACAAACACACCGCAAAAGAAGATTACATCGAATAGATCTCCACAAGAGAGGGGGAGAACATTGTATTGAGATCCAAAAAGAGAGAAGAAGCCATCTAGCTAATAACTATGGACCCGAAGGTCTGAGGTAAACTACTCACACTTCATCGGAGAGGCTATGGTGTTGATGTAGAAGCCCTCCGTGATCGATGCCCCCTCCGGCGGAGCTCCGGAACAGGCCCCAAGATGGGATCTCACGGGTACAGAAGGTTGCGGCGGTGGAATTAGGTTTTTGGCTCCGTATCTTGTAGTTTGGGGGTACGTAGGTATATATAGGAGGAAGAAGTACGTCGGTGGAGCAACATGGGGCCCACGAGGGTGGAGGGCGCGCCTGGGGGGGGGGGGGGTAGGCGCGCCCCCCTACCTCGTGCCCTCCTGGTTGATGTCTTGACGTAGGGTCCAAGTCCTCTGGATCACGTTCGTTCCGAAAATCACGTTCCGAAGGTTTCATTCCGTTTGGACTCTGTTTGATATTCTTTTTCTGCGAAACTCTGAAATAGGCAAAAAACAGCAATTCTGGGCTGGGCCTCCGGTTAATAGGTTAGTCCCAAAAATAATATAAAAGTGTATAATAAACCCCAATAATGTCGAAAACAGAATATAATATAGCATGGAACAATCAAAATTATAGATACGTTGGAGACGTATCACACCCCTTGGAGACACAAGTTGATCATTGATCTCTCTTAGCCCTGTGCGGTGCCCCCTCCACCATAATCCACCTCGGTCATATCGTAGCGGTGCTTAGGCCAAGCCCTGCGTCGGTAACTTCATCAACACCGTCATCACGCCGTCGTGCTGACGAAGCTCTCCCTCGAAGCTCTACTGGATCGTCAGTTCGCGGGACGTCACCGAGCTGGACGTGTGCTGAACACGGAGGTGTCGTACGTTCGGTACTGAGGATTGGTCAATCATGAAGATGTATGACTACATCAACTGCGTTGTCATAACGCTTCCGCTTACGGTCTACGAGGGTACGTAGATGACACTCTCCCCTCTCGTTGCTATGCATCACCTGTTGGGGAACATAGTAATTTCAAAAAATTTCCTACGCACACGCAAGATCATGGTGATGCATAGCAACAAGAGGGGAGAGTGTGTCCACGTACCCTCGTAGACCGAAAGCGGAAGCGTTAGCACAACGCGGTTGATGTAGTCGTACGTCTTCACGATCCGACCGATCAAGTACCGAACGCACGGCACCTCCGAGTTCTGCACACGTTCAACTCGATGACATCCCTCGAACTCCGATCCAGCCGAGTGTTGAGGGAGAGTTTCGTCAGCACGACCGCGTGGTGACGATGATGATGTTCTAGCGATGCAGGGCTTCGCCTAAGCACCGCTATGATATTATCGAGGTGGATTATGGTGGAGGGGGGCACCGCACACGGCTAAGAGATCAAGAGATCAATTGTTGTGTCTTTGGGGTGCCCCCCTGCCCCCGTATATAAAGGAGCAAGGGGGAAGGCGGCCGACCTAGGAGGAGGGCGCGCCAAGGGGGAGTCCTACTCCCACCGGGAGTAGGACTCCTCCTTTCCTTGTTGGAGTAGGAGAGAAGGAAAGAGGGGGAGAGGGAGAAGGAAAAGGGGGCTGCACCCCTTGTCCAATTCGGACCAGAGGGGGGGGGGGGTGCGCGCCTCCTTCCTTTTGGCCTCTCTCCTCTATTCCCGTATGGCCCAATAAGGCCCAATACTTCTCCCCGGCGAATTCCCGTAACTCTCCGGTACTCTGATAAATACCCGATCACTCGGAACCTTTCCGAAGTCCTAATATAGTCGATCAATATATCGATCTTTACGTCTCGGCCATTTTGAGACTCCTCGTCATGTCCCTGATCTCATTCGGGACTCCGAACTCCTTCGGTACATCAAAACACATAAACTCATAATATAACCGTCATCTAACTTTAAGCGTGCGGACCCTACGGGTTCGAGAACTATGTAGACATGACCGAGACACGTCTCCGGTCAATAACCAATAGCGGAACCTGGATGCTCATATTGGCTCCCACATATTCTACGAAGATCTTTATCGGTCAAACCGCATAACAACATACGTTGTTCCCTTTGTCAACGGTATGTTACTTGCCCGAGATTCGATTGTCGGTATCTCAATACCTAGTTCAATCTCGTTACCGGCAAGTCTCTTTACACGTTCCGTAATACATCATCCCGCAACTAACTCATTAGTTACAATGCTTGCAAGGCTTATAGTGATGTGCATTACTGAGTGGGCCCAGAGATACCTCTCCGACAATCGGAGTGACAAATCCTAATCTCGAAATACGCCAACCCAACAAGTACCTTCGGAGACACCTGTAGAGCACCTTTATAATCACCCAGTTACGTTGTGATGTTTGGTAGCACACAAAGTGTTCCTCCGGTAAATGGGAGTTGCATAATCTCATAGTCATAGGAACATGTATAAGTCATGAAGAAAGCAATAGCAGAATACTAAACGATCAAGTGCTAAGCTAACGGAATGAGTCAAGTCAATCACATCATTCTCCTAATGATGTGATCCCGTTAATCAAATGACAACTCATGTCTATGGCTAGGAAACATAACCATCTTTGATTAACGAGCTAGTCAAGTAGAGGCATACAAGTGACACTCTGTTTGTCTATGTATTCACACAAGTATTATGTTTCCGGTTAATAAAATTCTAGCATGAATGATAAACATTTATCATGAAATAAGGAAATAAATAATAACTTTATTATTGCCTCTAGGGCATATTTCCTTCAGTCTCCCACTTGCACTAGAGTCAATAATCTAGATCACATCACCATGTGATTTAACATCAATAGTTCACATCACCATGTGATTAACACCCATAGTTCACATCGTCATGTGACCAACACCCAAAGGGTTTACTAGAGTCAATAATCTAGTTCACATCGCTATGTGATTAACACCAAGGCGTGATCATGTTTTGCTTGTGAGAGAAGTTTAGTCAACGGGTCTGCCATATTCAGATCCGTATGTATTTTGCAAATTTCTATGTCTACAATGCTCTGCACGGAGCTACTTTAGCTAATTGCTCCCACTTTCAATATGTATCCAGATGAAGACTTAGAGTCATCTGGATCAGTGCCAAAACTTGTATCGATGTAACCCTTTTACGACGAACCTTTTGTCACCTCCATAATCGAGAAAGATATCCTTATTCCACTAAGGATAATTTTGACCGCTGTCCAGTGATCTACTCCTAGATCACTATTGTACTCCCTTGCCAAAATCAGTGTAGGGTGTACAATATATCTGGTACATAGCATGGCATACTTTATAGAACCTATGGCTGAGGCATAGGGAATGACTTTCATTCTCTTTCTATCTTCTGCCATGGTCGGGCTTTGAGTCTTACTAAATTTCACACCTTGTAACACAAGAAAGAACTCTTTCTTTGACTGTTCCATTTTGAACTACTTAAAAATCTTGTCAAGGTATGTACTCATTGAAAAAACTTATCAAGCGTTTTGATCTATCTCTATAGATCTTGATGCTCAATATGTAAGCAGCTTCACCGAGGTCTTTCTTTGAAAAACTCCTTTCAAACACTCCTTTATGCTTTGCAGAATAATTCTACATTATTTCCGATCAACAATATGTCGTTCACATATACTTATCAGAAATGTTGTAGTGCTCCCACTCACTTTCTTGTAAATACAGGCTTCACCGCAAGTCTGTATAAAACTATATCCTTTGATCAACTTATCAAAGCGTATATTCCAACTCCGAGATGCTTGCACCAGTCCATAGATGGATCGCTGGAGCTTGCATATTTTGTTAGCACCTTTTGGATTGACAAAACCTTATGGTTGCATCATATACAACTCTTCTTCAATAAATCCATTAAGGAATGCAGTTTTGTTTATCCATTTGCCAGATTTCATAAAATGCGGCAATTGCTAACATGATTCAGACAGACTTAAGCATAGATACGAGTGAGAAATTCTCATCGTAGTCAACACCTTAAACTTGTCGAAAACCTTTTGCGACAATTCTAGCTTTGTAGATAGTAACACTACTATCAGCGTCTGTCTTCCTCTTGAAGATCCATTTAATCTCAATGGCTCGCCGATCATTGGGAAAGTCAATCAAAGTCCATACTTTGTTCTCATACATGGATCTCATCTTAGATTTCATGGCCTCAAGCCATTTTGCGGAATCTGGGCTCACCATCGCTTCTTCATAGTTCGTAGGTTCGTCATGGTCTAGTAACATAACCTCCAGAACAGGATTACCGTACCACTCTGGTGTGGATCTCACTCTGGTTTACCTACGAGGTTTGGTAGTAACTTGATCTGAAGTTACATGATCATCATCATTAGCTTCCTCACTAATTGGTGTAGGAGTCACAGGAACAAATTTCTGTGATGAACTACTCTCCAATAAAGGAGCAGGTACAATTACCTCATCAAGTTCTACTTTCCTCCCACTCATTTCTTTCGAGAGAAACTCCTTCTCTAGAAAGGATCCATTCTTAGCAACGAATGTCTTGCCTTCGGATCTGTGATAGAAGGTGTACCCAACTGTCTCCTTTGGGTATCCTATGAAGACACATTTCTCCGATTTGGGTTTGAGCTTATCAGGATGAAACTTTTTCACATAAGCATCGCAACCCCAAACTTTAAGAAACGACAACTTTGGTTTCTTGCCAAACCACAGTTCATAAGGTGTCATCTCAACGGATTTAGATGGTGCCCTTTTTTTTAACGTGAATGCAGCTGTCTCTAATGCATAACCCCAAAACGATAGTGGTAGATTGGTAAGAAACATCATAGATCGCACCATATCTAATAAATTACGGTGATGACGTCCGGACACACCATTACGCTGTGGTGTTCCAGGTGGCGTGAGTTGCGAAACTATTCTGCATTGTTTCAAATGAAGACCAAACTCGTAACTCAAATATTCTCCTCCACGATCAGATCGTAGAAACTTTATTTTCTTGTTACGATGATTTTCCACTTCACTCTGAAATTATATGAACTTTTCAAATGTTTTAGACTTTATGTTTTATCAAATAGATATACCCATATCTGCTCAAATCATCTGTGGAGGTCAGAAAATAACGATACCTGCCGCGAGCCTCAATATTCATCGGACCACATACATCAGTATGTATGATTTCCAACAAATCTGTTGCTCGCTCCATTGTTCCGGAGAACAGCGTTTTAGTCATCTTGCCCAAGAGGCATGGTTCGCAAGCATCAAGTGATTCCAAAAGTCCATCAGCATGGATTTTCTTCATGCGCTTTACACCAATATGACCTAAACGGCAGTGCCACAAATAAGTTGCACTATCATTATTAACTTTGCAGCTTTTGGCTTCAATATTATGAATATGTGTATCACTACGATCGAGATCCAACGAACCATTTTCATTGCGTGTGTAACCATAGAAGGTTTTATTCATGTAAACAGAACAACAATTGTTCTCTAACTTAAATGAATAACCGTATTGCAATAAACATGATCAAATCATATTCATGCTCAACGCAAACACCAAATAACACTTATTTAGGTTCAACACTAATCCCGAAAGTATAGGGAGTGTGCGATGATGATCATATTAATCTTGGAACCACTTCCAACACACATCGTCACTTCACCCTCAACTAGTCTCTGTTTATTCTGCAACTCCCGTTTCGAGTTACTGCTCTTAGCAACTGAACGAGTATGAAATACCGAGGGGTTGCTATGAACACTAGTAAAATACACATCAATAGTCTGTATATCAAATATACCTTTGTTCACTTTGCCATCCTTCTTATCCGCCAAATACTTGGGGCAGTTCCGCTTCCAGTGACCAGTCCCTTTGCAGTAGAAGCACTTAGTCTCAGGCTTAGGTACAAACTTGGGCTTCTTCACTTGAGTAGAAACTTGCTTGCCGTTCTTCTTGAAGTTCCCCTTCTTCCCTTTGCCCTTTTCTTGAAACTAGTGGTCTCGTCAACCATCAACACTTGATGTTTTTCTTGATTTCTACCTTCGTCGATTTCAGCATCACGAAGAGCTCGGGAATTACTTTCGTCATCCCTTGCATACTATAGTTCATCACGAAGTTCTACTAACTTGGTGATGGTGACTAGAGAATTCTGTCAATCACTATTTTATCTGGAAGATTAACTCCCACTTGATTCAAGCGATTGTAGTACCCAGACAATCTGAGCACATGCTCACTGCTTGAGCTATTCTCCTCCATCTTTTAGCTATAGAACTTGTTGGAGACTTCATATCTCTCAACTCAGGTATTTGCTTGAAATATTAACTTCAACTCCTGGAACATCTCATATGACGTTCAAAACGTCTTTGAAGTCCCGATTCTAAGCCGTTAAGCATGGTGCACTAAACTATCAAGTAGTCATCATATTGAGCTAGCCAAACGGTTATAACGTCTGCATCTGCTCCTGCAATAGGTCTGTCACCTAGCGGTGCATCAAGGACATAATTCTTCTGTGTAGCAATGAGGATAATCCTCAGATCACGGATCCAATCCGCATCTTTGCTACTAACATCTTTCAACATAATTTTTCTCTAGGAACATATCAAAAATAAACACATGGAAGCAACAACGCGAGCTATTGATCTACAACATAATTTGCAAAATACTATCAGGACTAAGTTCATGATAAATTTAAGTTCAATTAATCATATTACTTAAGAACTCCCACTTAGATAGACATCCCTCTAATCCTCTAAGTGATCACGTGATCCATATCAACTAAACCATGTCCGATCATCACGTGAGATGGAGTAGTTTCAACGGTGAACATCACTATGTTGATCATATCTACTATATGATTCACGCTCGACCTTTCGGTCTCCGTGTTCCGAGGCCATATCTGTTATATGCTAGGCTCGTCAAGTTTAACCTGAGTATTCCGCGTGTGCAACTGTTTTGCACCCGTTGTATTTGAACGTAGAGCCTACCACACCCGATCATCACGTGGTGTCTCAGCACGAAGAACTTTCGCAATGGTGCATACTCAGGGAGAACACTTATACTTTGATAATTTAGTGAGGGATCATCTTATAATGCTACCGTCAATCAAAGCAAGATAAGATGCATAAAATATAAACATCACATGCAATCAATATAAGTGATATGATACGGCCATCATCATCTTGTGCTTGTGATCTCCATCTCTGAAGCACCGTCATGATCACCATCGTCACCGGCGCGACACCTTGATCTCCATCGTAGCATCGTTGTCGTCTCGCCAACTATTGCTTCTACAACTATCGCTACCGCTTAGTGATAAAGTAAAGCAATTACAGGGCGATTGCATTGCATACAATAAAGCGACAACCATATGGCTCCTGCCAGTTGCCGATAACTCGGTTACAAAACATGATCATATCATACAATAAAATATAGTATCATGCCTTGACCATATCACATCACAACATGCCCTGCAAAAACAAGTTAGACATCCTCTACTTTGTTGTTGCAAGTTTTACGTGGCTGCTACGGGCTTAGCAAGAACCATTCTCACCTACGCATCAAAACCACAACGATAGTTTATCAAGTTGGTGCTGTTTTAACCATCGCAAGGACCGGGCATAGCCACACTCGGTTCAACTAAAGTTGGAGAAACTGACGCCCGCCAGCCACCTATGGGCAAAGCACGTCGGTAGAACCAGTCTCGCGTAAGCATACGCGTAATGTCGGTCCGGGCCGCTTCATCCAACAATACCGCCGAACCAAAGTATGACATGCTGGTAAGCAGTATGACTTATATCGCCCACAACTCACTTGTGTTCTACTCATGCATATTACATCAACGCATAAAACCAGGCTCTGATACCACTGTTGGGGAACATAGTAATTTCAAAAAATTTCCTACGCACACGCAAGATCACGGTGATGCATAGCAACGAGAGGGGAGAGTGTGTCCACGTACCCTCGTAGACCAAAAGCGGAAGCGTTAGCACAACGCGGTTGATATAGTCGTACGTCTTCACGATCTGACCGATCAAGTACCGAACGCACGACACCTCCGAGTTCTGCACACGTTCAACTCGATGACATCCCTCGAACTCCGATCCAGCCGAGTGTTGAGGGAGAGTTTCGTCAGCACGACGGCGTGGTGACGATGATGATGTTCTACCGACGCAGGGCTTCGCCTAAGCACCGCTACGATATTATCGAGGTGGATTATGGTGGAGGGGGGCACCGCACACGGCTAAGAGATCAAGAGATCAATTGTTGTGTCTTTGGGGTGCCCCCTGCCCCCGTATATAAAGGAGCAAGGGGGAAGGCGGCCGGCCTAGGAGGAGGGCGCGCCAAGGGGGAGTCCTACTCCCACCGGGAGTAGGACTCCTCCTTTCCTTGTTGGAGTAGGAGAAAAGGAAAGAGGGGGAGAGGGAGAAGGAAAAGGGGGCTGCACTCCTTGTCCAATTCAGACCAGAGGGGGGGGGGGTGCTCGCCTCCTTCCTTTTGGCCTCTCTCCTCTATTCCCGTATGGCCCAATAAGGCCCAATACTTCTCCCCGGCGAATTCCCGTAACTCTCCGGCACTCCGATAAATACCCGAATCACTCGGAACTTTTCCGAAGTCCGAATATAGTCGTCCAATATATCGATCTTTACGTCTCGGCCATTTCGAGACTGCTCGTCATGTCCCTGATCTCATCCGGGACTCCGAACTCCTTCGGTACATCAAAACACATAAACTCATAATATAACCGTCATCTAACTTTAAGCGTGCGGACCCTACGGGTTCGAGAACTATGTAGACATGACCGAGACACGTCTCCGGTCAATAACCAATAGCGAAACCTGGATGCTCATATTGGCTCCCACATATTCTACGAAGATCTTTATCGGTCAAACCGCATAACAACATACGTTGTTCCCTTTGTCATCGGTATGTTACTTGCCCGAGATTCGATTGTCGGTATCTCAATACCTAGTTCAATCTCGTTACCGGCAAGTCTCTTTACTCGTTCCGTAATACATCATCCCGCAACTAACTCATTAGTTACAATGCTTGCAAGGCTTATAGTGATGTGCATTACTGAGTGGGCCCAGAGATACCTCTCCGACAATCGGAGTGACAAATCCTAATCTCGAAATACGCCAACCCAACAAGTACCTTCGGAGACACCTGTAGAGCACCTTTATAATCACCCAGTTACGTTGTGATGTTTGGTAGCACACAAAGTGTTCCTCCCGTAAACGGGAGTTGCATAATCTCATAGTCATAGGAACATGTATAAGTCATGAAGAAAGCAATAGCAGAATACTAAACGATCAAGTGCTAAGCTAACGGAATGAGTCAAGTCAATCACATCATTCTCCTAATGATGTGATCCCGTTAATCAAATGACAACTCATGTCTATGGCTAGGAAACATAACCATCTTTGATTAACGAGCTAGTCAAGTAGAGGCATACTAGTGACACTCTGTTTGTCTATGTATTCACACAAGTATTATGTTTCTGGTTAATACAATTCTAGCATGAATGATAAACATTTATCATGAAATAAGGAAATAAATAATAACTTTATTATTGCCTCTAGGGCATATTTCCTTCATCACCAAGATCTTGCGTGTGCGTAGGAAAATTTTGAAATTACTACGTTCCCCAACAAAAAGGACTAAGGATATGTTTCTCGTTTATGGAGGTGACAAAGAGCTCGTCGTAAATGGTTACGTCGATGCAAGCTTTGACACCGATTCGGATGATTCTAAATCGCAAACCGGATACGTGGTTTTATTGAACGGTGGAGCTGTTAGTTGGTGCAGTTCTAAACAAAGCGTCATGGCGGGATCTACGTGTGAAGAGGAGTACATAGCTGCCTCAGAAGCAGCAAATGAAGGAATCTGGATGAAGGAGTTCATATCCGATCTAGGTGTCATACCTAGTGCATCAGGTCCAATGAAAATCTTTTGTGACAATACTGGTGCAACTGCCTTGGCAAAGGAATCCAGATTTCACAAGAGGACCAAGCACATCAAGATATGCTTCAATTCCATCCGGGATCAAGTCCAGGTGGGAGACATAGAGATTTGCAAGATACATACGGATCTGAATGTTGCAGACCCGTTGACTAAGCCTCTTCCACGAGCAAAACATGATCAACACCAAGACTCCATGGGTGTTAGAATCATTACTGTGTAATCTAGATTATTAACTCTAATGCAAGTGGGAGACTGAAGGAAATATGCCCTAGAGGCAATAATAAAGTTATTATTTATTTCCTCATATCATGATAAATGTTTATTATTCATGCTAGAATTGTATTAACCGGAAACATAATACATGTGTGAATACATAGACAAACATAGTGTCAATAGTATGCCTCTACTTGACTAGCTCGTTGATCAAAGATGGTTGAGTTTCCTAGCCATGGACATGAGTTTTCATTTGATTAATGGGGTCACATCATTAGGAGAATGGTGTGATTGACTTGACCCATTCCGTTAGCTTAGCACTCGATCGTTTAGTATGTTGCTATTGCTTTCTCCATGACTTATACATATTCCTATGACTATGAGATTATGCAACTCCCGAATACCGGAGGAACACTTTGTGTGCTACCAAACGTCACAACGTAACTGGGTGATTATAAAGGTGCTTTACAGGTGTCTCCCATGGTGTTCGTAGATTTGGCATAGATCGAGATTAGGATTTGTCACTCCGATTGTCGGAGAGGTATCTCTGGGCCCTCTCGGTAATGCACATCACTATAAGCCTTGCAAGAAATGTGACTAATGAGTTAGTTGCGGGATGATGCATTACGGAACGAGTAAAGAGACTTGCCGGTAACGAGATTGAGCTAGGTATTGAGATACTGACGATCGAATCTCGGGCAAGTAACATACCGATGACAAAGGGAACAACATATGTTGTTATGCGGTTTGACCGATAAAGATCTTCGTAGAATATGTAGGAACCAATATGAGCATCCAGGTTCCGCTATTGGTTATTGATCGGAGACATGTCTCGGTCATGTCTACATAGTTCTCGAACCCGTAGGGTCCGAACGCTTAAAGTTCTGTGACGATCGCTATTATGAGTTTTTTCTGTTTTGATGTACCGAAGGTTGTTCGGAGTCCCGGATATGATCACGGACATGACGAGGAGTCTCGAAATGGTTGAGACGTAAAGATCGATATATTGGACGACTATGTTCGGACACTGGAAGTGTTTCGGGAGGTTTCGGACATATACCGGAGTACCGGGGGGTTACCGGAACCGCCGGGGAGTATAATGGGCCTATTGGGCCTTAGTGGAGAAGAGGAGGGGCGGCCAGGGCAGGCCACGCGCCCCCTCCCCCTCTAGTCCGAATTGGACAAGGAGGGGGGGCGACGCCCCCCTTTCCTTCCTCCTCTCTCCTTCCCTTTCCCCTTCTCCTACTCCTACTAGGAAAGAAGGAGTCCTACTCCCGGTGGGAGTAGGACTCCCCCCTTGGCGCGCCCTCCTCCTTGGCCGGCCGCCTCCCCCTAGCTCCTTTATATACAGGGGCAGGGGGGCACCCCAAGACACAACAATTGATCATTGATCTCTTAGCCGTGTGCGGTGCCCCCCTCCACCATAATCCACCTCGGTCATATCGTAGCGGTGCTTAGGCGAACCCCTGCGTCGGTAACTTCATCAACACCGTCACCACGCCGTCGTGCTGACGAAGCTCTTCCCCGAAGCTCTACTGGATCATGAGTTCGCGGGACGTCACCGAGTTGAACGTGTGCTGAACGAGGAGGTGCCGTATGTTCGGTACTGAGGATCGGTCGATCGTGAAGACGTACGACTACATCAACCGCGTTGTCATAACGCTTCCGCTTACGGTCTACGAGGGTACGTAGACGACACTCTCCCCTCTCGTTGCTATGCATCACCATGATCTTGCGTGTGTGTAGGATTTTTTTGAAATTACTACGTTCCCCAACAGGAGCTTCGAGTGTTTTACTCCCAAAACACCAAAGACAGACTACGCACAATAATAGATAGAGAAACTAAAGGTGATTCTTGATTGATATCTAGTGTCTCTGCCAACATGTTTTGCTCGCCAATGAGTAGGTGAAACCAGGCACGGGTACTGACTGGTTCTCTACAAAAATATGACCTTGTACGATGTTTAAATTTCGTTGCAATAGTAGCGAAATACATCATCTTACTGTAATTTACGCGATGGAAACCTGCTCTTCACCTATTCCACATAATATTACATGTTTAGGTAAGTTTCTATTCTTTTTCTTCGTAATTTTTTCTGTTGCTATCACTATATAAGAAACTAACAAAGATGACGCCATGTTTGGAGGCACTGATTTAGAACATGTCTCTAATGACATATCAGAGACCGTTTACACCAGACGAGTCTCTAATGTATGTTACGATCTTCAAGATAGTCAAATTGCGATGCAGACGCGGCTCAGCAAGACGAGTCTGCAATAACCAGTCCGATAAATCGGAGACTCGGATTATATACTACCTGTCTCCTTATTCTTGATCCGGATCTGAATTTTTATAGAATCCTGTTAACTCGGCTTGCGTGCATTCCCCTTCCTCCTCGGCTCCTCCCTTATGCACTCTATCCCGCAGGGTGCCACAGTTTCAGTTACAATAGTATTTGTTGATTGGCATTTTAAAATACTGTAGAGGCAGAACCTGTACAGGGAAAGTGGATAAAGTTGTAGTGTTTTGTTTGATATTTTCTTATAGTGCTTATACTCTAAATTTGGTTAAGGATTATGGGAGTTACACATTTTTGAACTTGGTTTTCTTGCTGTCAGTTTCAGTGTAGTTCAGTTCTGAATATGTTACACATAAGAGGCCTAACTAGTCCATATCACTATGGGAGTTACAAATTTTCAGGAATTTCTCATCAAGTTAAGAATGATCCATGGTAATTAAAGCCATTGTTCTGGCTTGTGAATTGAAATGTGAGGTTATAGCAAGCATGTCTCAGTATATATAAGGTTTTGGGAAAAAGAAACAATTTGTGAGGTATGCTCGTATTCATTTCAAGCCTTGATGGTTAAGACCTTCATTGTCATCTAAAAATGCACTTGCCCTGTTGTGCATGTGAGTAGTGGAGTGGGCAATGCAAAGCGCCATTGTTAGTTGGAGTCGTTTTTTTAATTCTATTCTTCCCAGAGTTCCCATTGAAAACACGGCGAAGAATCTTGGGAGCTTGACCGATAAAGAAATCCGAAGCTTCATATGTCCTATATATGATTTCCATGAAAAACATGATGAATGAACTGTATTGGCAACATTCTGGCTTGGCATGTAAGAAGGTTTGATGCACCTCTACGTTGTCTAACAACCCTTTTGGTAAGCATTCACACATACCATGAATAGAGAACGACAAATCAAATTCTGCCATAAGATTAGCCTTCATGCATGTTCAGCTAATGTAGATCGTTTCATACAGTGTTAAACAATCCCATCCTTCCTAAAAAATATCCCATCTTTTCATTTTTCATAAGCTCACTTACATGTAAAAACGACCCCATTGTAATAAATTCTTCCACTTTTCTCTCGTCCAAAGGTAACCCTATTTGGAACAACCCTTGTGATTGGTGCAGACAACACATGAAAGATTTCGATCTGGCAGTAAGCTAGCGTGGCTGTGAATTGTCACAAAACAAGGTCTCAGGTTGCGAGACAATGTGAGAAGCAAATGTTGAACACCTTTATCTTTGTGATGTTCAGTAATTAAACAATTACAACTTTTACAGTAGTTGGCATTTTTTGGAGCCGTTCGTTTGTCTCGATCTAACGGCGCATACATATGTAGTACTCGAAAGTACGCCGATGAAAGTACTCGAAAGTATTCGGAAGTACTATAAGTCTAGGGGCATTTTAGTCAAAGGAAATATATGACAAGGTGGGGCCCTCTCGTCCAATGCAAAACCGCCGCCGTGGTCCTTCCCCTCTTCCATCACCATTACAACCGCCGCCATCTCCTGCTTTCTCCTCCTTCTCGCGGCCGCAACTTTGCTCTTCTCATCTTCCACATCCACCCCCTCTTCCATCCACTCAAAAACCTCGATGGAGCAGCAGATTGAGCAGATCGCCGGCGGCGAGAACGCCGACTTCGTGGAGATCGTCGGCGGCGAGAATGCCGACTTCATGGAGATCGCCGGCGGCGAGCAGGTCAAGATGAGAAGGTTGACGGAGATCCGTTCTTGGTTTGAAAACACAAGGAAGATGCACTCGACGACATGGGCCACAATGAAGCAAATGACGAGGAGGGAGAAGGCAAAGCTTCCCCCCACCCGCACAACCGATGCACATGGTCGAGATCCTCCTCTGGACGATGGAGCAGGCCGATTCGTCCAGCCCGTGGACCAGGCGGAGGTGGTGGGCATTCAGATCCAAGGTAGAGCATCCACTGGATCAGGAACCCACGGTGCACGAGGTGCCGTTGCAGATTGTGGAGCCTCCAACCGAGTCGGAGATGACTCCGAAGCGCAAGAGGAGGAGGACAGTGGTCGCGACATCGCTTCCCCGCCGTTCTCCATGCTTCCCTCGCCGCTCTCCTCGTCTGAACGACGGCCGTAGCTATGTTTAGGGTAAGATTGCTTAATTTCATTCATCATTACTTGCCACTTGCTTAATTTGATTCTTTGCAACATGTTCTTGCTACCTGTGTACTTGAATCCGTAGCCTCTGGATGGCAGCTTAGTTTGATCAACGAAGCTGGAATGAGTCTAGGCATATAGCATTGCTACGTTTACTTGCTATGTTTTGATGTGCTGGAGTCGTATCCATGATAGGAAATTTTGTCTGTCACCTCAAGAGTTGTGTTCAAATTACGTGAAGCAATCCGTGTAAATTGAACTTGCAATATTTTGGCTGCAAGAAGTGCCTCCAGACAAGTTCGGTACACAATTTTAGAGTGACAGACTCTGGGTTGACACTGAAATATTTCAATACGGCAAATTCAGTAGATAGTTGTAGGCTTTGAAATATTTCAGTACTGACCGGTTAACACTGAAATATTTGAGTAGTGCAATTGCAGTACACATGGGTACACACTGAAATATTTCAGTAGTGCAATGCAATTTCAGTACACACGGGTACACACTGAAATATTTCAGTACTGCAGTTTCAGTACAGGGACACAACCCCTGAAATATTTTGGTGTAGCAGTTTCAGTACACGCGCGTAGCCACTGAAATATTTCTGGGGTGCTGTTTCAGTACAAGCACGTAGCCGCTGAAACATTTCGGTGGTGCACTTTCAGTACACGCACGTACCCACTAAAATATTTCAGTGGTTCACTTTCAGTACACGCACGTACCAACTGAAATATTTCAGTGGTGCTATTTCAGTACACGCATGTAGCAACTGAAATATTTCAGTGGTGCTGTTTCAGTACACACACACGTAGCCACTGAAATATTTCAGTAATGCACTTTCAGTAGAGAGATGTAGACACTGAAATATTTTAGTAGTGCCCTGTCGGTGATCTTGCATCAAAATATTTAGGGCTTCCTAATGATTCCACAAAAAAATAGACATAAGCAGTGAAATAATTTTAGTAGGGATGTTGGCTTACTCATATTGCCGTGTTGTACAACCTTTTGCTTCACTTCCTGTGCTATGGCCTACATGTTGTTTACTCTCATCACAGCAGTGATTTTGCATCTTGCAAAGGTCTTATTAATTCAACATTGACTTCTATGAACTTTGTATTCAAATTCGTATCCTCCTACAGTTGTTGTGACAGATTTCCTTGGCATCTTCAAATTACTGTACTGTCATTTTTCCAATACCAACTGTATTCAATCTGAAACTTTCAATTACTTATATGCTACAGGTGGAATCATGGATAGGTTGCTAAAGATGCTGCGCCTCACAATAACAGTCCCTCGCTCAACATCAACATCAGAAGCTCTTTTGCATTTGTAGTTGTCTCAGAATTTCATGTGATGTATTTGAATACCAGAAGTTGTTATGCATTACAAGTTCAATCTGATAATCGTAGTACCTGCAGTCTGTGTGTTATCTGTTTTGTATGTGTGGGATTTAGATCTAATACGGTTCTGATTCCTGTTTTCATGGCGTTGATGCTAAGTTAAGTACATGCTGGTCAGAGTGATCGGAGGGAAGGGTGGCACTGGTGGGAAATATTTTAGGCTTTCATCGTCGTGATAACCCTAGAATATTAATAAAACGTCGAAAATCAATGGAACTAGTCATGGATGCTTCTCAAGTTGGTACAAGGGTGAAGAAAGAATATAGGTCTAGTTGAAGCAAGTCGAGAAAACCCCGTCCTTTCACACGGACCCTTACCTCCTATGGGAACGGCCGCCGGTGATGGATCGACAACGTGCGCTTCTCGCGTCACCTCCAAGAAGTATTTTAAGCATTTAATCGTATTAGAAAATCCATACAAATGCCGACAACCTTACCAAACTAGTCATGCTTCCTTCTCATGTTTTGAATCAAAGAAGTAGAAATTTTTCGGGCCCATTTACATCATGTCTGGCAAGTTTGTTTGTACGTGTTCTCCATGTGTGTGAATGACATGTGGGATCCACATGTAAAAACCCCATACGCAAAAAAGAGGCCCAACCAAACTGCCTGACGGAGTTTCGAACCTAGGGCATTAGTTTGTGATGGGGAGGGTGTTACCGCTGGGCCGATGATGCATTTTCATACAAATTACGTGCCCTCATATTTAAGAAATTCATTTACCATACCTATCATGTGTAACCACTGCTGGTGTCCACGTGTCAGCAGTTTGAAGGGCGGCGCGGGGCAAAGCGCACGCGAGGTGCACGGCGCGGGGCAAACCCCACGCGTCCACACTGTGGAAGGCCCTGGTAGGTGAGACAAATCACCCCCTCGACCCCTCGGTAACTCCAAGAGGTAGCCGCATTCATTTTCTTCCCCAATTCAGGTAGAAAACCCTCGTCCTCTCCCACTCCAGCCATACCACCTCGTCCTCTCCCAAACCCTCCTGGCTTCCTCAGCAATCCACTCCTCCTCCTCGTCTCGTCGACCTCCGATGAAGCGCAGCCGTGAAGATGCGTCCGACGAGACGGACGCAACCATCGGTGGAGAGCAGTCTGCTGCCGTGGCTGCCGCCACGGTTGCAGCGGGTGAGTCCGCCGTAGTGGCGATGGCTGGCGGTGCAGCAACTGCTGTGCCTCCTCCCGCTGCCATCCCAGCCGTCGAGCTACCAGTCGGAGAGCATGTGCACGAGAAGGTGGGGGAAGATCTGGACGAGGAGACGGCGAGGCTCCATGAGAGAATCGAGGAGGAGTTCTACGGGGGGGGGGCAATGTGGACGAGATAGAGTTCGAGATGGCTGTGGATCCCAGGAAGGGCAGTGACTTCGACGAGGATGTCATCGACGAGCTGTCGGAGGTACTACTCTTGTTTTTTGAGATTTATTTTTCCTTCATGTACTCTGTTTTTTCATGGTGTTGGGGTTTTTCTTGTTAAGTACATGAGAATCAAATTCATATGGGCGTGCTAGTTGAAAGGATCTAGCATAGATTTTCTTGCTTAATGAATGGTGGTTTTTGAATCTGAATCATTTTCTTAAAGTATTGATGAGGTATTTCTACTCATGTACTGGCCCCTCCATAATGTTTGCGTACATGTAGGATTGTAGGGATCTAGCATAGATTTTCTTGTTGGATGGTGATTTTAGAATCTGATTCATTTTCTGTTTCGAGTAGACAGAAGAAAAAAACCCACTAGTATAGCTAAAACTCCATCAAGTAGGCAGATGATGCATTTGCAATATAATGGCAATTTACTGAATTGACACAGAGTTGCCATACTGATCTCTTAAAACACCACCCGTCAACTCATGTCCTTCTTAACTATCATATGATGCATCTACATTCAGTTTTAATTGGTAAGAATCCTGTTTTGACCACTTGATTATTTCTTTGACACCATTTCCTGTTTTGGCAATTGGTCTACCTTGTTGCATGAGGACAGAACCAATACCTTGACCTGATGCATCTGTTTAAAAAGTAAATGGTAGGGTCAAATAAGGCAAAGCCACAACAAGAGCAGTGACCAGACAATTCTTCAATGTGGTGAAGGCCTCAATTTGAGCATCTGACCACTGGAATGAATATTTTTTAGACAACATGCCTTAAATACTCAACTTGTATTTGTAAAACTGGAATTCAATTTCAGAATCTTTTTTTAGACCACTGGAATGAATCTTTTTTTAGCATATATTTGTAAAACTAGAATTCAATTTCTGATTCCAATAAATAGACAAAAAACACTTTGTTTTGCATGACAACATTTCCTGTTCCAAGTTAAGTTGCTCCAAAGTATTTTCCTCACCAGTATCATCAGAGTCACAAGATAAGGGATAAAGATAGTAGCCCATAGCTCCTTTGTAATAACCGATGACTAGACAGTTGGATTTAACCGTAACTAATCGCATATACCAATTGATGAGAGGCGTCGTAGCAAGGCATTGCATTCCACTGTGATAAAGCTTGGTCTATTTTGACATTTTGATTATGTCGTAATTCTAGTATCGGTGCATCACTTGACGAGCACACTGACATCAGTTTAATGTCAAATTAGTCGTACGAAATGACAAAACAATATATATATATCTCTCTCTCTCTCACATAGATGAAATCGAGCTGTATGGGCTGTAGCGTAGATCTGCATTATGCGTTGACTTGTCAGTGTGCTCTTGGCATTTTCGTCCATACTAACAATGTTGGAGAATTAGTATTGCTGCTCTCAGAAAGAATAATGGTTTCTTGATTCCAGTAGATAGAAGAAACCCCTGAAGCCTTTTTTGGATTCCAATCAGAATTACACCTGTAACAAGTATCAAGTATCATTAAACCAAGCCACATTATGAATTCTTTCATGTGTTAATTATGTACTTCTTGTGCACTAATCTATCAATGCAACTATTCCACCGTCCATATTTATGCATGTCAAATTATTTGGGTCAATTATGTATGTGCATATACGCCTTATTTCAAGCAAATAGATAGTTGTCATGTTACACGTGTGTACTTTTCAAACATTCTAATTAAGAGCAATGTAGCAGAATAGATTAACTGAGTTCTTCTTTGTGTACTAATTCACAGGAGGATGTCGATGATGTGGGATATGACATGGACAGCAGGCACAACAAGAGCCGCTACATCATGAGGCAGCTGATTGCTGGAAAATTCAAGTACCGTTTCTATGGAAAGCTTGGCTGCTCCTTCTGTGGCAAGGCGATCAAGGGCGGCATAGATGGCTTGATGCAGCATGCCGTCTCCACTGGCAACTCCTATAGTAGGAAGCAAAAGTCCAGTACTCTGGCAAAACATGCGGCCTACGGGCGCTTCCTGAAGATTGTCAAAGTCAATGAGCCCTACTACATCCCGCCGCGCCGCCGCTGAACAAGGGAGACAAGTGATGTGCTACTAGACTGCTGCTGCTGCCCCAGGACCGCCGTGTCCTTTTATGTTATTGGTATTCGCTGGTCGACTCTAAAACTTATGGTCTATGGTGTGTAAGAACTTATGTCCTATGGTCTATGGTGGGTGTGAAGTTATGGTGTGTGGTCTGCCATTTAACTAAGTGTTTGCTGCTAATCTGCTTAAGTGTGGTCTAAGTTGTTATTAGTACTATTTTGCTGATGCATGTTAGGCATTGTACAATGGTAGATGCTAAGGGTGATGCTTAGAAAAATAAACCGGGTTTTTCTGAAGCACCATTGCCTATTCCTACAGGACAGACGCCTAGTTAAGCGTCTACCCTGTACAAATAAGCACCGGTGCTTAAGAAAAGCCCGGTTTATCTCTCTAAACACCTCGCCTAATCACCTTGCATTGTACAAGGCAATAGCAACTCAAGTATCGTACGGTGGTCTATGTTATGTTTGCTGTGTTATTATTCAGTTCTAGAATCGTACGGTGATGCATGCTAGGAACTCTACTACGATGACTATGGTAGTTATAGCTTGGCATGATTATGTTCAGTTTATAACTCAGGATGTTCCAGCCATATCTATGACCAGTTACAACTGAACTATGCATTAGTTTTTGCCAAAAGTAAAGCATGCAAATGATTGCCAATTCTACCTATTGCCATTTGAAGCTTTGTACTGAGGATGCATTAGTTATTGCAATAAGTAGAGGATGCTCATGTTTCCCAGAAGTGCCTGTTTCCACTTTCTGGTAAGAACTGAACATGTATCAAATTATGCTAAAAGTAGACCATGAGCATGAACATGTATCAATTGCTGCTTCCTATTTGTGTTTGAATGGGCTCAACATATCTGGTGATGGTTTAGGGTCTCTGCGTGACCGTGATGATAACTCAAGATGTTCCAGCCATATCTGTGACCAGTTATAACTCAACTATGCATTAGTTCTTGCCAAAAGTAAAGCATGCAAATGATTGCCAATACAACCGTATTGCCTGTTCAATTTTTGTACTGAGGATGCATTAGTTAGAGCAGTAAGTAGAGGATGTTCATGATTGCCAAAAGTACATATATCCACTTTATGATAAGAACTGAACATGTATGAAATGATGCTAAAAGTAGAACATGAGCAAGATCATGTATCAATTGATGCTACCTATTTGTGTTTGAATGGGCTCAACATTTGTTTGGCTATGGTCTTGCTGTCAAATTTAAGTTTGAGTTCTACGAGGCTTTTCTCCGTTACGAAGACTTTTATCTGAAACTGACATTGCTGGCTCGTATGCAATGATGTAAACCGGGTCAATTAATCTGAAGACAATAATTCAAAGATGAATAACAAAATTAGCAGTCAACTAATATTAAAAAATTAAGTGGATCATTTAACATATGATCCACTTATGAGTTTAAGCACACAACCTATTTGGTCGTGCATAAAATAAGTGCAGTTTAACAAGGGTATCCAATTGCTTAACCACGTGAAGTTGTGCAAACCCTATGAGGGTTCAACTACTAAAAGAGCGGCCGACAACGATTAAAAAAGCTACGATCAGGAAATACCTTCTCTCGGAGACGGCGGCGCCGAGTTGATGGCCGTGGATAGTGCGTGGCAAACTAGAAGTGCCCGTATAGCGCGGTAGACGGCAGCAAGGATATACGACGCGTTCACGCGAAGACGGGGCGGCCAGAAGAACACTGAAGTCCGACCCCTCATGGCGGTGGGCGGTGGCTGGCAACTCCTGTAATCCGTGTGAGCCCGGGTCTCCGATCTGATCTTGCAGCGGTCGTGGGAGCTGCGGATGGCACGGCCGGGTGGTTAGAATGAGGCGCTGTAATTGCGGGATTTAGGCAGGGGTGGGCCGCGTTGAGTTATGTGAGATTTCAATAATATCACAATGATATCCCAAAAGATCAAGAAAATATTGTCCTTGCTTTTTTAGTATTAACAATGGTTTCTTCGTGTCGCATATGCCCAAAAACGCCATACGTGACAAAACTTGCAATACATGTTGAAAATGGTCGACATTGTACTAATGACCAAAAAAATCACACATGTGACGAAACTTCCAAAATTTGTTGAAGATGGTTGATTTGGAGATGTTCTACAATTTCAATGCAATATTACAAAATTATTTTATAATTAAAATTCAATGATGCAAGGTTTTACATGTTTTTCAATTGTTTTCAAACTTAAACTTTTTACACACGTCCAAGAAAGGCAATGTGGCAAGGTTTTACATGTTTTTCATTGTTATCAAACTTAAACTTGTCACATAAGACACGTGTACCTAAAAAAGGAAGTGTTATTTTAGTATAAGTCAAAATGTCACATAGGCAAAAAAAAGATTTCATACAAAAAAGCCCACCTACGTAACATGATATTTCACACACCACAGCCCGCATACGACTAGAAACCCAGTGATATGGGCCAGGATGCAGGCCCGTGGTGGGACTAAACTCAGATGCACGCGCACCCAGCAGTGCACAGAGCGCGGTTGCCACGACGGACTGCAACTGCGCCCCACCACAACTACCCCCACGTCCTAGATGAACCGCCTCCCCCACGTCCCCATCCCAGGCGTGAAAAAGCCCCAAATCGACTACATCACTGCCTCATTTCGAGAACCTCCATTGCCGCTTCCATCTCTTCTGCAAACAACCCACAAACATCTCTCTTTGAAGCCCGCAGTCGCAGGAGGAGGGCAATGGCGGAGGAAGCGTCTGCCAAGCGTCATTGTGGCCAGACGTCCGGCCAGAGCAGCAACCTCGACGTCGTTCACGTTCCCGGTCAGAAGCGCGAGTACACCGTAACCCTCAAAGGGGTTGCGCTCCATGGCAAGGAGACGCTGGAGGTCGTCTGCACCAGCGAACCCGACAAGACCGACGAGATGATCTCTAGGATCAGGAGGAGCGCCTGCGGCTCGTACCCCCACATCATGGGCGTTGATGTGGAGTTTACCAAAGATGATGAACCTCCGCAGATGCCAGCAGTTCTGCAGATCAGCGTGGAGGGTCTCTGCCTCGTGTACCACATCGCTGCGGCCACAAAATGGTGAAAAATCCTACTCATTCACCCTCTTCCATTCATCAATACTACTCCCTCGAAATTTCATTAGACTAGTTTCATACTAGATGTACTAGTGTAGTTTGTGAAAATGGATGCACTAGTGTAGTTCCTCAAAGTAGATGCACTTGAATATATTTTGACCCTGATGCACTTGATTAGTATCTGAAACTGTTGCACAAGATTAATTTGTGAGGTTGATGTACCAGTGTAGTTTCTCATCTTGATTCATTAGTGTTGTTTCTGAACTTGATGTAGTGAAGTAGTTTCTGAACTTGGTCTGGTGTTATTTTCACCACCAAAAAAACTTAAGAACTTGGTGAAGCAGAGGTATATGTTATTTTATTCAACATAATAAAACTAAACTGGCACTAAGAAAGCAAATAGATCATTGACTCAACTATATATTCTGAAAAGAAAAATAACATGGTGTACTTGATTTTAATTTCAGAACTTTGTGTACTAGTTTCTGAACTACATTCATCCATGACTTATACTGTATAAGCATCTACTCCATGTACTATTCACTTGTAAACCGTAAAAAATAGAAGATTAAATCTTGAAAAATAAACACTAGTACTCCATGTATTCATCACTTGTCTCTCCCCTAGCAGGCCAAAGCGCCTCAAAGAGCTCCTACAGGAGGAGAAGTTGTTCACCTTTGCCGGTTTCAGCATTAAAAATGACAGGGACAAGCTGAAGTTGTCTGGTTTGGAGATAAACCCCAACAAGCACATCGACATTCAGCGCAACTGGAGAGTTCCATACAACGGAAAACTGTACGACTCCTTGGCTAATGTTGCAGCCAGCGTCATCCACCCATTCTACAGCAAGATGAAGAAGAAGATCGATAGGGAGGCAAACCATAAATTGTGGGGGGACAGCCCACTGCCAGATTACCTCATCGAGTACGCAGCAATAGATGCGTACGCCACCTACAAGTCGTGGAAGATAATCGACAACATCAAAAGAGGTCTGGAAATTTCAAAAGAGCAGGAAGCGGACCCCTACTACCACTGCCACTATGCAGGATGAGGAGACATCAAAGTCTGCCTTCGTGTTGCTTGCGCTTGTGCTTGTCCTTTATCTTGTTGTTTGAAATTTGTAGTTTGCTTTTCTTGGGTTAAACCAGCTTGTTTATGTCATTTGTGTCAGAGTTGAACCAGTTTGTTTATGTCCTGTTTGTCAGGGTTGAACAAGTTTGCTTATGTCATCAAGTACATAGTTTGCTTATCTCGTTAAATACGTTTGCTAGCTTCCTATTTTGTTTATCCATCAAAACAAAAATTCAAGTAAATTGTGAATGGAACTGTGTGGCTGCTCTTCAATACTCCCTACGTAAACTAATATAAGAGCGTTTAGATCACTATTTTAGTAATCTAAACGCTCTTATATTAGTTTACAGAGGGAGTACTAGTTATCAATGGAACTAATCACAGAAGGTTGCGCCATGTGTAGTTTTGGTTCAGAATTGTATGGAAAAGAAAACAATTACTACAATTAGAACCAAACTCCATTAACCAAACCTACGAAAAAGGGTCCCCCAACCCCCCCAGCTATATACTATAAAGCAACAACACCAAGCATCCAACAACAAGTCAAGACAGATTCAAGTTCAAGGAAGTCTCAAATAACCGCTGGGGCAACAGCAAAACAAGCCCCAAACATAACAAGTTCATTTCACAGCGATACATTGCCCATTTACTGAACCTAGATATATATAGATAGGTACGGTAATACACGGCAAGTACTTGGAAACAAGAGCTAACATACCAAGTTCATTTCACATCGAAACATGGCCCAGCCAGTTCTAAATAAGGTTGATGGTGATCATCATCCTCAAGTCACGGCGACGGGTGTTCGCAACAGTGAGTAGGTGTTGGGGAACGTAGTAATTTCAAAAAAATTCCCACGCACACGCAAGATCATGGTAATGCATAGCAACGAGAGGGAAGAGTGTTGTCCACGTACCCTCGTAGACCGAAAGCGGAACCGTTAGCACAACGCGGTTGATGTAGTCGTACGTCTTCACGATCCGACCGATCAAGTACCGAACGCACGGCACCTCCGAGTTCAGCACACGTTCAGCCCGATGACGTCCCTCGAACTCCTATCCAGCCGAGTGTTTAGGGAGAGTTTCGTCAGCACGACGGCGTGGTGACGATGATGATGTTCTACCGACGTAGGGCTTCGCCTAAGCACCGCTACAGTATTATTGAGGTGGACTATGGTGGAGGGGGGCACCGCACACGGCTAAAAGATCAAACGATCAATTGTTGTGTGTCTAGGGTGCCCCCTGCCCTCGTATATAAAGGAGCAAGGGGGAGGTGCGGACGGCCAGGAGGAGGCGCGCCAGGAGGAGTCCTACTCCCACCGGGAGTAGGACTCCCTCCCTTCCTTGTTGGACTAGGAGAGGAGAGGGAAGGAGAGAGGGGGAAAGGAAAGGGGGGGGCGCCGCCCCCCTCCTTGTCCAATTCAGACTTGGGGGGGGGGGGGAGGGGCGCGCGGCTGCCCCTTGGCCTCCTCTCCTCTTCCAACAATTGGTCCCATGAGGCTCAATAGCCTCCGGGGGGGGGGGGGTTCGGTAACCCCCCGGTACTCCGGTATATATCCGATAACCCCCGGAACCATTTCGGTGTCCGAATATAGTCATGCAATATATCAATCTTCATGTCTCGACCATTTCGAGACTCCTCGTCATGTCCGTGATCACATCCGGGACTCCGAACAACCTTGGTTACATCAAAACATATAAACTCATAATATAACTGTCATCGAAACGTTAAGCGTGCGGACCCTACGGGTTCGAGAACTATGTAGACATGACCGAGACACGTCTCTGGTCAATAACCAATAGCGGAACCTGGATGCTCATATTGGCTCCCACATATTCTACGAAGATCTTTATCGGTCAGACCGCATAACAACATACGTTGTTCCCTTTCTCATCGATATGTTACTTGCCTGAGATTCGATCGTCGGTATCTCAATACCTAGTTCAATCTCGTTACCGGCAAGTCTCTTTACTCGTTCAGTAATACATCATCCCACAACTAACTCATTAGTTGCAATGCTTGCAAGGCTTAAGTGATGTGCATTACCGAGAGGGCCCAGAGATACCTCTCCGACAATCGAAGTGACAAATCCTAATCTCGAAATACGCCAACCCAACAAGTACCTTCGGAGACACCTGTAGAGCACCTTTATAATCACCCAGTTACGTTGTGACATTTGGTAGCACACAAAGTGTTCCTCCGGTAAACGGGAGTTGCATAATCTCATAGTCATAGGAACATGTATAAGTCATGAAGAAAGCAATAGCAATATACTAAATGATCGAGTGCTAAGCTAACGGATTGGGTCAAGTCAATCACATCATTCTACTAATGATGTGATCCCGTTAATCAAATGACAACTCATGTCTATGGCCAGGAAACATAACCATCTTTGATCAACGAGCTAGTCAAGTAGAGGCATACTAGTGACACTATGTTTGTCTATGTATTCACACAAGTATTATGTTTCCGGTTAATACCATTCTAGCATGAATAATAAACATTTATCATGATATAAGTAAATAAATAATAACTTTATTATTGCCTCTAGGGCATATTTCCTTCAGTCTCCCACTTGCACTAGAGTCAATAATCTAGTTCACATCACCATGTGATTTAACACCAATAGTTCACATCACCATGTGATTAACACCCATAGTTCACATCGTCATGTGACCAACACCCACAGGGTTTACTAGAGTCAATAATCTAGTTCACATCGCTATGTGATTAACACCCAAAGAGTACTAAGGTCTGATCATGTTTTTGCTTGTGAGATAATTTTAGTCAACGGGTCTGCCACATTCAGATCCGTATGTATTTTGCAAATTTCTATGTCAACAATGCTCTGCATGGAGATACTCTAGGTAATTGCTCCCACTTTCAATATGTATCCAGATTGAGACTTAGAGTCATCTGGATCAGTGTCAAAATTTGCATCGACGTAACCCTTTACGACGAACCTTTTTTGTCACGTCCATAATCGAGAAACATATCCTTATTCCACTAAGGAGAATTTTGACCGCTGTCCAGTGATCTACTCCTAGATCACTATTGTACTCCCTTGCCACAATCAGGGTAGGGTATACAATAGATCTGGTACATAGCATGGCATACTTTATAGAACCTATGGCCAAGGCATAGGGAATGACTTTCATTCTCTTTCTATCTTCTGCCGTGGTCGGGCTTTGAGTCTGACTCAATTTCACACCTTGTAACACAGGCAAGAACTCTTTCTTTGACTATTCTATTTTGAACTACTTCAAAATCTTGTCAAGGTATGTACTCATTGAAAAACTTATCAAGCTTCTTGATCTATCTCTATAGATCTTGATGCTCAATATGTAAACAGCTTCACTGAGGTCTTTCTTTGAAAACCTCCTTCCAAACACTCCTTTATGCTTTGCAGAATAATTCTACATTATTTCCGATCAACAATATGTCATTCACATATACTTATCAAAAATGTTGTAGTGCTCCCACTCACTTTCTTGTAAATACAGGCTTCATCGCAAGTCTGTATAAAACTATATTCTTTGATCAACTTATCAAAGCGTATATTCCAACTCCGAGATGCTTGCACCAGTCCATAGATGGATCGCTGGAGCTTGCATATTTTGTTAGCACCTTTAGGATTGACAAAACCTTTTGGTTGCATCATATACAACTCTTCTTTTATAAATCCATTAAGGAATGCAGTTTTGTTTATCCATTTGCCAGATTTCATAAAATGCGGCAATTGCTAACATGATTCGGACAGACTTAAGCATAGATACGAGTGAGAAACTCTCATCATAGTCAACACCTTAAACTTGTCGAAAACCTTTTGCGACAATTCTAGCTTAGTAGATAGTAACACTACTATCAGCGTCTGTCTTCCTCTTGAAGATCCATTTAATCTCAATGGCTCGCCGATCATTGGGCAAGTCAATCAAAGTCCATACTTTGTTCTCATACATGGATCCCATATCAGATTTCATGGCCTCAAGCCATTTTGCGGAATCTGGGCTCACCATCGCTTCTTCATAGTTTGTAGGTTCGTCATGGTCAAGTAACATGACCTCCAGAACAGGATCACCGTACCACTCTGGTGTGGATCTTACTCTGGTTGACCTACGAGGTTCGGTAGTAACTTGATCTGAAGTTTCACGATCATCATCATTAGCTTCCTCACTAATTGGTGTAGGTGTCATAGGAACCGGTTTCTGTGATGAACTACTTTCCAATAAGGGAGCAGGTACAGTTACCTCATCAAGTTCTACTTTCCTCCCACTCACTTCTTTCGAGAGAAACTCCTTCTCTAGAAAGGATCCATTCTCAGCAACGAATATCTTGCCTTCGGATCTGTGATAGAAGGTGTACCCAACATTTTCTTTTGGGTATCCTATGAAGACGCACTTCTCCGATTTGGGTTTGAGCTTATCAGGTTGAAACTTTTTCACATAAGCATTGCAACCTCAAACTTTAAGAAACGACAGCTTAGGTTTCTTGCCAAACCATAGTTCTTATGGTGTCAACGGATTAGACGGTGCCCTATTTAATGTGAATGCAGCTGTCTCTAATGCATAACCCCAGAACGATAGTGGTAAATCGGTAAGAGACATCATAGATTGCACTATATCCAATAAAGTACGGTTATGACGTTTGGACACACCTTTATGCTGTGGTGTTCCAGGTGCCACGAATTTGTGAAACTATTCCACATTGTTTTAATTGAAGACCAAACTCATAACACAAATATTTGTCTCCGTGATCAGATCGTAGAAACTTTATTTTCTTGTCACGATGATTTTCCACTTCACTCTGAAATTCTTTGAACTTTTCAAATGTTTCAGACTTATGTTTCATCAAGTAGATATACCCATATCTGCTCAATTCATCTGTGAAGGTCAGAAAATAACGATACCCGCCGCGAGCCTCAACACTCATCGGATCGCATACATCAGTATGTATTATTTCCAATAAGCCGGTTGCTTGCTCCATTGTTCCGGAGAACGGAGTTTTAGTCATCTTGACCATAAGGCATGGTTCGCAAGCATCAAGTGATTTATAATCAAGTGATTCCAAAATCCCATCAGCATGGAGTTTCTTCATGCGCTTTACACCAATATGACCTAAACGGCAGTGCCACAAATAAGTTGCACTATCATTATTAACTTTGCATCTTTTGGCTTCAATATTATGAATATGTGTATCACTACGATCGAGATCCAACAAACCATTTTCGTTGGTGTGTATGACCATAGAAGGTTTTTATTCATGTAAACAGAACAACAATTGTTCTCTAACTTAAATGAATAACCGTATTGCAATAAACATGATCAAATCATATTCATGCTCAACGGAAACACCAAATAACACTTATTTAGGTTCAATACTAATCCCGAAAGTATAGGGAGCGTGCGATGATGATCATATCAATCTTGGAACCACTTCCAACACACATCGTCACTTCACCCTTAACTAGTCTCTGTTCATTCTGCAACTCCTGTTTCGAGTTACTACTCTTAGTAACTGAACCAGTATCAAATACCGAGGGGTTGCTACGAACACTAGTAAAATACACATCAATAATCTGTATATCAAATATACCTTTGTTCACTTTGCCATCCTTCTTATCTGCCAAATACTTGGGGCAGTTCCGCTTCCAGTGACCAGTTCCTTTGCAGTAGAAGCACTCAGTCTCAGGCTTAGGTCCAGACTTGGGCTTCTTCACTTGAGCAGCAACTCGCTTGCCGTTCTTCTTGAAGTTCCCCTTCTTCCCTTCGCCCTTTTCTTGAAACTAGTGGTCTTGTCAACCATCAACACTTGATGTTCTTCTTGATTTCTACCTTCGTCGATTTCAGGCATCACGAAGAGCTTGAGAATCATTTCCGTTATCCCTTGCATATTATAGTTCATCACGAACTTCTATTAACTTGGTGATAGTGACTAAAGAACTCTGTCGATCACTATCTTATCTGTAAGATTAACTCCCACTTGATTCAAGTGATTGTAGTACTCAGACATTCTGAGCACATGCTCACTAGCTGAGCAATTCTCCTCCATCTTGTAGGAAAAGTACTGTCAGAGGTCTCATACCTCTCGACACGGGCATGAGTATGAAATACCAATTTCAACTCTTAGAACATTTTATATGCTCTGTGGCGTTCAAAACATTTTTCGAAGTCCCGGTTCTAAGCCGTAAAGCATGGTGCACTAAACTATCAAGTAGTCATCATACCGAGCTTTTGTCAAACGTTCATAACGTCTGCATCTGCTCCTGCAATAGGTCTGTCACCTAGCGGTGCATCAAGGACTTAATATTTCTATGCAATAATGAGGTTAATCCTCAGATCACGGGCCAAGTCCGCATCATTGCTACTAACATCTTTCAACTTAGTTTTCTCTAGGAACATATCAAAATAAAACAGGGGAGCAAAACGCGAGCTATTGATCTACAAAATAGATATGCTAATACTACCAGGACTAAGTTCATGATAAATTTAAGTTCAATTAATCATATTACTTAAGAACTCAAACTTAGATAGACATCCCTCTAATCCTCTAAGTGATCACGTGATCCATATCAACTAAACCATGTCCGATCATCACGTGAGATGGAGTAGTTTCAACGGTGAACATTACTATGTTGATCATATCTACTATATGATTCACGCTCGACCTTTCGGTCTCCGTGTTCCGAGGCCATATCTGTTATATGCTAGGCTCATCAAGCTTAACCTGAGTATTCCGCATGTGCAACTGTTTTGCACCCGTTGTATTTGAACGTATAGCCTATCACACCCGATCATCACGTGGTGTCTCAGCACGAAGAACTTTCGCAACGGTGCATACTTAGGGAGAACACTTATACCTTGATAATTTAGTGAGAGATCATCTTATAATGCTACCGTCAATCAAAGCAAGATAAGATGCATAAAAGATAAACATCACATGCAATCAATATAAGTGATACGATATGGCCATCATCATCTTGTGCTTGTGATATCCATCTCCGAAGCACCGTCATGATCACCATCGTCACCGGCGCGACACCTTGATCTTCATCGTAGCACCGTTGTCGTCTCGCCAATCTTATGCTTATACGACTATCGCTACCGCTTAGTGATAAAGTAAAGCATTACAGGGCGATTTGCATTGCATACAATAAAGCGACAACCATATGGCTCCTGCCAGTTGCCGATAACTCGGTTACAAAACATGATCATCTCATACAATAAACTTTAGCATCATGTCTTGACCATATCACATCACAACATGCCCTGCAAAAACAAGTTAGATGTCCTCTACTTTGTTGTTGCAAGTTTTACGTGGCTGCTACGGGCTTAGCAAGAACCGTTCTTACCTACGCATCAAAACCACAACAATAGTTTGTCAAGTTGGTGCTGTTTTAACCTTCGCAAGGACCGGGCGTAGCCACACTCGGTTCAACTAAAGTTGGAGAAACTGACACCCGCCAGCCACCTATGTGCAAAGCACGTCGGTAGAACCAGTCTCGCGTAAGCATACGCGCAATGTCGGTCCGGGCCGCTTCATCCAACAATACTGCCGAACCAAAGTAGGACATGCTGGTAAGCAGTATGACTTATATCGCCCACAACTCACTTGTGTTCTACTCGTGCATATAACATCAACGCATAAAACCAGGCTCTGATGCCACTGTTGGGGAACGTAGTAATTCCACAAATTTTCCCACGCACACGCAAGATCATGGTAATGCATAGCAACGAGAGGGGAGAGTGTTGTCCACGTACCCTCGTAGACCGAAAGCGGAAGCGTTAGCACAACGCGGTTGATGTAGTCGTACGTCTTCACGATCCGACCGATCAAGTACCAAACGCACGACACCTCCGAGTTCAGCACACGTTCAGCCCGATCACGTCCCTCGAACTCCGATCCAGCCGACTCTTGAGGGAGTGTTTTGTCAGCACGACGGCGTGGTGACGATGATGATGTTCTACCGATGCAGGGCTTCGCCTAGGCACCGCTACAGTATTATCGAGGTGGACTATGGTGGAGGGGGGCACCGCACACGGCTAAAAGATCAAACGATCAATTGTTGTGTGTCTAGGGTGCCCAGGGGGGACTGGGCACCGGGAGTTGGTGGAGGGGGGCACCGCACACGGCAAGGGGGGGGGGAGGTGCGGCCGTTCAGGAGGAGGCGCGCCAGGAGGAGTCCTACTCCCTCCCTTCCTTGTTGGACTAGGAGAGGAGAGGGAAGGAGAGAGGGGGAAAGGAAAGGGGGGGCGCTGCCCCCTCCTTGTCCAATTCGGACTAGGGGGGGGGGGAGGGGCGCCCGGCTGCCCCTTGGCCTCCTCTCCTCTTCCACCAATTGGGCCCATGAGGCCCAATAGCCTCCGGGGGGTTCCGGTAACCCCTCGGTACTCCGGTATATATCCGATAACCCCCGGAACCATTCCGGTGTCCGAATATAGTCATCCAATATATCAATCTTCATTTCTCGACCATTTTGAGACTCCTCGTCATGTCCGTGGTCACATCCGGGACTCCGAACAACCTTCGATACATCAAAACATATAAACTCATAATATAACTGTCATCGAAACGTTAAGCGTGCGGACCCTACGGGTTCAAGAACTATGTAGACATGACCGAGACACGTCTCCGGTCAATAACCAATAGCGGAACCTGGATGCTCATATTGGCTCCCACATATTCTACGAAGATCTTTATCGGTCAGACTGCATAAGAACATACGTTGTTCCCTTTGTCGTCGGTATGTTACTTGCCCGAGATTCGATCGTCGGTATCTGAATACCTAGTTCAATCTCGTTACCGGCATGTCTCTTTACTCGTTCAGTAATACATCATCCCACAACTAACTCATTAGTTGCAATGCTTGCAAGGCTTAAGTGATGTGCATTACCGAGAGGTCCCAGAGATACCTCTCCGACAATCGGAGTGACAAATCCTAATCTCGAAATACGCCAACCCAACAAGTACCTTCGGAGACACCTGTAGAGCACCTTTATAATCACCCAGTTACGTTGTGACGTTTGGTAGCACACAAAGTGTTCCTCCGGTAAACGGGAGTTGCATAATCTCATAGTCATAGGAACATGTATAAGTCATGAAGAAAGCAATAGCAATATACTAAACGATCGAGTGCTAAGCTAACGGCATGGGTCAAGTCAATCACATCATTCTCCTAATGATGTGATCCCGTTAATCAAATGACAACTCATGTCTATGGCCAGGAAACATAACCATCTTTGATCAACGAGCTAGTCAAGTAGATGCATACTAGTAACACTCTGTTTGTCTATGTATTCACACAAGTATTATATTTCCGGTTAATACCATTCTAGCATGAATAATAAACATTTATCATGATATAAGGAAATAAATAATAACTTTATTATTGCCTCTAGGGCATATTTCCTTCAGTAGGATGCCCTGACCTACCCAAAGAATCTTGCCATGAAGGAACTTCTTCCACCCCGCCCGGTTGAAGACAGTGCGACCGTCCGTGTCCACTGCGTAGGCACAGGTGGTGATGGAGCCCGTTCTGGTAAGGCGTAGTCCAGCAACCATGCCTTCTTCATGCGGCTCGATGCCACAACTAACAGATAACCTCTTAGGTAATTTCTGATAACAGTTGATATGATATATGAGCATGTCACGTGCAATTATCAGCAAATCATACACTTGAAGACACATATATCATTGGATTCAACACTGAGCATATATATCATCACATCACTACACTAGACGCTAATCACCAAATTACTATAGTAATTAAGCATACCATTAGTTTACTACGTACACTAACCATATTATCGCATATTACTACACTACATAAGGTTATATCGCATTACTACAACACATGCATACCATAAAAAATTCTGCACTAAATGAATTCTACACATGGCATATCATCACAGTACTACAACATGCATATCATATCAACTAGTACACTTATTAAGCATGCATAACATGTAATTACCACAGTAAGTAACATACCATGAGATGCTGTTTAACATTCGTCCTTGTGAGGCGGGTCACGAATGGCATCCCGACGTAGTCTTCACGTAGCGGAAGCATGTCCCAGAGGTTGCACGTTTCATCGCCGCTCAGTCTCAGTCGTTGGGCATAGAGTGCTTCATCAAGTGGGTTCTCATCATCATCTGAATCCTCACCATCGTCCTCCTCATGAACTTCATCCTCACTATCGGAAATCAAATTCAGATAGATAACAGAAATCCTGGGCCTTTCTCCTCTGAAGGAGAAGCTGATCAATTCACCTCCACTAAGACGCAAGCGGGCGATGAAACGATCCCATTCATCTCCTCCAATCTGGGTTATCGTTCGCCCCTTATCGACCTGCATAGTGTACAACCCCCCAAGAGCGTCGAAGGTCACGGTGTCTCCGACGAGCTCATTGAATGCCAATCTCACATTGCATGGGACGATCTGTGCAAGATAAAAACAAATAACAAACACAATGCATTAGTGGAAATAGCAATAAAAAAACAAAATTAATGAACTGTCAGAAGGTTCATATAAATTGTTACCGCTGCAAAAACAAAAGTAGGCTGGAAGTAGATGCCGAACAGCGTGGCAGTACAAAGGCTGGTCCGGCACCGTGACTTGCACCGTCGACACGGTGCTTCCTCCATTCTACACACAACATGTTGAACTCTAAGTTGAATTGTACGCTACCATAGTACAATACAAAGATCATACATATAATAAATCATAGTGATAACCTAAAATGCAATGCCTATTAAATCTGTTTACTACCATCTACCTAAAAAAGCAATGCCAATGACAATGGCAATGCCAGTATCATCTACCTAATAAATCCCAATCAGATCCAATCCAATGTCAGTACTACATACTTAGTGAAGAACGGATGAATTACTTTGATTTATTTTTTCACACATAGGGCCTCATTTTGATTTGCACAGGGCCTCTCTTTTCCCTGGTACGGCTCAGATCCTACACTACGACATCCATCAATCTATCAAAGAACCATCATATCCATCAACAAATCATCTACCGCATGTATCAAATAAAATTTCTGGATCAGATCAGCGCCCGGAGGGAGACGCATGCGGTTTGGGAAGGGAAGAAGATTCGCGAGGGGGATAAGGGGAGATCTCACCTACTTGCCGGAGTTGGCGGCAGCCGCGCAGATCCAGCGGCGAAGAGAGGCGTCATCGGGAGCTGGCGGCGGCGCTTGTCGAGAAGGGGACGAAGAAGTTGAAAATGATGTGGAGTACTAGGTGCACTTAGCCAATTGTGGTACATGTGGTGGCGCGTTTGTGTGGATGACAAGGGGACCCCACGTGTCGGTACCCATAGAAAAAAATTGGCATTTCCAACTGCCTCACGGGGATTCGAACCGGGGCCATGCGGGTGTGAGTTAAAGGGTCTAGCTAGTTCGGCTGATGTAATGTGTTCGGCAGAACCATTTGCCTCTCCTTAAGACATTTATCCAGACACAGACACACGAAAAAAAACCATGTACCGAGGTGACATCTATTGGTGCATCTGGCCCTTATACCAATTATTTGTGCAAAGAGATCAAGATTGATACATGTCGGTCCATTGTCGCATCTTGGAGTGGAATGTGACTAGAAGAATTGGTGAATGATTTGGACCCCTTATGGCATGTATCAATCTAATGAGACCAATGTTGTTGCCTGTTGGTCAAGATGGTATCGACACGTGCATAAGTGGTCCTGTGAAGCTGCAACTAGGACCAATGTTGATATATGTTGTTATTAGCTAGGGTACCAACACTATAATGGCTTATGTGATCCTTGCTAGTAAAAAAACCATTATCCATGTTGGCCCAAGTGGCACGTTTGAGTGCAACGTTTCAATATTGGTGCATTTGGCCCTTATGGCATCCGTGAGTCCAAAGAGACCATGATTAGTGAAAACACATGAAGATTGCTACATGACGGGCCGTTGGCGTGTCTTGGTATGCACTGTGCGTGCAATGTGACTACGAAAAGTTGTTGCATGTCGAGACGTAGTTTATCGGTGCATGTGGATCCTATAGGCTTATTTGTTCCTTGTTTGTGGGCATGGTGCGTGTTGGCCCAAGTGACATGTGTCAGTGCATTGTGACATCTATTGGTGCATTTGGCCCTTATACCAATTATTTGTGCAAAGAGATCAAGATTGATACATGTCGGTCCATTGTCGCATCTTGGAGTCGAATGTGACTAGAAGAATTGGCGAATGATTTGGACCCCTTATGGCATGTATCAATCTAATGAGACCAATGTTGTTGCATGTTGGTCAAGATGGTATCGACACATGCAGTGTGAATATTACTGGTACATGTCCGTCGTTATAGCGTCTGTGTGTCGAAGGAGAACAAGTTTGGTGCATGCTCCTGTGTGCCAAGATGTTATGTGGGAACAAAAAAAAGTGTCAATAGTTCATTTCTGTGGGCCCAGAAACAATGATAATTATTTCTGGAGTACCTATTTGTAAATTTTGCACAGTTCTAGTTGGGTGCTGATGTGGAATGTGTTTTTTTCCGCGGTGCACTTACAAACTGGACTCACTTGTCAGAAATCATGTCAACCCACCCAAAATAGCGGATTAGACCTAGCTACAACAAATTACCCCAATATGTGTTTTTTGTGCAACAAACCTGTAAAGTAGGTGTTCTATGCAAAATTAACACCAAAAGTAGGTGATTTGTGCAATTTCCTCGCTAAACCACAGGTCAAAAAATATACAAACTCATGACAAAAAATAAATGAAAGCGGTTGGGGCGTGCACGAGCGCACGACGCCACGCGTCTAGCCTTGGTAACTCCAAACGTCCACCCCACACGCCAAATAAAGGCCACCTCCCCCACCCCCGTCCCTGCTGCTTTTCTTCCCCAAATTAGCAAAAACCCTCTCCTCTCACCTCGAACCCTACCTCCTACGAGCCAGCAACCACCTCCCTTGCCCTTCGTCGTCGGATGATGAAGGCCGGCCGTAAAGACGCGACGGTGGAGAAGGACGCAGCGGTAGAAGCAGTGGAGAAGCGTGCTGTGGTCATCGCCGCCGCGGTTGGCGCAGCCGAGGGCGCCGTCGCGGCGACGGAAGGCGGTGCACCATCTGCTGTGACTGCTCCGGTCGCCGTCGCAGCGGTTGAGCCTGCGGTCGGGGAGCAGGTGGAGGAGGAGGTGGCGGTGGATCTGGAGGAGCGGAGGCTCAAGCGGAAGCGCGAGCAGTACGAGCTCATCGACAAGAGCTACGAGGAGGCCCACCTCGACGCTCAGGAAATGCGGGACGAGGCCGTCGAGTTCGACGAGGAGGTCGACAACGAGCTCTCGGAGGTACTACTTTGTTCTGTTCTATTCTCCTACTCTGTTTTTGGGGTTTTCTCCCTTGGGGTTTTCTCCTGAATTGCATGCAGCACGGATTAGATTTCGTCCAGATAGGTTATGTTTCTTGATCTCTCCCTTTGGGTTAGGATTAGTACTAGTTGTTTCGTACATTTGGAAGGAAACCCCTTCAATCTGAAACCTGGCATGGAACAGTAGTCATGTAGGCCTAAAATCCCCCTATGTGTGCAACAATAGTCATAATCTGTTCTGCTGTAGAAAACGGTGTATTTGTTAGGTATCACCTCTTTGATTCGTATGATTTCCAAAACGCAGGAATAGGGAAAACGTGGGATTAGAGTTGCATGTCATCTTGAATCCTACAGGATTGTATGAGTGTTTGATTGTGCATACTTAAAACCTAGGATTCTTTCAGAGAGGTTGAGTGGATGAAAAATTTCCTACAAATTTGTTTATTTCATGACAGTCAACAAGAGGATCAATGATTAATATCTAGAACATGAAAAGTTGACATGCAACAGTAAATATTTATCAATGGCGCTTGAGCTTCTATAAATGGTAACTTTTAAAACATGTACTCTGGAAACAACTTTGAATATTTGCTGTTGGATGAAGCCAATCCAACAGTGGACAGATGGGAAATCCCAGCATTTTTGGCCATTCAATATCTTATTTACTACAAATGAAAAATTCCAAGCATGCGTACTATATAGAATATTCTATTTGTAAGCTCAAGCACAA
This sequence comes from Aegilops tauschii subsp. strangulata, assembly GCF_002575655.3. Classification (NCBI taxonomy): domain Eukaryota; kingdom Viridiplantae; phylum Streptophyta; class Magnoliopsida; order Poales; family Poaceae; genus Aegilops; species Aegilops tauschii. Next base: position 472,662,205 of record NC_053040.3, on the reverse strand, counting down.
TGCTACCTATGCACAAAGAACCTCATATCACTATGTTTCTCCATTGTTCTAGAATCTTGGATACTTTAACAGGGCAAACTCTTTTCTTCTAAATGAATTGCTAATGCTTTGAACTTTGTGAATCTGAATGCATAATATGCACAAACATTATCACTCTATTAAAGAAAACACACAAAAAAAGTTCAATGCTACAGTAGCATAGCAATGTAAGTGGACCTGAAATAATTGACATTAACTGTTGCTTTCACGCCCAATGCCTGTGTGCCTCGCTAGTACCAACAAGAGTATCAATGATGAGAGTTTAAATCAGTAGAACCCCTGTTACAACTATGCTCTGTTCCTCAATTGTGCAACCCATTATCTGGTTTTGCTATTCATGAAACTATGCTCCGTTCTTCAATAGTGGCAACCCATTATCTGGTTTTGGTATGCATGAAACTGGGCCACATCATCGAGTCATGCATCTGGTCAGTACTGATGCATGCAGTAACAATTTACGGCCACTGCCTGCCACTAACAACAAACATGGATTAGTTCTTCTCTTGCACAAATCAATCCATGAAACTATATAGAATTTTCCATTACTAAGCGTAATCATAATGCTCCATATGCACAAAGCTGATACCACATTTTCTCCTTTCTTATAGAATCTTTCATACATTAACAGTGCAAACTTTTTCTATCTGCTTCATGATTTCCATATAATGAAATGGACTATGCATCTTATTTTCAATCTGATTACCAAATCTGTTGAGACCTAGTAAATAGTACATTTATTTAGTTGTCAGAAAAACTAGTTTATTTGATGAAAATCATGAAGCCATACAGCTATATTGTGAAGACATTTTCTGATTGCAGTCAGTAATTCATTGCAGAGTTTCTTATGTACGCACCCTATGTAATTATTAGCAACAAGGATGAGTAATTAAAGCCATAATTTCTTATGTTCGCAACCGATGTACCTCAATCCAAAATTTCTCTTTTTTTATACATAATTCATGACCTGATTCTTATGTTTTGTTGTCTTCAAAATATCAAGTGAGGGCAATCTTTTGTTTGTTGATGCGGTAGTTTTACTTTGTAGTATGTACTCATCTAGTTTGAATATCATTAAATTAGATATTGTCTGGTATCTCTTTATGATAAAACCAGATCGTACAAAATATTGTTGCAAGAAATGGCAAGAAATGATCCTGTTTTTGGAATTATCTATTTTCAGTATGAACTAAAATATGTGCTTGAATGCAGTAAAGTGATTTGTTCATACCCTAAAACCTGAACCCTTTAGTTAATTGTCAACTTAGATTGTACAAATAGGAGTACTTTAGAGGGGAGAACAGCTACGCATGCAAAGCAAAGGAAAAAGAACAAGAAAGATAACAAATAATACATAAACATATATTGCAATACATCAGGTACATGTTGTGTGAATCATCTGATTGATCATATTTTTGTATTCCTACTTTAGGAATGTACTTGATACTCTTATGAAATACTACATTTCTGTATTCCTAATCTGACATAGCTATCGATCAACTAACACACAGGAAGATGATGAAGACGTGGATGATCGTAAGGAGAGCAGGGACAGCAAGAGCCGCTACGTCCTCAGGAGGCTGCGGAATGAGGAAATCCCATACCGTAGCGGCTCCAATAGGCTCTACGGCAACATAGCCTGCCCCTTCTGCTGCGCGAGTATCAAGAGCGACTACGACAGCTTGATCATGCATGGCACCTATATCGGCCGTGGTAATGGGAGGAACCGCAAGCCCCACGTCTGGGCTAAACATGCCGCTTTTGGTGCCTTCCTCAGGAAGTACGCGAAGGGGCATCTGCCATTCTACCTCCCGAGGCCTCCTCGTCCGGCCAAAATGCCAAGGATCTGATGCGCTGCTTGGTTGTTACTGCTGGCCCACCCTAGTTAAGACTGTTTTTATGTTATGGTTGTCGTGTTATACTTCTGCCCCACCGTACTGCTTGAACTTATGCGCCGGTTTATCTTTTGGGTTCTGACTGTTCAACATGCTATGTTTAAGTGTTTGGTAGTACATTGCTCATTTCTGGTAATGGCCAACTTCCAATGCTACGTGCTTAGGTACATGCTAACAATAATAAACATGGTTTTCTGAAGCAGCAGTGCCAATTTGTACATGATAGGCGCCTAATTAAGCGTCTACCCTGTACTAATATGCGTCGTTGCTTCATTAAACTATTGTTTATCTTGTAAGCACCTACCCTAAGTGCATTACGGTCAACCTTGCCTAATACCTCCACTATGGTGATATATGGTACATATATGTTATGACTCTAACTGAAGATGCTAATGCTATATCTTGCACTGAATTTGGTATGTTTAGAAATAATGACATTAAAGTTATTTCTATGGACAGTTAAACCATTATAAATGAGCTTGTATTAATAGCTGCCAAAAGTAGAGCACACAAATGTTTGCCAGGAGTACATACTGCCATTTGAAGCAAAACAAATGAGCATGCATTAGTAATTGCCAGAAATGTAGCATGCACATGATTGCCAAAAGTACCTATTGCCACCTTTTGACATGCACTTAGGTTGTACTATAAGATATTGCCAAAAGTACATCATGCAAATGATTGGCAGAATGACCTATTGGCAGTTCAACCAAAAGAACTGAGCATGTATCCCTAATTGCCAAAATTATATAATGTTCATGATTGCCAAAAGTATGTACTGCGACAGCAGAGATTGCTATATTGTGGTATGGTATCATACCCTACTTTTTACGGTCTTAGCTGGTGTTAGCAACAAATCTTTCACTGCTCGTCGATGCACGTTTGATAAAGTTCAATCACCAAATCATAAATGACAAATGTATCATACGTAGTGCTAACTACAGTGCTACCCAGTACGTACGTAAACTACCATTTGGTTAACTTGAATGGGCTCGATATAGCTTGTGATGGCTTGCGTGATCGTCTTGATATCGAAGAAGCCACTTGTTTAGCAATGGTCTTGCTATCAAATTTCACTCTGAGCTCTTTCATAGTTTTTGTTTTCTTAGCTTGCACTTCATCGACAAGCTTGCTCGGGCGTCCACGTCCTCTCTGCTTTTTTGGGGAGCTCGGCATGTCGGGATCCTTTGGAGAGCTCGACGTGTCTGATATCTTGCACTCAACAGTACCGATAATTTCTTGGACATCGTCTTGTGAACCCGTAGGTTGCGATGCAACGTGGGCTTCATACGTCTCCGCCTGTAAAGCAGACATCAGTGCATTCGGTAGCATCATGACACATGTGAAGAAAATAAAATATTCGTGCTTTTTCGCTAACCGTTATGGGGTACTTGTATGTTTCCATGCGAAGACTGTTGCAATCTGAATGCAGCAAGCTTGAAACTATTTTCCAGCTAAATATATCTATCTGTGACTACATTTGATAAGCGACACATATGTCAGGACAGCGTTCAGTCATAAGATATTCTACAAGAAAATATAGTGTTTCGCTCACCTGCTCCACTTTGTCGGTAAATACTTCACTGTTCGATGTCAACATGTACTTCAGTGTAAAAACGCACATGAATGCCTGCAGTGTTTAGTTTAGGTTTTAGTAAACTTGGACGTGTCGGCAAGGAATAATTTAGGGGGTCGTACGTACCCGTCATTCTGTTGCGGTCTGTTGTCATAGCGTACTACTTCCCAGTCGGTAAATTTGATGGGCTTAGTTGGTGTTACCAAGCCATCCTTCACCGCTTCGTCCATGCAGGCCTGAATCGCCTCCACCTAGCATAATACGAGTATTATGAAGGGTTACGGTGATTTGGGAGTTCATGTGCCATGCGATAGTAAAGAGGCAGCAAGATAAAGCTTACAAGAGCAGTTTCCTTGGACTCGTCAAATTCATTTTTCAAGGAGTTTAGGATTTGAATCTCTTCTTTGTCGAAATTGATCACCATTGCCATCCAGTGGTTATCATTCACATCAACGGGAGGTGGACCTGCCGTAAAGTCAAAGAGGACTCATTCCACGGAATAATGTATATAAGGTAACAATTATGGTTCGGGGGACCCCTGAAATATTTCATCTACACTATCTATTACGATATATGAAAGTGAGGAAAACGGGTACCTTCCGGCGTCCTACAAATTTATTTGCCATACGCTGAACCCACGAGCTTCCACGGCCCTTTGGAATAACCCCTGTTTTTTGTAAAAGCTTTCTGGTTTCATTGGGGGATATGACTGAGGTAGTATCAGTCTTAACTCCGCTGATGTGAGCATACGCCATAATAACCTGCCAAATTTGTAATCATATAATGATGTGCCAACAGTTCAAATAGTTGATGTACAATGGAGTACAAGGGGCTTACATCACCACAGATGTATTTTTTATATCGTAAATTGGCTTCAGTTGTTCCGCTCTTAGGGGAATGTATCCGATTTGAACGACTTCAACAGGGCCGTGTGTTCCCCGGATGAAAATGGCTGCCTCTTTGTCCTCAGCGGTGAGCACATAATCATTATCAAACAGAGGCTTCATCAGTGTGATTCGAGGACCGTCCTTGTTTGGAAGGACATGTCTGGCACTTGGTGTTGGAGTCGAAGTACGTGGCGTGGATGCATCGAACTTAGGAGTCGCGATGAAGGGATCACTGCACACATTGACTTGTTCCTACAACAACAAAAAATGGTCAATTATAATTAGTTTGGTAATACTACTTATGTGGTGGGCCATAATTATTACCTCGACGCCTGCTTTCTGTGACTCGGATTGTCGGCTGACTTTACTTTGGTTTTTTAATTCCTGAAACAATTATAACAATAATGAATATGGAGGAACATATTCATAACAATAAAAAATGCACAACATGACATACCTTCAGTTACCTCGTTAAGTCCTTAATTTTGTCCTCGAGCAGCGAGAGCCTAGGATTACTGCCAGATTTACTCTTAATGTCGATTAACTCTTCGCTCAGGGTGAGGAATTTCGCGTCAAATGTATGCTGAAATTCCATTAACTGTCTGCCTATCTTCTTTTCTTGCTCAGCACAACATGCATTCAGGCCTGCAACTATCATTTCCACTTGTGCAAACGAAATAACACCCCATTCCGAAGAAAGAAAAATGAATGAGTTTCGATGCGACCTTTTACTGATCTTGGAAAATGAAAATTGTCTTTTTTGGGCTTACTTGGTGGCTACTCATATTTTGACCTTGTGATAATGCTGGAGATGAATCACCTTCATCCACACGTACAAATTTTTGGCTTCCTGGATCCATTCTATTGTTGGCCTCTGGTTGTCGAGCACAAATTTCCATCACAACCTTTGAATCAGGTGCAATGAATCAGTAGTAGCAAATAAATAACCGGATATATACATGGGTCAAATCTAGAAACACACCAGTCCTTTATGAAGACCTCCTGAGGTGTAAGCTTCTGCTCTTATTACGCACGTGCATTCATCCCATCGTGCGACCAATGGTGGGGGTATAGGAGTATACATCAATTTGCCAGAACGCAGGTGCTCCCAGTACCAAATCTTCACAATAAATTACTTCGTCAATATAGAGAGATATAGAAAAGAAAAACAATTGTACAATGTTAACTAGTGATGTTGCACTAACCTGAAGCAGAGGTAGATTTCCCTGTAGAGATACTTGATCAAGAGAGTTAAATTTGTGTATGGACTTGAACAAGTGTGTCATTGTGAAACATCCCCAGTTCAATCTCGGAAGGCTTTTAATATCCGCAACAAGTTTAAGGTATTTCGCGTCGACATAAGATTGTGTTGTTGGTGCTAAAACTGTGCCAATAGCGAACAGAACGAACCGCGCCAGGAAATCATTGTCCGGAGTTTTGGAACATAAGATCTCTGTCTCAAGGTCAGCCAGATCAATGCTCCCATTTTTTTGAAATGTGTTAAACAAATTTGGATCCGGTGCGCTTTCCAGCTTTTTATCGATATCCTCCCCTTCTATTGCAAGGCCAAATATATGGTGCACGCCTTCTGCGGTGATAGGAATGGGTGTTTTACCTATGGTAATGGACGATTTCTCACTATCGAAGCTTTTTCTAGTCTTATCAACATAATGCGCCAGAGTTTAAATTCACGAATCATGTTTAGACACCCAAGACCGGTATCGCTTATGATTTTCTCTATGTGTTCTGGTGACAACAATTTCATGACTTTGGCGAGCCTTGACGGTGAGCACACTAACTTCATATGGCCGTGCTTCCTCAAGATTTCCTGCAAAAGTGGCAATACATTTTATCGAGTATGAAAGAAGGGTCTACAAGTACAGTTTTCAAACGAAATGTCAACTACGTACCTCATCGGTCATTTCGGAGACGTGTTTTTCTCCATTAGCACCTATGGAACAGAAGCAAAACCGGTTCAATTTATTTGACCTTCACGTTGACAAATGGGTAACAAAAATAGAATCTTATACACAGGCACGGATGAGTTTATTAAATAATATGAACTACATGTAACTTTAAGCACACTATAGATTTTGGTCATGCATATTATTGGGACAGTTCAACTAGGGTTTTGGGATTGCATAAACATACGACGTTTTATTTCATGAAAGAGCTACCCTTGTTGTGGTATTACCTCTTCGGACGTTCGTGTAGTGTGCCAAGATTGATTACAAGATAGTTATTAATGAGAGCTATGATCAGGTAATCTTGACGACTGGAATAACTTGTGGGAAACCTATTAGGGCTTTACTAGTAGACGTGCGTGTCTGAGAAAGATTAAAAAGAGCTATGATCATGGAACCTTCTGTCGTAGGCGGTGGCGGCCCAATGCTCCACGCGGATAATGTGTCCCACACTAGATGTGGATGTGTGGCGCTCGACGGCAGCAACAGGAGCAGCGGCGCGTTGACGCGCGTAGGAGGCGGCGACAACACCACTGCCGTCCGACCCCTCAGGCAACGTTGGCGGTCGGCGGCGGGCGGCGGGCGATGGCTACAATCTGATCTTGCAGCGGTCGTGGGAGGTGGTAGGGGACCTGGATGCTGCGGGTGGTTACGAGGGAGGAGCTGTAATCGCGGGATTTCGGGAGATCTGGGCGGCGTGAGTTATGGGAGGTTGAAACATTAGCATGTAATTGGCCAAAACAAATGTAATGTTCCAAAGAAAAAACAAATGTGCCGTCGAGAAAGGAATGCATTTTTTAAGTGGTAAAATATGTTGTTTGTTCTGAAAATGCCCGAAAATTGGCTGTACATGACTAAACTTGCAACTTCGCTGAAAATGGTTGAAATTTGAAAGTACCCCAATAATTACCATGGCTTGCAACCCTGCAAAGTTGGGTTGATTTCAGGTAGGTCAACAAACCAGGATGTGATTTCGGAGGTGCCAGTCAAGGCCGCAAGGGCGTGTTTGGGGGCACCCCCATGTTTAGTAGATCATCTACAATACAAAATGATGTGTACTAATTCCCATGGAATCCCATGACCAAAAGAAGATGCCATGCGAAATGCTTCTCAGTTTAGACTAAGATTTACACATGAAAAAACTTGCAAAGTTAGATGAAAATGGTTCAAACTTGGCATATGTATCCCTAACATGGCCATGGATTGTAACCCTACAAACTTGGCGGTCATTTAATATAGGTCAATAAACCAACATGTGCTTTCGGAGGGTACAAGGATAGCCCGGAAGGGCCCGTCTCGGGCCACCTCCTTCAATACACCATGTACATAGGATTCCAAGTTATTTTGATGCCATTTCATTAACCAAATCAAGCATGCATGCACAATGCGTTCAAGGTTACACATGATTTTCATGATTTTTTCACCTCCCAGACGGTCTACCCGTAGACAACCATCGAAAGTGGTAGCACATGATGCCTTCAAACTTTATTGCCTAAGGGTATACCTAATTGACACCATACCAAGTGCGAACAATGGTTCAAACTGGATTCCATCCATGGAGTCGATGCGGTACACGCACTGCCTCCGTCAAGAACCTTCGTGCTACACTGTCGAATGTACAAACCAAGTAGATCATGCTTCATGTGGAATGAACCCAAGTTATGACATGCAATGGAAAATTTTACATTACAAGCTTCCAGGACAACATTAAAATGAGTTTCAGCAAAATTTTCAACTTTTAGCAATTGCGGCCACTTTTTGAGCATTTATGACCGAAAAATGGAAGAAAATGAAAAATCTAGTAGAAACTTACAACCATTGTGCATGCATGATTCATTTGGTCATGGGAGGCCATGAAATATATTTGACAAAATATAAAGATGGTGTGAACATGGAGGTTCCCCGACACAAGCCCTTCCGGCCGAGCCTGGCGCCCTTTGAGAGCAGATGCTATAGTACTATCCTGACCTGTATGAAATCGACCCAACTTTTTGGGGTGACTATTGAAGGCCATGTTAGGCCTCAATGGCATGTTTGAACCATTTTTTTTGTAAAGTTTGCAATATGATTCACGTGTGGCCAGTTTTTGAGTATTTTCGGCCGAGAAAATTACCGTACATGCAAAATTTTGTGTAAACTGAATAGCATTTTTGCATGCTTGATTGATTTTGTCATGAGATGTACTTTAAAAGCTTGGGAGAATTTCACAAATTTCATGTTGTACTTGCTTCACAAAGTGGACAGTGCAGTTCGAAGGTTCTAGACGGGAGCAGTTGATGTGCCCGAGCTTTCATACGACGTGTGATCCGGTGTAGGCCAATGATCCAACTAGGCTTGGTGTGTCAACTAGGTCCACCATAAGACAAACAAAGTGTAATGCATCATGTGCCCCCTCCTTTCGATGTGTGGCTAGGGGGTAGACCATGCAGGCGATGTTTCTTTTTCACTTCGAAATTGCAGAAGGATTATAAATGTTGGACAAATTAAAAACCATTGTGAATGCATTATTGATTTTCTCATGGGAGATCATGAAATAAAGTTGGCATCATTTGTGGATATTGTAAACACGGAGTTGCTCCAATACGCACCCTTCCTTTGGGCTAACATGGCATCCTCTGAGAAGACACATGCTGGTTTGTTGACCTTTCTTGAATCAACACAAAATTTTTGGGGTAACAACTCATGATCATGTTAGTCCTCCATGCCAAGTTTGAAGTATTCTTAGTAAAGTTTGCAACTAATGTCACGTGGGGCCAGTTTTCGGGCATTTTCGATATAAATAAATCCCAATACGTGGAGAAGTTGTCGAATCTGAGAACCATATTTGCATGTTTGCTTGATTTTCTCATGGGAGGGCATGAAAAAAAGTTGGAATCATTTGTATGTGGTGTTAACATGGAGGTGCTCCCGGACTCGCCCTTCCGGGCTAGCCTGGCACCCTCCGAAAATGCCCGATGGTTTGTTCACATATCTTAAGTCAACCGAACTTTTTTACGGTGACAATTCATGGCCATTGTACGCCTCCATGCCTAGTTTGAACCATTTTCGACAATGCTTGAAAGTGTTGTCACGTGCGGCCACATTCGGGCATTTTGGTCCGAAAATGAAAAACTTCGCCAAACTAAAAACCATTTTGCATGCTTGCTTGCATTGGTCATGACATGTATAGTTGTGAAACTTATTTGGAAAATGGACAAGGCCAATTTTGGAATTATATATCGTTCAAACTTGTTTCGAACCAAAAACCTAGTTCACCCTTATGAAATGTATTTTTGAGCACAACATAATGTTCTTTTTTTATCTTGATGATATATGTTAAAAGATCCCATAACTCACGCACGCGACCTCTCCCGAAATCCCGTGATTGCACCGCCTTCCTCCTAACCACTCGTGGCATCGGGGCCTCCTACCACCGCCACGACCGCTCCAATATAAGATCGGAGACGCCGAGCGTACACGCTTTCCAAAATCTCCAGACGCCGCCGCCGCCATCGTCAGCTTAGGGGTCGGAAGTGATTGCTCTTTTCGCCCCCTCCTCCTCACGTCCCTCTCTCGAGCGAAAATGGTTAAGGAGATCAGCGCGGTACATATTTGCACTATAGAATCTGTCAGATTAGAATTCAACTGCTAGCACTAATCTTTAAGACTGTACGTACAAGTAATGAGATTGATCTCGATTCGCAGTGTGGCATTTGTTTGGACACCAAGGGTTTGTGCCCCGATGAGCATCGTATGAGGGAGTTTTGTACCGTCACCCTGCGCGCGGGATTTGCAAACAAGACAGTAAGATCCAGTCTGACATGACCCGTAGCAAATATCATGAGAAATTTAGTACTCCATCCGATCCAAAATTAATGTGTTAGATTCATGTAGATAAGCATGTATCTAGTCATGTTTTCTGCATAGATACATCCGTATGTACAAAAATTTGTCCACAAATTTTTGGACGAAGGCAGTAATATTGAACGAATATTGTACTCGGACCCTTTGTACTCAGTCAGTTGTTCGTAATATTTACTGCAAAAAGAGTTATATTGCATGTTGATTTCTTAGATGATAAAATGGTTTTGTGTACGTGCATGTAAATTTAAATTTTCTATGGGGTTATACGATAATACTGCTAAGAAGTAGTGAACTATACTATGCTAGTCATCTATGATTGGACAAATTCTTTAGATTAACAGGCAGTTCATATACATTAACAATCGTACATATGCTACTCAGGTAATCCCCTGCTATGCAGATACAGTTTCACGCAGAAATTTGGAGTGCCCTTGGGAAAATATGGGAACTTTGAAGCAAGTTTCAGTACCAATGAGGGGTTTGAATTCCCATGTGATATTACAAATGACAATGAGTTGACATACATTTCAGGGGAGTCTTGGAAGGAATTTGTTAGAGTTTACACGCTACATGTGGGTCAGGAGATTACATTCAGTACTGACAATTCAGAAGTACCAAGTAGCGTTGTGACAACTGGGAATTTGCCTATCATACATCCGAGTAAGATACTTTTTTGCTCCTGCAAGTTTTATTACTCCAAATTTATCATATACCATATATAATAAATTAAATTGTATGTGCTATAATATTGTAGCATACTACCAATTGTCCAATGAGAAAAGAGATATTATTGACAATGTCGCTGTAACTGAGGGGACAAGCTTAAACTGGAGAATGATGGACTATGTCATACGCCAAGTGATGGACCTTGACAAGTTAGTGGAGCGTCACGATGCTGGAAACTATGATCAAGGAAGAGCATATGCATTCCTCCATACGTTGACATGGTCAGATTGCAACAAGAACTTCTCGGTAACCATCTTTCTGTTCTTCATTTACTTTGCGTCATTTCAGTATGTTTTTAGCTTTGTTCCAAATTAATTGTTCTTCCTTTACTACATAACAATAAGTTGCCACATGTTGATGTAACAAATATTGTTTTCAAACAGAAACTGCCTAATCGTGTTGTCCCCGAAGAAATGGAGGAATATGGTGCCATAACCATTGTTTGTCATCCACACAGTACTGTGTCAAGTACATACACCATTTCTGATATTGATGGTCGTGTCTGCGTCAACAAATGGAACGAGTTAATGAAGAAGGAAAAAATCTTGCTGTTAGGACAGAAGGTGCTGATGTTGCTGTACCTGGGAGATCATGGGATTTATCTGTTTGTTTCCCATGTTCCTGATGTGTCTCTAGAGTAGTTTTGGCAAAACGTAGTGTGAGAAAATAAATTAAGGGATTTTTAAGTCATTGTTGTATTGGCGTACTTTATTTTTATATCATGGTACTCTTGTGTTCATGCACAACATAGTGGGCAAGAATCTAAATGGTCGTTTACGTTTTTCCATTCGATTGCCTTCATTGCAACTCGGTTTATTCATTATTTTTTAGAAATTTTAACATGCTCCGTCTTACGCCTCATTTTCTCATAATAGTCAAGAAGCTAAGAAATAATCAAAACAACTATTTCATGCAATCATCATGTAAGATTTATTTCTTACTCTTACCTGTCATGTTAAAAGAGGGGTGGGGCGGGGGGGGGGGGGGTGTAAGAGGTATCATGTTAGAACACCTCTTCTTATTAAGCTGTTATTACATGTGACCATGATAATCGCCTTGATACGATCACAAATATATTGTTTCTTCACAATCAACATCACACACAACACACACAACACCATTACACTAGCCGTCAACAGCTTCAACATGAAAACAATTTGTCTCCCTAGTCCTAACATCGTATAAGCTTGGTGCTTCGTAATGGTTGCCACATTGCTCTGACTGTAATTTGTGCTGCCTCCATTGTTGCCACTCTTGGCACATGCATTCTTTTCACACTGTTTTTTTGCGCGTTGTAGCTGTTCCCTTCTATCCTGTGCCGCAGCCATTGCATCAAGGGCATAAGCACCAACAAGGACACTTGTACCAACAAGATGATCCACGTACTCTAGTTCCTAGCGGGAGAAATCACATGGATCCTATGAATCAAGTGAACTCAAATCAAACCAGCACTAACGAAATAGTAGAAAAAATTACTCATGCAGTAAATGTCAACCCAAAGTGTACAGGGATTGTACATCGTGGTGCTTGCACTTGTAGAACACCCAACCATCGTGCTCTTCGGTACAGGAGAGATAGAATCTAACCGTTTCGCCACAGTCAGGGCAAGGGATCAGGGGCACATCAACTGATCGGCCCCTCAGCGCGCACCTAATCGAGCTCGACGATGACATGATGGTTGATTTGGTGTCAGGCGACTGCGGCAATGACAGACGGTGGTCGTAATCCTTTGGGTAAGAGAAGATAGAACTAGGGACTCCTCCGCTGGGCTAACAAACCCTAACACCAGGACCAGAGCATCGTGCTCCCTCTAAATAGGCTAACTAACAAATCTTCCAACCGACTAACCCACCCGAAAATCACGGACGGACCATCCATGCGCATTACTTGTAAATATATCGTCAGATATCACGGGATATATGTACCCTTCCATCGTACCGCATATCCCTCCCATCTTTTCTTTCCGCATATCGCTCCTTCCTTAACCGCCCAGAAAGTTTTGGTGTCCAGAGGTAGCCGTCGCTGAGATAATCGCCATCGCTCTGCGGAAGCCCACGCCGACGGCCGAGTAAAAAGAAAAAGGTATCATCCTTCACGTGTCCTCCCATCTCTTGAAACATTCATACTTTTTTCCGTCGATTGGACCAAAAAGGAGGTTGTGATGAGATTAGAGATGCCATATTTGTGTGCAAGATCTTTTGTATTTGTTCCTGGCGGATTAGTTTTTCGTCGAAGGTACTATTTTGGTGCAAGATTGTGTGTGCTTGTCTTTACTTGGAGTAAAGGCCGTTATGAGATTAGATGTGATTGGAAGTTCACAGTAGTTCATAAATACGATCTGGTTACGGAAATATTATGTTGGTGGAGCTAATTTTCTAGCCCTTTCTGCTATACTGGATTACTATGAATGATTTGCATAAGGTTGGAGTGAAGAATTTTATGCAAGAGCTTTGCGATTGGTTGTTAGGGGATCCTGATCATACGATCTAGTTATGGATATTTTTTTTGTCGTTGGATTTTCTTTACAAGACCTTTAGGCTATGTTCCATTAGTAGGAATGATTTGGATGATGTTTGATTTAGCCACTTAGATGTGGCGTACAAAGACTTGTTCTCAATACTACAGTAAAGGAGGTGCTGTTGAAGGAGTTGCTGGCTTATTTAGGACTGATTTGGATGAGGTTGTTCATACCAAATTAGGAATACGAATTTTAGGAGATTAGAGCGTTTGCTGGAAATTCATGAATCAGTTTGTCTCACACATACCATGCTATTCTATATTACGAGGTATTTAAATAGTCCTATGTTTTAGTGAGAATCGGTATATTTTGACAATCTGGATCTCATTAATCGCATTCTACTATCTGGTGTTGTAGGCACCATGGATTCACATGTGCATGGCAATAAGCGTGCGGAGTACGACAGGTTGTTGCGTGAAGCCCGCCGGGAGATCGACGCGAAGGTCCAACACGAACGTGATGAGATGGACAGGGCACTCAAACAAGAACGTGCGTATGTCGATAGGATGCTTAAGGATGAGCTTGCTGATATGTGTCAGAAGATTAAGCAGATGCGTGAAGAGATGGAAAAAAAGTTAAATCAAGGACCGCGAGGCCATGGGAAAGAAATTCCAGCTGGCGTACAAGGAGATGCAGCTTAAATTGCAAAAGGACCGGAAGGCTGTCGACGGCCTTATACAGACAGAACGTGTCAACATGGACGCGAATGTGTTGCGGGCAGGTGCCAATATGGACATTAGGCTGCAACAGGAGCGCAAGGACATGGACTACAAGGCTATGGTGGAGCAGGTCATGATGGAAGGAAAGATGCTGGAAGACCGTGCGATGTTTCAATCCCACGGTCAATGCCATAGCAGTCAACCGCAAGAGCATGTCTTCAGTACTCCCCCTGTGAGTACCTTGCAACGATGCTATTTAGTCACGATCACGACCGATATTGTGTATTAATAGTTTTTTTTGTGAGTAACCTTGTGTAAGATATTCATATGCAGTCCAAGAAGCGTTACGCGGCACAATCTCCAAACACTAAAGGCCTAGTGATGTCGGTGTCACCCGTTGAATGCCATAGTTCTCCACTCGAAGAACATGTCTTCAAGTCTCCCCCTGTAAGTACCTCGCACCCATGGTAAATATTCACATCCAACATTTTGTATGACCATATTTAATTCGTGTGTAACTCTATGTCGGCGATTCATATGTAGGCTAACCATCCAGTGACGGAACAATCCCGAATCCTCACAGATGAAGTTTACATCCCATATAATAATAAGGTAACTTTGTCGCGATGTTGCTACGCACATCAAAAATTATTTATGGAACTTTGGTGATTGCAATGTATTAAATTTGATGTGAGATACTCATATGTAGGTGCTGGTAATGGAATTTTACATTCATAGGGATTGTGAGCTTTCGCATGTCCCGACAGGATACTTTGACGAAAGACCCATTGAGATGAGATTGTTTGAACCCGGCGTATTGGACTATGATTTTCTCATGAAAGAAGTGGCTGGATATGGTTATAAAAAGGATTCAGATTTGTACCACTTCTTACCTGAGCATGCGTGCAACCTACCGGAAGGAATGTTCCTGATTTCAGGACCAGGTGATTTTGCAAAGATGATTTCCCGCCTGAACGGCAGCAAGACATGTCATTTGTATTTGGTGTATAATCGTCCACCGAAAGATGATTATGAGTGGTGGTCGGACATGGATTCAGAGGTTCCTATTCTTCATTTTACATCAATTTTACGGCTTCATCATCCTTAAGTTTGTCCTAATACGTTCGTATGATTGTACAGGAACTACGCATCCAAGACTTGCAGCATGAGGAGGCTCTGGCTAGAGAGCTTGAGGCAAAGGAACAATTGAACTCCTTAGGTTACATTGATGTACCGTGTAAAAATATTGGAGAAGGTGGGTCGTCGCAAATCCTGACGCAAACTCCAACGACCAATACGAAGAAGTCACTGGATTTTGGCACCAGAGACGAGCTTCCGTAGGAGGGCTAATGTTATTTGAATTTTTTTAAGCTGGAGACAACATTTTTTGGTTTTTTTACGAATGTTTGCTGTTATGGAACAATTCATTCACGATGGAGGTCTTGTAACAACATTTTTGCTAGAATGTGATTTCCAATTCCGACGTGACACGCATGTGTTTATACCCAACTGTACACTCCGTCAGTTCCTAAATACTATATGTTTTTTAGATATTTCAGTATGAACTACATACGGATTTATATAGACGTATTTTAGAGTGTAGATTCACTCATTTTGCTCTGTATGTATTTCATACTGAAATCTCAAAAAAGACTTATATTTACGAACGGAGGGAGTAGTTGTTAATGAGCAGGTGCTGCAGGATCATGTACAACTGCGACTAAATTTTTTTTGCTGCAAAACGGTGCAAGAAATAAACCAAACGGACATTTTATGTGGCACAAAGTGACAAAATTGCTGGCGAATCATCCTCGGGATCCGCCGAGTCAGACCTGACGAGATCTGCTCCGGGATCGGTGCGGTGTCAGGGCGCATCGAAACGCAGGCGGATCCCCGCCAAAGCGCACGAGAAAGGGCCGTCGCACGCCCGCGCGTCGTCACCCGGAGACAGGCCGACCGAATTAATCTATGCGGGCCCCGCACATGTACGCCTGTCGGGCCCAGTTTGATAATCCCGCGCGATCCGCCTGCTGTGCAGTTCCATGCATGCGCGTAGGTTTCCCACGTCCTCCACGCCTCCTCCCCCAAAGCCCGACCCATTCAAGCAATTCAGGGCGGGCCGCCCACGTCGCGCCGATCTCGAGCCAGGATCACGTCTTAATATTTTTAGTCCCACCTCGCCCCCCGAGCAAGTGCTGCACCGGCTTAAATACCTTCATCTATTTGATTATTACAAGCGTTGGTCTTCCTTGCACTCTACGTGGAGGATATGTAGGATGAGTATGATTAATGATCTGTATTCATCCTATATATTCTTCAATTGGAGAGCAAGGATGACTGATGTATTTTTTCGGATTTATAGAAAATGCAAACCAAATATCGCAAACTCATACTGTTACAAGGGTGTGGACTAACTTAAGCCATTTCTGGAACAAAGGTGATTTTTTCCACCACCTCCAAATCACCCAATTTTTCTATGACACGGTGACCCACATGTGCCAAACATGTCTATGAAAGAAAATTCGGAAAAAATATATTTTACAATGCCCCCTTGAGGTATAGACCGATGTTATGATCAGTCAGGTTAGAGGGCAGTATGAATTTAAAAAAAATCAAAAAATATAAAACCTTGGAAACCTAGCTTTGTTTGTGCAAGAGATCATGTGTGCCAAAATTTGGGTGATTTGGAGGTGGTCGAAATAATCACCGCATTCCGGAGGGACCATTTGGTCTAACTTAAGCCATTTTTTGAACAAAGGTGCCCCCAAATTTTCTATGACACGGTGACCCACATGTGCCGAACATGTCTATGAAACTAAATTTGGAAAAAATATATTTTACAATGCCCCATGAGGTATAGACCGATGTTATGATCAGGCAGTATAGAGGGCAGTATAAATTCAAAAAAATTCAAAAAAATATAAAACCTTGGAAACCTAGCTTTGTTTGTGCAAGAGATCACGTGTGCCAAAATTGGGGTGATTTGGAGGTGGTCGAAAAAATCACCACATTCCGGAGGGACCATTTGGTCTACTTAAGCCATTTTTTGAACAAAGGTGATTTTTTCCACCACCTCCAAATCACCCAATTTTTCTATGACACGGTGACCCACATGTGCCAAACATATCTATGAAACAAAATTTGGAATTTTTTTTTACAATGCCCCCTTGAGGTATAGACCGATGTTATGATCAGTCAGTCTAGAGGGCAGTATAAATTCAAAAAAATTCAAAAAAAATATAAAACCTTAGAAACCTAGCTTTTTTTGTGCAAGAGATCATGTGTGCCAAAATTGAGGTGATTTGGAGGTGGTCGAGTTACTACTGAACTTCGTAGGTCCACGAGGACACGTTCCACACCAGAGTGGTATGGCAACCCTGTCCTGGAAATCATGTTGTTAGACAACGGTGAACCTTCAAACTATGAAGAAGCAATGGCGGGCCCAGATTCCGACAAATGGCTAGAAGCCATGAAATCCGAGATAGGATCCATGCATGAAAACGAAGTATGGACTTTGACTGACTTGCCCGATGATCGGCGAGCCATAGAAAATAAATGGATCTTTAAGAAGAAGACAGACGCGGATGGTAATGTGACCATCTATAAGGCTCGACTTGTCGCTAAGGGTTATCGACAAGTTCAAGGGGTTGACTACGATGAGACTTTCTCACCCGTAGCGAAGCTGAAGTCCGTCCGAATCATGTTAGCAATTGCCGCATTCTATGATTATGAGATATGGCAAATGGACGTCAAAATGGCATTCCTTAACGGCTTTCTTAAGGAAGAATTGTATATGATGCAGCCGGAAGGTTTTGTCGATCCTAAGAATGCTAACAAGGAATGCAAGCTCCAGCGCTCCATCTATGGGCTGGTGCAAGCATCTCGGAGTTGGAACATTCGATTTGATGAGATGATCAAACCGTTTGGGTTTACACAGACTTATGGAGAAGCCCCTGTTAACAAGAAAGTGGGTGGGAGCTCTGTAGCATTTCTCATATTATATGTGGATGACATACTGTTGATGGGAAATGATATAGAATTCTTGGGAAGCATGAAGGCCTACTTGAACAAGTGTTTTTCAATGAAGGACCTTGGAGAAGCTGCTTATATATTAGGCATCAAGATCTATAGAGATAGATCAAGACGCCTCATTGGTCTTTCACAAAGTGCGTACCTTGACAAGATATTGAAGAAGTTCAATATGGATCAGTCCAAGAAGGGGTTCTTGCCTGTATTGCAAGGTGTGCAATTGAGCACGGCTCAATGCCCGACCACGGCAGAAGATAGAGAAAAGATGAGTGTCGTCCCCTATGCCTCGGCCATAGGGTCTATTATATATGCCATGCTGTGTACCAGACCTGATGTAAACCTTGCCGTAAGTTTGGTAGGAAGGTACCAAAGTAATCCGGACATGGAACACTGGACAGCGGTCATGAATATCCTGAAGTACCTGAAGAGGACTAAGGATATGTTTCTCGTTTATGGAGGTGACGAAGAGCTCGTCGTAAAGGGTTACGTCGATGCTAGCTTCGACACAGATCTGGATGACTCTAAGTCACAAACCGGATACGTGTATATTTTGAATGGTGGGGCAGTAAGCTGGTGCAGTTGCAAGCAAAGCGTTGTGGCGGGATCTACATGTGAAGCGGAACACATGGCGGCCTGAGAGGAAGCACAAGAAGCAATCTGGGTGAAGGAGTTCATTACCGACCTAGGAGTTATTCCCAATGCGTCGGGCCCGATGACTCTCTTCTGTGACAACACTGGAGCTATTGCCCTTGCCAAGGAGCCCAGGTTTCACAGGAAGACCAGGCATATCAAGCGTCGCTTCAACTCCATTCGTGAAAATGTTCAAAATGGAGACATAGATATTTGTAAAGTACATACGGACCTGAATGTAGCAGATCCGTTGACTAAACCTCTCCCTAGAGCAAAACATGATCAACACCAGAACTCTATGGGTGTTCGATTCATCACAATGTAACTAGATTATTGACTCTAGTGCAAGTGGGAGACTGTTGGAAATATGCCCTACAGGCAATAATAAAATGGTTATTATTATATTTCCTTGTTCATGATAATTGTCTATTGTTCATGCTATAATTGTGTTATCCGGAAATCGTAATACATGTGTGAATACATAGACCACAACATGTCCCTAGTGAGCCTCTAGTTGACTAGCTCGTTGATCAACAGATGGTCATGGTTTCCTGACTATGGACATTGGATGTCATTGATAACGGGATCACATCATTAGGAGAATGATGTGATGGACAAGACCCAATCCTAAGCATAGCACAAGATCGTGTAGTTCGTTTGCTAGAGCTTTTCCAAATGTCAAGTATCATGTCCTTAGACCATGAGATTGTGCAACTCCCGGATACCATAGGAGTGCTTTGGGTGTGCCAAACGTCACAACGTAACTGGGTGGCTATAAAGGTGCACTACGGGTATCTCCGAAAGTGTCTGTTGGGTTGGCACGAATCGAGACTGGGATTTGTCACTCCGTATGACGGAGAGGTATCTCTGGGCCCACTCGGTAATGCATCATCATAATGAGATCAATGTGACCAAGTGTTTGGTCACGGGATCATGCATTACGGTACGAGTAAAGTGACTTGCCGGAAACGAGATTGAACAAGGTATTGGCATACCGATGATCGAATCTCGGGCAAGTAACGTACCGATTGACAAAGGGAATTGTATACGGGATTGATTGAATCATCGACATCGTGGTTCATCTGATGAGATCATCGTGGAACATGTGGGAGCCAACATGGGTATCCAGATCCCGCTGTTGTTTATTGACCGGAGAGTCGTCTCGGTCATGTCTGCATGTCTCCCGAACCCGTAGGGTCTACACACTTAAGGTTTGGTGACGCTAGGGTTGTAGAGATATTAGTATGAGGAAATCCGAAAGTTGTTCGGAGTCCCGGATGAGATCCCGGACGTCACGAGCAGTTCCGGAATGGTCCGGAGGTGAAGAATTTTATATAGGAAGTCCAGTTTCGGCCACCGGGAAAGTTTCGGGTGTCACCGGTATTGTACCGGGACCACCGGAAGGGTCCCGGGGGGTCCACCGGGTGGGGCCACCTATCCCGAAGGGCCCCATGGGCTGAAGTGGGAGGGGAACCAGCCCCTGTTGGGCTGGTGCGCCCCCTGGGCCTCCCCCTGCGCCTAGGGTTGGAAACCCTAGGGCTGCGGGCGCCCCACTTGGCTTGGGGGGCAAGCCACCCCCTTGGCCGCCGCCCCCCCTTGGAGATTGGATCTCCTAGGGCCGGCGCCTCCCAGGGGCCCTATATAAAGGGGGGAGGGAGGGCAGCCGCACCCAAGCCCCTGGCGCCTCCCTCTCCCTCCCTTGACACCTCTCCCTCTCGCTGAGCTTGGCGAAGCCCTGCCGAGATCCCCGCTGCTTCCACCACCACGCCGTTGTGCTGCTGGATCTCCATCAACCTCTCACTCCCCCTTGATGGATCAAGAAGGAGGAGCCGTCTTCCCCAAACGTACGTGTGTTGAACGCGGAGGTGCCGTCCCTTCGGCGCTCGGTCATCGGTGATTTGGATCACGACGAGTACGACTCCATCAACCCCGTTCACTTGAACGCTTCGGCTCGCGATCTACAAGGGTATGTAGATGCACTCTTTTCCCTCTCGTTGCTAGAAGACTCCATAGATTGTTCTTGGTGATCCGTAGAATTTTTTTAATTTCTGCAACGATCTCCAACAGTGGCATCATGAGCTAGGTCTATGCGTAGTTTCTATGCACGAGTAGAACACAAACTTGTTGTGGGCGTAGATGTTGTCAATTTTCTTGCCACTACTAGTCTTATCTTGTTTCGGCGGCATCGTGGGATGAAGCGCCCCGGACCGACCTTACACGTACGCTTACGTGAGACAGGTTCCACCGACTGACATGCACTAGTTGCATAAGGTGGCTAGCGGGTGTCTGTCTCTCCCACTTTAGTCGGATCGGATTCGATGAAAAGGGTCCTTATGAAGGGTAAATAGAAATTGGCATACCACGTTGTGGTTTTGGCGTAGGTAAGAAACGTTCTTGCTAAGAAACCTATAGGAGCCACGTAAAAACTTGCAACAACAATTAGAGGACGTCTAACTTGTTTTTGCAGCATATGCCGTGTGATGTGATATGGCCAAAAGGATGTGATGAATGATATATGTGATGTATGAGATTGATCATGTTCTTGTAATAGGAATCACGATTTGCATGTCGATGAGCATGACAACCGGCAGGAGCCATAGGAGTTGTCTTAATTTATTTATGACCTGCGTGTCAACATATAACGTCATGTAAATTACTTTACTTTATTGCTAAACCGTTAGCCATAGTAGTAGAAGTAATAAATGACGAGACAACTTCATGAAGACACGATGATGGAGATCATGGTGTCATGCCGGTGACGACGATGATCATGGCGCCCCAAAGATGGAGATCAAAATGAGCAAAATGATATTGGCCATATCATGTCACTATTTGATTGCATGTGATGTTTATCATGTTTTACATCTTATTTGCTTAGAACGACGGTAGCTTAAATAAGATGATCCCTCGCAATAATTTCAGGAAAGTGTTCCCCCTAACTGTGCACCGTTGCGAAGGTTCGTTGTTTCGAAGCACCACGTGATGATCGGGTGTGATAGATTCTAACGTTCGAATACAACGGGTGTAAGCCAGATTTACACACGCAATACACTTAGGTTGACTTGACGAGCCTAGCATGTACAGACATGGCCTCGGAACACGGAAGACCAAAAGGTCGAGCATGAGTCGTATAGAAGATACGATCAACATGAAGATGTTCACCGATGTTGACTAGTCCGTCTCACGTGATGATCGGACACGGCCTAGTTGACTCGGATCATGTTTCACTTAGATGACTAGAGGGATGTCTATCTGAGTGGGAGTTCATTGAATAATTTGATTAGATGAACTTAATTGTCATGAACTTAGTCTAAAATGTTTACAATATGTCTTGTAGATCAAATGGCCCACGCTAATGTTGCCCTCAACTTCAACGCGTTCCTAGAGAAAACCAAGCTGAAAGATGATGGCAGCAACTATACGGACTGGGTCCGGAACCTGAGGATCATCCTCATAGCTGCCAAGAAAGATTATGTCCTAGAAGCACCGCTAGGTGACGCACCCATCCCAGAGAACCAAGACGTTATGAACGCTTGGCAGCAGCGTGCTGATGATTACTCCCTCGTTCAGTGCGGCATGCTTTACAGCTTAGAACCGGGGCTCCAAAAGCGTTTTGAGCAACACGGAGCATATGAGATGTTCGAAGAGCTGAAAATGGTTTTCCAAGCTCATGCCCGGGTCGAGAGATATGAAGTCTCCGACAAGTTCTTCAGTTGTAAGATGGAGGAAAATAGTTCAATCAGTGAGCACATACTCAAAATGTCTGGGTTACACAACCGCTTGACTCAGATGGGAGTTAATCTCCCGGATGACGCGGTCATTGACAAAATCGTTCAGTCGCTTCCACCGAGCTACAAGAGCTTTGTGATGAACTTCAATATGCAGGGGATGGAAAAGACCATTCCTGAGGTATATTCAATGCTGAAATCAGCGGAGGTGGAGATCAAAAAGGAACATCAAGTGTTGATGGTGAATAAAACCACTAAGTTCAAGAAAGGCAAGGGTAAGAAGAACTTCAAGAAGGACGGCAAGGGAGTTGCCGCGCCCGGTAAGCCAGTTGCCGAGAAGAAGCCAAAGAATGGACCCAAGCCTGAGACTGAGTGCTTTTATTGTAAGGGAAGTGGTCACTGGAAGCGGAACTGCCCCAAGTACTTAGCGGACAAGAAGGCCGGCAACACCAAAGGTATATGTGATATACATGTTATTGATGTGTACCTTACCAGCACTCGTAGTAGCTCCTGGGTACTTGATACCGGTGCGGTTGCTCATATTTGTAACTCAAAGCAGGAGCTGCGGAATAAACGGATACTGGCAAAGGACGAGGTGACGATGCGCGTCGGGAATGGTTCCAAGGTCGATGTGATCGCCGTCGGCACGCTACCTCTACATTTACCTACGGGATTAGTTTTAAACCTCAATAATTGTTATTTAGTGCCAGCTTTGAGCATGAACATTGTATCAGGATCTCGTTTAATTCGAGATGGCTACTCATTTAAATCCGAGAATAATGGTTGTTCCATTTATATGAGAGATATGTTTTATGGTCATGCCCCGCTGGTTAATGGTGTATTCTTAATGAATCTCGAACATAGTGTTACACATATTCATAGTGTGAGTACCAAAAGATGTAAGGTTGATAATGATAGTCCGACATACTTGTGGCACTGCCGTTTTGGTCACATTGGTGTCAAGCGCATGAAGAAGCTCCATGCCGATGGACTTTTAGAGTCTCTTATTTACGAATCATTTGACACGTGCGAACCATGCCTCATGGGTAAGATGACCAAGACTCCGTTCTCCGGAACAATGGAGCGAGCAACCAACTTATTGGAAATCATAAATACTGATGTGTGCGGTCCAATGAGCGTTGAGGCTCGCGGTGGCTATCGTTATGTTCTCACTCTCACTGATGACTTGAGTAGATATGGGTATGTCTACCTAATGAAACACAAGTCTGAGACCTTTGAAAAGTTCAAGGAATTTCAGAGTGAGGTTGAGAATCAACGTGACAGGAAAATAAAATTCTTACGATCAGATCGTGGAGGGGAATATTTGAGTCACAAATTTGGCACACACTTAAGGAAATGTGGAATAGTTTCACAACTCACGCCGCCTGGAACACCTCAGCGAAACGGTGTGTCCGAACGTCGTAATCGCACTCTATTGGATATGGTGCGATCTATGATGTCTCTTACCGATCTACCGCTCTCATTTTGGGGCTATGCTTTAGAGACTGCCGCATTCACTTTAAATAGGGCTCCGTCGAAATCCGTTGAGACGACACCGTATGAATTATGGTTTGGGAAGAAACCTAAGCTGTCATTTCTAAAAGTTTGGGGATGCGATGCTTATGTCAAGAAACTTCAATCTGAAAAGCTCGAACCCAAGTCGGAAAAATGCGTCTTCATAGGATACCCTAAGGAAACCATTGGGTATACCTTCTACCTCAGATCCGAAGGCAAGATCTTTGTTGCCAAGAAAGGGTCCTTTCTGGAGAAAGAGTTTCTCTCAAAAGAAGTAAGTGGGAGGAAAGTGGAACTTGATGAAGTACTACCTCTTGAACCGGAAAGTAGCGCAGCTCAGGAAGATGTTCCTGTGGTGCCTGCACTGACTAGAGAGGAAGCTAATGATGATGATCAAGGTACTTCGGATCAAGTTACTACTGAACATCGTAGGTCCACGAGGACACGTTCCACACCAGAGTGGTATGGCAACCCTGTCCTGGAAATCATGTTGTTAGAGAACGGTGAACCTTCAAACTATGAAGAAGCAATGGCGGGCCCAGATTCCGACAAATGGCTAGAAGCCATGAAATCTGAGATAGGATCCATGTATGAAAACGAAGTATGGACTTTGACTGACTTGCCCGATGATCGGCCAGCCACAGAAAATAAATGGATCTTTAAGAAGAAGACAGACGCGGATGGTAATGTGACCATCTATAAGGCTCGACTTGTCGCTAAGGGTTACCGACAAGTTCAAGGGGTTGACTACGATGAGACTTTCTCACCCGTAGCGAAGCTGAAGTCCGTTCGAATCATGTTAGCAATTGCCGCATTCTATGATTATGAGATATGGCAAATGGACGTCAAAACGGCATTCCTTAACGGCTTTCTTAAGGAAGAATTGTATATGATGCAGCCGGAAGGTTTTGTCGATCCTAAGAATGCTAACAAGGTATGCAAGCTCCAGCGCTCCATCTATGGGCTGGTGCAAGCATCTCGGAGTTGGAACATTCGATTTGATGAGATGATCAAAGCGTTTGGGTTTACACAGACTTATGGAGAAGCCTGTGTTTACAAGAAAGTGGGTGGGAGCTCTGTACCATTTCTCATATTATATGTGGATGACATACTGTTGATGGGAAATGATATAGAATTCTTGGGAAGCATAAAGGCCTACTTGAACAAGTGTTTTTCAATGAAGGACCTTGGAGAAGCTGCTTATATATTAGGCATCAAGATCTATAGAGATAGATCAAGACGCCTCATTGGTCTTTCACAAAGTGCGTACCTTGACAAGATATTGAAGAAGTTCAATATGGATCAGTCCAAGAAGGGGTTCTTGCCTGTATTGCAAGGTGTGCAATTGAGCACGGCTCAATGCCCGACCACGGTAGAAGATAGAGAAAAGATGAGTGTCGTCCCCTATGCCTCGGCCATAGGGTCTATTATGTATGCCATGCTGTGTACCAGACCTGATGTAAACCTTGCCGTAAGTTTGGTAGGAAGGTACCAAAGTAATCCCCGCATGGAACACTGGACAGCGGTCAAGAATATCCTGAAGTACCTGAAGAGGACTAAGGATATGTTTCTCGTTTATGGAGGTGACGAAGAGCTCCTCGTAAAGGGTTACGTCGATGCTAGCTTCGACACAGATCTGGATGACTCTAAATCACAAACCGGATACATGTATATTTTGAATGGTGGGGCAGTAAGCTGGTGCAGTTGCAAGCAAAGCGTTGTGGCGGGATCTACATGTGAAGCGGAATACATGGCGGCCTCAGAGGCAGCACAAGAAGCAATCTAGGTGAAGGAGTTCATTACCGACCTAGGAGTTATTCCCAATGCGTCGGGCCCGATGACTCTCTTTTGTGACAACACTGGAGCTATTGCCCTTGCCAAGGAGCCCAGGTTTCACAGGAAGACCAGACATATCAAGCGTCGCTTCAACTCCATTCGTGAAAATGTTCAAAATGGAGACATAGATATTTGTAAAGTACATACGGACCTGAATGTAGCAGATCCGTTGACTAAACCTCTCCCTAGAGCAAAACATGATCAACACCAGAACTCTATGGGTGTTCGATTCATCACAATGTAACAAGATTATTGACTCTAGTGCAAGTGGGAGACTGTTGGAAATATGCCCTACAGGCAATAATAAAATGGTTATTATTATATTTCCTTGTTCATGATAATTGTCTATTGTTCATGCTATAATTGTGTTATCCGGAAATCGTAATACATGTGTGAATACATAGACCACAACATGTCCCTAGTGAGCCTCTAGTTGACTAGCTCGTTGATCAACAGATGGTCATGGTTTCCTGACTATGGACATTGGATGTCATTGATAACGGGATCACATCATTAGGAGAATGATGTGATGGACAAGACCCAATCCTAAGCATAGCACAAGATCGTGTAGTTCGTTTGCTAGAGCTTTTCCAAATGTCAAGTATCATGTCCTTAGACCATGAGATTGTGCAACTCCCGGATACCATAGGAGTGCTTTGGGTGTGCCAAACGTCACAACGTAACTGGGTGGCTATAAAGGTGCACTACGGGTATCTCCGAAAGTGTCTGTTGGGTTGGCACGAATCGAGACTGGGATTTGTCACTCCGTATGACGGAGAGGTATCTCTGGGCCCACTCGGTAATGCATCATCACAATGAGATCAATGTGACGAAGTGTTTGGTCATGGGATCATGCATTACGGTACGAGTAAAGTGACTTGCCGGTAACGAGATTGAACAAGGTATTGGGATACCGACGATCGAATCTCGGGCAAGTAACGTACCGATTGACAAAGGGAATTGTATACGGGATTGATTGAATCCTCGACATCGTGGTTCATCTGATGAGATCATCGTGGAACATGTGGGAGCCAAGATGGGTATCCAGATCCCGCTGTTGGTTATTGACCGGAGAGCCGTCTCGGTCATGTCTACATGTCTCCCGAACCAGTAGGGTCTACACACTTAAGGTTCGGTGACGCTAGGGTTGTAGAGATATTAGTATGCGGAAATCTGAAAGTTGTTCGGAGTCCCGGATGAGATCCCGGACGTCACGAGGAGTTCCAGAATGGTCCGGAGGTGAAGAATTGTATATAGGAAGTCCAGTTTCGGCCACCGGGAAAGTTTCGGGGGTCACCGGTATTGTACCGGGACCACCGGAAAGGTCCCGGGGGGTCCACCGGGTGGGGCCACCTATCCCGGAGGGCCCCATGGGCTGAAGTGGGAGGGGAACCAGCCCCTGTTGGGCTGGTGCGCCCCC
Source organism: Aegilops tauschii subsp. strangulata (assembly GCF_002575655.3). Lineage (NCBI taxonomy): Eukaryota > Viridiplantae > Streptophyta > Magnoliopsida > Poales > Poaceae > Aegilops > Aegilops tauschii. The sequence goes on along the minus strand of NC_053040.3, from coordinate 472,634,943 downwards.
CTTGGGCCTCCCCCTGCGCCTAGGGTTGGAAACCCTAGGGGTGGGGGGCGCCCCACTTGGCTTGGGGGGCAAGCCACTCCCTTGGCCGCCGCCCCCCCTTGGAGATTGGATCTCCTAGGGCCGGCGCCCCCCCAGGGGCCCTATATAAAGAGGGGGGAGGGAGGGCAGCCACACCCAAGCCCCTGGTGCCTCCCTCTCCCTCCCGTGACACCTCTCCCTCTCGCTGAGCTTGGCGAAGCCCTGCCGAGATCCCCGCTGCTTCCACCACCACGCCGTCGTGCTGCTGGATCTCCATCAACCTCTCACTCCCCCTTGCTGGATCAAGAAGGAGGAGACGTCTTCCCCAACCGTACGTGTGTTGAACGCGGAGGTGCCGTCCGTTCGGCGCTCGGTCATCGGTGATTTGGATCACGACGAGTACGACTCCATCAACCCCGTTCACTTGAACGCTTCCGCTCGCGATCTACAAGGGTATGTAGATGCACTCTTTTCCCTCTCGTTGCTAGAAGACTCCATAGATTGTTCTTGCTGATCTGTAGATTTTTTTTAATTTCTGCAACGATCTCCAACAGTGGCATCATGAGCTTGGTCTATGCGTAGTTTCTATGCACGAGTAGAACACAAACTTGTTGTGGGCGTAGATGTTGTCAATTTTCTTGCCACTACTAGTCTTATCTTGTTTCGGCGGCATCGTGGGATGAAGCGTCCCGGACCGACCTTACACGTACGCTTACGTGAGACAGGTTCGACCGACTGACATGCACTAGTTGCATAAGGTGGCTAGCGGGTGTCTGTCTCTCCCACTTTAGTCGGATCGGATTCGATGAAAAGGGTCCTTATGAAGGGTAAATAGAAATTGGCATATCACGTTGTGGTTTTGGCGTAGGTAAGAAACATTCTTGCTAAGAAACCTATAGCAGCCACGTAAAAACTTGCAACAACAATTAGAGGACGTCTAACTTGTTTTTGCAGCATATGCCGTGTGATGTGATATGGACAAAAGGATGTGATGAATGATATATGTGATGTATGAGATTGATCATGTTCTTGTAATAGGAATCACGACTTGCATGTCGATGAGCATGACAACCGGCAGGAGCCATAGGAGTTGTCTTAATTTATTTATGACCTGCGTGTCAACATATAACGTCATGTAAATTACTTTACTTTATTGCTAAACCATTAGCCATAGTAGTAGAAGGAATAAATGACGAGACAACTTCATGAAGACACGATGATGGAGATCATGGTGTCATGCCGGTGACGACGATGATCATGGCGCCCCGAAGATGGAGATCAAAATGAGCAAAATGATATTGGCCATATCATGTCACTATTTGATTGCATGTGATGTTTATCATGTTTTACATCTTATTTGCTTAGAACGACGGTAGCTTAAATAAGATGATCCCTCGCAATAATTTCAAGAAAGTGTTCCCCCTAACTGTGCACCGTTGCGAAGGTTCGTTCTTTCAAAGCACCACGTGATGATCGGGTGTGATAGATTCTAACGTTCGAATACAACGGGTGTAAGCCAGATTTACACACGCAATACACTTAGGTTGACTTGACGAGCCTAGCATGTACAGACATGGCCTCGGAACACGGAAGACCGAAAGGTCGAGCATGAGTCGTATAGAAGATACGATCAACATGAAGATGTTCACCGATGTTGACTAGTCCGTCTCACGTGATGATCGGACACGGCCTAGTTGACTCGGATCATGTTTCACTTAGATGACTAGAGGGATGTCTATCTGAGTGGGAGTTCATTGAATAATTTGATTAGATGAACTTAATTATCATGAACTTAGTCTAAAATGTTTACAATATGTCTTGTAGATCAAATGGCCCACGCTAATGTTGCCCTCAACTTCAACGCGTTCCTAGAGAAAACCAAGCTGAAAGATGATGGCAGCAACTATACGGACTGGGTCCGGAACCTGAGGATCATCCTCATAGCTGCCAAGAAAGATTATGTCCTAGAAGCACCGCTAGGTGACGCACCCATCCCAGAGAACCAAGACGTTATGAACGCTTGGCAGCAGCGTGCTGATGATTACTCCCTCGTTCAGTGCGGCATGCTTTACAGCTTAGAACCGGGGCTCCAAAAGCGTTTTGAGCAACACGGAGCATATGAGATGTTCGAAGAGCTGAAAATGGTTTTCCAAGCTCATGCCCGGGTCGAGAGATATGAAGTCTCCGACAAGTTCTTCAGTTGTAAGATGGAGGAAAATAGTTCTGTCAGTGAGCACATAGTCAGATGGGAGTTAATCTCCCGGATGACGCGGTCATTGACAGAATCCTTCAGTCGCTTCCACCGAGCTACAAGATCTTTGTTATGAACTTCAATATGCAGGGGATGGAAAAGACCATTCCTGAGGTATATTCAATGCTGAAATCAGCGGAGGTGGAGATAAAAAAGGAACATCAAGTGTTGATGGTGAATAAAACCACTAAGTTCAAGAAAGGCAAGGGTAAGAAGAACTTCAAGAAGGACGGCAAGGGAGTTGCCGCGCTCGGTATGCCAGTTGCCGGGAAGAAGCCAAAGAATGGACCCAAGCCTGAGACTGAGTGCTTTTATTGCAAGGGAAGTGGTCACTGGAAGCGGAACTGCCCCAAGTACTTAGCTGACAAGAAGGCCGGCAACACCAAAGGTATATGTGATATACATGTTATTGATGTGTACCTTACCAGCACTCGTAGTAGCTCCTGGGTACTTGATACCGGTGCGGTTGCTCATATTTGTAACTCAAAGCAGGAGCTGCGGAATAAACGGATACTGGCAAAGGACGAGGTGACGATGCGCGTCGGGAATGGTTCCAAGGTCGATGTGATCGCCGTCGGCACGCTACCTCTACATTTACCTACGGGATTAGTTTTAAACCTCAATAATTGTTATTTAGTGCCAGCTTTGAGCATGAACATTGTATCAGGATCTCGTTTAATTCGAGATGGCTACTCATTTAAATCCGAGAATAATGGTTGTTCCATTTATATGAGAGATATGTTTTATGGTCATGCCCCGCTGGTTAATGGTGTATTCTTAATGAATCTCGAACATAGTGTTACACATATTCATAGTGTGAGTGCCAAAAGATGTAAGGTTGATAATGATAGTCCGACATGCTTGTGGCACTGCCGTCTTGGTCACATTGGTGTCAAGCGCATGAAGAAGCTCCATGCTGATGGACTTTTAGAGTCTCTTGATTACGAATCATTTGACACGTGCGAACCATGCCTCATGGGTAAGATGACCAAGACTCCGTTCTCCGGAACAATGGAGCGAGCAACCAACTTATTGGAAATCATACATACTGATGTGTGCGGTCCAATGAGTGTTGAAGCTCGCGGTGGCTATCGTTATGTTCTCACTCTCACTGATGACTTGAGTAGATATGGGTATGTCTACCTAATGAAACACAAGTCTGAGACCTTTGAAAAGTTCAAGGAATTTCAGAGTGAGGTTGAGAATCAACGTGACAGGAAAATAAAATTCTTACGATCAGATCGTGGAGGGGAATATTTGAGTCACGAATTTGGCACACACTTAAGGAAATGTGGAATAGTTTCACAACTCACGCCGCCTGGAACACCTCAGCGAAACGGTGTGTCCGAACGTCGTAATCACACTCTATTGGATATGGTGCGATCTATGATGTCTCTTACCGATCTTCTGCTCTCATTTTGGGGCTATGCTTTAGAGACTGCCGCATTCACTTTAAATAGGGCTCCGTCGAAATCCGTTGAGACGACACCGTATGAATTATGGTTTGGGAAGAAACCTAAGCTGTCGTTTCTAAAAGTTTGGGGAGGCGATGCTTATGTCAAGAAACTTCAACCTGAAAAGCTCGAACCCAAGTCGGAAAAATGCGTCTTCATAGGATACCCTAAGGAAACCATTGGGTATACCTTCTACCTCAGATCCGAAGGCAAGATCTTTGTTGCCAAGAACGGGCCCTTTCTGGAGAAAGAGTTTCTCTCGAAAGAAGTAAGTGGGAGGAAAGTGGAACTTGATGAAGTACTACCTCTTGAACCGAAAAGTAGCGCAGCTCAGGAAGATGTTCCTGTGGTGCCTGCATTGACTAGAGGGGAAGCTAATGATGATGATCAAGGTACTTCGGATCAAGTTACTACTGAACTTCGTAGGTCCACGAGGACACGTTCCACACCAGAGTGGTATGGCAACCCTGTCCTGGAAATCATGTTGTTAGACAACGGTGAACCTTCAAACTATGAAGAAGCAATGGTGGGCCCGGATTCCGACAAATGGCTAGAAGCCATGAAATCCGAGATAGGATCCATGCATGAAAACGAAGTATGGACTTTGACTGACTTGCCCGATGATCGGCCAGCCACAGAAAATAAATGGATCTTTAAGAAGAAGACAGACGCAGATGGTAATGTGACCATCTATAAGGCTCGACTTGTCGCTAAGGGTTACCGACAAGTTCAAGGGGTTGACTACGATGAGACTTTCTCACCCGTAGCGAAGCTGAAGTCCGTCCGAATCATGTTAGCAATTGCCGCATTCTATGATTATGAGATATGGCAAATGGACGTCAAAACGGCATTCCTTAACGGCTTTCTTAAGGAAGAATTGTATATGATGCAGCCGGAAGGTTTTGTCGATCCTAAGAATGCTAACAAGGTATGCAAGCTCCAGCGCTCCATCTATGGGCTGGTGCAAGCATCTCGGAGTTGGAACATTCGATTTGATGAGATGATCAAAGCGTTTGGGTTTACACAGACTTATGGAGAAGCCTGTGTTTACAAGAAAGTGGGTGGGAGCTCTGTACCATTTCTCATATTATATGTGGATGACATACTGTTGATGGGAAATGATATAGAATTCTTGGGAAGCATAAAGGCCTACTTGAACAAGTGTTTTTCAATGAAGGACCTTGGAGAAGCTGCTTATATATTAGGCATCAAGATCTATAGAGATAGATCAAGACGCCTCATTGGTCTTTCACAAAGTGCGTACCTTGACAAGATATTGAAGAAGTTCAATATGGATCAGTCCAAGAAGGGGTTCTTGCCTGTATTGAAAGGTGTGCAATTGAGCACGGCTCAATGCCCGACCACGGCAGAAGATAGAGAAAAGATGAGTGTCGTCCCCTATGCCTCGGCCATAGGGTCTATTATGTATGCCATGCTGTGTACCAGACCTGATGTAAACCTTGCCGTAAGTTTGGTAGGAAGGTACCAAAGTAATCCCGGCATGGAACACTAGACAGCGGTCAAGAATATCCTGAAGTACCTGAAGAGGACTAAGGATATGTTTCTCGTTTATGGAGGTGACGAAGAGCTCGTCGTAAAGGGTTACGTCGATGCTAGCTTCGACACAGATCTGGATGACTCTAAGTCACAAACTGGATACGTGTATATTTTGAATGGTGGGGCAGTAAGCAGGTGCAGATGCAAGCAAAGCGTTGTGGCGGGATCTACATGTGAAGCAGAATACATGGCGGCCTCAGAGGCAGCACAAGAAGCAATCTAGGTGAAGGAGTTCATTACCGACCTAGGAGTTATTCCCAATGCGTCGGGCCCGATGACTCTCTTCTGTGACAACACTGGAGCTATTGCCCTTGCCAAGGAGCCCAGGTTTCACAGGAAGACCAGGCATATCAAGCGTCGCTTCAACTCCATTCGTGAAAATGTTCAAAATGGAGACATAGATATTTGTAATGTACATACGGACCTGAATGTAGCAGATCCGTTGACTAAACCTCTCCCTAGAGCAAAACATGATCAACACCAGAACTCTATGGGTGTTGGATTCATCACAATGTAACAAGATTATTGACTCTAGTGCAAGTGGGAGACTGTTGGAAATATGCCCTAGAGGCAATAATAAAATGGTTATTATTATATTTCCTTATTCATGATAATTGTCTATTGTTCATGCTATAATTGTGTTATCCGGAAATCGTAATACATGTGTGAATACATAGACCACAACATGTCCCTAGTGAGCCTCTAGTTGACTAGCTCGTTGATCAACAGATAGTCATGGTTTCCTGACTATGGACATTGGATGTCATTGATAACGGGATCACATCATTAGGAGAATGATGTGATGGACAAGACCCAATCCTAAGCATAGCACAAGATCGTGTAGTTCGTTTGCTAGAGCTTTTCCAAATGTCAAGTATCATGTCCTTAGACCATGAGATTGTGCAACTCCCGGATACCATAGGAGTGCTTTGGGTGTGCCAAACGTCACAACGTAACTGGGTGGCTATAAAGGTGCACTACGGGTATCTTCGAAAGTGTCTGTTGGGTTGGCACGAATCGAGACTGGGATTTGTCACTCCGTATGACGGAGAGGTATCTCTGGGGCCACTCGGTAATGCATCATCATAATGAGCTCAATGTGACCAAGTGTTTGGTCACGGGATCATGCATTACGGTACGAGTAAAGTGACTTGCCGGTAAAGAGATTGAACAAGGTATTGGGATACCGATGATCGAATCTCGGGCAAGTAACGTACCGATTGACAAAGGGAATTTTATACGGGATTGATTGAATCCTCGACATCATGGTTCATCCGATGAGATCATCGTGGAACATGTGGGAGCCAACATGGGTATCCAGATCCCACTCTTTGGTTATTGACCGGAGAGTCGTCTCAGTCATGTCTGCATGTCTCCCGAACCCGTAGGGTCTACACACTTAAGGTTCGGTGACGCTAGGGTTGTAGAGATATTAGTATGCGGAAATCCGAAAGTTGTTTGGAGTCCCGGATGAGATCTCGGACGTCACGAGGAGTTCCGGAATGGTCCGGAGGTGAAGAATTGTATATAGGAAGTCCAGTTTCGGCCATCGGGAAAGTTTCGGGGGTCACCGGTATTGTACCGGGACCACCGGGTCCACTGGGTGGGGCCACCTATCCCGGAGGGCCCCATGGGCTGAAGTAGGAGGGGAACCAGCCCCTGTTGGGCTGGTGCGCCCACCTTGGGCCTCCCCCTGCGCCTAGGGCTGGAAACCGTAGGGGTGGGGGCGCCCCACTTGGCTTGGGGGGCAAGCCACCCCCTTGGCCGCCGCCCCTCCTTCGAGATTGGATCTCCTAGGGCCGACGCCCCCCCAGGGTCCCTATATAAAGAGGGGGAGGGAGGGTAGCCGCACCCAAGCCCCTGGCGCCTCCCTCTCCCTCCCATGACACCTCTCCCTCTCGTTGAGCTTGGCGAAGCCCTGCCGAGATCCCCGCTGCTTCCACCACCACGCCGTCGTGCTGCTGGATCTCCATCAACCTCTCACTCCCCCTTGCTGGATCAAGAAGGAGGAGACGTCTTCCCCAACCGTACGTGTGTTGAACACGGAGGTGCCGTCCGTTCGGCGCTCGGTCATCGGTGATTTGGATCACGACGATTACGACTCCATCAACCCCGTGCACTTGAACGCTTCCGCTCGAGATCTACAAGGGTATGTAGATGCACTCTTTTCCCTCTCGTTGCTAGAAGACAACATAGATTGTTCTTGGTGATGCATAGAAATTTTTTAATTTCTGCAACGATCTCCAACAAAAACAATTCAAAAAAATGTAAAACCATGGAAACCTAGCTTTGTTTGTGCAAGAGATCATGTGTGCCAAAATTGAGGTGATTTGGAGGTGGTCGAAAAAATCACTGCATTCCGGAGGGACCATTTGGTCTACTTAAGCCATTTTTTGAACAAAGGTGATTTTTTCCACGACCTCCAAATCACCCAATTCTTCTATGACATGGTGACCAACATGTGCCAAACATGTCTATGAAATAAAATTTGGAAAAAATATATTTTACAATGCCCCTTGAGGTATAGACCGATGTTATGATGAGTCGGTCTAGAGGGCAGTATAAATTCAAAAAAATATAAAACCTTCGAAACCTAGCTTTGTTTGTGCAAGAGATCATGTGTGCCAAAATTGAGGTGATATGGAGGTGGTCGAAAAAACCACTGCATTCTGGAGGGACCATTTGGTCTAACTTAAGCCATTTTTTGAACAAAGGTGGTTTTTTCCACCACCTCCAAATCACCCAAATTTTCTATGACACGGTGACCCACATATGCCAAACATGTCTATGAATGAAAATTTGGAAAAAATACTTTACAATGCCCCCTTGAGCTATAGACCGATGTTATGATCAGTCGGTCTAGAGGGCAGTATAAATTCAAAAAAATTCAAAAAATATAAAACCTTGGAAACCTAGCTTTGTTTGTGCAAGAGATCATGTGTGCCAAAATTGAGGTGATTTGGAGGTGGTCGAAAAAATCACGGTATTCCGGAGGGTCATTTGGTCTAACTTAAGCCATTTTTTGAACAAAGGTGATTTTTCCACCACCTCCAAATCACCCAATTTTTCTATGACACGGTGACCCACATGTGCCAAACATTTCTATGAAAGAAAATTGGGAAAAAAATTATTTTTCAATGCCCCCTTGAGGTATAGACCGATATTATGATCAGTTAGTCTAGAGGGCAGTATAAATTCAAAAAAATATAAAACCTGGGAAACCAAGCTTTGTTTGTGCAAGAGATCATGTGTGCCAAAATTGAGGTAATTTGGAGGTTGTCGAAAAAATCACCGCATTCCAGAGGGACCATTTGGTCTAACTTAAGCCATTTTTTGAACACACGTGATTGTTTCCACCACCTCCAAATCACCCAATTTTTCTATGACACGGTGACCCACATGTGCCAAACATGTCTATGAATGAAAATTTGGAAAAAAATATTTTACAATCCCCTTGAGGTATAGACCGATTTTATAATCAGTCAGTCTAGAGGGCAGTATAAATTCAAAAAAATTCAAAAAATATAAAACCTTGGAAACCTAGCTTTGTTTGTGCAAGAGATCATGTGTGACAAAATTGAGGTGATTTGGAGGTTGTCGAAAAAATCACCGCATTCCGGAGGGACCATTTGGCCTAACTTACGCCATTTTTTGAACAAAGGCGATTTTTCCACCACCTCCAAATCGCCCAAATTTTCTATGAGACGGTGACCCAGATGTGCCAAACATGTCTATGAAAGAAAATTTGGAAAAAAATACTTTACAATGCCCCCTTGAGCTATAGACCGATGTTATGATCAGTCGGTCTAGAGGGCAGTATAAATTCAAAAAAATTCAAAAAAATATAAAACCTTGGAAACCTAGCTTTGTTTGTGCAAGAGATCATGTGTGCCAAAATTGAGGTGATTTGGAGGTGGTCAAAAAAATCACAGCATTCCGGAGGGATCATTTGGTCTAACTTAAGCCTTTTTTGAACACAGGTGATTTTTCCACCACCTCCAAATCACCCAATTTTTCTATGACACGGTGACCCACATGTGCCAAACATTTCTATGAAAGAAAATTTGGAAAAAAAATTATTTTGCAATGCCCCCTTGAGGTATAGACCGATGTTATGATCAGTTAGTCTAGAGGGCAGTATAAATTCAAAAAAATATAAAACCTTGTAAACCAAGCTTTGTTTGTGCAAGAGATCATGTGTGCCAAAATTGAGGTAATTTGGAGCTTGTCGAAAAAATCACCGCATTCCGGAGGGACCATTTGGTCTAACTTAAGCCATTTTTTGAACACAGGTGATTGTTTCCACCACCTCCAAATCACCCATTTTTTCTATGACACGGTGACCCACATGTGCCAAACATGTCTATGAATGAAAATTTGGAAAAATATATTTTACAATGCCCCTTGAGGTATAGACCGATGTTATCATCAGTCAGTCTAGAGGGCAGTATAAATTCAAAAAAAATTCAAAAAATATAAAACCTTGGAAACCTAGCTTTGTTTGTGCAAGAGATCATGTGTGACAAAATTCAGGTGATTTGGAGGTGGTCGAAAAAATCACCGCATTCCGGAGGGACCATTTGGTCAAACTTATGCCATTTTTTGAACAAAGGCGATTTTTCCACCACCTCCAAATCACCCAAATTTTCTATGAGACGGTGACCCACATGTGCCAAACATGTATATGAAAGAAAATTTGGAAAAAAATACTTTACAATGCCCCCTTGAGCTATAGACCGATGTTATGATCAGTCAGTCTAGAGGGCATTATAAATTCCAAAAGAAATCAAAAAAATATAAAACCTTGGAAACCTAGCTTTGTTTGTGCAAGAGATCATGTGTGCCAAAATTTGGGTGATTTGGAGGTGGTCGAAAAAATCACCGCATTCCGGAGGGACCATTTGGTCTTAACTTAAGCCATTTTTTGAACAAAGGTGATTTTTTCCACCACCTCCAAATCCCCAAAATTTTCTATGACACGGTGACCCACATGTGCCAAACATGTCTATGAAAGAAAATTTGGAAAAAATATATTTTACAATGCCCCCTTGAGGTATAGACCGATGTTATGATCAGTCAGTCTAGAGGGCAGTATAAATTCAAAAAAAAATTCAAAAAATATAAAACCTTGGAAACCTAGCTTTGTTTGTGTAAGAGATCATGTGTGACAAAATTGAGGTGATTTGGAGCTGGTCGAAAAAATCACCGCATTCCGGAGGGACCATTTGGTCTTAACTTATGCCATTTTTTGAACAAAGGCGATTTTTCCACCACCTCCAAATCACCCAAATTTTCTATGAGAAGGTGACCCACATGTGCCAAACATGTCTATGAATGAAAATTTGGAAAAAAAATATTTTACAATGCCCCCTTGAGGTATAGACCGATGTTATGATCAATCAGTCAAGGGTGCAGTATAAATTCAAAAAAATTCAAAAAAAATATAAAACCTTGGAAACCTAGCTTTGTTTGTGCAAGAGATCATGTGTGCCAAAATTGAGGTTGTTTGGAGGTGGTCGAAAAAATCACGGCATTCTGGAGGGATCATTTGGTCTAACTTAAGCCATTTTTTGAACACAGGTGATTTTTCCACCACCTCCAAATCACCCAATTTTTCTATGACACGGTGACCCACATGTGCCAAACATTTCTATGAAAGAAAATTTGGAAAAAAATTATTTTACAATGCCCCTTGAGGTATAGACCGATGTTATGATCAGTTAGTCTAGAGGGCAGTATAAATTCAAAAAAATATATAACCTGGGAAACCAAGCTTTGTTTGTGCAAGAGATCATGTGTGCCAAAATTGAGGTAATTTGGAGGTTGTCGAAAAAATCACCGCATTCTGGAGGGACCATTTGGTCTAACTTAAGCCATTTTTTGAACACAGGTGATTGTTTCCACCACCTCCAAATCACCCAATTTTTCTATGACACGGTGACCCACATGTGCCAAACATGTCTATGAATGAAAATTTGGAAAAATATATTTTACAATCCCCTTGAGGTATAGACCGATTTTATGATCAGTCAGTCTAGAGGGCAGTATAAATTCAAAAAAATTCAAAAAATATAAAACCTTGGAAACCTAGCTTTGTTTGTGCAAGAGATCATGTGTGACAAAATTGAGGTGATTTGGAGGTGGTCGAAAAAATCACCGCATTCCGGAGGGACCATTTGGTCTAACTTACGCCATTTTTTGAACAAAGGCGATTTTTCCACCACCTCCAAATCGCCCAAATATTCTATGAGACGGTGACCCACATGTGCCAAACATGTCTATGAAAGAAAATTTGGAAAAAAAATACTTTACAATGCCCCCTTGAGCTATAGACCGATGTTATGATCAGTCGGTCTAGAGGGCAGTATAAATTCAAAAAAATATAAAACCTTGGAAACCTAGCTTTGTTTGTGCAAGAGATCATGTGTGCCAAAATTGACGTGATTTGGAGGTGGTAAAAAAAATCACGGCATTCCGGAGGGATCATTTGGTCTAACTTAAGCCTTTTTTGAACACAGGTGATTTTTCCACCACCTCCAAATCACCCAATTTTTCTATGACACGGTGACCCACATGTGCCAAACATTTCTATGAAAGAAAATTTGGAAAAAAATTTATTTTGCAATGCCCCCTTGAGGTATAGACCGATGTTATGATCAGTTAGTCTAGAGGGCAGTATAAATTCAAAAAAATATAAAACCTTGGAAACCAAGCTTTGTTTGTGCAAGAGATCATGTGTGCCAAAATTGAGGTAATTTGGAGCTTGTCGAAAAAATCACCGCATTCCGGAGGGACCATTTGGTCTAACTTAAGCCATTTTTTGAACACAGGTGATTGTTTCCACCACCTCCAAATCACCCAATTTTTCTATGACACGGTGACCCACATGTGCCAAACATGTCTATGAATGAAAATTTGGAAAAATATATTTTACAATGCCCCTTGAGGTATAGACCGATGTTATGATCAGTCAGTCTAGAGGGCAGTATAAATTCAAAAAAAATTCAAAAAATATAAAACCTTGGAAACCTAGCTTTGTTTGTGCAAGAGATCATGTGTGACAAAATTCAGGTGATTTGGAGGTGGTCGAAAAAATCACCGCATTCCGGAGGGACCATTTGGTCAAACTTATGCCATTTTTTGAACAAAGGCGATTTTTCCACCACCTCCAAATCACCCAAATTTTCTATGAGACGGTGACCCACATGTGCCACACATGTCTATGAAAGAAAATTTGGAAAAAAATACTTTACAATGCCCCCTTCAGCTATAGACCGATGTTATGATCAGTCAGTCTAGAGGGCATTATAAATTCCAAAAGAAATCAAAAAAATATAAAACCTTGGAAACCTAGCTTTGTTTGTGCAAGAGATCATGTGTGCCAAAATTTGGGTGATTTGGAGGTGGTCGAAAAAATCACCGCATTCCGGAGGGACCATTTGGTCTAACTTAAGCCATTTTTTGAACAAAGGTGATTTTTTCCACCACCTCCAAATCCCCAAAATTTTCTATGACACGGTGACCCACATGCCAAACATGTCTATGAAAGAAAATTTGGAAAAAATATATTTTACAATGCCCCCTTGAGGTATAGACCGATGTTATGATCAGTCAGTCTAGAGGGGCAGTATAAATTCAAAAAAATTCAAAAAAATATAAGACCTTGGAAACCTAGCTTTGTTTGTGCAAGAGATCATGTGTGCCAAAATTGAGGTGATTTGGAGGTGGTCGAAAAAATCACTGCATTCCGGAGGGACCATTGAGGTGCAGGAGAGTTCGTGGCTGCAGAAGATCTCCTAGCCCTTTCTGGAGACAGGACAACGACGGAATCCGAGGCAGATTAGCCTGCAGCAGCCGTTTCCGGGCGGTTCTGGTCTTCTGTGGCAGCGGGCCGAGGCGCTAGTGAGAGTGTTGCCGCAGAAGATCCAGGGCGGCTCGCAGACTCATCATGAGCCCATGATGCTGCAGGCCCAGTGGAGTCAGGGGTTGTCTCCACGTCCGCCTGGCGGACGGCGGGGCGCCGCTTGTAGCACACGGGCTGGGCCGCAAGCGCATGCGTCCCTGACCATTGTCTGGTTGCCGCGTGGCCGCTGGTGATTGGTGCAGGCCGGAGGGCGCGCCTCACCCGGTCCGAGCTGGCCGCGTGTCGAGCAGCGGGTCGGAGGCGCGCGCGCAGCAGACTGCAGCTGGCGCGTCTGGTGGATCTGCCGCGGATCCGCAGCTGTCACCTGGCGCTGATCCTGGAGACGATTGCCTGGGCCTCTGCGACGGAAATCCCGATGAGGATATGTTCCCCACGCCGTAGCACACGCGATATAACTCGCCCGGAATGATTTCTTCACCAGTTTCTTCGCCGTTTTCACTGTTTTGTTCGCCTGGCTCCCCTATAGCATGGTGAGTTGTACATGCAGATACAAACACACTGTGATAAGAAGTCGCAAGCAGTTTTCCTTGCACTCTACGTGGAGGATATGTAGGATGAGTATGATTCATCATCTGTATTCATCCTGTATATTCTTCAATTGGAGAGCATGGATGACTAATGTATTTTTGGATTTATCTGCCTTTATTTTGTTTTCAGGAGCGAAATAAATTCCTCCATTACATCTATTTCCAAATTTTATCGTGCAACATAAACAAGCTGCACGCTGGCCACGAAGAACCCATGATTCTTGAGGTTGCACTTTAAAAACTCACATATAAAATGCAGAAAAATTATCCCAAACTAATATTGTTACAAGGTAGTGGACAACCAAATAGCTGAGTCATACATTATGAGGAAGTCACTAACTGACAGAATGAAGTATTTTAGAGAAAAGGTCACACGATACTAGACATAGACGACAATGCACACGCCAACATCAGGTTGATCGTCGACGTACTTGCTGTCCGACTGTGCGCACAATGTTGTAGCTATCATAGTTCTGCTTTGAGATCCTGCACATACGGATATTATTAATGCCATGGAATATATTTGGACACATTAAAACATTAAATTACGGCATATTAGGTACCTCTATCAATTTGGCGCACGTACGTCGATTGTGACCATCTGCCTCATGACAATAGCTACATCTACCCTTTGTTCTGGTTTTCTTCATCTTTGCCTGTAGCCTTTTCTTCGGAGCACCTCGGCCTGGCACATGCACGGGATCCAGAACCTTTTCGAAACCTTCACCATCAAGGTTAGCCGATTGTCGCATCAACGGGCAAAACCTAATGTTGTTACCCTGAGCATTAGATGATCCCTTGCTATCAGCTTGTTCACTTGTTGATCCTTTGCAAACATCTTGTCCTTCCAAAACCCTTTTTAGATGCTGAAACGCCTCATCAGAGTGGCATGCCTTGAAACATGCTGCGTGACTAAAATTCTTTAGCTTACGGTACCTTTGTAGGGCCGCAGAGCATGCATACATCTGGCTCTTTCTGGTCGGTGCGAATGCACATTTTGCACTCATTGTCCACCGAGTGGGAACACAACACCTGGGCAGTGTTTCTTCTTGTAAAATTCCCAATATGTAAAATATGTGGGAACATGGTGTGCCTGCGCATTCCAATTTGCGGCAAGAACAACTGCTACTACGAAGCATACCTTCCTTCGACTCCGTGCGCACTTCGATCTTTTTATCCATTCTTTCCTTCTTAGACACAACGTATGTGGTAACCTCTGCTGCATCAAGTACCCCTCTGATCTCACATTTTTTGACAGCATCTATGCTCCATATGACCAACTTAAACACAGCAGGAGTGAAAACTTTCGCGGCGTGTTTCTCAAGAACTGAAGCATTTTCCTCTGTGAACGGAACGGACTGCAAGGCCTCGACGTCTTGGAGAGCCTCATTCAAGCGTCGCGATGCAAGGCAACGCTCATAGTGCTCTAGCATTTGAAACAACGTCATCTTAGCCTCAAGATGCGTATGTAGCACCGAGTTTAAACTCCCACTCCGCTGATTGCTGCTCAATCCTAGGAAACAACGGCCCTCAAGATATGGAGCACACCACAGTTTTCTCATCTTATACATCTGATGCAGCCAGGAGTCCTCACTTGTTACTTTATTCCGTTGTAAGAAGTGTAACCATTTTCTCTCATGCTGTTCAATGGAAGATTTATCATATATGAAAGATTAGAATTCCTCCTTTACCGCGTCATCATGCAGATGGCGTACAATGTTCTGCTGAATGTGCCATATATAGAGCCTATGGTTTGAGTCAGGCCACACCACCCTGATTGCTCTCTGCATTGCAAGGTCCCCATCCGTGATCACATATATAGGATGCTTCTGTCCCATAGCATCAGAAAAGGTTCGTAACATCCACTCGTATGCCTGGCTTGTTTCATGTGAAATGATACCACATGCAAAAATAACGGTGCTGCGGTGGTGATTCAACCCGACAAACGGCACAAATGGCAGATTGTACTTATTGGTTCTGTATGTGCTATCAAAAACAATAACGTCACCGAAAGCCTCGTAGTCAAGTCGGGATTGACTATCACACCAGAACAGTCCCTTCAGATGGCCAGCTTCATCAACCAAGTACCTGAAGAAAAAATATGAATCTTGCTCTTGCCTCACGACCATGTGATTGATCACCGTTTGAGCATCCCCGGAAGAAATTGTTTCTTGTTTGTTAGCATGGCAGAAATTGTAAATGTCCATCATAATGCATCCAACCTCATCATATCCACCGTATTGCATGCACATAATATCCATAATATGGTGTTTTCTGATCCCAGATTTTTCCATGTCTGCAATGTCAGCTTTCTGCTCATCGCTAATTCTTCTGTGTGAACGCAAAAGACACGACAGATCCCGTGGGGCTAGAGGATGGTCGTGTTCATCGATGAAATCCTTGACAAACCACTGACCTGTTTCCTCCTGTCTTGCAATCACCAATTTAGCTTTACACCCTACACGAGTTATACTCCGTGGCCTCCTCTTTCTATCTTCCATCTTCCTCTTCATGTGCTTCTCTTCACAAACCCCTTCACGACTACACACAAATTTTCTTAAAATTATATGGCAGTTGGATCCATCCCACTCGACATAGCTTCTCCGGACACTAAAACCTTTCTCAAGACCATATTTGTTATAGAATGCATAACCTTCATCCTCACTATTAAACATCTTGTTGGCAATATGATAGTACTCCATCATTGACTCATGACTTACATCCGCCATGTTTTCCTGCATCACAATTCGGACGAATAAAAATCTGAAAGGACAAACATAAATGCATGCAAAACCCAGTACGAAATCTTGCGTGGAATTTTAAACTTTGCTCCTTGTACATGTTATGGCAAGCGATCATAAACGTCCATAAACTGGGTCCCCCGTAAACTAGTGAAGTGACCATGGATGATGAAAAATTCTAAATTGAATTGCATGCACTAGGGAAACCTAAATCGATGATGACTAAACAAATCTAAGTAGGAAGTGCAGGCTACAAATCAAAGTAAGTTGAGATTCGGGCGATTCATACCTTAAGATGCAAGTCCGGAAGCGATGGGATCAGCGGGGGGCTTTCTCCTATACCGCCGCCGCCGTCGCCACCGACACTGCCCCGCAGATGTCACGCCTTATTCTTCTTCCTGCCGCCGACCACGTCTTTTATAGTGAAGGGAACCAGGAGGACGAGAACGACGCCAACGACGGTGAATTGGTTCCTCTCACCAGGCTCGTCGGACAGAAGGAAGAGGACGAGAAGGAGGACTTGACCGAGCTACTAGATCTAGACGTGGTTCTGGTTGTGGACGTGACCGGTTGATTTTTTTACCCTGGACCATTATGCCCTTCTCTGATTAAACAAATTAAGTTCATTCATTTTTAATCCCCCACCAGATCGGACGGCTAATAAAAATCGGAGGGGTAAGTACTCGAAAGTACTCCCAGTACCGCCCCAATCACCGTAAAGGAGCTCTTAAACGATGTGCATATCCTTCGTGATGTTCAGTAATTAAACACGAAGACTCAGCTTCAGTCGTCTGAACTTTGCACACCTGAATAGTATGGTTATGGCCACCTAATAAATTGTTGAGCGGAAGCACAGAAGAGATTGACCCAATAGGCCTTGGACAGGCCTGCGTCTAATAGCGGACTATACCTATGAGCTGTTCGCAGAAGGAAGAATAGAGTGGACAAGTTGACAAGAGCAGATGGAACGATTTGTGAAGACCAGGAGGAGCTTGGCCATCTTACAACCGATTTCTATAAACATTTATATGAGTCTGAGGGTACAGTGAACGAGGAAGTCCTCTCCCACATCCCTTGTAAAGTTACGGCTGAGATGAACCAGCAGCTTAATGCCCCTTTCTGCGAGAAGGGAGTTAAGGAGGCGTTGTTTAAAATGTTCCCAACAAAAGCACCGTGTCCTAATGGTTTGCGGCGCACCTTTTTTCAGAAAAATTGGGACATTGGTCGTGAATAGGTGACTGGTATAGTATTGCGGATTCTTAATTGTGAGGATTCCACGGAAGAGATCAACAAAAGTTTCATTGTTATCATCCCTAAGGTATCAAAACCGACACTTTTGTCCCAGTTTCGACCTATTAGCTTGTGCAACGTGATATATAAAATTGTCTCGAAAGTGCATGCTAACCGTCTGAAGTTATCCTTCTGAAATGATCTCTATGGAGCAATCTGCGTTTATGCCAGGTAGACTCATCACTGACAATGTGATTACCGCCTATGAGTGTTTGCATTACATGAAAGTCAAGAGGGGGAAGAAGAATACCTTTTGTACTCTTAAGCTCGATATGATGAAGGCGTACCATCGTGTCGAATAGAAATACTTGCAAGATCAGGTTATGCTCAAGTTGGGGTTCAATAATCAATGGGTGCAGAGAGTTATGACATGTGTGTCTACGGTATCCTTCTCGGTGTTGTTCCATGGGGGTAAGTTGGAGGAATTTAAGCCTAGTAGGGGGCTTTGCCAGGGAGACCCTATCTCGCCATATTTATTCCATCTGGCAGCAGAGGGTTTATCTTGCATCTTAAAGAGCTGTGGCAATTCTGAAGAACCATTAGGAATCAAAGTGGCATCCACTGCTCCATGTGTTAATCATTTGCTTTTCGCAGACGACAGCATCCTCTTTTTGAGAGCTTATGAGTCGGAGGCCCTTCAAATAAAGGAGTCTTTGGATCTCTCTTGTCAGGCCTCCTGGCAAAGAATAAACATGGACAAATCTTTAGTCTTCTTTGGTAGGGGGTGCTCTGAAACTTCTCGTACATATATTAAAGGGCTTCTTGGTGTGCATAATGAATCATTGGCAGAGAAGTACCTTGGACTCCCTTCGTCTGTGGGTCGATCCAAGAATGGGACTTTTAAGTACTTGAAGGATTAGAGTTTGGGCGCGAGTAAAGGTTTGGATGGAGAAAATTCTGTCTTGTGGTGGGAAAGAGATACTAATCAAGTCAGTCGCTCAGGCAGTTCCTAGATACTCCATGGCGTGTTTTAAGCTGCCTCGGGGATTATGTAAGCACATTAATTCCTTACTTAGGAAATTTTGGTGGGGCTGCAAAGATGGTGAATGCAAAACAGCGTGGGTTTCATGGGAGACGATGACTCTGACCGAAGCGAGATGGCAGTCTTCGTTTTCGGGACATCGAGCTATTCAACCTAGCGCTACTAGCTAGACAGGCGTGGAGGATGCTAGTTAATCCAGATTCACTAAATGCTCAGGTCCTCAAGGCTGTTTACTTCCCTGATGGAACTATACTCTCTGCTGCGCTAGGCTCGCGTCCTTCAGCCGTATGGAGATTGATATGTGAAGGTTGAGACATGCTAAAGCTGGGGGTCATACGACGAATTGGAGATGGGAAGGACACAAACTTCTTTGACAACTGGCTCCCACGAGACCACAAGCTACATCATATATGCGCTAAAGTTGGGAACCCGCCGGTACATGTGAGGGCTTTAATTAACCATGCAGTCCGAGCATGGAATACCGATGCTGTTAGAGAACATCTTATACAACCTGATGCTGACGTGATCTTCAATATTCCACTCAGCTCTCTCTCTCTCTCTCTCTCAGCCGGACACTTGGGCATGGCACTATGAGGATTCAGGGCGGTTCTCTGTCCGATCCACCTATCGTCTGCTTGTGGACACGAAGAGGCAACGTGAAGACTGGCTCGAACATCGTGCAGGGCCGTATGATCTTGAAGCAACTCGTCAGTGCTGGTCTAAACTATGGGGAGTAAAGGTTCCTTCGAAGGCCACCAAGACAATGCTAAGCTCTGGCGTTCAATCTGATTGAGGTAGCAACTAATGACGAAGTGGTCATAGTTCTTGTGACTCTTTAGTCTATATGGTGAGCGCGCAGGAAGGCGATTCATGAGCAACAATTTCAAAGTCCACTCTCCACTTTCTGGTTTATTCAGAGCTTCCTTGCAGATCTTCAATCACTACCAGCGACTAATGCCAACCAACATGGCAACCCTTGGCGGCCCGCTCATGGTGGTTGGTACGCTCCTGCTATTGGATGCGCCAAGATCTATGTTGACGGTGGAGTTGATGGGGGGGGTAGGGGGGGGTCGGAAGGGGCGGTTAGCACGGTCTGTTGCGACGTGCATGGAGCTTACATGGGACCATCTTCAGTGGTTTTTGAGGGGCTCACACACCCAGCAACGTTAGAAGCAATCGCATGCAGTGAGGCCATGTCCCTAGCACTTGATCTAACTCTATCCCGGGTGCAAGTTGCTACTGATTGTCTTCAGGTGGTTTGCAATATCAGAGAAGTCAACCATGCAGCTATGGCGTGATCATCAAGGATATTCTTGCAAAGAAGGCGATGTTCTCGGAGATTTCCATTAGTCATGAATATTGAGCTAGCAATCTAGAAGCGCACTATCATGTGAAAGCTGCTACTACTTCAGAGAGTGGGCGCCATGTTTGGCTGACCTCGCCGGCTCCTATAGCTTGTACCCCTACAAACATTGTTTAAATAAAGCTATATGGTGTTCTAAAAAAATAAATCTATGAGCTGTTCAGGGTACAGGCCCAGGTAACACAGTGCAGAATATCTGTTCGCGTAAAATAACTGTTACCAAAATAAGTGTCTCAACTTTGTACTAACTTTGCACAAGTACTAGAAGTCCCAAAGGGGTTGATTAGATGACTCGCACAGGGACACGGATGTTTGGCACATGCGGCCACGCGATGTCGAAATCCCGTGCATCTATGCGCGCGTCTCATGATTGATGCTTATTATAGCCCCGTTTGCAATATTTGACACGTTAACTGCTTACATCCGCGAATACGTAGTGCTATATGCCCGGAGTGGCCAGACAACATTTATGTTCATATCACTAGTAGAAAAAGGGGCTTTCGTTCGGGCCTGGCCAGCCCCTTAGTCCCGGTTCTTATACGACCCGGGACCAACGGGTGCATTCGTCCCGGTTCGTGAGCCCAGGTGGCCGGCCGGGGCCTCGCGGGCTTTGGTCCCGGTTCGTCTGGACCCATTTGTCCCGGTTCTAGGAACGAACCGGGACCAATGGGCCTCGCTCCTGGCCCATAACCATTGGTCCCGGTTCCAGCCACGAACCGGGACAAATGATTTGCCTATATATAGCCCATCGCCGGCGAGCAGAGCACTCCACACTGCTCTGTTTTTTGCTGGCCGGCGAGGGGAGGGCATTTGGGTGCTCTAGCTCACCTCCTATGCACATGAGGTGTTCGATGAAATGTCCGAGCCACACTAGTTAATATTTCTTCTCTCGAAACTCGACCTCCGAGCTCCATTTTCCCCGTGATTTTTCTAGGTTTAGCGGTCCGTCACGTCCCGTCCCCGTCTTCATCGCCGTCGATCGCCCGCGCCGATCTCGTCGCCGGCACCACCGTGGTGAGCCTCTTGTTCTTATCTTCTTTCTGAAAGAAAAAAATTCTTACTTGAGGTAGATACTTGTCTAATTTTCTTACTTTTATTATTCCTTGTTATTATATAGTGCGATGGTTCTGCTATCCGCCCCCATCGGCCCTCGTCCTGTCTATGATTCGAACGTGGTATATATTATCTTTTTATAACTATTTGGTTCATTTATTGTTTATGACAATTATGCCGACCAACGTGACATAGATTTATTATATAGGAGGTGGTTGAACCAGAAATTCCAACCGACCCTATTGTCGAGAGGTTAAATTTAGTCGAACAAGAAAACAATTACTTGAAGGAAAAAATAAAACATTTGAGGAGGAGAAGATGATATTGGAGTTGCATATTGCGGATGTCGTCGATGATCACAAGATCAAGAAGGATGCAATGCGGTTGAAGATTAGAAAGATTAGAAAATATGCCATTCATAAAGAGGCTTGGTATCATTATGCCGTTGGATCAATTGTTACCTTAGTTGTGATTATGATCGCATTTGTTGTTGCATTGAAAGGTTTTACATAGTTTCAAAGTATGGTTTAACTAGATGCTCTGGAGAGCTATATGTTGTTCAATTTGAACTATGTATGAACTTTGGTTTTAATGTGATGATGAACTACTATTAATTTGGTCACTTATCTATCCATGTTCATTTGTAGTGCTTTTCAATTTTAGGGTCTTATAGCTGAAAAAATCAGTAAATGCATGAAAAATAACAAATGAAGTCAGAAAGGGTTGAAAATTGATGATGTGGCTTTGAATGCTGCATTTTGAACACAGAAAAAGTATGGAGTTCAAATAAGATCAAAAAAATAAAATCCCTTTTGTAACAGGCGAGTTTCCGTATGAAACCCTGATACTTCGAAAAAGATTGTCTGTTTTGTACACGAAGTGCATCAAGTTTTTGCCGTAAGCCTCTCTACTTTCATGCACATGCTATGTGGGTGAAATGATTATACCATGCCAACTTTCAACCTTTTCAGAGTTCATTTGTAGTGCTTTTAAATTTCAGGGTCTTATAGCTGAAAAAAATCAGTAAATGCATGAAAAATAACAAATGAAGTTAGAAAGGGTTGAAAATTGATGATGTGGCTTTGAATGGTGCATTTTGAACACAGAAAAAGTATGGAGATCAAATAAGTTCAAAAAAATGAAATCCTTTTGTAACAGACAAGTTTCCGTATGAAACCCTGATACTTCGAAAGAGATTGTCCGTTTTGTACACGAAGTGCATCCAGTTTATTCCGTAAGCCTCTCTACTTTCTTGCACATGCTATGTGGGTGACATGATGATACCATGCCAACTTTCAACCTTTTCAGAGTTCATTTGTAGTGCTTTTCAATTTCAGGGTCTTATAGTTGGAAAAAATCAGTAAATGCATGAAAAATAACAAATGAAGTCAGAAAGGCTTGAAAATTGATGATCTGGCTTTGAATGGTGCATTTTGAACACAGAAAAAGTATGGAGTTCAAATAAGTTCAAAAAATGAAATCCTTTTGTAACAGACGAGTTTCCGTATGAAACCCTGATACTTCGAAAGAGATTGTCCGTTTTGTACACGAAGTGCAGCCAGTTTTTGCCCTAAGCCTCTCTACGTTCTTGCACATGCTATGTGGGTGAAATGATGATAC
Source organism: Aegilops tauschii subsp. strangulata (assembly GCF_002575655.3). Classification (NCBI taxonomy): domain Eukaryota; kingdom Viridiplantae; phylum Streptophyta; class Magnoliopsida; order Poales; family Poaceae; genus Aegilops; species Aegilops tauschii. Next base: position 472,612,163 of record NC_053040.3, on the reverse strand, counting down.
CATGCCAACTTTCAACCTTTTCAGAGTTCATTTGTAGTGCTTTTCAATTTCAGGGTCTTATAGCTGAAAAAATCAGTAAATGCATGAAAAATAACAAATGAAGTCAGAAAGGGTTGAAAATTGATCATGTGGATTTGAATGGTGCATTTTGAACACAGAAAAAGTATGGAGTTCAAATAAGTTCAAAAAAATGAATTCCTTTTGTAAAAGATGAGTTTCCGTATGAAACCCTGATACTTCGAACGAGATTGTCCGTTTTGTACATGAAGTGCATCCAGTTTTTGCCGTAACCCTCTCTACTTTCTTGCACATGCTATGTGGGTGAAATGATGATACCATGCCAACTTTCAACCTTTTCAGAGTTCATTTGTAGTGCTTTTCAATTTTAGGGTCTTATAGCTGAAAAAACAGTAAATGCATGAAAAAAACAAATGAAGTCAGAAAGGGTTGGGAATTGATGATGTGGCATTGAATGGTGCATTTTGAACACAGAAAAAGTATGGAGTTCAAATAAGTTCAAAAAAATGAAATCCTTTTGTAACAGACGAGTTTCCGTATGAAACCCTCATACTACGAAAGAGATTGTCCGTTTTGTACACGAAGTGCATCCAGTTTTTGCCGTAAGCCTCTCTACGTTCTTGCACATGCTATGTGGGTGAAATGATGATACCATGCCAACTTTCAACGTTTTCAGAGTTCATTTGTAGTGCTTTTCAATTTCAGGGTCTTATAGCTGAAAAAAATCAGTAAATGCATGAAAAATAACAAATGAAGTCAGAAAGGGTTGAAAATTGATGATGTGGCTTTGAATGGTGCATTTTGAACACAGAAAAAGTATGGAGTTCAAATAAGTTCAAAAAAATGAAATCCCTTTTGTAACAAACGAGTTTCCGTATGAAACCCTGATACTTCGAAAGAGATTGTCCGTTTTGTACACGAAGTGCATCAAGTTTTTGCCGTAAGCCTCTCTACTTTCTTGCACATGCTATGTGGGTGAGATGATGATACCATGCCAACTTTCAACCTTTTCAGAGTTCATTTGTAGTGCTTATAAATTTTAGGGTCTTATAGCTGAAAAAATCAGTAAATGCATGAAAAATAACAAATGAAGTCAGAAAGGGTTGAAAATTGATGATGTGGCTTTGAATGGTGCATTTTGAACACAGAAAAAGTATGGAGATCAAATAAGTTCAAAAAAATGAAATCCTTTTGTAACAGACGAGTTTCCGTATGAACCCTGATACTTCGAAAGAGATTGTCCGTTTTGTACACGAAGTGCATCCAGTTTTTGCCGTAAGCCTCTCTACTTTCTTGCACATGCAATGTGGGTGAATGATGATACCATGCCAACTTTCAACCTTTTCAGAGTTCATATGTAGTGCTTTTCAATTTTAGGGTCTTATAGGTGAAAAAATCAGTAAATGCATGAAAAAAACAAATGAAGTCAGAAAGGGTTGAAATTTGATGATGTGGCTTGGAATGGTGCATTTTGAACACAGAAAAAGCATGGAGTTCAAATAAGTTCAAAAAAAATGAAATCCTTTTGTAACAGACGAGTTTCCGTATGAAACCCTGATACTTCGAAAGAGATTGTCCGTTTTGTACACGAAGTGCATCCAGTTTATTCCGTAAGCCTCTCTAATTTCTTGCACATGGTATGTGGGTGAAATGATGATACCATGCCAACTTCCAACCTTTTCAGAGTTCATTTGTAGTGCTTTTCAATTTCAGGGTCTTATAGCTAAAAAACAGTAAATGCATGAAAAAAACAAATGAAGTCAGAAAGGGTTGGGAATTGACGATGTGGCTTTGAATGGTGCATTTTGAACACAGAAAAAGTATGGAGTTCAAATAAGTTCAAAAAAGTGAAATCCTTTTGTAACAGACGAGTTTCCGTACGAAACCCTGATACTTCGAAAGAGATTGTCCGTTTTGTACACAAAGTGCATCCAGTTTTTGCCGTAAGCCTCTTTACTTTCTTGCACATGCTATGTAGGTGAAATGATGATACCATGCCTACTTTCAGCCTTTTCAGAGTTCATTTGTAGTGCTTTTAAATTTCAGGATCTTATAGCTGGAGAAAATCAGTAAATGCATGAAAAATAACAAATGAAGTCAGAAAGAGTTGAAATTGATGATGTGGCTTTGAATGGTGCATTTTGAACACAGAAAAAGCATGGAGATCAAATAAGTTCAAAAAAATGAAATCCTTTTGTAAGAGACGAGTTTCCGTATGAAACCCTGATACTTCGAAAGAGATTGTCCGTTTTGTACACAAAGTGCATCCAGTTTTTGCCGTAAGCCTCTCTACTTTCTTGCACATGCTATGTGGGTGAAATGATGATACCATGCCAACTTTCAACCTTTTCAGAGTTCATTTGTAGTGCTTTTCAATTTCAGGGTCTTATAGCTGAAAAAAATCAGTAAATGCATGAAAAATAACAAATGAAGTCAGAAAGGGTTGAAAATTGATGATGTGGCTTTGAATGGTGCATTTTGAACACAGAAAAAGTATGGAGTTCAAATAAGTTCAAAAAAATGAAATCCCTTTTGTAAAAGACGAGTTTCCGTATGAAACCCTGATATTTCGAAAGAGATTGTCCGTTTTGTACACGAAGTGCATCAAGTTTTTGCCGTAAGCCTCTCTACTTTCTTGCACATGCTATGTGGGTGAGATGATGATACCATGCCAACTTTCAACCTTTTCAGAGTTCATTTGTAGTGCTTTTAAATTTTAGGGTCTTATAGCTGAAAAAATCAGTAAATGCATGAAAAATAACAAATGAAGTCAGAAAGGGTTGAAAATTGATGATGTGGCTTTGAATGGTGCATTTTGAACACAGAAAAAGTATGGAGATCAAATAAGTTCAAAAAAATGAAATCCTTTTGTAACAGACGAGTTTCCGTATGAACCCTGATACTTCGAAAGAGATTGTCCGTTTTGTACACGAAGTGCATCCAGTTTTTGGCGTAAGCCTCTCTACTTTCTTGCACATGCAATGTGGGTGAAATGATGATACCATGCCAACATTCAACCTTTTCAGAGTTCATTTGTTGTGCTTTTCAATTTTAGGGTCTTATAGCTGAAAAAAAATCAGTAAATGCATGAAAAAAAACAAATGAAGTCAGAAAGGGTTGAAATTTGATGATGTGGCTTTGAATGGTGCATTTTGAACACAGAAAAAGCATGGAGTTCAAATAAGTTCAAAAAAATGAAATCCTTTTGTAACAGACGAGTTTCCGTATGAAACCCTGATACTTCGAAAGATATTGTCCGTTTTGTACACGAAGTGCATCCAGTTTTTGCCATAAGCTTCTTTACTTTCTTGCACATGCTATGTGGGTGAAATGATGATTCCATGCCAACTTTCAGCCTTTTCAGAGTTCATTTGTAGTGCTTTTAAATTTCAGGGTCTTATAGCTGGAGAAAATCAGTAAATGCATGAAAAATAACAAATGAAGTCAGAAAGGGTTCAAATTGATGATGTGGCTTTGAATGGTGCATTTTGAACACAGAAAACGCATGGAGATCAAATAAGTTCAAAAAAATGAAATCCTTTTGTAACAGACGAGTTTCCGTATGAAACCCTGATATTTCGAAAGAGATTGTCCGTTTTGTACACGAAGTGCATCAAGTTTTTGCCGTAAGCCTCTCTACTTTCTTGCACATGCTATGTGGGTGAGATGATGATACCATGCCAACTTTCAACCTTTTCAGAGTTCATTTGTAGTGCTTTTAAATTTTAGGGTCTTATAGCTGAAAAAATCAGTAAATGCATGAAAAATAACAAATGAAGTCAGAAAGGGTTGAAAATTGATGATGTGGCTTTGAATGGTGCATTTTGAACACAGAAAAAGTATGGAGATCAAATAAGTTCAAAAAAATGAAATCCTTTTGTAACAGACGAGTTTCCGTATGAACCCTGATACTTCGAAAGAGATTGTCCGTTTTGTACACGAAGTGCATCCAGTTTTTGGCGTAAGCCTCTCTACTTTCTTGCACATGCAATGTGGGTGAAATGATGATACCATGCCAACATTCAACCTTTTCAGAGTTCATTTGTTGTGCTTTTCAATTTTAGGGTCTTATAGCTGAAAAAAAATCAGTAAATGCATGAAAAAAAACAAATGAAGTCAGAAAGGGTTGAAATTTGATGATGTGGCTTTGAATGGTGCATTTTGAACACAGAAAAAGCATGGAGTTCAAATAAGTTCAAAAAAATGAAATCCTTTTGTAACAGACGAGTTTCCGTATGAAACCCTGATACTTCGAAAGAGATTGTCCGTTTTGTACACGAAGTGCATCCAGTTTTTGCCATAAGCTTCTTTACTTTCTTGCACATGCTATGTGGGTGAAATGATGATTCCATGCCAACTTTCAGCCTTTTCAGAGTTCATTTGTAGTGCTTTTAAATTTCAGGGTCTTATAGCTGGAGAAAATCAGTAAATGCATGAAAAATAACAAATGAAGTCAGAAAGGGTTCAAATTGATGATGTGGCTTTGAATGGTGCATTTTGAACACAGAAAACGCATGGAGATCAAATAAGTTCAAAAAAATGAAATCCTTTTGTAAGAGACGAGTTTCCGTATGAAACCCTGATACTTCGAAAGAGATTGTCCGTTTTGTACACGAAGTGCATCCAGTTTATTCCGTAAGCCTCTCTACTTTCTTGCACATGGTATGTGGGTGAAATGATGATACCATGCCAACTTCCAACGTTTTCAGAGTTCATTTGTAGTGCTTTTCAATTTCAGGGTCTTATAGCTAAAAAACAGTAAATGCATGAAAAAAATGAAGTCAGTAAGGGTTGGGAATTGACGATGTGGCTTTGAATGGTGCATTTTGAACACAGAAAAAGTATGGAGTTCAAATAAGTTCAAAAAAGTGAAATCCTGTTGTAACAGACGAGTTTCCGTATGAAACCCTGATACTTCGAAAGAGATTGTCCGTTTTGTACACAAAGTGCATCCAGTTTTTGCCGTAAGCCTCTTTACTCTCTTGCGCATGATATGTGGGTGAAATGATGATACCATGCCTACTTTCAGCCTTTTCAGAGTTCATTTGTAGTGCTTTTAAATTTCAGGATCTTATAGCTGGAGAAAATCAGTAAATGCATGAAAAATAACAAATGAAGTCAGAAAGGGTTGAAATTGATGATGTGGCTTTGAATGGTGCATTTTGAACACAGAAAACGCATGGAGATCAAATAAGTTCAAAAAATGAAATCCTTTTGTAAGAGACGAGTTTCCGTATGAAACCCTGATACTTCGAAAGAGATTGTCCGTTTTGTACACGAAGTGCATCCAGTTTTTGCCGTAGGCCTCTCTACTTTCTTGCACATGCTATGTGGGTGAGATGATGATACCATGCCAACTTTCAACCTTTTCAGAGTTCATTTGTAGTGCTTTTAAATTTTAGGGTCTTATAGCTGAAAAAATCAGTAAATGCATGAAAAATAACAAATGAAGTCAGAAAGGGTTGAAAATTGATGATGTGGCTTTGAATGGTGCATTTTGAACACAGAAAAAGTATGGAGATCAAATAAGTTCAAAAAAATGAAATCCTTTTGTAACAGACGAGTTTCCGTATGAACCCTGATACTTCGAAAGAGATTGTTCGTTTTGTACACGAAGTGCATCCAGTTTTTGCCGTAAGCCTCTCTACTTTCTTGCACATGCTATGTGGGTGAGATGATGATACCATGCCAACTTTCAACCTTTTCAGAGTTCATTTGTAGTGCTTTTAAATTTTAGGGTCTTATAGCTGAAAAAATCAGTAAATGCATGAAAAATAACAAACGAAGTCAGAAAGGGTTGAAAATTGATGATGTGGCTTTGAATGGTGCATTTTGAACACAGAAAAAGTATGGAGATCAAATAAGTTCAAAAAAATGAAATCCTTTTGTAACAGACGAGTTTCCGTATGAACCTTGATACTTCGAAAGAGATTGTCCGTTTTGTACACGAAGTGCATCCAGTTTTTGCCGTAAGCCTCTCTACTTCTTGCACATGCTATGTGTGTGAAATGATGATACCATGCCAACTTTCAACCTTTTCAGAGTTCATTTGTACTGCTTTTCAATTTCAGGGTCTTAAAGCTGAAAAAATCAGTAAATGCATGAAAAAAACAAATGAAGTCAGAAAGGGTTGAAAATTGACGATGTGGCTTTGAATGGTGCATTTTGAACACAGAAAAAGAATAGAGTTCAAATAAGTTCAAAAAAGTGAAATCCTTTTGTAACAGACGAGTTTCGTATGAAACCCTGATACTTCGAAAGAGATTGTCCGTTTTGTACACAAAGTGCATCCAGTTTTTGCCGTAAGCCTCTTTACTTTCTTGCACATGCTATGTGGGTGAAATGATGATACCATGCCTAGTTTCAGCCTTTTCAGAGTTCATTTGTAGTGCTTTTAAATTTCAGGATCTTATAGCTGGAGAAAATCAGTAAATGCATGAAAAAAAAATGAAGTCAGAAAGGGTTGGGAATTGACGATGTGCCTTTGAATTGTGCATTTTGAACACAGAAAAAGTATGGAGTTCAAATAAGTTCAAAAAAGTGAAATCCTTTTGTAATAGACGAGTTTCCGTATGAAACCCTGATACTTCGAAAGAGATTGTCCGTTTTGTACACAAAGTGCATCCAGTTTTTGCCGTAAGCCTCTTTACTTTCTTGCACATGCTATGTGGGTGAAATGATGATACCATGCCAACTTTCAGCCTTTTCAGAGTTCATTTGTAGTGCTTTTAAATTTCAGGATCTTATAGCTGGAGAAAATCAGTAAATGCATGAAAAATAACAAATGAAGTCAGAAAGGGTTGAAATTGATGATGTGGCTTTGAATGGGGCATTTTGAACACAGAAAACGCATGGAGATCAAATAAGTTCAAAAAAATGAAATCCTTTTGTAAGCGACGAGTTTCTGTATGAAACCCTGATACTTTGAAAGAGATTGTCCGTTTTGTACACGAAGTGCATCCAGTTTTTGCCGTAAGCCTGTCTACTTTCTTGCACATGCTATGTGGGTGAGATGATGATACCATGCCAACTTTCAACCTTTTCAGAGTTTATTTTAGTGCTTTTAAATTTTAGGGTCTTATAGCTGAAAAAATCAGTAAATGCATGAAAAATAACAAATGAAGTCAGAAAGGGTTGAAAATTGATGATGTGGCTTTGAATGGTGCATTTTGAACACAGAAAAAGTATGGAGATCAAATAGGTTCAAAAAAATGAAATCCTTTTGTAACAGACGAGTTTCCGTATGAACCCTGATACTTCGAAAGAGATTGTCCGTTTTGTACACGAAGTGCATCCAGTTTTTGGCGTAAGCCTCTCTACTTTCTTGCACATGCAATGTGGGTGAAATGATGATACCATGCCAACATTCAACCTTTTCAGAGTTCATTTGTTGTGCTTTTCAATTTTAGGGTCTTATAGCTGAAAAAAATCAGTAAATGCATGAAAAAAAAACAAATGAAGTCAGAAAGGGTTGAAATTTGATGATGTGGCTTTGAATGGTGCATTTTGAACACAGAAAAAGCATGGAGTTCAAATAAGTTCAAAAAAATGAAATCCTTTTGTAACAGACGAGTTTCCGTATGAAACCCTGATACTTCGAAAGAGATTGTCCGTTTTGTACACGAAGTGCATCCTGTTTTTGCCGTAAGCCTCTTTACTTTCTTGCACATGCTATGTGGGTGAAATGATGATTCCATGCAAACTTTCAGCCTTTTCAGAGTTCATTTGTAGTGCTTTTAAATTTCAGGGTCTTATAGCTGGAGAAAATCAGTAAATGCATGAAAAATAACAAATGAAGTCAGAAAGGGTTGAAATTGATGATGTGGCTTTGAATGGTGCATTTTGAACACAGAAAACGCATGGAGATCAAATAAGTTCAAAAAAATGAAATCCTTTTGTAAGAGACGAGTTTCCGTATGAAACCCTGATACTTCGAAAGAGATTGTCCGTTTTGTACACGAAGTGCATCCAGTTTATTCCGTAAGCCTCTCTACTTTCTTGCACATGGTATGTGGGTGAAATGATGATACCATGCCAACTTCCAACGTTTTCAGAGTTCATTTGTAGTGCTTTTCAATTTCAGGGTCTTATAGCTAAAAAACAGTAAATGCATGAAAAAAACAAATGAAGTCAGTAAGGGTTGGGAATTGACGATGTGGCTTTGAATGGTGCATTTTGAACACAGAAAAAGTATGGAGTTCAAATAAGTTCAAAAAAGTGAAATCCTTTTGTAACAGACGAGTTTCCGTATGAAACCCTGATACTTCGAAAGAGATTGTCCGTTTTGTACACAAAGTGCATCCAGTTTTTGCCGTAAGCCTCTTTACTTTCTTGCACATGCTATGTGGGTGAAATGATGATTCCATGCCAACTTTCAGCCTTTTCAGAGTTCATTTGTAGTGCTTTTCAATTTCAGGGTCTTATAGGTGAAAAAAATCAGTAAATGCATGAAAAAAACAAATGAAGTCAGAAAGGGTTGAAAATTGATGATGTGGCTTTGAATGGTGCATTTTGAACACAGAAAAGTATGGAGTTCAAATAAGTTCAAAAAAATGAAATCCTTTTGTAACAGACGAGTTTCCGTATGAAACCCTAATACTTCGAAAGAGATTGTCCGTTTTGTACACGAAGTGCATCCAGTTTATTCCGTAAGCCTCTTTACTTTCTTGCACATGCTATGTGGGTGAAATGATGATACCATGCCAACTTTCAACCTTTTCAGAGTTCATTTGTAGTGCTTTTCAATTTCAGGGTCTTATAGCTGGAAGAAATCAGTAAATGCATGAAAAATAACAAATGAACTCAGAAAAGGGTTGAAAATTGATGATCTGGCTTTGAATGGTGCATTTCGAACACATAAAAAGTATGGAGTTCAAATAAGTTCAAAAAAAGAAATCCTTTTGTAACAGACGAGTTTCCGTATGAAACCTTGATACTTCGAAAGAGATTGTCCGTTTTGTACACGAAGTGCATCCAGTTTTTTCCGTAAGCCTCTCTGCTTTCTTGCACATGCTATGTGGGTGAAATGATGATACCATGCCATCTTTCAACCATTTTAGAGTTCATTTGTAGTGCTTTTCAATTTCAGGGTCTGATGGCTGAAAAAAAATCAATAAATTTATGAAAAATAACAAATGAAGTCAGAAAGGGTTGAAAATTGATGATGTGGCTTTGAATGGTGCATTTTGAACATAGAAAAACTATGGAGTTCAAATAAGTTCAAAAAAATGAAATTCTTTTGTAACGGACAGGGTTCGCATGAAACCCTGATACTTCCAAAGTGATTCTCCGTTTTCTACACGAAGTGCATCCAGTTTTTGCCGTAAGCCTCTCTACTTTCTTCTACATGCTATGTGGGTGAAATGATGATACCATGCCAACTTTCAACCGTTTCAGAGTTTATTTGTAGTGCTTTTAAATTTCAGGATCTTATAGCTGAAAAAATCAGTAAATGCATGAAAAATAACAAATGAAGTCAGAAAGGGTTGAAAATTGATGATGTGTCTTTGAATGGTGCATTTTGAACATAGAAAAAGTATGGATTTCAAATAAGTTCAAAAAATGAAAATATTTTGTAATAGACGAGTTTCCATATGAAACCCTGATACTTCAAAAGAGATTGTCCGTTTTGTACATGAAGTGCATCCAGTTTTTGCCGTAAGCCTCTCTACTTTCTTGCACATGCTATGTGGGTGAAATGATGATACCATGCCAACTTTCAACCTTTTCAGAGTTCATTTGAAATGCTTTTCAATTTCACGGTCTTATAGCTCAAAAAATTCAGTAAATGCATAAAAAAACAAATGATGTGCGAAAGGTTTGAAAATTGATGATGTGGCTTTGAATGGTGCATTTTGAACAGAGAAAAAGTATGGAGCTCAAATAAGTTCAAAAAAATGAAATCCCTTTTGTAACACACGAGTTTCCGTATAAAACCCTGATACTTCGAAAGAGATGGTTTGTTTTGTACACAAAGTGCATCCAGTTTTTGTCGTAAGCCTCTCTACTTTCTTGCACATGCTATGTGGGTGAAATGATGATACCATGCCAACTTTCAACCTTTTCAGACTTCATTTGTAGTGTTTTTCAATTTCAGGGTCTTATAGGTGAAAAAAAATCAGTAAATGCATGAAAAAAACAAATGAAGTCAGAAAGGGTTGAAAATTGATGATGTGGCTTTGAATGGTGCATTTTGAACACAGAAAAGTTTGGAGTTCAAATAAGTTCAAAAAAATGAAATTCTTTTGTAATAGACGAGTTTTCGTATGAAACCCTAATACTTCGAAAGAGATTGTCCGTTTTGTACACGAAGTGCATCCAGTTTATTCCGTAAGCCTCTCTACTTTCTTGCACATGCTATGTGGGTGAAATGATGATACCATGCCAACTTTCAACCTTTTCAGAGTTCATTTGTAGTGCTTTTCAATTTCAGGGTCCTGTAGCTAAAAAAACAGTAAATGCATGAAAAAACAAATGAAGTCAGAAAGGGTTGGGAATTGACGATGTGGCTTTGAATGGTGCATTTTGAACACAGAAAAAGTATGGAGTTCAAATAAGTTCAAAAAAATGAAATCCTTTTGTAACAGACGAGTTTCCGTATGAAACCCTGATACTTCGAAAGAGATTGTCCGTTTTGTACACGAAGTGCATCCAGTTTTTGCCGTAAGCCTCTTTACTTTCTTGCACATGCTATGTGGGTGAACTGATGATTCCATGCCAATTTCAGCCTTTTCAGAGTTCATTTGTAGTGCTTTTCAATTTCAGGGTCTTATAGGTGAAAAAAATCAGTAAATGCATGAAAAAAACAAATGAAGTCAGAAAGGGTTGAAAATTGATGATGTGGCTTTGAATGGTGCATTTTGAACACAGAAAAGTATGGAGTTCAAATAAGTTCAAAAAATGAAATCCTTTTGTAACAGACGAGTTTCCGTATGAAACCCTAATACTTCGAAAGAGATTGTCCGTTTTGTACACGAAGTGCATCCAGTTTATTCTGTAAGCCTCTTTACTTTCTTGCACATGCTATGTGGGAGAAATGATGATACCATGCCAACTTTCAACCTTTTCAGTGTTCATTTGTAGTGCTTTTCAATTTCAGGGTCTTATAGCTGGAAGAAATCAGTAAATGCATGAAAAATAACAAATGAACTCAGAAAAGGGTTGAAAATTGATGATCTGGCTTTGAATGGTGCATTTCGAACACATAAAAAGTATGGAGTTCAAATAAGTTCAAAAAAAGAAATCCTTTTGTAACAGACGACTTTCCGTATGAAACCTTGATACTTCGAAAGAGATTGTCCGTTTTGTACACGAAGTGCATCCAGTTTTTTCCGTAAGCCTCTCTGCTTTCTTGCACATGCTATGTGGGTGAAATGATGATACCATGCCATCTTTCAACCGTTTTAGAGTTCATTTGTAGTGCTTTTCAATTTCAGGGTCTGATGGCTGAAAAAAAATCAGTAAATGCATGAAAAATAACCAATGAAGTCAGAAAGGGTTGAAAATTGATGATGTGGCTTTGAATGGTGCATTTTGAACATAGAAAAACTATGGAGTTCAAATAAGTTCAAAAAAATGAAATTCTTTTGTAACAGACAGGGTTCGCATGAAACCCTGATACTTCGAAAGAGAGACTGCGTTTTCTACACGAAGTGCATCCAGTTTTTGCCGTAAGCCTCTCTACTTTCTTGTACATGCTATGTGGGTGAAATGATGATACCATGCCAACTTTCAACCGTTTCAGAGTTTATTTGTAGTGCTTTTAAATTTCAGGATCTTATAGCTGAAAAAATCAGTAAATGCATGAAAAATAACAAATGAAGTCAGAAAGGGTTGAAAATTGATGATGTGTCTTTGAATGGTGCATTTTGAACATAGAAACAGTATGGATTTCAAATAAGTTCAAAAAATGACAATCTTTTGTAATAGACGAGTTTCCATATGAAACCCTGATACTTCGAAAGAGATTGTCCGTTTTGTACATGAAGTGCATCCAGTTTTTGCCGTAAGCCTCTCTACTTTCTTGCACATGCTATGTGGGTGAAATGATGATACCATGCCAACTTTCAACCTTTTCAGAGTTCATTTGAAATGCTTTTCAATTTCAGGGTCTTATAGCTCAAAAAATTCAGTAAATGCATAAAAAAACAAATGATGTGCGAAAGGGTTGAAAATTGATGATGTGGCTTTGAATGGTGCATTTTGAACACAGAAAAAGTATGGAGCTCAAATAAGTTCAAAAAAATGAAATCCCTTTTGTAACACACGAGTTTCCGTATAAAACCCTAATACTTCGAAAGAGATTGTCTGTTTTGTACACAAAGTGCATCCAGTTTTTGTCGTAAGCCTCTCTACTTTCTTGCACATGCTATGTGGGTGAAATGATGATACCATGCCAACTTTCAACCTTTTCAGACTTCATTTGTAGTGTTTTTCAATTTCAGGGTCTTATAGGTGAAAAAAATCAGTAAATGCATAAAAAAACAAATGAAGTCAGAAAGGGTTGAAAATTGATTATGTGGCTTTGAATGGTGCATTTTGAACACAGAAAAGTTTGGAGTTCAAATAAGTTCAAAAAAATGAAATCCTTTTGTAACAGACGAGTTTCCGTATGAAACCCTAATACTTCGAAAGAGATTGTCCGTTTTGTACACGAAGTGCATCCAGTTTATTCCGTAAGCCTCTCTACTTTCTTGCACATGCTATGTGGGTGAAATGATGATACCATGCCAAGTTTCAACCTTTTCAGAGTTCATTTGTAGTGCTTTTCAATTTCAGGGTCTTATAGCTAAAAAAAGTAAATGCATGAAAAAACAAATGAAGTCAGAAAGGGTTGGGAATTGACGATGTGGCTTTGAATGGTGCATTTTGAACACAGAAAAAGTATGGAGTTCAAATAAGTTCAAAAAAATGAAATCGTTTTGTAACAGACGAGTTTCCGTATGAAACCCGGATACTTCGAAAGAGATTGTCCGTTTTGTACACGAAGTGCATCCAGTTTTTGCCGTAAGCCTCTTTGCTTTCTTGCACATGCTATGTGGGTGAAATGATGATTCCATGCCAACTTTCAGCCTTTTCAGAGTTCATTTGTAGTGCTTTTCAATTTCAGGGTCTTATAGGTGAAAAAAATCAGTAAATGCATGAAAAAAAACAAATGAAGTCAGAAAGGGTTGAAAATTGATGATGTGGCTTTGAATGGTGCATTTTGAACACAGAAAAGTATGGAGTTCAAATAAGTTCAAAAAAATGAAATACTTTTGTAACAGACGAGTTTCCGTATGAAACCCTGATACTTCGAAAGAGATTGTCCGTTTTGTACACGAAGTGCATCCAGTTTTTTCCGTAAGCCTCTTTACTTTCTTGCACATGCTATGTGGGTGAAATGATGATTCCATGCCAACTTTCAGCCTTTTCAGAGTTCATTTGTAGTGCTTTTAAATTTCAGGGTCTTATAGCTGGAAGAAATCAGTAAATGCATGAAAAATAACAAATGAACTCAGAAAGGGTTGAAAATTGATGATCTGGATTTGAATGGTGCATTTTGAACACAGAAAAAGTATGGAGTTCAAATAAGTTCAAAAAATGAAATCCTTTTGTAAAAGACGAGTTTCCGTATGAAACCTTGATACTTCGAAAGAGATTGTCCGTTTTGTACACGAAGTGCATCCAGTTTTTTCCGTAAGCCTCTCTACTTTCTTGCACATGCTATGTGGGTGAAATGATGATACCATGCCAACTTTCAACCTTTTAATAGTTCATTTGTAGTGCTTTTCAATTTCAGGGTCTTATAGCTGAAAAAAATCAGTAAATGCATGAAAAAAACAAATGAAATCAGAAAGAGTTGAAAATTGATGATGTGACTTTGAATTGTGCATTTTGAACACAGAAAAAGTATGGAGTTCAAATAAGTTCAGAAAAATGAAATCCTTTTGTAACAGACGATTTTCCGTATGAAACCCTGATACTTCGAAAGAGATTGTCCGTTTTGTACGTGAAGTGCATCTAGTTTTTGCCATAAGCCTATCTACTTTCTTGCACATGCTATGTGGGTGAAATGATGATACCATGCCAACTTTAAACCTTTTCAGAGTTCATTTGTAGTGCTTTTCAATTTCAGGGTCTTATAGCTAAAAAAACAGTAAATGCATGAAAAAACAAATGAAGACAGAAAGGGTTGGGAATTGACGATGTGGCTTTGAATGGTGCATTTTGAACACAGAAAAAGTATGGAGTTCAAATAAGTTCAAAAAAATGAAATTCTTTTGTAACAGACAAGTTTCCGTATGAAACCCTGATACTTCGAAAGAGATTGTCCGTTTTGTACACGAAGTGCATCCAGTTTTTTCCGTAAGCCTCTTTACTTTCTTGCACATGCTATGTGGGTGAACTGATGATTCCATGCCAACTTTCAGCCTTTTCAGAGTTCATTTGTAGTGCTTTTCAATTTCAGGGTCTTATAGGTGAAAAAAATCAGTAAATGCATGAAAAAAACAAATGAAGTCAGAAAGGGTTGAAAATTGATGATGTGGCTTTGAATGGTGCATTTTGAACACAGAAAAGTATGGAGTTCAAATAAGTTCAAAAAATGAAATCCTTTTGTAACAGACGAGTTTCCGTATGAAACCCTAATACTTCGAAAGAGATTGTCCGTTTTGTACACGAAGTGCATCCAGTTTATTCCATAAGCCTCTTTACTTTCTTGCACAAGCTTTGTGGGTGAAATGATGATACCATGCCAACTTTCAACCTTTTCAGAGTTCATTTGTAGTGCTTTTCAATTTCAGGGTCTTATAGCTGGAAGAAATTAGTAAATGCATGAAAAATAACAAATGAACTCAGAAAAGGGTTGAAAATTGATGATCTGGCTTTGAATGGTGCATTTCGAACACATAAAAAGTATGGAGTTCAAATAAGTTCAAAAAAAGAAATCCTTTTGTAACAGACGACTTTCCGTATGAAACCTTGATACTTCGAAAGAGATTGTCCGTTTTGTACACGAAGTGCATCCAGTTTTTTCCGTAAGCCTCTCTGCTTTCTTGCACATGCTATGTGGGTGAAATGATGATACCATGCCATCTTTCAACCGTTTTAGAGTTCATTTGTAGTGCTTTTCAATTTCAGGGTGTGATGGCTGAAAAAAAATCAGTAAATGCATGAAAAATAACAAATGAAGTCAGAAAGGGTTGAAAATTGATGATGTGGCTTTGAATGGTGCATTTTGAACATAGAAAAACTATGGAGTTCAAATAAGTTCAAAAAAATGAAATTCTTTTGTAACGGACAGGGTTCGCATGAAACCCTGATACTTCGAAAGAGATTCTGCGTTTTCTACACGAAGTGCATCCAGTTTTTGCCGTAAGCCTCTCTACTTTCTTGTACATGCTATGTGGGTGAAATGATGATACCATGCCAACTTTCAACCGTTTCAGAGTTTATTTGTAGTGCTTTTAAATTTCAGGATCTTATAGCTGAAAAAATCAGTAAATGCATGAAAAATAACAAATGAAGTCAGAAAGGGTTGAAAATTGATGATGTGTCTTTGAATGGTGCATTTTGAACATAGAAAAAGTATGGATTTCAAATAAGTTCAAAAAATGAAAATCTTTTGTAATAGACGAGTTTCCATATGAAACCCTGATACTTCGAAAGAGATTGTCCGTTTTGTACATGAAGTGCATCCAGTTTTTGCCGTAAGCCTCTCTACTTTCTTGCACATGCTATGTGGGTGAAATGATGATACCATGCCAACTTTCAACCTTTTCAGAGTTCATTTGAAATGCTTTTCAATTTCAGGGTCTTATAGCTCAAAAAATTCAGTAAATGCATAAAAAAACAAATGATGTGCGAAAGGGTTGAAAATTGATGATGTGGCTTTGAATGGTGCATTTTGAACACAGAAAAAGTATGGAGCTCAAATAACTTCAAAAAAATGAAATCCCTTTTGTAACACACGAGTTTCCGTATAAAACCCTAATACTTCGAAAGAGATTGTCTGTTTTGTACACAAAGTGCATCCAGTTTTTGTCGTAAGCCTCTCTACTTTCTTGCACATGCTATGTGGGTGAAATGATGATACCATGCCAACTTTCAACCTTTTCAGACTTCATTTGTAGTGTTTTTCAATTTCAGGGTCTTATAGGTGAAAAAATCAGTAAATGCATAAAAAAACAAATGAAGTCAGAACGGGTTGAAAATTGATTATGTGGCTTTGAATGGTGCATTTTGAACACAGAAAAGTTTGGAGTTCAAATAAGTTCAAAAAAATGAAATCCTTTTGTAACAGACGAGTTTCCGTATGAAACCCTAATACTTCGAATGAGATTATCCGTTTTGTACACGAAGTGCATCCAGTTTATTCCGTAAGCCTCTCTACTTTCTTGCACATGCTATGTGGGTGAAATGATGATACCATGCCAAGTTTCAACCTTTTCAGAGTTCATTTGTAGTGCTTTTCAATTTCAGGGTCTTATAGCTAAAAAAAGTAAATGCATGAAAAAACAAATGAAGTCAGAAAGGGTTGGGAATTGACGATGTGGCTTTGAATGGTGCATTTTGAACACAGAAAAAGTATGGAGTTCAAATAAGTTCAAAAAAATGAAATCGTTTTGTAACAGACGAGTTTCCGTATGAAACCCGGATACTTCGAAAGAGATTGTCCGTTTTGTACACGAAGTGCATCCAGTTTTTGCCGTAAGCCTCTTTGCTTTCTTGCACATGCTATGTGGGTGAAATGATGATTCCATGCCAACTTTCAGCCTTTTCAGAGTTCATTTGTAGTGCTTTTCAATTTCAGGGTCTTATAGGTGAAAAAAATCAGTAAATGCATGAAAAAAAACAAATGAAGTCAGAAAGGGTTGAAAATTGATGATGTGGCTTTGAATGGTGCATTTTGAACACAGAAAAGTATGGAGTTCAAATAAGTTCAAAAAAATGAAATCCTTTTGTAACAGGCGAGTTTCCGTATGAAACCCTGATACTTCGAAAGAGATTGTCCGTTTTGTACACGAAGTGCATCCAGTTTTTGCCGTAAGCCTCTTTACTTTCTTGCACATGCTATGTGGGTGAAATGATGATTCCATGCCAACTTTCAGCCTTTTCAGAGTTCATTTGTAGTGCTTTTAAATTTCAGGGTCTTATAGCTGGAAGAAATCAGTAAATGCATGAAAAATAACAAATGAACTCAGAAAGGGTTGAAAATTGATGATCTGGCTTTGAATGGTGCATTTTGAACACAGAAAAAGTATGGAGTTCGAATAAGTTCAAAAAATGAAATCCTTTTGTAACAGACGAGTTTCCGTATGAAACCTTGATACTTCGAAAGAGATTGTCCGTTTTGTACACGAAGTGCATCCAGTTTTTTCCGTAAGCCTCTCTACTTTCTTGCACATGCTATGTGGGTGAAATGATGATACCATGCCAACTTTCAACCTTTTAATAGTTCATTTGTAGTGCTTTTCAATTTCAGGGTCTTATAGCTGAAAAAAATCAGTAAATGCATGAAAAAAACAAATGAAATCAGAAAGAGTTGAAAATTGATGATGTGACTTTGAATTGTGCATTTTGAACACAGAAAAAGTATGGAGTTCAAATAAGTTTAAAAAAATGAAATCCTTTTGTAACAGACGATTTTCCGTATGAAACCCTGATACTTCGAAAGAGATTGTCCGTTTTGTACGTGAAGTGCATCTAGTTTTTGCCATAAGCCTCTCTACTTTCTTGCACATGCTATGTGGGTGAAATGATGATACCATGCCAACTTTCAACCTTTTCAGAGTTCATTTGTAGTGCTTTTCAATTTCAGGGTCTTATAGCTGAAAAAAATCATTAAATGCATGAAAAAACCAAATGAAGTCAGAAAGGGTTGAAAATTGATGATGTGGCTTTGAATGGTGCATTTTGAACACAGAAAAAGTATGGAGTTCAAATAAGTTCAAAAAAATGAAATCCTTTTGTAACAGACGAGTTTCCGTATGAAAACCTGATACTTCGAAAGAGATTGTCTGTTTTGTACACGAAGTGCATCCAGTTTTTGCCGTAAGCCTATCTACTTTCTTGCACATGCTATGTGGGTGAAATGATGATACCATGCCAACTTTCAACTTTTTCAGAGTTCATTTGTAGTGCTTTTCAATTTCATGGTCTTATAGGTGAAAAAAAATCAGTAAATGCATGAAAAATAACAAATGAAGTCAGAAAGGGTTGAAAATTGATGATGTGGCTTTGAATGGTGCATTTTGAACATAGAAAAACTATGGAGTTCAAATAAGTTCAAAAAAATGAAATTCTTTTGTAACAGACAGGGTTCGCATGAAACGCTGATACTTCGAAAGAGATTCTCCGTTTTCTACACGAAGTGCATCCAGTTTTTGCCGTAAGCCTCTCTACTTTCTTGTACATGCTATGTGGGTGAAATGATGATACCATGCCAACTTTCAACCGTTTCAGAGTTTATTTGTAGTGCTTTTAAATTTCAGGATCTTATAGCTGAAAAAATCAGTAAATGCATGAAAAATAACAAATGAAGTCAGAAAGGGTTGAAAATTGATGATGTGTCTTTGAATGGTGCATTTTGAACATAGAAAAAGTATGGATTTCAAATAAGTTCAAAACAATGAAAATCTTTTGTAATAGACGAGTTTCCATATGAAACCCTGATACTTCGAAAGAGATTGTCCGTTTTGTACATGAAGTGCATCCAGTTTTTGCCGTAAGCCTCTCTACTTTCTTGCACATGCTATGTGGGTGAAATGATGATACCATGCCAACTTTCAACCTTTTCAGAGTTCATTTGAAATGCTTTTCAATTTCAGGGTCTTATAGCTCAAAAAATTCATTTGAGTCTTGGCACTCCGCCTCCTCCACCGCCTCCTCCTCCGGCGAGTGATCAGGGCACTCAGCCTCCTTCTCCGACGCGTGGCGGCACTCCGCCTCCTTCTCCGCCTGCGCCGGCGCGCCCGAGCAGCCACCAGCCTCCTCCTTCTCCGCCTCGCCAGCAAGGGCGGAAGAGACCCGCCGCCGCCCGGCTGCTCCGGCGCGTCGTAGTCCTTCTCCTCCGCCTCGTAAGCAAGCACGAAAGAAGACAGCCGCAGCCGCTCCGTCTGCTCCGGCGTCTAGCAGTACAGCCAGAGGCGGGAGGCAATACAGATATGGTCCACCTCTCAAGCCTCTAGAGAAGTTACCGTACGAGAGGACCGAGGAGGAAAACGTGAAGATCGTGCAGACCGAAGTGAAGGACTTCTTTGAAGGGGTGAAAGCAAAGAGACATCCACCTCCGGAGGAGAAGGTAGATCCGGTGAAAGCAAAGCGCACTATCGATGCCCTGAGGAAACCACCAAAGTCTCCGCCGAAAACCAACTATGAGCGCGTTACTGAAAAGGTATATCTCAAAGCGGAGCGGTCGGGAAGTACTGTCAGTGATCAAAGGTTAAAAGAACGACGAGCAGCTATGAAAGAATTGGCCAGCTCGGCGAACAAGTGAACCAATCGTGCCCCCTGCTCAATGTGTCTAGCGACATCGTCGCTAATGATCCGGGGATGGTGCCCGGTTATAGCAATCTTGGAGATTACCTGCCCGACGATGTACATTATGATTTCTTGGAGGTGGACGAACACAGATACGAGTACGGGAAGCCTCTCGTCAAAGATGAAAAATCTCTAACAACGATGATGCGAAGATTCCATGATTGTTACATGAAAACCTGCAGAGAGTCTGGGGGACGAATACTTTGTATCTGAGACTTAAAGAGGAGCACGACCTCGTTGGAATTGATCTGTTGCATGTTCCATTTGAGGAGTTCTTCCAGTTCTTCAATCAAAAGGCCCTCGATAAATTAACGGTCACTTGCTACTGTCTGTAAGTACTACTTCTGTCATTAAGTCTCTATATATAGCTCAGCTCTTTCATTGCATGTATTTATAGTTATCCTCACTATATTATGCAGATTGAAGATCGTCGAGTGCAGAAAAGCAGAAATGTATGATATTGGGTTCATTAACACAAATCTCATAGATGAATTTCAGGTTAAAAAGAGCGCCAAAGATGTCGAGGCCAACTTTCTCAAATCATTGATAATAAATCAAAACAAAGATTTAATACTCTTTCCTTACAACTTCAAGTGAGTGTTACTGTCGTGTGCATATTCGATTTCCCTTATTACTCGAGCGAGGTTATAGTAATGTAATTGATGAGTTATGCATGCGTGCGCAGCTTCCACTATAGTCTCCTGGAGATTAAGCTTGAGCGGGGACTAGTAACCGTCTTAGACTCGAGACGAAAAGATCCCGGGCCCTATGCGGACATGACTAAAATTCTCAACAAGTAAGTTCAATCGATCATTATCGCACCATATCGGCAACTTTTTGTTCTTTTCCTGATATCTCAAGTAATAATTATTTTCTTTGTCTTGCAGGGTTTGGAAACAGTTCACCGCAGAAGCTCCGGGACTGCCGAAGGAGCTCCGATATACAGACCCGAAAGTAAGTACTACTAGCTAGCTAGTTGCGCGCATCTCCCGTTGATTCTAGCTACTTTCATCAATGCCATTTATAATGCTTCATTATCAGTTTGATTGACCTCTATTACTCATAAAGTGCTTGTGGCAGGACCAAGGGAATGATTACTGTGGATACTACGTGTGCGAGTTCATCTACAACGCGACTTGCAAAGATAAGCGGGGCTACTCTAAAAGACAATATGAAGTGCGTAAGCAATAATATTCACAATTTCATTTTATTACACCATCATTTCTGTTGAGTTTCATTCATATATATGTATTAACCCCTTTCTTCAAATTAGACGTGGCAGATGCGGAATGAACTCCTACCACAAGATCGCATGAAAGCAATTCAAGAGGAATTGGCGGAATTCTTTCTTGACCACGTCATCAATTAAGCCGGAGAATACCATGTGGAAGTTGAGTTCAAATGCTAGGGGATTGTAAGAGATCTTACATATTGTATATTTTTGTAGCCAGTAGCGTCGGATAGATAATACGAAAACTTGTTGTTCGACCAATCTCTCGGAGAAGGAGAGGTCGATCACTTCTCTCGGTATGCATAACGAACTTCTGTACTTAATGGTTTCCTGCATTTTCTTACTAGCTAGCGTGTCGAGGGCCTCTCTATATGTATAGTACGTAGCGTCGACCAAGCACGGAGATAAGAGAGGACACTTCTCTCTATTTATTAATTAGCTACCTAACACAATATATGAAACACCTTAATTAACCATACAAAACCCCCAAATCCACCCCCTTTCAGAAAAAAAAACAAAAATCTTAGCCCCTGAACAGCTGACGCGTGGATGCCTATTGGTCCTGGTTGGTGCCACCAACCGGGATTAAAGGGCCTCCTGCCTGGGCTCGCAGCACCGGCCACGTCGAGGCCCATCTGTCCTGGTTAGTATAAGAATCAGGACTAAAGGCATATGCATTAGTAACGACCCTTTAGTCTCGGTTCCCCAACCGGGACAGATGGGCCTTATGAACCGGGACAAATGGCCCTTTTTCTACTAGTGTATGGATATAGCCTTGACCACTACCGCGCCACAACCGCTGTTCTGAAGATGGCATAACTGCTCTTGGCGACATATTGTTTTATTGCACTTCTGGACATCATGCTTGGTCGATTGATCCGCCCTTGAGAGTTCCAAGGAAAACAGAATGATTATTCAGCGAGGTTTTCATTTTGGGCCTTTTCTAATGTAAAATGTAATTTTTATTTTTAAAAACTAACTAAAAATGTATACACATTTAAAAAAAATCTACATCCTAAATTTTAAAAACTTCATGAATTAAAAACAAAACAAATTATAAAAATGTTCTCAAATTTTGAAATACTCATGAATTTGAAAACTATCATAAATTTTATAAAATAAAAATAGGGTCCACTAATTTCGGAAAATTCAAGAACTACAAAATGTTCATGATTTTAAAAAATATTTACCAATCTAGAAAACTATTCTCACATATAAAAATGTTCATGAATTTGACAATTGTCACTTCTAAAACATATTCACATGTTTGGAAAATGTTTATGAATTTTAAAATGAATTTTAGAAGTGAGTAAAATAAAGTTTAGAAGGAAAAAAGAGAGAAAATGAACATGAAAAAGAAAAATGAAGAAGGAAAAAGTGGTAAAACCAACAGAGAAATTACAAAAAAGGACGGAAGATTCCCTAAATCGGATGAACACTAGTAGAAAAGGCCCATTTGTCCCGGTTCCAGAGGCCCATTTGTCCCGGTTCTGGAACCGGGACTAAAGGGTCGGGACTAAAGCCCAATACCTTTAGTCCCGGTTCACCTACGAACCAGGATAGATGGGGCTCCACGTGACCGCTGCGGCTTGCCCAGACAGGAGGGCCTTTTGTCCCGGTTGGTAGCACCGATCGGGACAAAAAAGCATCCACGCATCAGTAGTTCAAGGGCTGGGGTTTTTGTTTTTTTTTGAAAGGGGGGGGGGGTTGGGGGTTTTGTAGGGTTAGTTTAGGGGTTTCATATATTGTGTTAGCTAGCTAATAGAGAGAAGTGACCTCTCTTATCTCCGTGCTTGGTCGACGCTACATACTATACGTATAGAGAGAATTCGCGACACGCTAGCTAGTAAGGAAATGAAGGAAATCATTAAGTATACAAGATCGTCATAAACATATATATACAGAGAGAAGTGATCGACCTCCTCCCTCTCCGAGAGATTGGTCGAACAATAAGTTTTCATATATCTATCCGACGCTACTAGCTACATATATACTATATAAGATCTCTTACAATCCCTAACATTTGAAGTCAAGTTCCACATGGTATTCTTCGGATTTATTGATGACGTGGTCAAGAAAGAATCCCGCCAATTCCTCTTCAATTGCTTTTATGTGATCTTGTGGTAGGAGTTCATCCCGCATCTGCCACATCTAATTTGAAGAAGGGGGTCAATACATATATATGAATGAAACTCAACACAAATGATGGTAATAAAATAAAATTGTGAATATTATTGCTTACGCACTTCATAATCTTTTTTAGAGTCACAGCCGTGCCTCCTCGGAAACGGTAAAAAACGCGTTTTCTCTTTTTTTCCGCGAGAGTCGCGGTTTTGCTTCCGCGATAGGCATGGTTGTGATTTCGTGAGAGGCACGGGCATGCCTCTTTCGGAAAGGGAAAAAACCCGTGATCCCGGTTCGGTTTTTTCGTAAAAAAAGTTTGTCAAAACCTATCAACATGGGATCTAGTTTTGAAGATCTCGACGCGAGGAATCCAACGGTGAAAGCGGTTTGAGATTTGGACGCACGGTTTGAGAGATAAAACGTTCTGAATAAACGGATCTACGAAAAATGGGACAACTCCCAGGTTGCGACAAGTGGCGCGCTGCATGTGCGCCACTTGTCGCAACCTGGGGAGTTGGAAGGATCTTTGCAACGAGTACTCCTCAACTAGTGATTTCGTCATTTTTGGGTTTTCTTCAGTGCTACGGTAAACACTCACTATTGGGCCGGCCCATGGCAGACTAAAAACGTGACAGGCCTTTATTGTTAGAAAGTGGATGACGTTTTTTTTAAAAGACTATCCTACACCCTTTATTATGAAGGGATATGGAGAGATCTCCATCATTGATGTGTTTAGGAGGTTGTACCAATGCAGAAGTGTTAAGCATTATATCATTTCATCATCGCCAAATGGTTCAACATAGTACGGCTGCCCAGGATGATCATTTTTTCATTAATATTAACTCGTGAGAACTAACTTTCTAGCATGTTCGATCTAGTGGGGTTAAACCCATAGCTATATGTACCATTCTTCAGATAGCTTTGGCACGCCAATTGAAGAGAAGGTGTTTAATTGTTTCATTACCATTACAGAATATCTCTTATTCCCTTTCCAATTTATTTTGATTTTTTTAAAATACCCCGCCTTGCAGGTACCAAAACGAATTTTAATATTTAGAGGGATTGTTTAATTTTCATATCAATCTGTGGGCGAGAGGAGTGTTTGTGCTCATCAAGAACAATACATGAACAGTTCGGTTTGATCATATGCACAATTAGCCAGGCTATCTGACGGACTCAAACAAACAAAAATTCCAAACGATTGATGACTAGGAAAAACGTATCAATAAATAGTACATAAACCTCCAAGTTATAATCATTCCTTGGATATTTAGGTGGACATATAATGGAGCTTAGGACGGTACACATAGTTGTACATTGACGATATTACATTTCCCCCCAACATACGGTAAGTAAACACAAACGAGAAGCAACACTGTTGTACACTGATGGGAGTGATCGGACTCATTGATGGGAGTGATGGCCTTGAACGTATAATTTCCGAGGGGGGCGCCGGCTATTTGGGGTTGAGTGGGTGCTAGAACGTTGGCACTCCAGGTTCCCAAAATACCAAGTGCACCATCGATGACCCCCTTCAGAAACCCGGGACAAATTTCCTTGACTTCTGGAGATTCATAATTCCATAAGCTTTTCTTCATCTTGGTTGCCTCCACTATCTCATTCTCCTTTAAAAACGCAAGCGACACTACCAAACTATTATTGCACTTGTTTGGCTGTATACATGCGTCAAGGTTTCTTGCGCTATAGTTATATCAAGGATTGTAAGACGCTCATCCACCTGAGAACTTTCATGGTTTGAGATTTTGTAAGCACATATGATCGAAACATTATCCAGCTCCCTTGTTTTATAGTACTCATAATGTCTTGCATGCATTGACACAACAGCCGTGACACCAGCATGCATCCTGTGCTTCCTCACGCGTTTTCAATGGCCAACAATATTACTGTGCCAAAATGGCATGAATGCTTCACGCCTTTGGAACCACTACAAAACAGAAAACTTGTCCTACTTTTGCAAGGAGCTTCGAGTGTTTT
This sequence comes from Aegilops tauschii subsp. strangulata, assembly GCF_002575655.3. NCBI lineage: Eukaryota > Viridiplantae > Streptophyta > Magnoliopsida > Poales > Poaceae > Aegilops > Aegilops tauschii. The sequence continues at coordinate 472,587,274 of NC_053040.3, read as the reverse complement.
TTTTATTATAGAACGAAGGCTCAAGAAGAGCCCGGCTTTGAATTAACAAAGCCATTAACTGGCCAGGATTACAAGATCACCAACTTACAAGGAAAAGAAATAGAAACAAGCGGCTGATACAAGGAGCAAAGCGAAACACACTCAAAGGCAGCAGCGATAGCAAGCAGAGGAACGCCATGTAGCAGCAATCAACCTATAGGACGACCTACACCAACAGGACTAACTACGGACTCGAGAGGATGCACCACCGCGCAGGCTCCGTGATCGTAGCCAAGCTTCGAGTGTTTTACTCACCAAAACACCAAAGATAGACTACGAACACGGACAAACTAAACGAGATTCTTGATTGATTTCTAGTGTCTCTGTTCACTAGTAGAAAAAGGGTCAAATGTCAAGCACATTAATGCCGGTTTGCTTTTGAGCCGGCACTAATGTGTGCATTAGTGCCGGTTCCAATGGCTAGCCGGCCGCTTTCATTAGTACCGGTTCGTGGCCGACCATTAGCACTGGTTTGTGCCACAGACCGGTACTAAAGTGACTGGTGGCAGGATGTTGTCAGTCCGGGGCCCCTCCAGCACCTTTAGTACCGGTTCATGGCACGAACCGGTGCTAAAGGTCGTCCTACATAAACCCTTCGTCCACCCGAGCTCGCTCTGTTCTTCCCCTTTCCCCTCTCCACTCTGTTCTTCCCCTCTTCCTCTCGAGCTCATCACACATTTTGCCCAAAATTTGTCAAGATTTGAAGGCCCCCATCCATTCAAATGATCACAAAGGTTAGCAACTTTGTCCTTTCATCTCTCATTGCTAGATTAGCTCTTGCAATGCTTTGTATAGTGATTATTTATGAGTTTAGTAATTTGGTAGAAAATATATGTGCTAGTATTTGATTTATATGCAATTCGTGGTCAAAACTAACACTTAGTTTGCATATGTAGGTGTGGTTTACTTAGTGCCTTCTAAATCTCCGTCGTAACCACAGTCGATCGCCCGCACCGTTCCGTCGCCGGCACCACCTTGTGGTGAGCCTCTTGTTCATGAATGTTTTACATTACCAAATTGATGTTTGTGTGATTTGGATATATAGTTACTCGTATAATTATCTTATCCGTACGTTGTTTGTTATACATAGTGCCATGGTTTTGATATCCGTCCCCGTCGGCCCTCGTCCTTGTTATGATTCGGATGTGGTATATTCTCTTTTAAAACTAGTTATTGCATTTCGTGTTTATGACAAATTATGCCCATCAAGTTGACATAGATATTTTTGTCTAGGAGGTTTGTGAACAGGAAATTCCAACCGACCCTATTGTCGAGAGGTTAAATTTAGTTGAAAGAGAAAACGAGTATTTGAAAGAAAAATTGAAAAGAATTGAGGGGGAGAAGATGGAATTGGAGTTGCATGTTTCCGATGTCGTCGATGATCACAAGATCAAGATGGAGAAAATGCGCTTGAAGATTAGAAAGATTAGAAAATACGCCATTGATAGTGAGGCTTGGTATCATTATGCTGTTGGATCAATTGTTACCTTAGTTGCGATCTTGATCGCATTTGTTGTTGCATTTAAATTCTTTAGTTAGAGAGTTATTTGTTTGTTGCATTTAAGTCTTGTATGAACTTGTATTAATTTGGTCTATTCGGTGTTGTGTAATGAAGATGAGCCGACAATGGATATACGATGACCGATGCTCTCCCGAGTTCATTAATGGCGTGCAAACTTTTCTGCTTGCGGCTGAGGCAAACAAGCGGACGGATGGTTTTATGCCTTGTCCATGTTTAGTCTGTACGAATGATCACAATTACTCTACGTCAAGAACCATTCACGTCCACGTGTTAAGTCCGGTTTCATGCCCCACTATAATGTTTGGACCAAGCATGGAGAAAGAGGGGTTATGATGGAAGACAATGAAGAAGAAGAGGATGACGACAGCTATCCTGGCCATGGGTTCCCTGAATACGATGATACAACAATGGGGGAAGAAGCTGAGCCGGCAATGCGGGAAGAAGCTGAAGAAGAGGCATCAGATGAGCCCGCTGACGATCAAGGTCGGGCCATTGCCGATGCAAAGAGAAACTGCGCAAGTGATTTGGAGAAGAAGAAGTCGCAGCGCATGTTAGAGGATCACAAGAAATTGTTGTACCCGAATTGCGAAGCTGACAAGAAAAAGTTGGGCACCACACTGGAATTGCTCCAATGGAAGGCAGAGAATGGTGTATCTGACAAGGGATTTGGAAAGTTGCTGGTAATGATAAAGAATATGCTTCCAAAGGACAACGAATTGCCCGAGAGTACGTACGAAGCAAAGAAGGCTGTCTACCCTCTAGGGTTAGAGGTGCAGAAGATACATGCATGCCCTAATGACTGCATCCTCTACCGCGGTGAGTACGAGGATTTGAACGCTTGCCCGGTATGCGGTGCATTGCGCTATAAGATCAGGCGCGATGACCCTGGTGATGTCGAGGGCGAGCGCCCTAGGAAGAAGATTCCTGCCAAGGTGATGTGGTATGCTCCTATAATACCACGGTTGAAACGTTTGTTCCAAAACAAAGAGCATGCCAAGGCGATGCGATGGCACAGAGAAGACCGTAAGAAAGACGGAAAGTTGAGAGTACCCGCTGACGGGTCGCAGTGGAGAAAAACTGAGAGAAAGTACGGGAAGGAGTTTGCAGATGACGCAAGGAACGTATGGTTTGGTCTAAGCGCAGATGGCATTAATCCTTTTGGGGAGCAGAGCAGCAACCATAGCACCTGGCCTGTGACTCTATGTTTGTATAACCTTCCTCCTTGGTTATGCATGAACCGGAAGTCCATTATGATGCCACTGCTCATCCAAGGCCCTAAGCAACCCGGCAACGACATTGATGTGTACCTAAGGCCATTAGTTGAAGAACTCTTACAGCTGTGGAATGGAACAGGTGTACGTGCGTGGGATGAGCACATGGGGGAAGAATTTGACCTAAAGGCCTTGCTGTTCGTGACCATCAATGATTGGCCTGCTCTCAGTAACCTTTCAGGACAGACAAACAAGGGATACCGCGCATGCACGCACTGTTTGGATGATACCGACAGTATATATTTGGCCAATTGTAGGATGAATGTGTACCTGGGACATCGTCGATTTCTTCCGAGCAGGCATCCCGTAAGAAAGAAAGGCAAGCATTTCAAAGGTGAGGCGGATCACCGGACGAAGCCTCGCCACCGTACTGGTGCTGATGTACATGATATGGTCAAGGATTTGAAGGTAGTCTTTGGAAAGGGTCCTGGCGGACAACCTGTTCCGAATGACGCTGATGGACGCGCACCCATGTGGAAGAAGAAATCTATATTTTGGGACCTGCCCTATTGGAAAGATCTAGAGGTCCGCTCTGCAATCGACGTGATGCACGTGACGAAGAATCTTTGCGTGACCCTGCTTGGCTTCTTGGGCATGTATGGGAAGACAAAAGATACACCTGAGGCACGGGAGGACCAGCAACGTATGCATGGAAAAGACGACATACATCAGGGTCATGCCAGCTACGCTCTTACCAAAGAAGAGAAGGAAATCTTCTTTGAATGTCTGCTCAGTATTAAGGTACCGTCTGGCTTCTCGTCGAATATAAAGGGAATAATAAACATGGCAGAGAAAAAGTTCCAGAACCTAAAGTCTCATGACTGCCACGTGATTATGACGCAACTGCTTCCGGTTGCATTGAGGGGGCTTCTACCAGATAACGTTCGATTAGCCATTGTGAAGCTATGTGCATTCCTCAATGCAATCTCTCAGAAGCTAATCGATCCAGAAATCATACCAAGGTTAGAGAATGATTTGGTGCAATGTCTTGTCAGTTTCGAGTTGGTGTTTCCACCATCCTTCTTCAACATCATGACACACGTCCTAGTTCACCTATGCGAAGAGATTAACGTTTTGGGTCCTGTATTTCTACACAATATGTTCCCCTTTGAGAGGTTCATGGGAGTCTTAAAGAAATATGTTCATAACCGTGCTAGGCCAGAAGGAAGCATCTCCAAGGGCCGTGAAAATGAGGAGGTCATTGAGTTTTGTATTGACTTTATTCCTGACCTTAAGCCGATTGGTGTTCCTGAATCACGGCATAAGGGCAGACTGGATGGAAAAGGCACGCTAGGAGGGAATCAAAAAATATGTATGGACGGACATTCTCTCACTGAAGCACACTACACAGTTATACAGAATTCCGCCTTGGTGGCTCCGTATATGGACGAACACAAGAATTTTCTACGCTCCAAACACCCAGAGCGGTTTGATGACTGGATTACACGTGAACAAACCAGGAGTTTCGCCGGCTGGTTGCAGACACGTACCATGCATGACGCCTCTATTGATGATGACCTGTACTCGCTGTCCCAGTTACCATCTTCGAATATAATGACTTTCAAAGGGTACGAGATAAATGGTAATACATTTTACACGATCGCCCAAGATAAGAAGAGCACCAACCAAAACAGTGGTGTCCGCTTTGATGCAACAACCAAGACGGGAAAGGAAACATATTATGGTTATATAGAGGAGATATGGGAACTTGACTATGGACGTGGTTTGAAGGTCCCTTTGTTTCGGTGCAAATGGGTCAATATGACACGAGGCGGGGTAACGGAAGACCCGCAGTATGGAATGACAACAGTGGATCTCAACAATCTTGCGTATGCAGACGAACCATTCGTCCTAGCTAATGATGTGGCACAGGTTTTCTATGTGAAGGATATGTCTACCAAGCCGAGAAAAAGAAAAGATAAGGAAGCGAATGCATCATACGATGAGCCAAAGCGCCACATAGTTCTTTCTGGGAAGAAAAACATCGTGGGAGTGGATGACAAGACAGACATGTCAGAAGATTATGAAAAGTTTGATGAAATTGCTCCATTCACAGTGAATATTGACCCGAGCATCCAGTTAAATGATGAAGATTTTCCATGGCTACGGCGCAAAGGGACACACGCGAAGAAAAAGTTTCACACCCAAAGATATGGGAGGTGATCGGCTTCACTATCATCACTTTCTTCTGTGTTTCACACCCAGGTGGGAATCTCTGTAATAGTTAGGGTAGTTATGTGTTTTGGCATTTGAAACTCATTTACTGATTTTTCAGCTAAATGACCCTGAAATTGAAAAGCATTCCAAATGAACTCAGAAAAGGTTGAAAGTTGGCATGGTATCATAATTTCACCCACATAGCATGTGCAAAAAAGTAGAGAGGGTTACCGCAAAAACTGGATGCACTTCGTGTACAAAATGGACAATCTCTTTCGAAGTATCAGGGTTTCGGACGAAAAGTCATCTGTTACAAAGGCATTTCATTTTTTAAATAACCTAAGCATTACCAAATTGAATATAATGATAAAACACACTAATATTAAACATAAGAAAAAGAATCACTGAAAAATCTATTTTCAAAGTTAAGTTATTCACAAACTAGTGATTCACACAAATTTCAAATAATTCAAAATTTAAACTATTCAAATTTGAAAACTACCGGCACTAACAGAAAGATTGTAATTTTTGTACCTAAAGCAAAAATATTCACAAAGAAACTCTAAATACAGCAAAAAACAACTCAAAAATAAATAAAGCAAAAAAATAAGAAAATAAAAAGCCCACCTATTGGGCCAGAGCGGCCTGCATACGACTAGAAACCCAACCTGTAGTTGGGCCAGGATGCAGGCCCGCAAGCCCAGTAGGCCCACGGGCAGAGTAGGAGAGGTAGGCCCAGAAGGCCTGCTTTTGAGAGGAGCTCAATGCAGTGCCCGCACCGGGGCTTATAAACTGGTCTTGGCGCTCCTCAACTAGCGAGGTGGGACTAAACTTCTGCGCCCCTCGCCTCGCAGCGCACCCCTTTAGTACCGGGTCGTGGCATCAACCGGTACTAAAGGGTGGTCTTTAGTACCGGTTGGAGCCACCACCTGGTACTAAAGGGGGTGCGCTTCCCGCCGCTTCGCCAGGCCAAAACAGACCTTTAGTACCGGTTGGTGGCTCCAACAGGTACTAAAGGGGGGCTCTATATAAGAAAACACTTCAAAAAAATTCATCAGTTCGTTCTCCCTCTCCTTCTTCTCCTCTGCCCCGTCGCCGCCGCCCCTCGTCGCCGCCCCCGTCGCCGCCCCTCGTCGCCGCCCCCGTCGCCGTCCGTCGCCGTCGTCGCCGCCCCGTCGCCGTCCGTCGCCGTCCCCTCCGCCTCGCCGTCGCCGTCGCCCGCGCTGTGAGCCCCTCTCCCCGGCCCCTCTCCTCCCTCCAATCGAAGCCGCTGCGCCGCCGGCGCCGTAGGTGCACACGCGCACGCGCGCGCGCGCACACACACAGGATTCTGTTTTTAGTTTTTTCTGTTTTTTAGTTATAGAAATATTTATAGAAATGTTAGAAATTTTTCGTTTTTTAGTTATAGAAATATTAGAAATGTTATAAATTTTTCTGTTTTTAAGTTATAGAAATATTTATAGAAATGTTAGCAATTTTTCTATTTTTTAGTTATAGAAATATTAGAAATGTTATAGAAATGTTAGTTATATATATAGAAATGTTAGAAATTTTAGAATTAGTTTTAGTTAGATGAATTAGATTAATGTCAAATTGTTAGAATTTGCATATAGAATTTTAGTTATCACAATCCAATCATTTAAAAAATGTTACTTTTTGCGGGCATATAGTGTTTGTTCTCGACGATGCCCGGCCCGCATCCTCGCCGTCGACCCGTTCGCGACGACGTCCGGCTGACCCATGTCCGGGATTGGGCTCCGCCGGGCTGGCACTGGGAGGTGCTACCTGGAGGGGCGCGCCGCTTGGTGAGGAACCCGGCCTCGGGTCCCGTCGTCGACCCTGATCTCCTTTGGTGGCGTTCGCGTGGGCCACATTCGGTGCAGAGGGAGCCGGCCCCGCTGGAGGTGGTGCGTCGTCGTGTCAGGGAGGAGGACGAGCACGTCCATCGCTACATGGCTACTATGGACGTCAGGTTCTCCAATACCTGGCAGGTTCTTTGGGCAGATGACCGGAGATATGATCCTGTGATGGTTCCTTGTCTTTGGGTGTCCAGCGCCCGCGCCCCAGCAACCGCGAGTGGCCTAGATTCTTCTATAGTATTCGATCTTTATTAGCTACCTAGCCAGTGATGTATTCGAGATTATATATTATTCGAGACGATGTATTCGAGATTATATATTATTCAGGACGATGCATATTATGTACTATATGATTCAGTTTTTCCTTATTGATTGCATCCATGCATTGTAATTTGAATACTAAATTGTTTTATATTTCTTCTGTATTAGTTAAATAAAAGCTATGGCGGACAATACCGGCAGAGAGGGAGAAGAGGCCCTGTTCGAGATCATACGCAGCCCTAGCAGGCCAGATGATCTGAATGAAGCAAATGACGGCTCCCAATATCTGAACAATACCGGAGAGGGTGATGATAAGATATTCGATCTCGACGACCAAGCTGATGAAGTCATGAACTATGATTATGATTATGATGACGCAGACAATGATTATGATGACGAATACAATGTTGATCTTGAAATAACAAAGACTACCGGCGAGGTATATTTATATAAGCCGGCATCTAGTGATCATCACATGTTTTTTTATTTGAAGATATATTAACGAATCGATCTTTCTTCTTTCAGCCCTCCGAATCGAGCAAATCTGCTTCTACAGACAGCAGGACAAAGCGCGGCCCGGGCAAAAAGTTGAAGGAGGGTGTAAAGTACAACATCGATTCCATCAAAGCTAGTGGCGAACCCCTTACGCCTAAGAACATTGCGAACAAGTTCGTTCGTCAGTGCGGAGTTCTTGTGAAGGACCAACTCCCGATCTCCATTCAAGAATGGAAAGAGCCAAAAACTGAATGCCCAGATGTTACTTGGGTCGACGACGGAGCAAAACAAAAGCTTTGGGAATCTCTGATGGAACATTTCACCCTGCCAGATTATTTCACTGATGCAGATGTGCAGAAAGTCAAGGACGCTGCTCTTAAGAAGATGGCAATTGCATTCAACACCCACAAGGAAACTGTATGGGCCAACTACCTCGCTGCAGAAAGGAAGACTCCAGAATTCAAGGGAACACTGGAGAAGCAAAGAGAACACTGGCCCGCTTTCGTGAAATTCAAGGAATCAGAATTATCTAAGGAACGGTCGAGAAAAAACAAGGCCAATGCCGCAAAAAAGACGCAGTTCCATAGGCTGGGTCCAGGTGGCTATGCGGTGGCAATGCCTAAGTGGGATAAGTCTGAGCAAGAGATGGAGGATGCAGGGGTCACTCCGGTTACTAGGAGCTGCCCCCCAGGTGCAGAACTTGGTTCTATGCGCATGGGGGGCGTTGGACCCGAAGACAGGCCTGGTTTCGAAGAAGGCAAGTCTAAAAGGAGCAGAACAAAAGTTACTTGACGCAATAGAAGATGCTCGAAAGGGGGTGTTCACGCCCAACAGAGAGAATGACGAGCTTACGCGCGCCCTGGGAAATCCTGAACACTCGGGAAGAACACGAGGCAAGGGCGTTATTCCCTGGTATGAGGGCTTTTCGGAATGGAACGACGACTACAGGACCCATGCAAGAAAGGAGATGGAGGAGGGGAAGAAGAGGAAGCTGGAGGAGGAGCAGAGGAAGGAGGACGCGGAACGCCTTCAAGGCCTAGAAGCAAGGCACGCGGACTTGGCACTCAAATTCCAGCAGCAGCAGCAGATCAACTCACTTAGCCAGGAAAGGGGGTCTCAGCAGCGGCAGCAGCAAGCGGATGATCATCCAGCATTGGATAGCACCGTCCCATCCATGCCGAGAAGCAGCGTTGGTTCCGCCCCGGGCGACGCACTGCTGGATACATACCTTGTGGATGACATCATAGAGAACACTAACTGTGAGCTACACTTCAAAGTGAAGAACATATCCATGAAGGTGACGGACACCGTTGCTTTTACAATTACCCCCGAAGCAACCTTCCATTGCGCCCCAATTCCAGCGGGCTATGCTCGTGTCTTGGTTGAAGTGGTGGACCCATATTCAGGGCTAGAGCTTGACATTCCTAGAGGTGACGACGAGCGCACACTGGGAGAGGCCATACAATGTATCATCCTATGGAGAAAGGATTGCATCATCTTCCGAAGTCCACCGACACTGCGTCTGCCGACTCCTCCTCGAAGTCCGCCACCGTGTCAGCAGACTCCCGCTCCTCCAAGTCCACAAACGCGTGAGCAGACTCCTGCTTCAAGTCCGGCACAGCGTCAGGCCACTCCTCCTGTTTCAAGTCTGACACCGTGTCAGGCCACACCTCCTGCTTCAAGTCCGGCACAGCGTCAGGCCACACCTTCTGCTTCAAGTCCGACACCGTGTCAGGCCACACCTCCTGCTTCAAGTCCGGCACAGCGTCAGGCCACTCCTCCTGCTCCAACTAAGCCACGTCAGCCATCTCCGCCGCCTAAGCAATCGCAGAAGAGACACGCCGCAGCTATGGTGCGTAGCGGTACGAGTCGAGGTAGTACAGAAAGTACAGGCGGAGACAAGCGATATAAATATGGTCCAAGCAGCCTCGCTCCTCTTCCTCATAGCCCTTACGACATGACCGAGGAGCAAAACGATGCAATAGTGCAGGCCGAAGTGGACGCTCATTTTCGACCGAAACCGGCAACGCGGCCGAGGGAGAAAGTGCCTGAGGAAAAGATTGACCACTTCATTCGTATGGCTAGACCACCAGCTCCCAAGCCTGTTGACTCAGACTATGAGCGCCAAATCAGGAAGGCACATCGAGCACGACTACAGAAAGAAGCGAGCTCGAGCTCGAGCCAACAAGCAGCTGTCAAAAAATGCGGGAAAACCGTTCCCCAGCTGGGAGAACAGGCGGCGCAATCGACCCCCCCCCCCCCCGCTTGTTGTGCCAACAACACATGAGAGTACGCGCGCCCAATATTATTGTGGGCAAACAGTTTACGTTCCCGAGCTGGGCGATGTGGTAATAACCAAGGAGCATATAATGTAGGCTGAAATGCTCAAGATCACTGTTGGACAACTCCTCGATATCGAGCCCATGTCTCCGCTTAGAGAGGAGGAAATAAAACGGAAATATGTCCGGGGTCAACCTTTGGTCGAGCCCGAGGAGGTCAAGAACCCCCCAACGAGAATGTATGAATTGCATGATTTGTACATGAAAATTACCAAGATTTCCAATCGAGAGTCCCTCATGGTGCAAGTCGAGGAAGATCATTACTTCAATAAGAAAGCTCTGTCCATTGAGTATTCAGAACTATTTCAGTTATTCAATCAAGATGCACTCGACAAATCTATCGTCAGTTGCTATTGTCTGTAAGTGATTTCTTTCTGTAATTCAAGTCTCAAGCTAGCTCTACTGCTCATTGATTGATCATTAATTATCTTTAATTATATATCCTCACTATATATTCTTTTATGTGGTATTATGTAGGATGAAGATGTATGAAATGAAAAAAGCTGGACGCTATGGCATTGGGTCCATTGACCCAAATACCGTTAATGAATACACATGGAAATTGGAATGGTGTAGACAAGATGTAGAGAAATGCATGGTAGAGTTCTTGAAGCGCCTCAATAGCAATGAAGATATACTACTTCCTTACAACTTCGAGTGAGTCACACTGTCTTGTACTACAAATTCTGTTTTTGCTTACTAGCTAGATGTTAATAAGTGTATAGGGTTTAGGGTTATAGTTGATTAGTGTTATGCACATGCCCGCTTAATTTATACATGCAAACGTATGCGCATGCAGCTTCCACTGGATCTTGTTAGACATTAAAGTTGACGAAGGAAAAGTTGAAGTACTGGACTCACTACTTAAAAAAGATAGTGACTACAGCATCGTGAAGGGGATAGTCAACAGGTAATTTCAATCATTATTAACTATATCTCGGCCTATTTAGTTCGTCATTTCCTGATATGAACTATTTTTAATAACCCCTTTATTAATTTTCTTTGCCGGCGGGCAGGGCTTGGGCAAAGTACATCAAGGTGATTCCAGGAAAATGGCGACAAAAGCTATGTTGGTATCGACCCAAGGTAAGTAATTAATTAGTACTAGCTAGCTAGCTACCATCTCTTTAATTCTTGTTTCAATACCGTTAAATAATTAACATGCTTAATTAATAATTATCTGATTAAATTATATTCTCGTAAAGGCCCTGAAGCAGGCGCCGCGGATTGAAGTGTGTGCATACTACGTTTGCGAGAACATTCGCATGTCGACGTACGAAAGGAGCATATCTGATAGACAGGACTGGGTACGTTTGCCAGAACACTATTCACAAATCTTACATGATTGTCGATATCTAGTCACACAACTAATACACATGCATATTGATCTCCTTCTTAACAGTTCAAAGAGGTGCGGGACCAGCTCCTATCAACAGAGCGCATACGAGCACTTCAAGAGAAAATAGCGGGATTTTTGCTCGACCAGGTTATAGATCCCAAAGGAGAATACTATTACCCGCTACCGCCCCCATGAACCACTTGTTATCGTGCTCCGAAGGCACCAAGGCAACATGTAGCAGAAATTGTATATATATATATACATGTGTATGTGTGAATAATTAATGATGGTTGTAAGACATTCGATTATATATATATATATGATCGGTTCTACGAGAAAATCTATTTATATATATGCATAACGTGTACAATATTTAGTATCGTAAAATACCAGCAAACAAATAAGAATTAAATGGAAAACACAAAATTAATGGAAAAATAAAAATTAAAACCAAAACCCCCCAAACATTTAGTACCGGTTGATGCTACCAACCAGTACTAATGGTCTACCAGCACCCGGGCCTGGCTCGTGCCACGTGGTGGCACTTTAGCGCCGGTTCGTGTCGAACCGGTAGTAAAGGGGGGCCTTTAGTCTCCACTCTTTAGTGCCGGTTGCAGAACCGGCACTAAAGGCCCTTACGAACCGGCGCTAAAGCCCGGTTCTGCACTAGTGGTTGGGCATAAGCCACCGCAGGACGCGTCGGGTGCGAGCCAGGGCGCGCCGGCTCCGTGGCGTAGGTGTTGTGTGTGTGCGTGTGCGTGTGTGGGTAGTGTCTTGGGCGCGCGTGTGCATGTACACGGGACGCGTCGTAGCAGGCGTAGTCAGTTGGCGACTTGGTCCGGGGAGAGCGAGGCGATCGGGGTGGGCTCGCCGCAGTACGTGCGTACGGGCGCGCGTGGTGGACGCGGCCAGGGCGGACCAGATCGTGGGCTCGCACAGGTGGGAGCGCGGGGATCGTGGACACGCTGGCCTGGGTATAAATCCAGTGTGGAGGTCATTGTAGACCAGCGTGGTTGTAGCTCGAGTTGTTGCTTGAGGATATACACAGCCGTTGTTGCGGCTGGGGCGTTCGTGCGCCAGGAACACCACCGTGCTCTTTCATTCAGTCAGTTTCCTTCTTCCTCCTTCGGTCTTCTTCTTCCTCGGGTCATATCACAGAGAGAGAGAGGGGTAGAGCCGAGCTAGGGCTAGCTAGGGTTCAGGCGCGGTTCCAACAGTTGGTATTCAGAGCCACAGGTTTGGGGGGGCGGCCGTGGCGCGCGGCGGACATGAAGGTCTCGGCAACGCGCAGCGAGTCCACGGCGGTGTGGCGTGATGCCGGGCGCGCGGCGAGTCCACGGCGGTGTGGCGTGATGCCGTGCGCGCGGCGAGCAGCGGCGGTCGCGGAGACGAGGAGGTCGCGGAGGACCTGCGTGGTGTCGCAGAGGCCGCGGCGGCTCGGCGCGACGACCGTGGAGGCGCTGCGCTGCGGTTGACGGTGCAGCGGTGCAGGGCAATAAGCGCGGCGGCGAGCCGGGCGCGACCGGTGCGTGTTATGGGTGCGCACCGGACGCGTCGGGCGCGTCAGGACCGCGGGAGTGGACCGCGTCGAGGCGCCGGGCCTAGTTGCGCAGACCGCGTACGTGCGTGGCGGGAGCGCGGGCCGGGAGCGCGGGGACGTGGGGAGTGCACGCGAAGGGCACGGCGGCACGGTGGCAGGCGTGGCAGCGACGTCAGGGCGGCGGCGGCTACAACGACGGCGACGGCACGGCAGAGGCCGCAGCGGTGCGGTGCGACGGCCATGGCGACATCAACGACGATGGACTCACCTGCTGTAGTTCGTGGCTTAGGGAGGTGAGTGTTGGGCATAAGCCATCGCAGAACGCGTCGGGTGCGAGCCAGGGCGCGCCGGCTCCGTGGCGTAGGTGTTATCTGTGTGCGTGTGTGGGTAGTGTCTTGGGCGCGCGTGTGCATGTACACGGGACGCGTCATAGCTGGCGTAGTCAGTTGGCGACTTGGTCCGGGGAGAGAGAGGCGATCGGGGTGGGCTCGCCGCAGTACGTGCGTACGGGCGCGCGTGGTGGACGCGGCCAGGGCGGACCGGATCGTGGGCTCGCACAAGTGGGAGCGTGGGGATCGTGGACACGCTGGCCTGGGTATAAATCCCGTGTGGAGGTCGTTGTAGACCAGCGTGGTTGTAGCTCGAGTTTTTGCTTGAGGATATACACAGCCGTTGTTGCGGTTGGGGCGTTCGTGCGCCAGGAACACCACCGTGCTCTCTCATTTAGTCAGTTTCCTTCTTCCTCCTTCGGTCTTCCTCTTCCTCGGGTCATATCACAGAGAGAGAGGGGTAGAGCCGAGCTAGGGCTAGCTAGGGTTCGGGCGCGGTTCCAACAATGCCAACAAGTTTTGCTCACTGATGAGTAGGTGAAACAATACACGGCTAGTGACTGGTTCACTACAAAAATATGACCTTGTACGATGTTTCAATTTCGTTACAATAATAGAGAAATACGTCGTCTTACTGCAATTTACACCGTTTACGCGATGGAAACCTGTTCTTCACCTATTCCATGTAATATTACATGTTTAGTGAAGTTTCTATTCTTTTTCGTCCTAATTTTTCTGTTGCAATCACTATGTAAGAAACTAACAAAGAAGACACCATGTTTGGAGACACTTATTTAAAACATGTCTCTAATGACATATCAGAGACGCTTTTACACCAGACGAGTCTCTAATGTATTCATCCGGTCTTCAATATAGTCAAATTGCGATGCAGACGCGGCTCAACAAAGATGAGTCTGCAATAAACAGACTAATATATCGGAGACTTGGAGTATACACTACCCACATCTCCTTATTCCTGACCCGGAACCGATTTTTTTTATAGAATCCTGTTAACGTGGCTCGCGTCCATTCCCTTTTCTCCTCGGCTCCTCCCTTATCCACTCTCTGTCCCGCAGACTGCCACAGTTTCAGTTACAGTATTATTTGTTGATTGGCATTTTAAAATACTTTAGAGGAAGAATCTGTACAGGGAAAGTGGATAAAGTTTTAGTGTTTTGTTTGATCTTTTCTTACAGTGCTTATACTCTAAATTTGGTTAAGGAGTATGGGAGTTACACATTTTTGAACTTGGTTTCCTTGCTGTAAGTTTCAGTGTAGTTCAGTTCTTAATCTGTTACACTTAAGAGGCCTAACTAGTCCATATCACTATGTGAGTAACAAATTTTCAGGAATTTCTCATCAAGTTAAGAATGATCCAGGGTAGTTAAAGCCATTGTTCTGGCTTGTGAACTGAAATGTGAGGTTATAGCAAGCATGTCTCAGTGTATAAGGTTTTGGGAAAAATAAATAATTTGTGAGGTATGCTCGTACTCATTTCAAGCCTTGATGGTTAAGACCTTCATTGTCATCTAAAAATGGAGTGGGCAATGCAAAGCGCCATTGTTAGTTGGAGTCATTTTTTAATTGAATTCTTCCCAGAGTTTCCATGAAAAACACGGCAAAGAATCTTGGGAGCTTGAATGATAAAGAAATCTGAAGCTTCATATGTCATATATATGATTTCCATGAAAAACGTGATGAATGAACTGTATTGGCAACATTCTGGCTTGGCATGTAAGAAGGTTCGATGCACCTCTGCATGCTTGCACAATTGATGTGACTGAGAGCTGGCTTGACAATACTCCTAGCTTCCTGATTAGTAGCGTGTTGGCTGACTGTGATGCAAACGCTTTTATCTAATAAAGCTCTCGAATATCCCCCACAAAACAAAGCGGCGTCGACCTCACCTCTTTGGCAGGAAAACAGAAAAAAAATTACCCCCCCCCCCCCCCCCCCCCCCCCGCGGCGCGGGTTTGTCGAGCCGAGGTCGTCATCGCTCACAGCTTTGTCACATGGCGTTGCGGCACCACCGCGTCCCCTTGTTGCTCGCATCAACTTCTGCTTAGTTTGACCATGGTCGCCAGGGATGGATGCAAAAAGTTTATCTGAGGTGGTCAATGATATATGTATGATCGTTGGAGGGGGCTATACATAAAAATTTAGGCATTAACTCTGCAAATCCATATATTACATAGGCGTAATTTAAGGAAAAAAATCCAGCATGGGGGAGCCATGGCCCCAGCTCGCCCCCTACTGGATCAGTTTATGACTGGATCTGATTCTGACAGTCGCAACACTGTCTGAAGCCAGTTGTAACTTGACGAAAGTTCATATCTACTCCCTCTATAAGATGTTTACTGATATAAAATGCCTGTTATTAATTTACAGATGGAGTAGAATTTTAAAAGAAAAATTGTGCATGACAGCACACATAATCTGAAATTAGGAATTGTATGATCATTTATAGTAGTATAATGTTTGGACCTCGATAACGCCTGAATGTTGAGGATTTGACCATGACAAATCGAACGTTTCTGATGGCAATTTTAGTGACGTGAGGATGACAAGTTTAGTTGGCAAGAATGGCAAATCCGTGCTTTGTGTATTTTCTGCCAGAAAATTGCCGTGTGTGTCAACTAAACTTACCATCCTCGCGTCACTAAAATTACCATCGAAAATATTCGATTTGCCATGGTCAAATTCTGAACTTTCGGGATTTATCGTATCCATGGCGGCTTCCATCCTCGCGTCACTAAAAAACAGATAGGCTCATTGTAATTTTTATTATGTATGAGTGCTACGCATTTCCTGTGAATTTTTATAATAGATCTTAGTCCTTCCGCAAAAAAAGATTAGGTAAACGTTGGGGCGCGGTGCGCCGGCCGAACGATTCGGCCGGTCGCTCACGAGCCACGCGATGAGCCCCCATCGTACGCCTCGCGCATCACCCTAGCCCACCTTATCTTCTCCCTTTTCCTTCTTCCCCCCGATCCCCTCCTTCTCTCCCAGCCTAGCACGCCGGTGGCCACGCTCCTCGTCTTTCTCCTTTGGATCCCGCCGCCGGCTAGCCCAATCCCGTGTAGGGCCCTACCTCCAACCTCAGCACGCCTTTGCCCACTTCTCCGCAGCCCCCCGCCTGCAAGTTCCTCCTGCCCTGGTGAGCCTGAGTTGGAAGCCGGCATGGATACGCCATCTGCGAGCAGCTGCACACGTGCTGGAACCACCCACCGGAGATGCTACAAGCTTGGTAGCGCCTGCACCTATGTTGCAACCGATGACCCAAAAAACTGCAACCGATTGATTCAAATACTTCAACCGGCTGTGTATAAAGCTTCAACCGGGCACGACGACTGAAAAAAGCTACAATCGTTTATATGCAAGCTTCAATCGTGGTTTGCAGAAGTTTCAACGGACCACCCATACAAACTGAAAAAAGCTACAACCGTTCATGTGAAAGCTTCCAACTGTATTTGAAAAAGCTTCAACCGACGAAATAGATAAATTTCATGCGACCACTACAAAAGAAAAAAAAGCTACAACCGTCGAATTTGGAAAGCTTCAATCGTGAATTGAAAAGCTTCAACACGCTGTATAGAAAGCTTCAACCCTGCGAGTACATAACGAAAGAGTTGCAATTGTTGACTGAAAAGTTTCAACCCTATTTATGAAAAGCTTCAACAAGAGACCGCAATAAAAAGCTTGAATCGGCACCTCACCATTGATGCAACTGACTACTGCGGTGGCTTCTTGGCAGAGCTGCAACGGCGACGAAATTCAGGGACCGGCAGGGTCTTTTTTTTGTTGGGTCCATTTTCTTTGCTGCATGAGAGGGGGCGGGCCATGGGGCACCAGTGCTCCAACCGGCGAGCAGCGACGGCGACGGCGACGATGAGGGCGAGCGGCGAATGGCGACGGGGACGACGGCGAGGTAGACGCCCACGGCTGGGTGTGGGATGGCCCGCGATGCTTGCCGTGGCTCGTCTCAATTAAGCTTGTTATCGAGGGAAAAGATGACGCAGAAGGTAGACGACGATGCAGGAGGGCTCGATCTAACGGTTGGGAGGCAGTGCATCGGACGGCATGGGCTCGACGGGCCCAACTGTTGGACCGGCACACCGGCAACAGATAACTGCCCAAAAAATAATGCTGCTTGTGTTTTCTTTTTCTCATCTCGAAAATGGTTGTATTTGTCTTCCTATCCTCGATATTTATGATTGTTTTAACAAAAAGAAACGTTAACTTGTTGATACTACGATTTTTCCCATGTGGGGCCCGGGTCCCGTGGCGAGTCTTCATCTCCGTACGTTCCTATTTACCCTTTGGTTTTCTCAAAAGAAAAAAATTACCCTTTGGCTGCGCAAAACCCTCGCCCAAATCTGCAACAACAACCCACATCAATCTCGCGGAGTAGGTTGGCAATGGCGTCCCCCGGCACTGGAAGAAGAGGGCCGTCAAGGTCCGCCATCGTGGCCAACACGACGAGCGGGCACCACCTTCTCACCATCCACGGCTACTCCCGCACCAAGGGCGCCATTCCCACGGGAAAGCGCATCAAGTCCCGCTCTTTCTTCATCGGCGGCCACCGCTGGCGGATCGAATACTACCCCAACGGCTCGAAGCCGGCAGTCGCGGATTTCGTGTCCCTCACCCTGTTGCTACGCGAAGACGTCGCGGCGGGGGTGAAGGACCAGTTCGACATCTGTCTCGCCGGCGGGGAGGAGGCGGCGCCGGCGCGGAGGAGGCGGCGCTGCAAGCGTCATCGATGGCGTCGAGATCGGTGGACCACTTCCCCTCCCGGGGGGGGGGCTGGGCGTACAGTACCTTCATCAAAAGGGATGAGCTGGAGAGCTCCAAGCATCTCAGGAACGATTCGTTCACCGTCCGGTGCGACATCGTAGTCTTCCACGGTTACTGTGCTGCGGATGCGGCGGCCTTCATCTCCGTGCCCCCTTGCGACCTGCGCCAGAACCTTGGCAGGCTGCTCGAGACCAAGATGGGTGCCGATGTGGTGTTTGATGTAGGTAGTGAGACCATTGCCGCGCACCGGTGCGTGCTCGCGGCCTGCTCACCCGTGTTCGCGGCTGAGCTCTTCGGACCCATGAAGGAGGGTAATGCCGCCGGCAGCAGCGTGCGCGTGGAAGACATGGATGCGGAGGTGTTCAAGGCGCTGCTTCGTTTCGCATATACTGGCTCGTTGCCAGATATGCGCAAGGAAGAGGAAGATGTCACCTGCCAGCATCTGCTCGTTGCGGCGGACAGGTACGGCATGGAGCGGCTGAAGCTGATCTGCGAGGAGAAGCTGTGCAAGTACATCGATGTTGGCAGGGCGGCAAGCATCCTCATGCTGGCCGAGCGGCACCACTGTGAGGGGCTGAAGAAGGCGTGCTTCAATTTTCTCGCCTTGCCGGCAAATCTAAGGGCCACCGTGGCCACCGACGGCTTACAACATCTCAGCGAGAGCTGCCGGTCTCTTATGGTCAAGCTCATGGCCATGTCATTGGATAATGCCTCTGAGTGTTCTAGCAATGTTAAAACATCTTTCTAGACTAAAAGTAATCTGGGTACCCCTCTTAGATGCAAAATTATACCCTTGCAAAAAAAAGATGCAAAATTAGCCTCATTTTGCCCTGCCTTGTGAGCTTATTGTATCTCTGCAACTATGCCAACGAACCAGCAGAACTGCGTTGGAATCAGAAGGCATAAAATGCTAAGGCTTTTAGGCAATCTTAGGTTGCGGTTTCACACTAGTAGAAAAAGGGTCAAATGTGAAGCACATTAGTGCCGGTTTGATTTTGAGCCGGTACTAATGTGTCCATTAGTGCCGGTTCCAACGGCTAGGCGGGCGGAGATCATTAGTACCGGTTCGTGAGCAACTTTTTGTACCGGTTCGTGTCACGAACCGGTACTAATGAGGCTGCGTCAGGCTGTGGTCAGGCTGGGGCCCCACGGGCACCTTTAGTATCGGTTCGTGCCATGAACTGGTACTATAGTTTTTTAGTAAGCTGTTTTTTAGTCCCACCTCGCGAAGAGAGAGGCACTAGGAGCGGTTTATAAGCCCTGAGTGCAGAGACGATGAAGGAGAGGCGCAATGCTCATCTGCATGTTGCTTAGCTTTAAGCCTTGAAGAATAGTGTAGACTGCACGGAGCTATGTGCAGTGCAGTTTGCACTATTCCGAAAGGCTTGAAGCTAATTAACGAGCATTGTGCCTCTTTTTTATCTTTAATAACTTATTACAACTCCGGACTTCTTGTGTTACGGCAAAAACTGGACGCATTTTGTGTACGAACTGGACAATCTCTTTCGAAGTATCAGAGTTTCTGACGAGAACTCATCTGTTACATGGGCACTTCATTTTTTAAACTTATTACAACTCCAGACTTTTTTGCGTTCCGTACACACCATTCAAAGCGACGTCATCAATTTCCAACACGTTCTGATATCATTTGCTGTTTTCAGTCATTTGAACTCCAGCCTATTTTTGCATTCAGTATGCATCTTTCAAAGCGATGTCATCAATTTCCAACACGTTCTGACATCATTTGCTGTTTTTCAGTCATTTACCGATTTGTTTAAAGAGCTAAATGATGGTGAAATTGAAAATCACTATAAAATGAACTCTGAAAATGTTGGAACTTGGCATGGTATCATCATTTCACCCGCATAGCATGTGCAAAAGAGTAGAGAGGGTCACGGCGAAAACTGGACGCACCTCGTGTACAAACTGGACAATCTCTTTCGGAGTATCAGGGTCTCGGACGAGAACTCATCTGTTACACGGGGACTTCAGTGTTATTTAAACTTATTTGAACTCCAGCCTATTTTTGCGTTCAGTATGCATCATTCAAAGCGACGTCATCAATTTCCAACACGTTGTGACATCATTTGCTGTTTTTCAGTCATTTACCGATTTGTTTAGAGAGCTAAATGACGGTGAAATTGAAAATCAGTACAAAATGAACTCTGAAAATGTTGGAACTTGGCATGGTATCATCATTTCGCCCGCATAGCATGTGCAAAAGAGTAGAGAGGGTCACGGCGAAAACTTGACGCACCTCGTGTACAAACTGCACAATCTCTTTCGGAGTATCAGTGTTTCGGACGAGAACTCATCTGTTACACGGGCACTTCAATGTTTTTTAAACTTATTTGAACTCCAGCCTATTTTTGCGTTTAGTATGCATCATTCAAAGCGATGTCATCAATTTCCAACACGTTCTGACATCGTTTGTTGTTTTTCAGTCATTTACCGATTTGTTTAGAGAGCTAAATGACGGTGAAATTGAAAATCACTACAAAATGAACTCTGAAAATGTTGGAACTTGGCATGGTATCATCATTTCTCCTGCATAGCATGTGCAAAAGAGTAGAGAGGGTCACGGCGAAAACTGGACGCATCTCGTGTACAAACTGGACAATCTCTTTCGGAGTATCAGGGTCTCGGACGAGAACTCATCTGTTACACGGGCACTTCAATGTTTTTTAAACTTATTTGAGCTCCAGCCAATTTTTGCGTTCAGTATGCATCATTCAAAGCGACGTCATCAATTTCCAACACGTTCTGACATCATTTGCTGTTTTTCAGTCATTTACCGATTTGTTTAGAGAGCTAAATGACGGTGAAATTGAAAATCACTATAAAATGAACTCTGAAAATGTTGGAACTTGGCATGGTATCATCATTTCGCCCGCATAGCATGTGCAAAAGAGTAGAGAGGGTCACGGCGAAAACTGGACGCACCTCGTGTACAAACTGGACAATCTCTTTCGGAGTATCAGGGTTTCAAATGAGAACTCATCTGTTACATGGGCACTTCAATGTTTTTTAAACTTATTTGAACTGCAGCCTATTTTTGCGTTCAGTATGCATCATAATAAAACAGAAAATAAATACAATAGAAAAGACAAAAACTATATAAAAAATTACTCAAAAATAAATAGCAGAAAATAAATAATGCAGAAAAGAAAAATATATAATTTTTTATATTCTGAAAGAAACTAAATACAGCAAAAAAATTACTCGAAAATAAGTAGAAGAAAATTATATAAAAAAAATTTGGGGCACTGCCCAGTGGGCCTGCCAGACCTAGGGTTTGCAAATACAGGCCCAGGAGGGCCAGCAGGCTCAATGGGCAGCGCGCCGAAGTTAGGCCCAGAAGCCTGCTATAGAGAGGAGTTCGAGACAGCAGCCGCGCCGGGGCTTTTAAACTGGTGCGGGCGCCCCTCGGCTAGCGAGGTGGGACTAAGCTTGCCCGCACCGCTCCTGCGCCAGCGCACGCCATTAATACCGGGTCGTGGCTCCAACCGGTACTAAAGGGGGGCCTTTAGTACCGGTTGGAGCCACGAACCGGTACTAAAGGGGCAGTTTCCCGCCCCTTGGCCTGGCAAAAATTGGCCTTTAGTACCGGTTGGTGGCTCCAACCGGTACTAAAGGCCCCTCCTATATATATGGCACTTACGAAAAATTCAGTTTCATCGACCACCACTTCTTCTCCAACTACTTCGCGCGACATCGCCGCCGCCCTCTCGCAGGCCCCGCCGCCCGTCGTCGCCGTCACCGCCGTCGCCCTCACCGCCCGTCGTCGCCCTCACCGCTGTCGCCCCCGCCGCCCGTCGCCGCCGCCCCGTACCATGTCGCCATCTCGATCGCGCCGTCGCCCCCGGCCTGCCGCTCGTCGTCGCGCCGTCCCCGTCGCATCGCCGTCTCGCGCCGCCGCCTGTATGCCGCCGCGCCCCGCTCGTACACACACACACACACATACACAAACACATACACACACACATATTATTTTTACTTATTTTCTGTTTTCTGTTGTTTAGATTAATGTTAGATAAATTACGTAGATAAGAATGTTAGAATGTTAATGTTAGATGAATTATATGGAAAAGATGTTAAATATTAATGTCAATTTTAGACGAATTAGCTAGATATTAATTAGGTATATATATGAGATTTGAACTAGTTGAATTAATATAACTAGTTTATTTTTAGTATGAAAATTAATAGAACAAGTTTATTTTTAGTAAGAAAATTTAGGTATATGAGATTATTTGAACTAGTTGAATTAATATAACTAGTTTATTTTTAGTAAATGCTTAGTTGAACTAGTTGAATTAGTAGAACTAGTTTATTTTTAGTAAGAAAATTTCGGTATATGAGATTTGATGATCTAATTAAAATATTATTATATATATATAGCTACTTTATATATTTTAGTAAGAAAATTAATAGAACTAGTTTATTTTTAGTAAGAAAATTTAGATATCTGAGATTTGATGATCTAATTAAAATATTACTATATGGAACTAGCTACTTTATTTTAGTAAGAAAATTAATAGAACACGTTTATTTTTATTAAATGCTTAGTTGAATTAGTTGAATTAATAGAACTAGTTGAACTAATAGAAGTAGTTGAATTAGTTGAATTAGTTGAATTAATAGAACTAGTTGAACTAATAGAAGTAGTTGAATTAGTTGAATTAGTTGAATTAATAGAACTAGTTGAACTAATAGAAGTAGTTGAATTAGTTGAATTAGTTGAATTAATAGAACTAGTAAGTGTTTAATGTTTCACCTATATGAACATAGGAAATGTCGTCTGACGACGAAAAAGATTTCATTAAGTGCGAATTCTGTGAAGACCAGCGCGGCCTGTGCGACAGAAATTTCCTTGTTGATGATAGGCGCTTCAGCATCAAGCTGGATGAGACCTTCGAAGTGGATACAGTAAGTCACAACGACAAGTCTTTTTTCGTAATTAAGCATGACTTATATATGCTTCATTTGCTTCAACTTATAATTTTAAATTTTCACTATTCTACTAGCGCATCCCTTGCCATGCAAGAATTTTTGTCTTGGATAAGATAGGTTTCAGTGCTATGGAAACTATGAAGGTAAAGAGAGTTTACCTGAAGACCGAGCATGGTTATACTTTCAACGTCAAATTATACAATGCAGACACGTACACCTATTTTGAATGCAAAACTTGGCAAGCACTATGCAGGGCTTATGCATTTGAGCCTGATATGGTTATCACCTTTGATATTCGTCCGGAAGATGATATTGAAGGTAATAGAGACATCTGGGTCGATGTGCAGACGCCTCCAGTTCTACCATTATGTGAGTTTCTCAACCATATTTATGTCTTTGATATTGTTTATTCAAAAATAGTTGACAACTAATTTCTATTGACAGCTTATTTCCATTCAAGCAAACATGTCCGGCGCTTGGTAGACAGGACCTACTACTGTCCCGGAGCTGAACTAAACTGCGAGGAGATAAGTCATTATGTTTCATGGCTTGAGGATCTTGATGCTGTTAAGAGAAATCATTTTCCTGAATTTGAAAATCTTAGTACTCAAAACGTGCGATCAATAGTGATCGTATTGAACTACGGTCACATGTATTTAGGAAAGATGGTAAGATTTTTACTATTAGTCCTCAGTGCATCTTTTGCATACATTATTTTTCAAGCTAAACTTTCATTGCTAAGTATATTAATTACTATACGATGTTCTTCAACAGGGACTCCCGATGATAGTTGTGCCTCAGTGGATCGAGACTAAAGGTCGCATGTCAATTGTTAGCTTACGGCCAAGATATCCTACAGTGCACATGAGTGCATTCAGGATTTCTGAAAGCGATGAATGCTTAATAGTGAAAGATTGGAGCAAAATTGTTAACGATCGCAGAGAAGTACTAGGCGGCAGCAATCAGAAGCGCAGCCCACGATTAGGAGACAGGTTCATCTGCATGCTCCAATATGATGAATCAGGAGAGCTGTACATGTTCTATGCTATTTTACCTGAGAGAGAGTAGCAGGAGTGATTTAGCTAGTTATCATGCTCTTAGTACTTGTTGTCCTCTCATGCGTGTCCGTGTTCTTCGTCCTGAACTTAATCTCAAAGAGTGATTTGCTTTTGTGGTGTTATGAACGCTTATAATATCATGACCATGTTGAACTAGATGATATCTTTGCTAGCTAGTATATACTGTTGTTGGTGATGATATGATGCAAGAGTTTTTATATTAATATGATGATGATGATGAGTTATTATATCATTTATGAAAGAAACCACATATTAGTTTCAACTGGATAGATCCTAGCTAAGTGATCAATTATATGCCATATCCATATTACTTAGATCACTAGTGGCATATACTTGATCACTTAGCTAGGATCCACATGCATCCAGTCGAAACTAATCTGCGGTACTTTCACCTAATGATTTAACAACTCATTATAATGTAAAACAATCACTAAATTAAATTGAAAACACAAAACTAAAGGAAAAATAAAAATTAAAACCAAAACACACCCAAACATTTAGTACCGGTTGGTGTTACCAACCGGTACTAATGTCCTACACGCACCCGGGCCTGGCTCGTGCCACGTGGTGGCACGTTAGCGCCGGTTCGTGCTGAACCGGTACTAAAGGGGGGGCCTTTAGTCTCCACTCTTTAGTGCCGGTTGCAGAACCGGCACTAAAAGCCCTTACGAACCGGCGCTAAAGCCCGGTTCTGCACTAGTGTTAGGTCTTTTGTCATGAGATATTGTGCTTTGTTTAGCGTTAGGTGCTCCATGATTTCTGAACTTTATTTTACTCGTGTAAGCATCACTTGGTTCTTGTGGTACTGGATTTCATCTACCCTATGCTTATAAGGTGATGCTAATTAGTACTCCCTCCATCCGGAATTACTTGTGTGACAAATAATTCGGGACAGAGGGAGTATCAAATTGTTTCAACAATGGTACCCTTGCCAGTACAAATCATGGATGACTCTTTCTGGTAGATGTGCTGACTGAACCTTCATTGGCATTCTACTGTCACTTATCTGGTTATGTTATTGTATAGAATGCTTTGGATGAGTAACGCAAAACACTCATGCTTTTGTTTTTCTGAAAGAGATCTCAAAACAGTCTCTTATCTACTTTTCCTGTTTATCAACATGTACTTATAATTGGATCGCTTGATCATTGCAGCTACACTGGTCATGTTATTTACTTCTGCCTTCTCCTTGTGCGTCAAAACAATCAATACCAAGAGATTTATTACCAAGGAATTCTGCAGGTATAACAATCAATACCCGTACCCACGAGGATTTTGCGATTTGGAATGGTGGTATCACGAGAACTCAAATCATGAAAACCAGTTTGCTTCTCAGATTGCCGTTGTTGGTTTGCTAGCTGGACCGCAGCGCCAAGACGTTCGTCTCCGAGGACGAGTTCCCCTCCATCCCCGAGTTCTCCACCAACCTGCTCTCCCAGGTATGTGGAATTTTTTGCTGTTTTGTGCCTTTTGGTTGATTGCATGTGCCGATCGATAAGTGATATTTTTTATGTACTGTCCTTGGATTATGCTGTTGCCACGGTACTAACTACTTAGCTGTACTGACCCCCTACGTTTCGTGCATAGTTCTACAACCAGGAGATGTACTGATTATTATAAACCTTAGCGTTCCTCTGTAAATTGTGAGGTGTATTCTCACAGACATGTAGCCGAAAGACAAAGACCCAGCACAACTGTCAGATGTGTCGCTGAGATATTGAGTGGCAGATACTCCAGTTCCTGGAAACCATCTTGATTGGAAACCTTGTTGATGATCATGGTGAATCTAAATGCTAGTAACTTGATCTTTTATGCTAGTATGAAAGGATTAGCATAAAAAGAATCTTGTCATGGTTTGTGTTTAAGTCATGTGGAACCTGAAATTTTATTTCCTGAACATCACTGCAGTTGTAAAAAACAAAAAAAACTGGCTCTGTTGATTCTCCTTGTTCTATGTTTGACTGTCATAGCTATACTTTTTGGAGATTCAGCAAGTGCCAATGGATACGGTTCTGCCATTGAGCCTTCATTTCTTCATGCAGAGGTTGATGGATTGAACTTTAAGGACGTTGTTTCCTTCCACTTTTTGGATTGAACTTTAAAGGTTATATTCCACTAGTAGAAAACAAGGCTTTCGTTCGGGCATGACAAGCCCATTAGTCCCGGTTCAGTCACGAACCGGGACCCATGGGGCATTCGTCCCGGTTCGTGAGCCCAGGGGGCAGGCCGGGGCCTCGTGGGCATTGGTCCCGGTTCGTATGAAATCATTTGTCCCGGTTCGAGGCACGAACCGCGACTAATGGGCCTCGCTCCTGGCCCACAACCATTGGTCCCGGTTCTTGGCTTGAACTGGGACAGAAGGCCGGATTTAGTACCGGTTCTAGCCATGAACTGGGACAAATGAGCTGCCTATATATACCCCATCGCCGCAGCAGAGCACTCCACAGTGCTCTATTTTTTCTGGCGAAATTGCTGTGCGTACGACTTTAAAATGTAAGATTCAGTCCAATCCAGTGATCCCACGATTGCCGCTGATGCAGAGATTTGATTGGGGGGTGACTGAGCAGTGTCGTACAAGTATTCATCGTACGCGTAGCACTGCTCTTTTTCTGGCCGTCGAGGGGAGGGTATTTGGGTGCTCTAGCTCACCTCCTATCCACATGAGGTGTTCGATGAAATGTCTGAGCCACACTAGTTAATCTTTCTCCTCTCGAAACTCGACCTCCGAGCTCCATTTTCCCCGAGATTTGTCTAGGTTTAGCGGTCCGTCACGTCCCGTCCCCGTCTTCACCGCCGTCGATCGCCCGCGCCGATCTCGTCGCCAGCACCACCGTGGTGAGCCTCTTGTTCTTATCTTCTTTCTGAAAGAAAAAAAATTCTTACTTCAGATAGATACTTGTCTAATTTTGTTACTTTTATTATTCCTTCTTATTATATAGTGCGATGGTTTTGGTATCCACCCCCGTCGGCCCTCGTCCTGTCTATGATTCGGATGTGGTATATATTATCTTTTTATAACCATTTGGTTCATTTATTGTTTATGACAATTATGCCGACCAACGTGACATAGATTTTATTTATCTAGGAGGTGGTTGAACCGAAAATTCCAACCGACCCTATTGTCGAGAGGTTAAATTTAGTTGAAGAAGAAAACAATTACTTGAAGGAAAAAATAAAAAATTGAGGAGGAGAAGATGATATTGAAGTTGCATGTTGTGGATGTCGTCGATGATCACAAGATCAAGATGGATGCAATGCGGTTGAAGATTAGAAAGTTTAGAAAATATGCCATTCATACCGAGGCTTGGTATCATTATGCAGTTGGATCAATTGTTACCTTGGTTGCGATTATGATCGCATTTGTTGTTGCATTGAAATGTTTTACATAATTTCAATGTATGGTTTAATTAGATGCCCTGGAGAGCTATATATATGTTGTTCAATGAGAACTATGTATGTACTTTGGTTTTAATGTGATGATAAACTTCTATTAATTTGGTCACTTATCTATTCATGAGAGCTATATGTTGCCTTCAATTTCAGGGTCTTATAGCTCAAAATAATCAGTAAATGCATGAAAAATAACAAATGAAGACAGAAAGGGTTGAAAAATGTTGATGTGGCTTTGAATGGTGCATTTTGAACACAGAAAAACTATGGAGTTCAAGTAAGTTAAAAAAAATAAAATCCCTTTGTAGCAGACGAGTTTCCGTATGAAACCCTGATACTTCGAAAGAGATTGTCCGTTTTGTACACGAAGTGCATCCAGTTTTTGCCGTAACCCTCTCTACGTTCTTGCACATGCTATGTGGGTGAAATGATGATACCATGCCAACTTTTAACCTTTTCATAGTTGATTTGAAATGCTTTTCAATTTCAGGGTTTTATAGCTCAAAATAATTAGTAAATGCATGAAAAATAACAAATGAAGTCAGAAAGGGTTGAAAATTGAAGATGTGGCTTTTAATGGTGCATTTTGAACATAGAAAAACTATGGAGTTTAAATAAGTTCAAAAAATGTAATCCTTTTGTAACAGACGAGTTTCCTTATGAAACCCTGATACTTCGAAAGAAATTGTTCGTTTTGTACACGAAGTGCATACAGTTTTTGCCGTAAGCCTCTCTACTTTCTTGCACATGCTATGTGGGTGAAATGATGATACCATGCCAACTTTCAACCTTTTCAGAGTTCATTTGTAGCGCTTTTCAATTTCAGGGTCTTATAGCTGAAAAAAACAGTAAATGCACAAAAAATAACTAATGAAGTCAGAAAGGGTTGAAAATTGATGATGTGGCTTTGAATGGTGCATTTTGAATACAGAAAAACTATGGAGTTCAAGTAAGTTCAAAAAATGAAATCCCTTTGTAACAGACGAGTTTCCGAATGAAACCCTGATACTTCGAAAGAGATTGTCCGTTTTGTACACGAAGTGCATCCAGTTTTTGCCGTAACCCTCTCTACTTTTTTGCACATGCTATGTGGGTGAAATGACGATACCATGCCAACTTTCAACCTTTTCAGAGTTCATTTGTAGTGCTTTTCAATTTCAGGGTCTTATAGAAATAAACAGTAAATGCATGGAAAATAACAAATATCATAAAAAATAAATAAGTAATTTAGAAACAGACTAAAATAAACTTTAATAAAATATATAAGTAGAAACAAAATAAAATAAACTTTAGTAACATAAATAAAATTTATGAAACTAAAATTATCAACGTATTTTCTGTTCAAAACATTATAAGCAACCTCTAGTATTACTGAAACTAAAATTATATAAAATTGATGCCACTAAAATTATCAAAGTTTTTTCTATTCAAAATCATTAAATGCAAAAAGAATTTTCATGAAGAACTTTTTTTGTTAGAAACTTTAATAGCAAAAAGAATTATCACAAAATAAAATAAATAAGTAATTAGAAATAAAATAAAATAAATAAGTATTTTGTTGTAAGTAGAAACAAAATAAAATAAATAAAGAAAAAAAGAAAAGAAATAAACTGGGAAAAAATAAAAAAGCCACCTACTGGGCCACGACGGCCTGAATACGACTAGAAACGCACCCATGGGCCAGGATTCAGGCCCGTAGAAGGCCCAATAGGCCCACAGGCAGATACAGTGTGTTTAGGCCCGAAAGCCTGCATTTGAGAGGAGCTCGAGAGGGCAGCGGGAGTGGGGCTTATAAACCACTCTCGAGCTCCCACAGCTAGCGAGGTGGGACTAAACTTTCGTGCCGCGATGCGGGCAGCACAAGGCCTTTAGTCCCGGTTGGTGCCACCAACCGGTACTAAAGGCATACATTGGTACTGGTTCGTGGCACCAACCGGTACCAATGCCAACCTTTAGTCCCGGTTTGTGCCACCAACCGCGACCAAAGGCCTCTGCTTCCCGCCCTTTTGGCTGCTGAAAAGAGGCCTTTGGTCCCGGTTGGTGGCACCAACCGGGACTGAAGGTGGGCTTTGGTACCGGTTTGTGCCACGAACCGGGACTAAAACTTTTCCTATATAAGCCAGCACTTAGCATTTTTTCAGATTTCATCGCCAGTTGCCGCCCGATGACGCCGACCTCCTCGACACCGCCAGGCTGCCCCGCCGCCGTCGCCGTCGCCCGTGCCCCCGAGCCCACGCCGTCGCCGTTCGCCGCCCTCGAGCCCACGCCGTCGCCGGCCGCCCCTGCGCCACGCCCCGACGCCGTCCCGCCCCGCCCCGACGCCGTCGCCGCCCCGCGCCGCCCTTGCCCTGACGCTGCCTCCTCGTCACCGTCGTCGCGCACCCTGTGAGCGCCGCCCCGATCCCCTCCTCCTCCTCCCTGTAATGGCCGCCGCCGCGCCCCCTAGCTATTATATATGTGTAGTTTAGATTTGTAATTTAGTTGTATTAATTTGGATGTGTAGTTAGATGTGTAGTTAATTTAGTTATTGTAATTTAGATGTGTAGTTTAGATTTTTTTTGGTGATATTATTATTGAATATGCAAATGTTTGTATGTTCATATATATGCAAAGAATATATCAATTTTTTCATAGAATTTTTATGATTTTTTTCTGTTGTAATTTTGTTCATAGAATTTTTATGATTTTTTTTGTTCATAGAATTTTCTTTGTCAATTTATGTATATGTTCATATTGTGTAGGAATCTGAAAATTTGTATAATCAAAGTCATTTATGTATGTTCATATTTAGAAGAAAAAGAAGGAGAGAAAAAAGGAAAATAAGAAGAGGAAGAAGGAGAATAAGAAGAAGAATAAGAAGAAGAGGAGAGGAAGAAGAGGAGAAATAAATAAGAAGATGAAAAAGAAGAAAAAAAGAGTAGAAGAAGAAGAAATAGAGGAGAAGAAGAAGAAATAGAATAATATATTATTCTATTTTTTCTTCTTCTCCTCTATTCCTTCTTCTTCTCCTCTTTTTTTTCCTTTTTTTTCTTCGATCTCCTCCTCTATTCCTTTCTTCTTGTCCTCTTTTTTTCTTCTTCTTCCTCTTCTTATTTTTTTATCGGGTATGTCGTTGTCGATATACGTACCCTCCTCCCCGATAACTTTTAGTAAGTACTACTTAGAAAGTGTTTAATAGAATTAGTTAGAAAAATAATAGAACTAGTTAAACTAGCTAGTTTATTTTTAGTAAGTACTACTTTATTCTATTTATAGTAAGGAAATTAATAGAAATAGTTTGTTTTTTTAGTGAAAGCAATTATTCCCGCATCGACATCGACGATGCCTATCCCGCATCCTCGTCGTCGACTCGGCGGAGGAGGCCGGCTTGATCAGAGGGGCCATGTTCGGGACTGGGCTCCGCCGGGCTGGTTTTGGCAGGTGCTACCTTCCGGGGGGCGTAGGTTGGTGAGGAGCCAGCCCGTCGTTGACCCGATCCTTGTTTGGTGGCGGTCGCTTGGGCCAGTGACGGTGCCAAGGCTTCCGGACACCGCGGAGGTGGTACGTCACCGTGTCAGCGAGGAGGACCAGCACGTCCGTCGCTATATTGTTGCGTTGGAGGGCAGGTTCGACAATACCTGGCAGGTTCTTCAGGGATCTCACTGGAGCTATGATCCTGTGATGGTTCCTTCCCTTTGGGTGTCCACCGCCCGCGCCGATACCCGTCGGGCGCTACGGTTCTAGCTGTACTGGCGATATGTATGATAGTATTCGAGGTGTATTAGTGATAATATTCGACGATGTACGGACGCATGGAGATGATGTAGTTTTGCTTATAATTGAATGCATCCTAATTTGAATACTACTTTATTTTGCGATTTGATTTTGCTTATTGAATTCTCACATTGGAAAACTACTCCTACTTTGAATGCGAAAATTGGAGAGCACTATGCAAGGCATATGCATATGATTAGTTGATAGCTTATAGGGTTTTTGTTTTCGCAGAAATCTAGGAGCCCCCGGCCCCTCCATCATCCCCGCGGTCGTCCCCGTCACCGACCCCCTCCGACATCGAGGTGAGACCAGCCAAATCCTCTTTTAGAAAGATAATTAAACGATATTTCGGGTTGACTTTAAGTATCGAGTCTCCACCATATATGAGAGGACGAAGAATCCCGACTGTTGTCGTGGGGGTAGCTTCTCCTTCGTTCCCGTGTGCTGGACAATTTGGTGTAATGCACTCCGGAATGAAAGGAGGAGCTACCATCACCGACGGTCGCAAATGTCAGAGAGGAATCAGTGAGGGAGAGTTCCACCATATATATATGAGAGGACGAAGAATCCCGACTGTTGTCGTGAGGGTCGCTTCTCCTTCGTTCCCGTGTGCTAGACATTTTGGTGTAATGCACTCGGAGACAAATGGAGGAGCGACCATCACCAACGGTCGAATGTATACACCACGTGAGCTGAGAGTTTTCAAGAAAAGATTCGACAAACCGATAGTCAACCCGTGATGAATAATAATTATCTAATTTAGTTTTTGTAGTACATATATTTAATTGTACAAGTTTAATCTTTGAATTATGAACGTAGGAAATGTCATCATCGGACGACGAAAGTCTCCCGGGGGAGTGCGGGTGGTGCCACGATGATCGAGGTTTGTGCGACAGGCCTCACCTGGACGATGATCGGCGCTTCAGCATTAAGCTCGAGCAGACCTTCGATGTTGAAACGGTACGCAACGGCGACAAGCGTTTTTTTCGTAATTAAGCATGACTTCAACTATTTCAACGTGTAATTTTCATCTTTTACAATTCGAGTATAGCTTATCCTATGCCATGCAAGACGCTATGTCTTGGAGAAAATGGATTTTGAAGACCATGAAAATTTTGAAACGAAGAAAATTCACCTAAGGACCCATCATGATGTGGATTTTGAAGTAAATCTGTATAATGCTGAGAGCGTAACCCATTTTGGTTGCAAAAATTGGGAAGCATTTTGCAAGATGTATGGTTTTGATGAGGGTATGCTTGTCACCATGGATCTTGGTGATCCTGAAATCGAGCAAGACAATATGGACATTTGGGTCCTTGTTGATACGCCTCCAGTTCTACCACTATGTGAGTTTCTCAAACATAGTTATTAGCTAATTTATATTGTTTATTTCAAAATAGTTGACAGCTTATTTCCATTGACAGCTTATTTTGATTGTTCAAACAATGTGCGGAACATGGTAGACAAAACCCACTACACCGATGGCTCCGAATTAACTTATCAGGAGAAAAATCATCTGGTCGGATTTTGTACTGATATTGAGAATTACAATATCTACAATCAAACTCCTCAACATATGGTCAATACGTGCCACTAGTGCACGTGTTGAACTACGGTAACTACCATGGAGATACCCTGGTAAGATATTTTACTATTACGACATCCGTGCATCTTTTGCATACTTCTAAAACTAGTACATCATTGCTAACTATGAAGTTATTACTATGTTTTTCAATACAGAATCCCAGAGGATTGTGTGCCTCATTTGATGTATCAAAATGGCAGCCTTCGTGTTTTGAACATATATCCAGGTCATCCTACGAATCTCAACTGTCCATACCGGATTTCTCAAAGAAGTGGAGACATGCTAATCAATAAATGGAAAAAATGTATGGACAGTCGTAAGGAGGTTCTTGGAAGCAAAAGGAAGCGAAGCGCAAGAATTGGAGACGGGATGATCTCCATTCTCCATAATGGAGAGTCAGGGTCTATATTGTTTTATGCTATTTTACCTTAAAGAGGGTATTTAGGTCCTACCTAATACTGATGATCATGTGCTAAGAACTAGGGTTGGTTCGATGACTATCAGGATGATGATTGTATGACTTGTTATTAATAACGAGTAGAAGTTGTATGATGATGATTAGTAGGACTTGTTATTATGATGATGCATGATGCGAGCATGAAGAGTTATTATATATCTGTGGATGAAATGAACATGGATTGGATTGAAGTGAAGGCAACATGCATGTGGTGCATGTCGAAACTAGTACAATCCAAACTTGATCAAGTTAGGATTAGTATTACTTTCGACATGCACCACATGTTGCCTCACTTCAATCTAAGTCATGTTTAGGCATAGCAGTAGCAGTAGCACGGAGATAAGAGAGGACACAACTCTCTATTAGCTACCTATACCAACCTAAATTAACCCCCAAAACCCCAAAACCACCTCCTTTCAAAAAAAAAACCAGCCGCTGAAATGCTGACGCGTGGAAGCTTATTAGTCCCGGTTGGTGCTACCAACCGGGACCAAAGGCCCTCCTGCCTGGGCTCGCCGGAGTGGCCACGTGGAGGCCCATCTGTCCCGGTTTGTATAAGAACCGGGACTAAAGGGCTAGGGCATTAGTAACGACCCTTTAGTCCCGGTTCCCCAACCGAGACAGATGGGCCTTATGAACCGGGACAAATGGGCCTTTTTCTACTAGTGTTCATCTATCGGATATAATCTTCCATAACCCTGCCAGTTTTTATTTCCATGGCGAATAGAACGTGAGTGGCCTCATAGCCATAACTGTTGGTTATACGGTACCCCCTCTGCCCCACGATATAAGACGTTTTTACAAGCTAACATGGGAATGGAGGGAGTACAATGGAGTGTCCGTTTAGCCCATTATAGAAGTTCCTTAATGCACTCTTTGGCAGGGAAAATATAAGAATTTCAGATATTCTAGTCCATATGAATTTTCTTTGGATCATAGCCTTTATTTTCATTTTCTCGAAAAGAAGGTTAAAACCCCTGGTATGCACACAACCATCCTTATTAATTACTAGCAAAAGGGCCCGTGCGTTGCAACGGGAGAAAAAATGTCACACGCTCTTATAGTCTATAAATGGTGGTTTAGAGTTTGAGAATATGTAGTTGCAGCCGAAACAAAGTTATTCTTAGATTTATTCATGACGTGCGTGGAATGGGGTGTTGTTATGGGTAAAGGAAAACAATAAAAACAAATATCATACATTTGCACACTACGGAGACATACATGCATCATGGGCGGTTATGCGTAACCAACTTAGGGCATGTTAACCATCATTCCAGCTCTTGGCTTCGCTCCACGACCTCAAGCTTATCCTCGCACCGCCGCGCCGAGCTCGTCCTTGTTTCCCTCGGACGTGAAACATCGCTATGAAATTCTTCATGCAAGCTCTATCACGTTTATTTTTTATGCGCAAATATTTTTCTTGCAACTCTTGAAAAAAAATCCACATGCACATTAATTAAAGACGTGAAGATTAAAAAAATAATAGATAAACAACATTTTTTTAGTGTCAAACTATGGGTGTATACATCCCTCTTTATTGGGTATTCTTGCGCCGCCGCCCCGAGCTCGTCCTCGTTTCCCTCTGACATGAAACATCGCTATAAAATTCTTTATGCTTCCTCTATCACGTTTATTTTTTACGTGCAGATATTTGTGTTGCAACTCTTAAAAGAAATCCACATGCATATTTATTAAAGACGTGAAGTTTTTTTAAAAGTACATAAACACCATTTTTTTAGTGTCAAACTATGGGCATATACATCCCTCTTTATTAGGACTCTCTCTTCATATTTCTTCTATAGCGCACATCCGACATTTACACCCTCCACGACAACATGACCACTACCCTGGACATTATATCATCGGACCTCGATGGGGATCAAGATTAGGGTACATAGAGCTACAGATCCCCCAACCCAGTTGCTATGCAGGGCGAAACATGACGCGAGCAGGATGCACCGTTGTCCACACTTTATCTACTATTTGTCCCTCCCTCTCTTCTCCCTATATCACCAAGACATCGATGACATCCAGAGTTGAGGAATATCTTGATGGTCAGGAAGTAATGGTGAGCCCCAAATATTTTCTCCCTTAAAAAATAGTATTTCTTTCCAACATTTCATTTAATTTAATTAATAGCATATCTGATAATATATTCGTAAGTTGTGATACATATGAAAATTAAATGACAACAAACAATAGCAAATACTGGATGCTACATAATCGGGCCCGAAAATATATATAATCGATGCACGCACATAATGGATGTTCAGCCGGAAAATTATATAATCGGTGCACGCACATCGCATCCAGCAGCTTCCGCAGTTCCGCTCGGTGCAGCAACCAACAACACCCACTGACGCCCACACTGCGTGCCTCTTATCCATCCATACACAACAGACAACACCATTCCTCCTCTTCTTCATCCACCCCTATCCACCGCGCCCACGAACAGCTTGGCCTCGCCTCCCCACCCCACTCCTTTTTTCTGTATCTTCAGATGGGCTCTCTTCTCTTTGATTTGTTCTTGTCCTTCATTTCCTTCTTGATTTTGGAGGCCGCTTGTTGATTTTCTAGGGCGTACGTATATGAACTGCTGAGATCAGATGTAAAGTAGCGAGGTGGGATTATTTGACGGAAGAAAGATTCTCAACACAGCTACGGAGTACATGTTATGGAGGAAAGCGAGCTAGGTCTTTTTTTTTGAGAGAAAAAGAAAGCGAGCTAGGTGCCTGATGCGGGCCGGCGATGTACAAAACTTTAGCGTAAACTGATGCGGGCTGCTTCGTTTGTAGGCTGAAAAATTAGGACGTCCGGGGCAATGTAGACGTAGGACAAAGTCAATCCGTGCTTTATTATTAGGGAGAGATTAACCAGAGTACGGAACAAAAACAATTACGGCTAAACCATGACAAGATATGAAAAAAACACCTATGACTAAGTCGACTTCTTCCACAGCATCGCCTTCAAAAAGGGATAAATATCATTGCTTAAGTGTCGTCATGTCTGTCCGAATATGGTCTGGACAAGGATTTTCATCCTGGTTGCCGAGAGCAGCCAATGGAGACCAGCACAACAACAAGCGCACAATACCTTCAGCAAGGTAATAACGCAAGTCTGTCACTGATGTGCCCGACGAATAAAGATCAGGACAAAAAAATTCACCTCCGACATGAAGCGGTGTTAGGATTGGGGTTATTAAATTTGTATGCCCTTCATCCCATAGAAATCTCAAGATGAACTCAAACCTCATTTTATTTTTCATCTGAGAAGTCTAATACACTTGCACTCTATCCTTCAACACTTTCTTACCAATCCTCCAAAATTCCTATGTTTTTCTTCTGCACCATCCAAATACACCTCTTATGAAATTTATGTGTCATATATCATGTAGAAATCTTATATATACCTAAATAGTTGATCCCACTATCACTATTATATTAACATACACACATGCACCTCATCAAAGGGCCATCATAACATGCATGAGAAAAAGTTTTCCATTATTACTTGATTCCATGCACACATCCCACCACACCACATATGCCACCTCATCAAAGGTCCACTCAACATGCATGACAAGTTTCCCCTTATATTATGCCACTTATATTCAATAAATATTTTTAACTCAGTAATCAAATATAGTATATAATATGTATTTTTAGTTTTAATTCATTTATTATTAATTCAACAATTCATGTCCCATACAATCAAATCACTCAAAACATATGCAATCTATACTCACAGCAACACGTGGGGTATCCTCTAATTCTCAACGTGTGACATCCTATCCTATGTTTTTTCAATTCACATGGTTTTAATTTTCTGCAATCCAAAGAGTACCTAAAATGGTTGTGGGGAGTGTCGATAAAATTTATACGAAAGTTTATAATCTCGTCTTCTCACCCTAACATGATAAAAGTTTACATCGAGGTCCTTAATTGGACTACTAAACGACCACGGGCGCCGGCTGAATGGGCCGCCGACGCACTACTATCGCCGTAACGGTCCCGAAGCCGACCTGATCTTGTCGATGACAATCAAGAAGTCTTCGTACACATGTCCCTAAAGATTAGTGCCCCGGATCCATGGTCATCACCCGTTGAACTCAATTGATTAGAAGAACTTGACACCAGATATCGCCATCGCCTATGTGCGACGAGAAACACTAACCTTGTCGTAGCAAGGAGTAAACAAAAATTTACGTCAGAGCTCCGTCGAATTTGTTAAAATATCTTTCTAGACTAAAAGTAATCGGGGTAGCTCTCTTAGATGCAAAATTATACCCTTAAAAAAAGATGCAAAATTAACCTCATTTTGCCCTGCTTTGTGAGCTTATTGTATCTCTGCAACTATGGCAATGAACTAGGAACTGCGTTGGAATCAGAAGGCATAAAATGCTCAGGGTTTTAGGCAATCTTAGGTTGCGGTTTCAGGTCTTTGTCATGAGACATTGAGCTTGTTTAGCGTTGGGTGTTTTCCATGATTTCTGAACTTAATTTTACTTGTGTTATCATCCCTTGATACTTGTGGTACATGTAGCTACCCTATGCTTATAATGAGATGCTAATTAGTACGTATCAAATTGTTTCAATAATTGCACGCTTTCTAGTGTAGATCATAGATCACCTTTTCTGATAGATGCTCTGATTAAACCTTCACTAGCAATCTAATGTAGGTTACCTGGTTATATTATTATATAAAATGCTTTGGATGAGTAACGCAAAACACTCATGCTTTCTTTTTCTGAGAGAGATATCAAAACAGGCTCTCATCTACTTTGCCTGTTAATCAACAAGTACTTTGTTATTAGATAGCTTGGTCGTTGGTCTATACTAGTCATGTTTTTTTTCTTCTTTTGCCTTCTCCTTATGCGTCAAAGCACATGGTTGACACTAGTTGGAAATGAACAAAATATGACATTATTATCAAGGAATTCTGCAGGTACAACAATCCGCACCCTTGAGAATTTTGTGATTTGGAATAGTGGCATCACAAAAACTCTCTGACAAATCATGAGAAAACTAGTTTGCTTTTAAGATTCTCGTTCTCGGTAATGTGTTAACTATACATTTTAACTGTTAAGAACAACGTTTGCTTCCGTCGATCAGAAGAAGCATCCTGCTGGTTAAGGCCAATGCGAAATTATAAGTTGTCTCTCAAGGTTCAACAAAGCTAGTTATTTTTTGTCAATAGCAGTGGTTTTGCATGATTTGCTCTTAGTTTCATATGACAGACATTGTATAAGACAAACAGATTACTGCTGTACAGTTTTATGTTTTCTCATATTGTATGAAAGAATGACAAGTGCTTCATTCGTAAAACAAAAGAGCATACCTTCTGTGTCGTTCGTGATATACAGTGTCAACGAAAACATAGCACTTTGTAATTTAATTAACAGAATTTCCATCAAAAAACGTATACATAACCATTAGAATTCCTTTATAAATAGTGGGAATGTAACTCAGGACTCTGTATAGGAGGTGTATTTGAGGATTTTACATTATTTTCTCATAGACACTATATACTTTTATCTACTCTTAAGGTTGTTCCAACAAATATTGGGCCATAGTGTGAATTAAATAAATATCAATATTTATACTAAATTTAATAATTGTTTATAAGTCATTTCTTTCAACTCATAATGATAGCTAATTATAATGATAAATTTACACAGTTTTTTTAGTAAAAATATAGTTCTAAATAAAATAGGCCTTAAAACAAGTTTAAATTAAGTGGACTTGAACGTGCTTGAATGAGAAATGAGAAAAAAATCATGTTGTCTTGGATTAATTTGTGAAGTATTGTTGTAGGTGTGTCACTAACTATCGTAATAAGTGGCATACAAATATATCTTGATAATGAACTTAACAATTAGATATATGCAACTAAGAAAAATCTAGAGTACACAAGATGTCTACGAGGAGTTTGGTATCTAATAATTGGCATGCATTCAACTTTATCCATTTTTTGTCAAAATATGCGGAACATATCACGGTGGGTTCAATAATATGTTGATGATGTTCATATGATATATATATATATATATATATATATATATATATATATATATATATCATATGTGAAATGACTTGCATTCTAAATATTACTCCCGTTAGTACTACTTGTAAAGCGTTCACCAAAAGAGAGACTTGCATTCTAAATAAATTGCTTTATAGTGTGAACTCACTATTACAATTGGGTCTCTTAGTTTGTTTAGATATTCTATGCTTTCTATATATTTAGGCTCTTGGAGGTAACAATTCTTCCACTAATAATGTGGTGATTAATATGCACATCTGGTGGTGTGTGTGTGTGTGGGTGTGCGTGCGTGCCTTCGCCGTTGAGCCCAATGAAATCGTCATGTTTTCTTGGTCTGTGGGTTCACTCCAACGGCAAAGAGCAACAAAATGAGATTAGCCTTGGCTATGATGACTCGCAGTCACTAAAGATAACAACCGGGAGTTGAGACTCAAATCTCAAGGCAGATAAGAAAAGCTCAAAAATGTATCCACTTAGGACATTCTATGGATGAATGTGTGTATATATATAGTGCACTTTTGAGTCCCTAACTAGTAAAGCTTGCATGTGGATGATCCGCCACAGTCATGCTCATGGTGTTATTAGGAGACTTGTTTCAATTTTCTTTTGAGATAGGTGTCATGTTTCTTCATTCCTATCATCATCCACACTAGCTTGAGTAGACAGGGCTTGCTACGTTGTATGTACCTAAATGGAGGTCCTAGGACATTAGAGGCCTTGCAACTACACATTGCACATGCCTAGGGCTGGCCCTGTCTACTAGGCCTGTTACCAGGATAGCTTGATCATGCATCCAACATTTTCTTTTCTTGTTCTGAATGTGGTCCAGCTGCCTGTGAAATTTTAAGTCGGTCTTCAAGGAGCAGCAAAGCGAGTTAATTTTTATCAATAGAAGTGGTTTTGTGTGATTCACTCTCAATTTCATATGACAGAAAATGTATGAGACGATATGGCTACTGATTTACAGTTTTGTATTTTCCGTATCTTATGTTGAAAGCAGCGCAAGTGCTTTCTTCGTAGAAAAAGAGAACATGTGTTTTGTGTTGGTGAGAGAGTGTCAACAAAAACATGACACGTTGCCCTTCGGTTACCAGAACTTTTGTACTCCCTCCGATCTATATTACTTGTCGCCGGTTTAATACAAAGTGGTGTATTAAAATTTTCTAATTGATGTGGTGTAGTTGTTTTTCCCAACCAAACTGAAATCTCGCAGCAGGTAAGAGCGGTTACCCTAGCTGGACCACTGTGCCAAGGGGTTTGTCAGCGAGGACGAGTTCCTCTCCATCCCCGTGTTCTCCACTAACCCGCTTGCCGAGGTACGCAGAGTTTTGTCTGCCTTTTCCCTTTTTTCTATGAATTGATGAAGTGCTATTGTTTCAATGTACTGTCCTTGGATTATACTGCTACTACAGTAGTACTTACCCAATTCCCCAGAGTCAATTGCAAGAAACTACCACATTTGCGGCTAGGTTTGCAGAAAACCACCAAGTCGCTTTTCCGTTGCAAAAAACACCACAGTTTCTCTAATCTTATTGCAAAAAGCACCAATCGGGTGATTTGGTCCGTTTGACCACTTTCTGACAAGTGGGGCCTCATTGTAAGGAGCTGACATGGCAAAACATTAACACACACAACCTAAAACAAATAAGAAAACGCAATCAACCTCTGCTCCTGAGCAACCCCACGGCTCCCGATAATCTAGTTGCCGGCGCGTCCCGAGGCTCGTCCACGACCTAGCTGTTGCCTCGTTGGGTCGACGGGCGCCACCAATCCATGCGGTGGCAGCAGTGCCCTCACCGTGGCGTCGGCCTTGGGCTACATGATGGCCCACCGCTGTAAAGGGAGCCATGAGGTCTGCAGGAAATATGCCCTAGAGGAAATAATAAAGTTGTTATTTTGTATTTCCTTATATCATGATAAATGTTTATTATTCATGCTAGAATTGTATTAACCGGAAACTTGATACATGTGGGGATACATAGACAAAACACTGTGTCCCTAGTAAGTCTCTACTAGACTAGCTCGTTAATCAAAGATGGTCAAGTTTCCTAACCATAGGCATGTGTTGTCATTTGATGAACGGGATCACATCATTAGGAGAATGATGTGATGGACAAGACCCATCCGTTAGCTTAGCATATTGATCGTTCAGTTTTATTGCTATAGCTTTCTTCATGTCAAATACATATTCCTTTGACTATGAGATTATGCAACTCCCGGATACCGGAGAAATGCCTTGAGTGCTATCAAACGTCACAACGTAACTGGGTGATTATAAAGATGCTCTATAGGTATCTCCGAAGGTGTTTTGTTGGGTGGGCATAGATCGAGATTAGGATTTGTCACTCCGAGTATCAGAGAGGTATCTTTGGGCCCTCTCGGTAATGCACATCATAATAAGTCTTGCAAGCAATGTGACTAATGAGTTAGTTGCGAAATGATGCATTACGGAACGAGTAAAGAGACTTGCCGGTAACGAGATTGAACTAGGTATGAAGGTACTGACGATCGAATCTCGGGCAAGTAACATACCGATGACAAAGGGAATAACGTATGTTGTCATTGCGGTTCGATCGATAAAGATCTTCGTAGAATATGTAGGAACCAGTATGAGCATCCAGGTTCCGCTATTGGTTATTGACCGGAGAGGAGTCTCGGTCATGTCTACATAGTTCTCGAACCCATAGGGTCCGCACGCTTAACGTTCGATGACGATTTGTATTATATGAGTTATGTGATTTGGTGACCGAATGTTGTTTGGACTCCCGGATGAGATCACGGACATGACGAGGAGTCTCGAAAAGGTCGAGAGGTAAAGATTGATATATTGGATGATAGTATTCGGACACCGGAAGTGTTCCGGAATTTATCAGGTACATATCGGAGTACCGGGGGGGTTACCGAAACCCCTCGGGGGAAGATATGGGCCATATAGGCCATAGAAAGGAGGCACACCAGCCCACAAAGGGGTGGCGCGCCCCCATAGGGAAGGAGGCCGAATTGGACTAGGAGAGGGGGCTGCACCCCCCTTTCCTTCTCCCCCTCTTTGTTTCCCCCTTCCCCCCTCCGGTAAAAGGAAAGGGGGGCCGAATCCTACTAGGAGCCCAAGTAGGACTCCTCCTACTTGGGGCGCGCCTAGGGCCGGCCTCCTCCCCCTCCCTCGTTTATATACGTGGGGAGGGGGCGCCTACAACACACATCAATTATTCCAAGCCGTGTGCGGCGCCCCCTCCACAGTTTACGCCTCCGGTCATATTCATGTAGTGCTTAGGCGAAGCCTTGCGCGGATCACTTCACCATCACCGTCACCATGCCCTCATGCTGACGAAACTCTCCCTCGACACTTTGCTGGATCAAGAGTTCGAGGGACATCATCGAGCTGAACGTGTGCAGAACTCGGAGGTGCCGTACGTTCGGTGCTTGATCGGTCGGAACGAGAAGAAGTTCGACTACATCAACCGCGTTAACAAACGCTTCCGCTTTCGGTCTACGAGGGTATGTGGACACACTCTCCCCCTCTCATTGATATGCATCTCCGAGATAAATCTTGCGTGAGCGTAGGAATTTTTTTAAAATTGCATGCTACGTTCCCCAACAATGGTATCAGAGCCAGGTCTATGCGTAGATGATATGCACGAGTAGAACACAAAGAGTTGTGGGCGGTGATAGTCATACTGCTTACGACCAACGTCTTATTTTGATTTGGCGGTATTGTTGGATGAAGCGTCCCGGACCAACCTTACATGACCACGTTCATGAAACCGGTTCCACCGGCAGGCATGCAACTTGTTTTGCATAAAGGTGGCTGGCGGGTGTCTGTTTCTCCAACTTTTAGTTGAATCGAATTTGACTGCAGCCGGTCCTTGTTGAAGGTTAAAACAGCAAACTTGACGAAACACCGTTGTGGTTTTGATGAGTAGGTAAAAACGGTTCTTACTAGAAGCCCATACCAGCCACATAAAACTTGCAACAACAAAGTAGAGGACATCTAACTTGTTTTTGCAGGCATGTTTGTTGGGGAACGTAGTATTTCAAAAAATTTGCCTATGATCACGCAATATCTATCTAGGAGAAGCATATCAATGAGCGGGGAGAATGTGTCCACGTACCCTCGTAGACCGAAAGCGGAAGCGTTTAGTAACGTGGTTGATGTAGTCGAACGTCTTCGCGATCCAACCGATCAAGTACCGAACGCACGGCACCTCCGGGATCTGCACACGTTCAGCTTGGTGATGTCCCACGAACTCTTGATCCAGCTGAGGTCGAGGGAGAGTTCCATCAGCACGACGGGGTGGTGACGGTGATGATGAAGTTACCGGCGC
This sequence comes from Aegilops tauschii subsp. strangulata, assembly GCF_002575655.3. NCBI lineage: Eukaryota > Viridiplantae > Streptophyta > Magnoliopsida > Poales > Poaceae > Aegilops > Aegilops tauschii. Next base: position 472,543,745 of record NC_053040.3, on the reverse strand, counting down.
AGGGCTTCGCCTAAACTCTACGACGATATGACCGATGTGTAAAACTGTGGAGGGGGACACCGCACACGGCTAAGAGATTTCTGTTGTGCCTTTGGGTGCCCCCTTCCCCACGTATATAAAGGAGGGAGGGAGGAGGAGGCCGGCCAGGAGGAGGCGCGCCCAAGGGGGGGGAGTCCTACTCCAAGTAGGATTCGGCCCCCCTTTCCTACTTTCACAAGGAGAAGGGGGAAGGAGAGGGAGGAGAGAAGGAAAGGGGGAGCCGTCCCCCCTAGCCCTAGTCCAATTCGGTTTGGGCTAGGGGGGCGCACGTCACACCTTGGCCTGCCTCCTCTCTTCCACCATTAGGCCCATGAGGCCCAAATAACCCCCCGGGGGGTTCCGGTAACCCCCCGGTACTCCGGAAAATACCCGATACACTTCGGAACCATTCCGGTGTCCGAATATAACCTTCCAATATATCAATCTTTATGTCTCGACCATTTTGAGACTCCTCGTCATGTCTGTGATCTCATCCGGGACTCCGAACAACCTTCGGTACATCAAATCACATAAACTCATAATACCAATCGTCATCGAATGTTAAGCGTGCGGACCCTACGGGTTCGAGAACTATGTTGACATGACCGAGACACATCTCCGGTCCATAACCAATAGCGGAACCTGGATGCTCATATTGGCTCCTACATATTCTATGAAGATCTTTATCGGTCAAACCGCATAACAACGTACGTTGTTCCCTTTGTCATCGGTATGTTACTTGCCCGAGATTCAATCGTCGGTATCATCATACCTAGTTCAATCTCATTACCGGCAAGTGTCTTTACTCGTTCTGTAATGCATCATCCCGCAACTAACCCATTAGTCATATTGCTTACAAGGCTCATAATGATGTGTATTACCGAGAGGGCCCAGAGATACCTCTCCGATACACGGAGTGACAAATCCTAATCTCGATCTATGCCAACCCAACAAACACCTTTGGAGACACCTGTAGAGCATCTTTATAATCACCTAGTTACGTTGTGACGTTTGATAGCACACAGGGTGTTCCTCCGGTATTTGGGAGTTGCATAATCTCATAGTCAGAGGAACATGTATAAGTCATGAAGAAAGCAATAGCAATAAAACTAAACGATCATTATGCCAAGCTAACGGATGGGTCTTGTCCATCACATCATTCTCTAATGACGTGATCCTGTTCATCAAATGACAACACATGTCTATGGTCAGGACACATAACCATCTTTGACAAACAAGCTAGTCAAGTAGAGGCATACTAGGGACACTCTGTTTTTGTCTATGTATTCACACATGTACTAAGTTTCCGGTTAATACAATTCTAGCATGAATAATAAACATTTATCATGATATAAGGAAATAAATAATATCTTTATTATTGCCTCTAGGGCATATTTCCTTCAGTCTCCCACTTGCACTAGAGTCATTAATCTAGTTCACAAACACCAATAGTTCACATGGTCATGTGATTTAACACTCTATAGTTCACATCGCCATGTGACCAATACCCAAAGGGTATACTAGAGTCAATAATCTAGTTTGCATCGCCATGTGATTAACACCCAAAGAGTACTAAGGTGTGATCATGTTTTGCTTGTGAGAGAGGTTTTGTCAATGGGTCTGCCACATTCAGATCCATATGTATTTTGCAAATTTCTATGTCTACAATGCTCTGCACGGAGCTACTCTAGCTAAATGCTCCCACTTTCAATATGTATCCAGATCGAGACTCAGAGTCATCCAGATCGGTGTCAAAGCTTGCATCGACGTAGCTGTTTACAACAAACTCTTTATCACCTCCATAAACGAGAAATATTTCCTTAGTCCTCTAAGGATAATTTTGACCAATGTCCAGTGATCTACTCCTAAATCACTATTGTACTCCCTTGCCAAACACAGGGCAGGCAATACAATAGGTCTGGTACATAGCATGGCATATGATACGTCTCCAACGTATCTATAATTTTTGATTGTTCCATTCTATAATATATTCTGTTTTGGACATTATTGGGCTTTATTATACACTTTTATATTATTTTTGGGACAAACCTATTAACCGGAGGCCCAGCCCAGAATTGCTGTTTTTTTGCCTATTTCAGAGTTTCGCAGAAAAAGAATATCAAACGGAGTCCAAACGGAATGAAACCTTCGGGAACGTGATTTTCGGAACGAATGTGATCCAGAGGACTTGGACCCTACGTCAAGACATCAACCAGGAGGGCACGAGGTATGGGGGCGCGCCCTCCACCCTCGTGGGGCCCACGTTGCTCCACCGACGTACTTCTTCCTCCTATATATACCCACGTACCCCCAAACTACCAGATACGGAGCCAAAAACCTAATTCCACCGCCGCAACCTTCTGTACCCGTGAGATCCCATCTTGGGGCCTTTTTCGGAGCTCCGCCGGAGGGGGCATCGATCACGGAGGGCTTCTACATCAACACCATAGCCTCTCCGATGATATGTGAGTAGTTAACCTCAGACCTTCGGGTCCATAGTTATTAGCTAGATGGCTTCTTCTCTCTTTTTGGATCTCAATACAATGTTCTCCCCCTCTCTTGTGGAGATCTATCCGATGTAATCTTCTTTTGCGGTGTGTTTGTTGAGACCGATGAATTGTGGGTTTATGATCAAGTTTATCTATGAACAATATTTGAATCTTCTCTGAATTCTTTTATGTATGATTGCTTATCTTTGCAAGTCTCTTCGAATTATCAGTTTGGTTTGGCCTACTAGATTGATCTTTCTTGCAATGGGAGAAGTGCTTAGCTTTGGGTTCAATCTTGCGGTGTCCTTTCCCAGTGACAGTAGGGGCAGCAAGGCACGTATTGTATTGTTGCCAACGAGGATAACAAGATGGGGTTTATATCATATTGCATGAGTTTATCCCTCTACATCATGTCATCTTGCTTAAAGCGTTAATCTGTTCTTATGAACTTAATACTCTAGATGCATGCTGGATAGCGGTCGATGTGTGGAGTAATAGTAGTAGAGGCAGGCAGGAGTCGGTCTACTTGTCTCGAACGTGATGCCTATATACATGATCATACCTAGATATTCTCATAACTATGCTCAATTATGTCAATTGCTCAACAGTAATTTGTTCACCCACCGTAATACTTATGCTCTCGAGAGAAGCCTCTAGTGAAACCTATGGCCCCCGGGTCTATTTTCTATCATATTAATCTTCCAACACTTAGCTATTTTTATTACCGTTTATTTTACTTTGCATCTTTATTATAAAAATACCAGAAATATTATCCTATCATATCTATCAGATCTCACTCTCGTAAGTGACCGTGAAGGGATTGACAACCCCTTTATTGCGTTGGTTGCGAGGATTTATTTGTTTGTGTAGGTGCGAGGGACTCGTGCGTGGCCTCCTACTGGATTGATACCTTGGTTCTCAAAAACTGAGGGAAATACTTACGCTACTTTGCTGCATCACCCTTTCCTCTTCAAGGGAAAACCAACGCAGGGCTCAAGAGGTAGCAACAAGGATTTCTGGCGCCGTTGCCGGGGAGTCTACGCAAAAGTCAACATACCAAGTACCCATCACAAAACCTTATCTCCCGCATTACATTATTTGCCATTTGCCTCTCATCTTCCTCTCCCCCACTTCACCCTTGCCGTTTTATTCGCCCTTTCCTTTCCGTCCGCCTTCCTCTCTCTTTTTGCCCCTTGCTCGTTCTGTCGTTATGTCTGAAATTGGGGAAACTATTGTCGATATGAACAATAATAATATCATGGAAAATTCTGATGCTCCTGCTGAAGAACCCCCTATCTTACATACAAAGAAATTCCGAATTGGTAGTGGTGATATTATTGGAAAAGGGGTTGTCCAAGATTTCTTTACTTGTGCCGGTGCTTTGCCTTCTATGGGTAGTTCTATTCTTCATAGAACTAGTATTCTTGCAGACGCTATCGCCATGCTTGTAGTTGAACTTGATAGACAATTTATGCACTTGCATCCTTGTGTACAGAGGATTTTCCTAGAATTTTCTAATATTGAGCATTCTTCTGTTAAGCGTGCCGCTACTATCTTTTTGGCTCTTGAGTTTAGATTTATAACAAAAGAGTCCAAAGAAATCTTTGCGCATTATAGGGTGGACGCTGGCTGTCCTCCCATAGAGGCTATCCTCTTTGATCAAGAACAAATAATGCATTTTCAATCTGTGGACTATGTTGCTTTCAATGAAAATCTTAGAAAAAGGGTTCCTACCAATGTTCTAGTTGATAGAATTTCTGAACTTAATAATGATTTGGCTATTCGAAATAATGAGCTAGGATATTCTCTCGAGTATAGGCTCACAAAGTTCTGTCAAAAGAATGCTTATAGTGATGAATTGGTTGTGCAATACGAAGGGCCGAAGGAGGAACCTATACCCCCTAAAGTTGATCTTGGGGACTTTTGTCCCATTAAATTTAGCCCTTTTGATTACTTTTTCTTGCCTCAAAGAAAACTCGCTGCTGAGCGTAGAGAATATGAAATGATTTTTACTGATCTATCCTATTATTATGGCAATACCTAGATCTATCCTTGCTTTTATGCCTAGCTAGGGGCGTTAAACGATAGCGCTTGTTGGGAGGCAACCCAATTTTATTATTAGTTTTTTGCTTTTTGCTTCTGTGTAGGAATAAATCTTTGATCTAGCCTCTGGTTAGATGTGTTTTTATGTTTTAATTAGTGTTTGTGCCAAGTTAAACCTATAGGATCTTCTTGGATGATAGTTATTTGATCTTGCTGAAAATTGCAGAAACTTTCTGTTCACGAAAATAATTGTTAAAAATCACCAGAACGTGATAAAATATTGATTCCAATTTCTGCTGATCAATAAACAAATTTTCTAGGACTTCCTAATTTGGCTGAATTTTTGGAGTTCCAGAAGTTTGCGTTAGTTACAGATTACTACAGACTGTTCTGTTTTTGACAGATTCTGTTTTTCGTGTGTTGTTTGCTTATTTTGATGAATCTATGGCTATTAAAATAGTTTATAAACCATAGAGAAGTTGTAATACAGTAGGTTTAACACCAATATAAATAAAGAATGCGTTCATTACAGTACCTTGGAGTGGTGTTTTGTTTTCTTTCGCTAACGGAGCTCACGAGATTTTCTGTTAAGTTTTGTGTTGTGAAGTTTTCAAGTTTTGGGTAAAAGATTTGATGGATTATGGAACAAGGAGTGGCAAGAGCCTAAGCTTGGGGATGCCCATGGCACCCCAAGATAATCTAAGGACACCTAAAAGCCAAAGCTTGGGGATGCCCCGGAAGGCATCCCCTCTTTCGTCTACTTCCATCGGTAACTTTACTTGGAGCTATATTTTTATTCACCACATGATATGTGTTTTGCTTGGAGCGTCTTGTATGATTCGAGTCTTTGCTTTTTAGTTTACCACAATCATCTTTGCTGGACACACCTTTTGAGAGAGACACACATGATTCGGAAATTGTTAGAATACTCTATGTGCTTCACTTATATCTTTTGAGTTATATAGGTTTTGCTCTAGTGCTTCACTTATATCTTTTAGAGCACGGTGGTGGTTTTGTTTTATAGAAACTATTATTCTCTCATACTTCACTTATATTATTTTGAAAGTCTTAAATAGCATGGTAATTTGCTTAAATAATCCTAATATGCTAGGTATTCAGGACTAGTAAAAAACTTTCTTATGGGTGTGCTGAATGCTAAGAGAAGTTTGATGCTTGATGATTGTTTTGAGATATGGAGGTAGTGTTATTAAAGTTGTGCTAGTTGAGTAGTTGTGAATTTGAGAAATACTTGTGTTGAAGTTTGCAAGTCCCGTAGCATGCACGTATGGTAAACGTTATGTAACAAATTTGAAACATGAGGTGTTCTTTGATTGTCCTCCTTATGAGTGGCGGTCGGGGACGAGCGATGGTCTTTTCCTACCAATCTATCCCCCTAGGAGCATGCGCGTAGTGCTTGGTTTTTGATGACTTGTAGATTTTTGCAATAAGTATGTGAGTTCTTTATGACTAATGTTGAGTCCATGGATTATACGCACTCTTACCCTTCCATCATTGCTAGCCTCTTCGGTACCGTGCATTGCCCTTTCTCACATTGGGAGTTGGTGCAAACTTCGCCGGTGCATCCAAACCCCGTGATATGATACGCTCTTTCACACATAAACCTCCTTATATCTTCCTCAAAACAGCCACCATACCTACCTATTATGGCATTTCCATAGCCATTCCGAGATATATTGCCATGCAACTTTCCACCGTTCCGTTTATTATGACACGCTCATCATTGTCATATTGCTTTGCATGATCATGTAGTTGACATCGTATTTGTGGCAAAGCCACCGTTCATAATTTTTCATACATGTCACTCTTGATTCATTGTTATCCTGGTATACCGCCGGAGGCATTCATATAGAGTCATACTTTGTTCTAGTATCGAGTTGTAATCATTGAGTTGTAAATAAATAGAAGTGTGATGATCATCATTCATAGAGCATTGTCCTAAAAAAGAGAAAGGACAAATAAAGAAAAGAAGGCCCAAAAAAAGAAGAGAAAATAAAAAGGGACAATGCTACTATCCTTTTTTCCATACTTGTGCTTCAAAGTAGCACCATGATCTACATGATAGAAAGTTTCTTGTTTTGTCACTTTCATATACTAGTGGGAATTTTTCATTATAGAACTTGGCTTGTATATTCCAACAATGGGCTTCCTCAAATGCCCTAGGTCTTCGTGAGCAAGCAAGTTGGAATGCACACCCACTTAGTTTCTTTTGTTGATCTTTCATGCATTTATAGCTCTAGTGCATCCGTTGCATGGCAATCCCTACTCCTTGCATTAACATCAATCGATGGGCATCTCCATAGCTCATTGATTAGCCTCATTGATGTGAGACTTTCTCCTTTTTTGTCTTCTCCACATAACCCCCATCATTATATTCTATTCCACCCATAGTGCTATATCCATTGCTCATGCTCATGTATTGCGTGAAGGTTGAAAAAGTTTGAGATTACTAAAGTATGAAACAATTGCTTGGCTTGTCATCGGGGTTGTGCATGATGAGAGCATTCTTGTGTGACGGAAATGGAGCATGACTAAACTATATGATTTTGTAGGGATGAACTTTCTTTGGCCATGTTATTTTGAGAGGACATAATTGCTTAGTTAGTATGCTTGAAGTATTATTACTTTTATGTGAATATTAAACCTTTATCTTGAATCTTTCGGATCTGAATATTCATACCACAATTAGGAGAATTACGTTGAAATTATGCCAAGTAGCATTCCACATCAAAAATTCTGTTTTTATCATTTACCTACTCGAGGACGAGTAGGAATTAAGCTTGGGGATGCTTGATACGTCTCCAACGTATCTATAATTTTTGATTGTTCCATGCTACAATATATTCTGTTTTGGACATTATTGGGCTTTATTATACACTTTTATATTATTTTTGGGACTAACCTATTAACCGGAGGCCCGACCCAGAATTGCTATTTCTTGCCTATTTCAGAGTTTCGCAGAAAAAGAATATCAAACGGAGTGCAAACGGAATGAAACCTTCGGGAATGTGCTTTTCGGAACGAACGTGATCCAGAGGACTTGGACCCTACGTCAAGACATCAACTAGGAGGGCACGAGGTAGGGGGCGCGCCTACCCCCCCAGGCGCGCCCTCTACCCTCGTGGGGCCCACGTTGCTCCACCGACGTACTTCTTCCTCCTATATATACCCACGTACCCCCAAACTACAAGATAAGGAGCCAAAAACCTAATTCCACCGCCGCAACCTTCTGTACCCATGAGATCCCATCTTGGGGCCTTTTTCGGAGCTCCGCCGGAGGGGGCATCGATCACGGAGGGCTTCTACATCAACACCATAGCCTCTCCGATGATGTGTGAGTAGTTTACCTCAGACCTTCGGGTCCATAGTTATTAGCTAGATGGATTCTTCTCTCTTTTTGGATCTCAATACAATGTTCTCCCCCTCTCTTGTGGAGATCTATTCGATGTAATCTTCTTTTGCAATGTGTTTGTTGAGACCGATGAATTGTGGGTTTATGATCAAGTTTATCTATGAACAATATTTGAATCTTCTCTGAATTCTTTTATGTATGATTGGTTATCTTTGCAAGTCTTCGAATTATCAGTTTGGTTTGGCCTACTAGATTGATCTTTCTTGCATTGGGAGAAGTGCTTAGCTTTGGGTTCAATCTTGCGCTGTCCTTTCCCAGTGACAGTAGGGGCAGCAAGGCACGTATTGTATTGTTGCCATCGAGGATAACAAGATGGGGTTTATATCATATTGCATGAGTTTATCCCTCTACATGATGTCATCTTGCTTAAAGCGTTACTCTGTTCTTATGAACTTAATACTCTAGATGCATGCTGGATAGCGGTCGATGTGTGGAGTAATAGTAGTAGATGCAGGCAGGAGTCGGTCTACTTGTCTCGGACGTGATGCCTATATACATGATCATACCTAGATATTCTCATAACTATGCTCAATTCTGTCAATTGCTCAACAGTAATTTGTTCACCCACCGTAATACTTATGGTCTCGAGAGAAGCCTCTAGTGAAACCTATGGCCCCCGGGTCTATTTTCTACCATATTAATCTTCCAACACTTAGCTATTTTTATTACCTTTTATTTTACTTTGCATCTTTATGATAAAAATGCCAAGAATATTATCCTATCATATCTATAAGACCTCACTCTCGTAAGTGACCGTGAAGGGATTGACAACCCCTTTATTGCGTTGGTTGCGAGGATTTATTTGTTTGTGTAGGTGTGAGTGACTCGTGCGTGGCCTCCTACTGGATTGATACCTTGGTTCTCAAAAACTGACGGAAAATACTTACGCTACTTTGCTGCATCACCCTTTCCTCTTCAAGGGAAAACCAACGCAGTGTTCAAGAGGTAGCAGCATACTTTATAGAACCTATGGCTGAGGCATAGGGAATGACTTTCATTCTCTCTCTATCTTCTGCCGTGGTCGGGCTTTGAGTCTTACTCAACTTCACACCTAGCAACACAGGCAAGAACTCCTTCTTTGACTGTTCCATTTTGAACCGCTTCAAAATCTTGTCAAGGTATGTACTCATTGAAAAAACTTATCAAGCGTCTTGATCTATCTCTATAGATCTTGATACTCAATATGTAAGTAGCTTCACCGAGGTCTTTCTTTGAAAAACTCCTTTCAAATACTCTTTTATGCTTTTCAGCAAATTCTACATTATTTCCGATCAACAATATGTCGTTCCCATATACTTATCAGAAGGCTGTAGTGCTCCCACTCACTTTTTGTAAATACAGGCTTCACCGCAAGTTTGTAAAAAACTATATGCTTTGATCAACTCATCAAAGCGTATATTCCAACTCCGAGATGCTTGCACCAGTCCATAGATGGATCGCTGGAGCTTTGCATACTTTGTTAGCATCTTTAGGATCGACAAAACCTTCTGGTTGCATTATATACAATTCTTCTTTAAGAAATCCATTAAGGAATGCAGGTTTGACATCCATTTGCCAAATTTCATAAAATGCGGTAATTGCTAACATGATTCGGACAGACTTTTAAGCATCGATACAAGTGAGAAAATCTCATTGTAGTCAACACCTTGAACTTGTCGAAAACATTTTTGCGACAATTCGAGCTTTGTAGATAGTAACACTACTATCAGTGTCCGTCTTCCTGTTGAAAATCCATTTTATTCTCTATGGCTTGCCGATCATCGGGCAAGTCAACCAAAGTCCACACTTTGTTCTCATACATGGATCCCATCTCAGATTTCATGGCCTCAAGCCATTTTGCGGAATCTGGGCTCATCGTCGCTTCCTCATAGTTCGTAGGTTTGTCATGGTCTAATAACATGATTTCCCCGACAAGATTACCGTACCACTCTGGTGCGGAACGTGTTCTGGTTAACCTACGAGGTTTGGTAGTAACTTGATCTGAAGCTTCATGATCATCATCATTAACTTCCTCACTAATTGGTGTAGGCATCACTGGAACTGATTTCGGTGATGAACTACTTTCCAATTCGGGAGAAGGTACAATTACCTTATCAAGTTCTACTTTCCTCCCACTCACTTGTTTTGAGAGAAACTCCTTCTCTAGAAAGGATCCATTCTTAGCAACGAATATCTTGCCTTCGGATCTGTGATAGAAGGTGTACCCAATAGTCTCCTTTGTGTATCCTATGAAGACACATTTCTCCGATATGGGTTCGAGCTTATCAGGTTGAAGCTTTTTCACATAAGCATCGCAGCCCCAAACTTTAAGAAACGACAACTTGGGTTTCTTACCAAACCATAGTTCATACGGTGTCGTCTCAACAGATTTAGATGGTGCCCTATTTAACGTGAAAGCAGTTTTCTCTAATGCATAACCCCAAAACGATAGCGGTAAATCAGTAAGAGACATCATAGATCGCACCATATCAAATAAAGTACGCTTACGACATTCGGACACACCATTTCGCTGTGGTGTTCCAGGTGGCGTGAGTTGTGAAACTATTCCACATTGTTTTAAATGAAGGCCAAACTCGTAACTCAAGTATTTGCCTCCGCGATGAGATCGTAGAAAATTTACTTCTTGTTACGATGATTCCCCAATTCACCCTGAAATTCTTTGAACTTTTAAAATGTTTCAGACTTGTGTTTCATCAAGTAGATATACCCATATCTGCTCAAATCATCTGTGAAGGTCAGAAAATAACGATACCCGCCACGAGCCTCAACACTCATTGGACCACATACATCGGTATGTATTATTTCCAATAAGTCAGTAGCTCGTTCCATTGTTCCAGAGAATGGAGTTTTAGTCATCTTGCCCATGAGGCATGGTTCGCAAGCACCAAGTGATTCATAATCAAGTGATTCCAAAAGCCCATCAGCATGGAGTTTCTTCGTGCGCTTTATACCGATATGACCTAAACGGCGGTGCCACAAATAAGTTGCACTATCATTATCAACTTTGCATCTTTTGGCTTCAATATTATGAATATCTATCACATGATCGAGATTTAATAAACCATTCACATTGGGTGTATGACCATAGAAGGTTTTATTCATGTAAATAGAACATCAATTATTCTCTGACTTTAATGAATAACCGTATTGCAATAAACATGATCAAATTATATTTATGCTCAACGCAAACACCAAATAACATTTATTTTAGGTTCAACACTAATCCCGAAGTAGAGGGAGTGTGTGATGGTGATCTTATCAACCTTGGAATCACTTCCAACACACATTGTCACCTCACCTTTAACTAGTCTCTGTTTATTTTATAACTCCCGGTTCGAGTTGCTACTCTTAGCAACTGAACTAGTATCAAATACCGAGGGGTGCTATAAACACTTGTAAAGTACACATCAATAACATGTATATCAAATATATCTTTGTTCACTTTGCCATCCTTCTTATCCGCCAAGTATCTAGGCAGTTCCACTTCCAGTGACCATTTCCTTTGAAGTAGAAGCACTCAGTTTCAGGCTTGGGTCTAGCTTTGGGCTTCTTCACGGGAGTGACAACTTGTTTTTCATTCTTCTTGAAGTTCCCTTTCTATACCTTTGCCCTTTTCTTGAAACTAGTGGTCTTTGTTAACCATCAACACTTGATGCTTTTCTTGATTTCTACCTTCGCCGATTTTAGCATCGCGAAGAGCTTGGGAATTGTTTCTGTTATCCCTTGCATATTATAGTTCATCATGAAGTTCTAGTAACTTGGTGATAGTGACTAGAGAACTTTGTCAATTACTATCTTATCTGGAAGATTAACTCCCACTTGATTCAAGTAATTGTAGTACCCAGACAATCTGAGCACATGCTCACTGGTTGAGCTATTCTCCTCAATCTTGTGGGCAAAGTACTGTCAGAGGTCTCATACCTCTTGACATGGGCATGAGTATGAAATACCAATTTCAACTCTTGGAACATCTTATATGCTCCGTGGCGTTCAAAACATTTTTGAAGTCCCGCTTCTAAGCCGTAAAGCATGGTGCACTAAACTATCAAGTAGTCATCATACCGAGCTTGCCAGAAAGTTCATAATGTCTGCATCTACTCTTGCAATAGTTCTGTCACCTAGCGGTGCATCAAGGACATAATTTTTCTGTGCAGCAATGAGGAAAATCCTCAGATCACGGACCAAGTCCGCATCATTGCTACTATCATCTTTCAATTTATATTTCTCTAGGAACATATAAAAATTAAACAGGGAACTACATCGCGAGCTATTGGTCTACAACATAGATATGCTAATACTACTAGGGCTAAGTTCATGATAAATTAAAGTTCAATTAATCATATTACTTAAGAACTCCCACTTAGATAGACATCCCTGTAATCATCTAAGTGATCACGTGGTCCAAATCAACTAAACCATGTCCGATCATCACGTGAGATGGAGTAGTTTTCAATGGTGAACATCACTATGTTGATCATATCTACTATATGATTCACGCTCGCACTTTCGGTCTCAGTGTTCTGAGGCAATATCTGCTTATGCTAGGCTCATCAAATTTAACCCGAGTATTCTGCGTGTGCAAAACTGGCTTGCACCCGTTGTATGTGAACGTAGAGCTTATCACATCTGATCATCACGTGGTGTCTCGGCACGACGAACTGTAGCAACGGTGCATACTCAGGGAGAACACTTATACCTTGAAATTTAGTGAAAGATCATCTTATAATGCTACCGCCGTACTAAGAAAAATAAGATGCATAAAGGAAAAACATCACATGCAATCAATATAAGTGATATGATATGGCCATCATCATCTTGTGCCTTTGATCTCCATCTCCAAAGCACCGTCATGATCACCATCGTCACCGGCTTGACACCTTGATCTCCATCGAAGCATCGTTGTCGTCTTGCCAACTATTGCTTCTACGACCATCGCTACCGCTTAGTGATAAAGTAAAGCAATGACATGGCGATTGCATTTCATACAATAAAGCGACAACCACAAGGCTCCTGCCAGTTGCCATAACTTTTACAAAACATGATCATCTCATCCAACAATTTATATATCATCATGTATTGACATATCACATCACAACATGCCCTGCAAAAACAAGTTAGACGTCCTCTACTTTGTTGTTGCAAGTTTTACGTGGCTGCTATGGGCTTAGCAAGAACCGTTCTTACCTACGCATCAAAACCACAATGATTTTTCATCAAGTGTGCTGTTTTAACCTTCAAAAAGGACCGGGCGTAGTCACATTTGATTCAACTAAAGTTGGAGAAACAGACACCCACTAGCCACCTGTGTGCGAAGCACGTCGGTAGAACCAGTCTCATGAACACGGTCATGTAATGTCGGTCAGGGCCGCTTCATCCAACAATACCGCTGAATCAAAGTATGACATGCTGGTAAGCAGTATGACTATTATCGCCCACAACTCTTTGTGTTCTACTCGTGCATATAACATCTACGCATAGACCTGGCTCGGATGCCACTGTTGGGGAACGTAGTATTTCAAATTTTTTGCCTACGATCACGCAAGATCTATCTAGGACAAGCTTAGCAACGAGCGGGGAGAGTGTGTCCACGTACCCTCGTAGACCGAAAGCGGAAGCGTTTAGTAACGCGGTTGATGTAGTCGGACGTCTTCGCGATCCAACCGATCAAGTACCGAATGCACGGCACCTCCGCGATCTGCACACGGCCAGCTCGGTGACGTCCCACGAACTCTTGATCCAGTTGAGGTCGAGGAAGAGTTCCGTTAGCACGACGGCATGGTGACGGTGATGATAAAGTTACCGGCGCAGGGCTTCGCCTAAACACTACGATGATATGACCGAGGTGTAAAACTGTGGAGGGGGGCACCGCACACAGCTAAGAGATTGTTTGTTGTGCCTTTTGCTACCTCTTGATCACTGCGTTGGTTTTCCCTTGAAGAGGAAAGGGTGATGCAGCAAAGTAGCGTAAGTATTTCCCTCAGTTTTTGAGAACCAAGGTATCAATGCAGTAGGAGGCTACGCGCGAGTCCCCCGTACCTACACAAAACAAATAAATCCTCGCAACCAACGCGATAAGGGGTTGTCAATCCCTTCACGGTCACTTACGAGAGTGAGATCTAATAGATATGATAGGATAATTTTTGGTATTTTTGTGATAAAGATGCAAAGTAAAATAAAAGCAAAGTAAAAAGCAAAGGAAATAACTAAGTGTTGGAAGATTAATATGATGAAGATAGACCCGAGGGCCATAGGTTTCACTAGTGGCTTCTCTCAAGAGCATAAGTATTTTACGGTGGGTGAACAAATTACTGTTGAGCCATTGACAGAATTGAGCATAGTTATGAGAATATCTAGGTATGATCATGTATATAGGCATCACGTCCAAGACAAGTAGACCGACTCCTGCCTGCATCTACTACTATTACACCACACATCGACCGCTATCCAGCATGCATCTAGAGTATTAAGTTCATAAGAACAGAGTAACGCCTTAAGCAATATGACATGATGTAGAGGGATAAATTCATGCAATATGATAAAAAAAACATCTTGTTATCCTCGATGGCAACAATACAATACGTGCCTTGCTGACCCTACTGTCACTGGGAAAGGACACCGCAAGATTGAACCCAAAGCTAAGCACTTCTCCCGTTACAAGAAAGATCAATCTAGTAGGCCAAACCAAACTGATAATTCGAAGAGACTTGCAAAGATAACCAATCATACATAAAAGAATTCAGAGAAGATTCAAATATTGTTCATAGATAAACTTGATCATAAACCCACAATTCATCGGTCTCAACAAACACACCGCAAAAGAAGATTACATCGAATAGATCTCCACAAGAGAGGGGGAGAACATTGTATTGAGATCCAAAAAGAGAGAGGAAGTCATCTAGCTACTAACTATGGACCCGAAGGTCTGAGGTAAACTAGTCACACTTCATCGGAGAGGCTATGGTGTTGATGTAGAAGCCCTCCGTGATGGATGCCCCCTCCGGCGGAGCTCCAGAACAGGCCCCAAGATGGGATCTCGTGGGTACAGAAGGTTGCGGCAGTGGAATTAGGTTTTTGGCTCCTGTTCTTATCGTTTGGGGGTACGTAGGTATATATAGGAGGAAGAAGAACGTCGGTGGAGCAACGTGGGGCCCACGAGGGTGGAGGGCGTGCCTGGGGGGGGGTAGGCGCGCCCCCTACCTGTGGCCTCCTGGAAGATTCTCTTACGTAGGGTCCAAGTCTCCTGGATCATGTTCGTTCCAAAAATCACGCTCCCGAAGGTTTCATTCCGTTTGGACTCCGTTTGATATTCTTTTTCTGCGAAACTCTGAAATAGGCAAAAAAAACAGCAATTCTGGGCTGGGCCTCCGGTTAATAGGTTAGTCCCAAAAATAATATAAAAGTGAATAATAAAGCCCAATAATGTCCAAAACAGAAGATAATATACCATGGAGCAATCAAAAATTATAGATACGTTTGAGACGTATCACCTTTAGGTGCCCCCTTCCCCACATATATAAAGGAGAGAGGGAGGAGGAGGCCGGCCAGGAGGAGGCGCGCCCAAGGGGGCGGAGTCCTACTCAAAGTAGGATTCGCCCCCCCCCCCCCTTCCTTCTTCCGGAGAAGGGGGAAGGAGAGGGAGGAGAGAAGGAAAGGGGGAGCCGGCCCCCTAGCCCTAGTCCAATTTGGTTTGGGCTAGGGGGGGTGCGCACCACACCTTGGCCTGGCTCCTCCCTTCCACCATTAGGCCCATGAGGCCCCAATGACCCCACTGGGGGTTCCGGTAACCCCCCGGTACTCCGGAAAATACCTGATACACTTCGGAACCATTCCCGTGTCCGAATATAACCTTCCAATATATCAATCTTTATGTCTCGACCATTTCGAGACTCCTCGTCATGTCCGTGACCTCATCCGGAACTCCGAACAACCTTCGGTACATCAAATCACATAAACTCATAATACCAATCGTCATCGAAAGTTAAGCGTGCGGACCCTACGGGTTCGAGAACTATGTAGACATGACCGAGACACATCTCCGGTCAATAACCAATAGCGGAACCTGGATGCTCATATTGGCTCCTACATATTCTATGAAGACCTTTATCGGTTAAACCGCATAACAACATACATTGTTCCCTTTTTCATCGGTATGTTACTTGCCCGAGATTCGATCGTCGATATCATCATACCTAGTTCAATCTCGTTACTGGCAAGTCTCTTTACTCGTTCCGTAATGCATCATCCCGCAACTAACCCATTAGTCACATTGCTTGCAAGGCTCATAATGATGTGCATTACCGAGAGGGCCCAGAGATACCTCTCCGATACACGGAGTGACAAATCCTAATCTCGATCCATGCCGACCCAACAAACACCTTTGGAGACACCTGTAGAGCATCTTTATAACCACCCAGTTACGTTGTGACGTTTGATAGCACACAAGGTGTTCCTCCGGTATTCTGGAGTTGCATAATCGTCAGAGGAACATGTATAAGTCATGAAGAAAGCAATAGCAATAAAACTAAACGATCATTATGCCAAGCTAACGGATGGGTCTTGTCCATCACATCATTCTCTAATGATGTGATCATGTTCATCAAATGACAACACATGTCTATGGTCAGGAAACATAACCATCTTTGACAAACAAGCTACTCAAGTAGATGCATACTAGGGACACTCTGTTTTTGTCTATGTATTCACACACGTACTAAGTGTCCGGTTAATACAACTAGTCATCAACCCGTGCAGCTGCACGGCTAGCGACCTGAGTCCAAAAACATGGTGTTTAATATACTTTGGAATAAGCATAAACATCGAATATCAGCCATTATTTCAAATTATAAGTGTACTTTTCAAAATCACGGTCACATTGTTTAGCCTTTCAATCAATGCACGACCATAATTAGTGGCAATGTATTAATTTGATGTATATCGAGTTCAA
This sequence comes from Aegilops tauschii subsp. strangulata, assembly GCF_002575655.3. Lineage (NCBI taxonomy): Eukaryota > Viridiplantae > Streptophyta > Magnoliopsida > Poales > Poaceae > Aegilops > Aegilops tauschii. The sequence continues at coordinate 472,526,821 of NC_053040.3, read as the reverse complement.
AATGGGAAATTAATGTCTAAGTCATGGTAGTAATTCGAAAAATATCAAAAACAATCTATGTTGGAAAAATTATTGGCAAAAATGTTACATGATTGAAAAATAGAAAGATAAAAATGATTAATATTTAGGTAAAATGACAAATTTTTTGCAACTATAAATTTTGTCTCAGTTACCTTTATCAATTCAAGATAATTGGAATTGGGTTTTGTTGATCTGTAATTAAAAATATAGTTATACCCTTTCGGTATAGTTTAAGTGGATACCCTTATCCATGGGCACGAAGTATTATAAATGGTTGCTGAGTGTACACTCCTTGATCAATATAGAAAGTCGTATCCATTAGTAAATGATGAGAAGTGTTGATTCTTTATTGACCAAGAATTACATGGTTATAGAACTTTAAAATTATGTGGATATTAGTCTTCGACACGTGCAAATGGATGTTAGACATTTGCATACCTAAAATTGCTCGCTATCATTTACTCTCTTTTTAAAGCTGCAACTTGGTAGACTTAGAAATAGCATTTTCTCACTCACCGAGAAAGAAATTAAATTATTATATTGCAGTACGGGTTAAGAATACAATGTGATTATATATGCTATTCAAAAAAACTAATACAACAGGGTTTCTTTAGGTCATTATCGAAGCTAGGAAATATTTTTTCATTATATAGGTCATAATTAAAGTTAGAAAATATCCAATCTTAAGTATTCGTATTTAAAAAAATTATTTTCCATATTTTGCATCGCTTGTCTCAAATTGCGTTCTACCTTAAATGATGACTCTTAGAGGTTATAACTAAAGAATTGGGGAAATATAAACCATGAAACTTTTTTGTGGGGTATATCGTGAAGCTAATACCCATAAAATAGAAGCATTGAAGTAGGTTAAAGAACTACGCATAACTTCAATATTTATGGTTTTTTGATTTTTGGCTCAAATCACAGACTTTTACGGAACCTCACCGCATCCAGATGAGAAGAAGTTGGCGACCAAGGGAGACAACAGAAAGTAGTATTTTTTTCTTCAGGGTGTATCCAAAACTATTTTTTATTATCCATATTAAAAAATTGCGGGGTAGTATGATTTAACTCTATTTTTCTGCAAGGAATTAACTCCATTGTTTGTGGGAGAAAAACTAAACTCTTATGTATCAAATATCAGCGCATGCATTCTGTATTATGACCGAATCTTGTACACATATGCATGCATATTCCCTATGTATAGATCGTTAGTAAGTCTCCTTGCTAAGTAGTACGTCAGGCACATTAAAAAATTAGTGCATCGGGTCAATCCGATGTATTCATGCAAACATGTTAATATGGGGGTATTTTTAAATTAATTTTCCTTGGTGGCTGGCCGTAATGTGTGTAGGATAGTTTCTTTTTTTCTTTTGACTTGTGCATGTACACATTCTGTAGCGTAACCTCATAGGGCTGTCACGTAAAATGTCTAGATTTGTTTTAATCCTACTCATAATAAACAATCACACTATTATTGTTCTTTCTCCAGAATAAACATGAAGCCTCGTATGGTACTTCCAATTAGTAAATATAAGATTCTAGCATGAATAATAAACATTTATCATGATATAAGGAAATAAATAATAACTTTATTAGTGCCTCTAGGGCATATTTCCTTCAATGTTGTGATGTGATATGGTCAAGACATGATGTGATATAAGTTTTTGTATGAGATGATCATGTTTTGTAAAAGTTATCGGCAACTCGCAAGAGCCTTATGGTTGTCGCTTTATTGTATGAAGTGCAAACGCCATGTAATTGCTTTACTTTATCACTATGCGTTAGCGATAGTTGTAGAAGCAATAGTTGGCGAGACGACCACGACGCTACGATGGAGATCAAGGTGTCAGGTCGGTGATGATGGATATCATGACGGTGCTTTGGAGATGGAGATCAAAGGCACATGGTGATGATGGCCATATCATGTCACATATTTTGATTGCATGTGATGTTTATCTTTTATGCATCTTATTTTGCTTAGTATGGTGGTTGCACTATAAGATGATCCCTTACTAAAATTTCAAGCTATAAGTGTTCTCCCTGAGTATGCACCGTTGCGACAGTTCGTCGTGCCGAGACACCACGTGATGATCGGGTGTTATAAGCTCTACGTTCACATACAACGGGTGCAAGACAGTTTTGCACATGTGGAATACTCAGGTTAAACTTGACGAGCCTAGCATATACAGACATGACCTCGGAACACTGGAGACCGAAAGGTCGAGCGTGAATCATATAGTAGATATGATCAACATAAGATGTTCACCATTGAAAACTACTCCATCTCACGTGATGATCGGACATGGTTTAGTTGATTTGGATCACGTGATCATTTAGATGACTCAAGGGATGTCTATCTAAGTGGGAGTTCTTAATTAATATGATTAATTGAACTTAATTTATCATGAACTTAGTCCCCATAGTATTTGCATATCTATGTTGTAGATCAATAGCTCGCGATATAGCTCATATTATTTTTTTGATATGTTCCTAGAGAAAAGTTGAAATATGATAGTAGCAATGATGCGGACTGGGTCCGTGATCTAAGGATTATCCTCGTTGTTGCACAGAAGAATTATGTCCTTGATGCACCGCTAGGTGATGGACCTATTGCAGGAGCTGATGAAGACGTTATAAACGTTTAACAAGCTCGGTATGATGCCTACTCGATAGTTTAGTGCACCATGCTTTACGGCTTAGAACCGGGACTTCAAAAACGTTTTGAACACCACAGAGCATATGAGATGTTCCAAGAGTTGAAATTGGTATTTCAGACTCATGCCCATGCCGAGAGGTATGAGACCTCTAACAAGTACTTTGCCTACAAGATGGAGGAGAATGGCTGAGCCAGTGAGCATGTACCCAGAATGTCTGGGTAGCACAATCACTTGAATCAAGTGGGAGTTAATCTTCCAGATAAGATAGTGACTGACAGAGTTCTCTAGTCACTATCACCAAGCTACTAGAACTTCGTGATGAACTATAATATGCAAGGGGATGACGAAAACGATTCCCGAGCTCTTCGCGATGCTGAAATCGACGAAGGTAGAAATCAAGAAAGAGCATCAAGTGTTGGTGGTTGACAAGACCACTAGTTTCAAGTAAAAGGACAAGGGAAAGAAAAGGGAACTTCAAAAAGAATGGCAAGCAAGTTGCCTCTCCTGTGAAGAAGCCCAAAGCTGGACCCAAGCCTGAAACTGAGTGCTTATGCTGCAAAGGAAATGGTCACTGGAAGTGGAACTGCCCCAAACATTTGGCGGATAAGAAGGATGGCAAAGTGAACAAAGGTATATTTGATATGCAGATTATTGTGTACCTTACTAGTGTTCGTAGTAGCCCCTGGGTATTTGATACTAGTTCAGTTGCTAAGATTAGTAACTCGAAACAGGAGTTACAGAATGAACATAGACTAGTTAAGGGCAAGGTGACGATGTGTGTTGGAAGTGATTCCAAGGTAGATAAGATCACCATCGCGCACTCCCTCTACCTTCGGGATTAGTGTTGAACCTAAATAAATGTTATTTGGTGTTTGCGTTTTGCATGAATATGATTGGATCATGTTTATTGCAATACGGTTATTCATTTAAGTCAGAGAATAATTGTTGTTCTGTTTAAATGAATAAAACCTTCTATGGTCATACACCCAATGTAAATGGTTTATTGAATCTCGGTCGTAGTGATACATATATTCATTTAAATCAGAGAATAATGGTTGTTCTATTTATATGAGTAATATCTTTTATGGTCATGCACCCTTGATGAGTGGTCTATTTTTGTTGAATCTCGATAGTAGTGATACACATATTCATAGTATTGAAGCCAAAAGATATAAGTTCAGTAATGATAGTGGAACATACTTGTAGCACTGCCGTTTAGGTCATATTGGTGTTAAACACATGAAGAAACTCCATGCAGATGGACTTTTGCAATCACTTGATTATGAATCATTTGATACTTCTGAACCGTGCCACATGGGCAAGATGACTAAAAACTCCGTTCTTTGGAACAATGGAGCGAGCTAATGACTTATTGGATATAATACATACCGATGTAAGCGGTCCGATGAGTGTTGAAGCACTGGTACCTCTTGAGCATGCGTTGGTTTTCCCTTGAAGAGGAAAGGGTGATGCAGCAAAGTAGCGTAAGTACTTCCCTTAGTTTTTGAGAACCAAGGTATCAATCCAGTAGGAGACTACACGCAAATCCCTAGTAATCCCACAAACAATTAAGAACCTTGCGACCAACGCAATAAAGGGGTTGTCAATCCCTTCACGGCCACTTGCAAAAGTGAGATCTGATAAAGATAATAATATAAATATTTTTGGTATTTTTGTTGTATAGATTGAGAAGTAAAGATTGCAAAATAAACAGTGACAGAAATAGCTAGTTGACGGGAAATTAATATGATGGAAAATAGACCCGGGGGCCATAGGTTTCACTAGTGGCTTCTCTCAAGATAGCATATTTTACGGTGGGTGAAAACATTACTGTCGAGCAATTGATAGAAAAGCGCATAGTTATGAGAATATCTAGGCATGATCATGTATATAGGCATCACATCCGCGACAAGTAGACCGAAACGATTCTGCATCTACTACTATTACTCCACACATCGACCGCTATCCAGCATGCATCTAGAGTATTAAGTTCATAAGAACAGAGTAACGCATTAGGCAAGATGACATGATGTAGAGGGATAAACTCAAGCAATATGACATAACATCTTTTTATCCTCGATGGCAACAATACAATTTGTGCCTTGCTGCCCCTGCTGTCACTGAGAAAGGACACTGCAAGATTGAACCCAAAGCTAAGCACTTCTCCCATTGCAAGAAAGATCAATCTAGTAGGCCAAACTAAACCGATAATTCGAAGAGACTTGCAAAGATATCAAATCATGCATAGAAGAATTCAGAGAAGAATCAAATATTGTTCATCGATAATCTTGATCATAAACCCACAATTCATCGGATCTCGACAAACACACCGCAAAAAGTATTACATCGAATAGATCTCCAAGAACATCGAGGAGAACTTTGTATTGAGAATCAAAGAGAGAGAAGAAGCCATCTAGCTAATAACTATGGACCCGAAGGTCTGTGGTAAACTACTCACGCATCATAGGAGAGGCCATGGTGTTGATGTAGAAGCCCTCCGTGATCGATTCGGAGCGCCGGAAAAGGCCCCAAGATGGGATCTCACGGGTACAGAAGGTTGCGGTGGTGGAAAAGTGGTTTCGTGGCTCTCCTGGATGTTTTCAGGGTATAAGAGTATATATATAGGCGAAGAAAGTAGGTTGGTGGAGCTACGAGGGGCCCACGAGGGTGGGGGTGCGCCCTCCTACCTCGTGGCTGCCTCGTGGCTTCTTTGACGTCCACTCCAAGTCTCCTGGATTGCATTTGTTCCAAAAACGACCCTCGCGTAGGTTTCATTCCATTTGGATTCCGTTTGATATTCCTTTTCTGCGAAACACTGAAATAGGCAAAAAAAACAACAATTTGCACTGGGCCTTCGGTTAATAGGTTAGTCCCAAAAATAATATAAAAAGATATATTGAAGCGCATTAAACATCCAAAACAGATAATATAATAGCATGGAACAATAACAAATTATAGATACGTTGGAGACGTATCAAGCATCCCCAAGCTTAATTCCTGCTCGTCCTCGAGTAGGTAAATAATAAAAACAGAATTTTTGATGTGGAATGCTACCTAACATAATTTTCAATGTAATTTTCTTTATTGTGGCATGAATGTTCAGATCCATAAGATTCAAGATAAAAGTTTAATATTGACATAAAAATAATAATACTTCAAGCATACTAATAAAGTAATCATGTCTTGTCAAAATAACATCGCCAAAGAAAGTTATCCCTATAAAATCATATAGTCTGGCTATGCTCTATCTTCACCACACAAAATATTTAAATCATGCACAACCCCGATGACAAGGCAAGCAATTGTTTCATACTTTTTTGTTTCTCAAACTTTTTCAACTTTCACGCAATACATGAGCGTGAGCCATGGACATAGCACAATATGTGGAATAGAATGGTGGTTGTGGATAAGACAAAAAGGAGAAGATAGTCTCACATCAACTAGGCGTAGCAACGGGCTATGGAGATGCCCATCAATAGATATCAATGTGAGTGAGTAGGGATTGCCATGCAACGGATGCACTAGAGCTATAAGTGTATGAAAGCTCAACAAGAAACTAAGTGGGTGTGCATCCAACTTGGTTGCTCACGAAGACCTCGGGCAATTTGAGGAAGCCCATCATTGGAATATACAAGCCAAGTTCTATAATGAAAAAAATTCCCACTAGTATATGAAAATGATACCATAGGAGACTCTCTATCATGAAGATCATGGTGCTACTTTGAAGCACAAGTGTGGTAAAAGGATAGTAGCATTGTCCCTTCTCTCTTTTTCTCTCATTTTTTTGATTTTTTTGGTGGGCTTCTTAGGCATCTTTTTATTTTTTCGTCCGGAGTCTCGTCCCGACTTGTGGGGGAATCATAGTCTCCATCATCCTTTCCTCACATGGGACAATGCTCTAATAATGAAGATCATCACAATTTTATTTATTTACAACTCAGGAATTACAACTCAATACTTAGAACAAATATGACTCTATGTGAATGCCTCCGGCGGTGTACCGAGATATGCAATGACTCAAGAGCGACATGTATGAATGATGAACGGTGGCCTTGCCACGAATACAATGTCAACTACATGATTATGCTAAGCACTATGACAATAATGGAGCGTGTCATAATAAACGGAACGGTGAAAAGTTGCATGGCAATATATCTCGGAATGGCTATGGAAATGCCATAATAGGTAGGTATGGTGGCTGTTTTGAGGAAGGTATATGGTGGGTGTATGATACCGGCGAAAGGTGCGCGGTATTAGAGGGGCTAGCAATGGTGGAAAGGTGAGAGTGCGTATAATCCATGGACTCAACATTAGTCATAAATAACTCACATACTTATTGCAAAAATCTATTAGTTATCAAAATGAAGTACTACGCGCATGCTCCTAGGGGGATAGATTGGTAGGAAAAGACCATCGCTCGTCCCCGACGACCACTCATAAGGAAGACAATCAATAAATAAATCATGCTCCGACTTCATCACATAACGGTTCACCATACGTGCATGCTACGGGAATCACAAACTTTAACGCAAGTATTTCTCAAATTCACAACTACTCAACTAGCAAGACTCTAATATCACCATCTTCATATCTCAAAACAATCATAAAGAATCAAACTTCTCATAGTATTCAATGCACTTTATATAATAGTTTTTATTATACCCATCTTGCACTACTACAAAAACAGCTATAGCCAATATGGACACTAATGGCGCACTGTGCATGTGGTGCGCCATTACTAAATAGTAATGGCGCACCATGTGTTGGTGCGCCATTAGTGTGTAAATACTAATGGCGCACCACATGCACGGTGCGCCATTAGTAATTTTTTTATTTTTTCAAAACTAGTAATGGCGCACCACTCCAATGGTGCGCCATTAGTAAATATGTTTCAAATTTTTTTCAAAATTTTATTTTATTTTATTTTTTAAACTACTAATGGCGCACCGTGGGTGTGGGGCGCCATTACTAGTTGAACTAGTAATGGCGCACCACTCCCACGGTGCGCCATTAGTAGTTTGGCCCAAACATTGCCCCGAATGCACCCCCCCACCCCCCCGGTGGACCGCCTTTTCAGTTTTAAAAAAATAAAAGAAAATGATAGACATGTAAAAAAATAAAAGAAAATAAGATTCCCATGTGATATGTTGTGTAGTTGTTAGCAAAATTTACAAACATGAATTTTCGACTTTTTTGCAAAATCTCTCGAGAATTTGTAAAATGGGCATAACGTTTGCATACGAACTCGGATGAAAAAGTTTTTTACATGAAAAATCATCTACTCAAAAAGTTACATCCGAATTTAATTGGGGGAACCCGTTAAACATTTTCAAAATCCTCAAAAACCTAACAGAAAAAAAGATACGGGGCTTTTAAGATCTGGAGAGGCAAAAAAAATTCAAACTTACTAATGGCGCAGCTGCCCATGGTGCGCCATTACTATCTTCCCGCCTTCAAAATTCAAAATAAATCAAAAAAAAAGTTAGTAATGGTGCACCTGCCCACAGTGCGCCATTACTATGCCGTATATATGGCTGGGCGTGGTCCTCTCCTCCTTACCTCTTCATTCTTCTCCTCCACTCCACCTCTCCTCCTCTCCTCCACTCCATCTCCCCTTCTCTCCTCCACCATACTACCCTCCTCCTCTCCGGCGACCTCCTCTCCAGCGACCTCCTCCTCCTCCTCCTCTTCGGCGACCTCCTCCTCCCTCCTCTCCTCCCCTCCCCTCACGGTTTCTCCACCCTCCTCTCCGGTGAGCTCCTCCTCCCTCCTCTCCTCCCCTCCCCTCATGGTTTGTCCTTCCTCCTCTCCGATGCTCCGGTGAACTCCTCTCCAGCGACCTCCTCCTCCTCTCCGGCGATGTAGGCGAGCGCCTCTCCGGTGACCTCGGCCCTCCTCTCCGGCGAACTCCTCTCCGGCAAAGCAAAATAACGTACAAGATCCAAAAACGAGAACAAAATTTGAAAAAAAAACGAGCAAAAAAACGAGCAAAATATGGGCAAAAAAATCGCGATCCAGATCCAAATTCAAAATTCAAAAATAGCAATGGCGCACGGAGGGGGTTAGACGGTGCGCCACTACTATTTTCCCGCCTTCAAAATTCAGAAATACTAATGGCGCACCGTGGCCTATACTAATGGTGCACTAGTGGTGCGCCATTAGTATACCAGATAGTAATGGCGCACCAGTGGTGCGCCATTAGTAAAAAATACTAGTGGCGTGGTACTAGTGGCGCACCAGTAGTGCGCCATTAGTAGGCAAAACTGGTGCGCCACTAGTCGGCCTTTTCCTAGTAGTGTTGGATGCCTATCATATTAGGACTAATTTTATAGCCAAAGCAAATTACCATGATGTTCTAGAGGACTCTCAAAATATTATAAGTGAAGCATTATAGATCAATAATTTCTATAAAATAAAACCACAACCGTGCTCTAAAAAGGTATAGGTGAAGCACTAGGGCAAAATTATCTAGCTCAAAAGATATAAGTGAAGCACGTAGAGTATTCTAATAAGTTCCGATTCATGTGTGTCTCTCCCAAAAGGTGTGTACAGAAAGGATGATTGTGGTAAACTAAAAAACAAAGACTCAAATAATACAAGACGCTCCAAGCAAAACACATCTCATGTGGTGAATAAAAATATAGCATCGAGTAAAGTTACCGATAGACGAAGACGAAAGAGGGGATGCCTTCCGGGGCATCCCCAAGCATAGGCTTTTGGTCGTCCTTGAATTTTACCTTGGGGGGCGGGCGACGATGACGGCGACGGCGGGGGCAGGCCGGGGCAAGGGCGCGGGCGACGGCGACGGCGGGGGCGGGCCAGGGCAGGGGCAGCCTGGCGGCGTCGATGTGCTCGGCGTCGTCGGGGCAACTGGTGTGATGAACTCTGCAAAATTTCTAAGTGCCACTTATATACCAAGAGCATTGGTCCCGGTTCGTGGCACCAACCGGGACCAATGCCCCCCTTTAGTCCCGGTTCGTGCCACCAACCAGGACCAAAGGTCAGTTTTCGGCAGCCGAAAGGGCGGGAAGCGGCGGCCTTTGGTCCCGGTTGGTGGCACGAACCGGGACTAAAGGGGGGCATTGGTACCGGGGAACCAACCGGGACCAATGCCCCCCTTTAGTCCCGGTTCGTGCCACCAACCGGGACCAAAGGCCTTGTGCTGCCCCGCATCAAAAGTTTAGTACCACCTCGCTAGCTGAGAGAGCTCGAGAGTGGTTTATAAGCGCTGTTGCGCCCACCCCCTCGAGCTCCTCTCAATTGCAGGCTTTCGGGCCTAACCGTACGATGTGTGCCTGTGGGCCTATTGGGCCTCCTGCGGACCTGAATCTTGGCCCATGTTTGGGTTTCTAGTCGTATTCAGGCCGTGTGGGCCCAGTAGGTGGCACTTTTTTTTGCTTTTTTTCTTTATTGCTTTATTTATTTTATTTTGTTTCTACTTACAACAAAATACTTATTGTTGCTACTTTTATTTATTTTATTAAAGTTTAATTTTAATTATTATTCTTTTAGGTCACAAAAATGATAAACTTTCTGTTACTGCCATTAGTTTTCAAATTTGAATAGTTAAAATTGGAATTCTTTAAAATTTGTGTGAATCACTAGTTTGTGAATAACTTTACAATAAAAATAGCTTTTGGAGTGATTCTTTTTTCCTGCTATTTAATATTACTGTGTTTTATGATTCTATTCAAAAACAGATTTTGTTATTTTGTTACAAAGGGATTTCATTTTTTTGAACTTATTTGAACTCCATAGTTTTTCTGTGTTCAAAATGCACCATTCAAAGCCACATCATCAATTTTCAACCCTTTCTGACTTCATTTGTTATTTTCGTGCATTTACTGATTTTTTCAGCTATAAGACCCTGAAATTGAAAAGAACTACAAATAAACTCTGAAAAGGTTGAAAGTTGGCATGGTATCATCATTTCACCCACATAGCATGTGCAAGAAAGTAGAGAGGCTTACGGCAAAAACTGGATGCACTTCGTGTACAAAACAGACAATCTCTTTCGAAGTATCAGGGTTTCATACGGAAACTCGTCTGTTACAAAGGGATTTCATTTTTTTGAACTTATTTGAACTCCATAGTTTTTCTGTGTTCAAAATGCACCATTCAAAGCCACATCATCAATTTTCAACCCTTTCCGACTTCATTTGTTATTCTTCATGCATTTACTGATTTTTTTTCAGCTATAAGACCCTGAAATTGAAAAGCACTACAAATGAACTCTGAGAAGGTTGAAAGTTGGCATGGTATCATCATTTCACCCACATAGCATGTGCAAGAAAGTAGCGAGGCTTACGGCAAAAACTGGAAGCACTTCGTGTACAAAACGGACAATCTCTTTTGAAGTATCAGGGTTTCATACAAAAACTCGTCTGTTACAAAGGGATTTCATTTTTTTGAACTTATTTGAACTCCATAGTTTTTCTGTGTTCAAAATGCACCATTCAAAGCCACATCATCAATTTTCAACCTTTCCGACTTCATTTGTTATTCTTCATGCATTTACTGATTTTTTTCAGCTATAAGACTCTGAAATTGAAAAGCACTACAAATGAACTCTGAGAAGGTTGAAAGTTGGCATGGTATCATCATTTCACCCACATAGCATGTGCAAGAAAGTAGAGAGGCTTACGGCAAAAACTGGATGCACTTCGTGTACAAAACGGACAATCTCTTTCGAAGTATCAGGGTTTCATACAAAAACTCGTCTGTTACAAAGGGATTTCATTTTTTGAACTTATTTGAACTCCATAGTTTTTCTGTGTTCAAAATTCACCATTCAAAGCCACATCATCAATTTTCAACCCTTTCTGACTTCATTAGTTATTTTTTGTGCATTTACTGCTTTTTTCAGCTATAAGACCCTGAAATTGAAAAGCACTACAAATGAACTCTGAAAAGGATGAAAGTTGGCATGGTATCATCATTTCACCCACATAGCATGTGCAAGAAAGGAGAGAGGTTTACGGCAAAAACTGGATGCTACAAAACGGACAATCTCTTTCGAAGTATCAGGGTTTCATACGGAAACTCATCTGTTACAAAGGTATTTCATTTTTTGAACTTATTTGAACTCCATATTTTTTTGTGTTCAAAATGCACCATTCAAAGCCACATCATCAATTTTCAACCCTTTCTGACTTCATTTGTTATTTTTCGTGCATTTACAGATTTTTTTCAGCTATAAGAACCCTGAAATTGAAAAGCACTACAAATGAACTCTGAAGAGGTTGAAAGTTGGCATGGTATCATCATTTCACCCACATAGCATGTGCAAGAAAGTAGAGATGCTTACGGCAAAAACTGGATGCACTTCGTGTACAAAACGGACAATCTCTTTCGATATCAGGGTTTCATACGGAAACTCGTCTGTGACAAAGGGATTTCATTTTTTTGAACTTATTTGAACTCCATAGTTTTTCTGTGTTCAAAATGCACCATTCAAAGCCACATCATCAATTTTCAACCCTTTCTGACTTTATTTGTTATTTTTCATGCATTTACTGATTTTTTTCAGCTATAAGACCCTGAAATTGAAAAGCACTACAAATGAACATGGATAGATAAGTGACCAAATTAATAGTAGTTCATCATCACATTAAAACCAAAGTACATACATAGTTCAAATGGAACAACATATAGCTCTCCAAAGCATCTAGTTAAACCATACATTGAAACTATGTAAAACCTTTCAATGCAACAACAAATGCGATCATAATCACAACTAAGGTAACAATTGATCCAACGGCATAATGATACCAAGCCTCGGTATGAATGGCATATTTTCTAATCTTTCTAATCTTCAACCGCATTGCATCCATCTTGATCTTGTGATCATCGACGACATCCGCAACATGCAACTCCAATATCATCTTCTCCTCCTCAATTTTTTTAATTTTTTTTCCTTCAAGTAATTGTTTTTTTCTTCAACTAAATTTAACCTCTCGACAATAGGGTCGGTTGGAATTTCCGGTTCAACCACCTCCTACATAAATAAAATCTATGTCACGTTGGTCGGCATAATTTTCATAAACAATAAATGAACCAAATAGTTATAAAAAGATAATATATACCACACCCGAATCATAAACAGGACGAGGGCCGATGGGGGCAGATACCAGAACCATCGCACTATATAATAACAAGGAATAATAAAAGTAAGAAAATTAGACAAGTATCTATCTCAAGTAAGAATTTTTTTTTTCTTTTAGAAAGAAGATAAGAACAAGAGGCTCACCACGGTAGTGCCCGCGATGAGATCGGCGCGGGCGATCGACGGCGGTGAAGACGGGGACGGGACGTGATGGACCGCTAAACCTAGAAAAATCTCGGGGAAAATGGAGCTCGGAGGCCGAGTTTCGAGAGAAGAAATATTAACTAGTGTGGCTCGGACATTTCATCGAACACCTCATGTGCATAGGAGGTGAGCTAGAGCACCCAAATGCCCTTCCCTTGCCGGCCAGCAAAAAACATAGCAGTGTGGAGTGCTCTGCTCGCCGGCGATGGGCTATATATAGGCAACTCATTTGTCCCGGTTCGTGGCTGGAACCGGGACCAATGGATGTGGGCCAGGAGCGAGGCCCATTGGTCCCGGTTCGTGCCTAGAACCGGGACAAATGGGTCCAGACGAACCAGGACCAAAGCCCACAAGGCCCCGGCCGGCCACCTGGGCTTACGAACCGGGATGAATGCACCCATTGATCCCGGTTCGTATAAGAACCGGGACTAATGGGCTGGCCAGGCCCGAACGAAAGCCCCTTTTTCTACTAGTGTTCAGATACTTCAAAACTTCTGGAAATAACCATCTTGATCCAAAATCAACTGATAGTCACTTAGTAGTAGTACGTAATAGTAATACCGAGCTAACTGAATCTGATTCACTGTATTGACACGCCAACCTTTTAAAATGCAAGTCAGTCGGTGGACACCTTCTTGTTGATGACCATGGTCTGTCTCAATGCTAGTCACTTGGACCATTATGATATGATGAAAGGATTAGCATAAGAACTTTTGTCACGGTTTGTGTTTAAGTCATGTTGAGCCTGAAAATGTATTTTCTGAACATCAATATGAATGAAAGCATCTTCCACATCTTGGAAAAATGCTCTAGCTTAGCTTCAGTCGATACGACTGGCATCATGGTTTTCAGGATAGAACCTACGAATTAGCGACAAGTTTCGTTCCAAAAAAAGGTAATATCAGTAACCCGTCAAAGTTCATTGACCAATATAATTCTTTTGCGAAATATATATATCGTAGAAGATTGGCAACTCGTTTTTCTTTTCCCATAAAACTTGGGTCTCATATCCCATATCTCATTCAGTTCTACCGGAATAATACAAAGACTAAAACTGGCTGTGTTGATTTTTCCTTGATCTAAGTTTGAGTGTCAAAGCTCTCTTTGGATCATCAATGTCAAAGCAACAAAGAGAGGTTCTCATTTCTTAACAAACCTTCGCTATTCAGAGTCGCTGACGGCGAGTGGCTCTCGTCGCGGCTTGACTGTCTGCTTGTGCGAACATGGCCTTCACTTTGCATGGCACCTCTCGTCAAGACCATGCTATGCATGTAGTTGCAGGGGCTGTGGAAAGTGGTGGCGATATCACAGCTGATGTCAAGTGATGGTTGGTGCGGATATGGTTGCTGTTGTAGATTGTGATCACTGGCTTGATCGCTTCGGAGTTTTTCTTTCTTCTTTTTGCTCGACTAAGGTATAGCTTCGGTCATGTTTGACTTGCTAGTTGTTGGTGTGTGGTTTTTTGGTGTCGGTTGGGTTGGATGTGTGCATCCTATCTATGCAGAGGCCGGGTGTGTGTTCACTGTGTTTGTATCACTTGATGCTCCATTTTAAGCTAATAAAATCCACCCTTTGTCGAAAGGAAACAAACATGTATTTCATTGCATTGTACATTCACTTGCAAGTATAATTTTTAAAACAACAGATGTGTGACATCAAGTTCATTGCAGACACATCAAGTTCATTGTGATCACTGGTTCAGCAGATGAGGAATGCAAGCTCTGTCTGTCCGTCAAAAACAATGTGTCCATACCCAGTAGAACTTGGAACAAAACAGAGTGGCACTCACAGTTGCTTTCCTGTGTACCTGTCCACATATGCCTAAATCTTACTAGTAGTTAGTTTGTTACGGTACAATGCAATGTCAGTTTTTCTAAAACAAATTCCTTGAAATGGTTGTAAGAATGTCTGTAAAATTTAGGCTACCTTTGGCATCCTTGTTTTTTTGGAGTTTTAAGAGAATGCGGTGGGTTTTAAAAAAAAAACCATGGTTTTCAAATACAACAGATGAGGTCTAGACCTTGCTTTTTTATAAATCAAACTGAGAAAAACTGCTGCTTTATAAGACCGAGGCATTCATTTCCTAGGTATTGCCGACCTGCTCCGTGGAATTGCATAGTTTGGTAGCACATTTGTTTTTTCTCTAAACTTTTAGAGAGAAAAAAACGTGCTGCCAAACTATGCAGAAAATCATAACCTCATCTTGGACTCATATGTAGTGCCGGAGGTTGAGCCACTTGCCATGTTAGGTTGGGGAGATTCATATTTACAATGTTAAGAGATGTGAGAAAAATCATGCATGGCAACACATACATGCGAAATTTGGAAAAGTATATGATTTTTTTGTAGTCCATGCTCAGCAGTATAAATTTCAAAAAATATGATACCTCCATTTTTATCTTCTCAGTTTGAAAATGGTCTCATTTTAGAGTATGATCGTACTGACAATTATTTCGAACGCACATGTTTTCGCAGTCGGAAAATTTTCAGCCATTACCCCTAAAAAAACATTCAGCAATTACGGGCGATGACGTATGGGCCCGGCCCGGTGGGGATTTGGGCGAACAGCCCACCGGTCTCGCTCGTTTCCTTCCCCGCTCCTCCTTTATAGCCGCGGCGCTAAACCCTCGCCGCCCAAAGCAGTAGCGCAAGCCCATCCCCCCACGAGAGCTGCGATCGAGCGCCCAATTCTGCGGAGGGCATCGGCAATGCGGGCCGCCGTAGCCGACGGAGAGCTGTCGAGGTCCGCCATCGTGTCGGACAGGGCGAGAGGGCGCCATCTTCTCACGATCCACGGCTACTCCGATACCAGAATCACCGCTCCCACCGGAAAGTGCGTCAAATCCAGACCCTTCACCATCGGCGGCCATCGCTGGCGCATCGGGTACTACCCCAACGGCCTCAGCTCGGCGGTCGAGGATTACGTATCCCTCTCGCTGGTGCTAGACGAAGATGTCGCGGTGGCTGTGAAGGCCCAGTTCGCTTTCTGCCTCGCCGGCGACAGGGACGAGTGCGAGGAGGAGTTGTGGCAGGAGTTGAGCCTCACATGGTCATCGGTGAAGGACTTCGCTTCCTGGAGCGGCTGGGAGCACCCGAAGTTCATCAAAAGTTGCGACCTGCGGAGCTCCAAGCATCTCAGGAACGATTCCTTCATCATCCGGTGCGACATCATCGTCTTCCATGATTGCCGCGCGGTGGATGACGCGGCGGCCTTCGTCTCCGTGCCCCCATGCGACCTCCGGTAGCACCTCGGCGAGCTCCTCGAGAGCGAGAACGGCGCTGACGTGGTGTTTGAGGTCGGCAGTAAGATCGTCTGCACACATCGGTGCGTGCTCGCTGCCCGCTCTCCGGTGTTTGCCGCCGAGCTCTTCGGACCCATGAAGGAGGGCAATGTCGAAGGTGTCGTTCGCGTAGAAGACATTGAGCCAGATCTGTTCAAGGCTTTGCTTCATTTCTCATACACCGGCGCATTGCCAGAGACGAGCAACAAGAAGGAAGACGAATACACTGTGTACCAGCACCTGCTCGTTGCGGCGGACAGGTACGACATGGGGCGGCTGAAGCTGATCTGCGAGGAGAAGCTGTGCAACTACATTGAGGTCAGCACTGTGGCGAACATCTTGGCGCTAGCCGAGCAGCACCGCTGTGAGGGGCTGAAGAAGGCATGCCTAGAATTTCTCACTGCTCCGAATAATGTGAGGGCTCTCGTAGCCACGGACGGCTTCAAGCATCTGAGCACGAGCTGCCCTTCTATTATGGTTGCGCTCATGGCCATGTTGCGTATTAGTTGAGTGGTTGATGCCGAGTGGCAATTAATCAGCTAGCTGTCTCAGACTATTAGTATAGCGCTGCACCTCTGCGATTGTGCCAGTTAACCTGGAACTGCATCGGAATTAGAGGGCATAAAATGCTCAGGTTTTGGGTAGTGGTAGCCCATGGTTTCTAGATCATTGCCATGATATATTGCTTTTGTTTTAGCAATGGGTACTCTATGGTCTCTGAACCTTATTGACTTATGTTATTAAACTTATTTTTGGGGTCTATGAATTCATCTACACTAACTGCAATGGCTGCTTCTGTTTACCACAGCGCTGACCTCAATGTCATTAAGGGCTATCAGAAAACAAGGAATTCAAATGAGGATCATGAGATGCCATCACAGTTTAGAGAATTAAAACATCCAACAATCTTTTCTTCATACCCTGCATATGGTCAATGCTGCCTGTTAAATTATAATTTAATCGTCAGTGGCCAGCAGTAGGCCATTTTTTTTCAATAGCAGTGTTTTTTTTTCTAGAATACGCACGAGTGTGTGTATCGTATATATTATAGAAGAAGGGGTAAAAGAGCCCCATCCACATATCGTATCATATATTATAGCAGTGTTTTTTCCTGATGGTTTCATATGATAGAAAATGCAAGAGCAATTCTGGGCACTACTGTACAGTTTTTTTTCCTATCTTAAATTGAAAAGGAACATGTGTCAGGTATCGATTGGAGATGATATGCAGTGTCAGCAAAAGCACAACATTTTTTCCTTTTATTACCATAATTTTCGTCTAATTTATGTCGGGATGTTGTTTTTACCCAACTGAATTGAAGTCTCACAGCAGGAGAGATAACGCTTCTTCTGCCAGCTGAACCAAGGGGTTCATCTCGCAGGATGATTTCCTCTCCATCCCAGAGTTCTCCACGAACCCACTCTCCCAGGTTCGCAGAATTTTGGCTGTTTTTTTTTCCTTTTTGTACCAACTGATAGACTGCATGTGCTGATAAAGTGATCTTAGTATTTCTTTGTAGTGTCCTTGCATTACATGTTGTCGCTACAGTTCTGCAACTAAGAGAGGCACTGACGTACATAACTCTTACCTTTCCTCTGTCAATAGAGGTGTATTTGAGGATTTTACACTATTTTCTCACAGACATGTAGCCAGATAAAGACCCGACAAAACTCTCAGACATGTCAGGAATAACTATGCCAAAATCCACTGATAGTCACTTAGCATTACGTAGTAGTAATGGCCAGCTAACTGAAGCTGATTCATTGTAGTGATATACCAACCTCTTGAATGCAAATCAGTCCGTAAATACCTTCTTGTTGAAGCATGGTCTATCTCAATGCTAGTCTCTTGGATCTTTATGCTATAAAAGGATCAGCATAAGAACTTTTCACGGTTTGTGTTCAAGTCATGTGCAGCCTGAAAATGTATTTCCTAGATATCACTATGAACGAAAGCATCTTCGACATTGTTAGGAAATATGCAACTTGTATTTTCAGGTGGCCATAGGCCAGTATATATACATGTACAGGTGTGAAATATATGCAGGAAACCCCTTATACAATAGGGTAAATACGAAAGCTTACATGGCTATATATATAACTCTAACACCCCCCCCCCTCAAACTCATGGTGGATTAACAACACTGAGTTTCAAGAGATAGAAGCCATGCTGCGCTCTAGTTTGGGCCTTCGTCAGAAAATCCGCCAATTGTATCTCGAAAGGCACATACTGAAGAGCAATAACCTGATCCTGCACACCAACGCGCACATAGAAAGCATCAACACCAATATGCTTGGTGAGCTCATATGCTTCACAGGATCGCGCGCAATGCTAATAGCACCTGTACTGTCAGACAAGAGCGGAGTAGGCGTAGTAACAGAAACACCAAAATCCTGAAGTAACCACCGTAACCAAGTCACATCTGCCGTCAAAAGAGCCATAGCTCGTAACTCAGCATCTGCACTCAAACGGGAAACTGCAGTCTGTTTCTTCGTCTTCCAGGCAATAAGAGAACCACCAAGAAAAACACAGTAAGCAGAAAGTGAACGGCGATCGGAGGGATCACTAGCCCACGTAGCATCGGAATAGGCCTGAAGCTGTAAAGAACTGGAGCGAGGAAAGAATAGACGGCGAGAGATCGTGCCCCGAAGATATCGGAGAACACGAAGGAGGTGACTATAGTGAACCGAAGTGGGAGCGGAGACAAACTGACTCAGAATATGAACCGGATAGGGGATATCCGGACGAGTGACAGCTAGATAGACAAGATTCCCAACAAGACGACGATAACGCGTCGGGTCAGGCAAGGGGTCACCATCAGTATCACGGAGGTGAACATTGAGCTCCATGGGAGTCTCAACAATGCGCTCATCGGTAAGAGCAGCACGAACAAGAAGATCATGTATATACTTTTCCTGGGATATAAAAAAGCCATCAGAGGTAGAAGAGACTTCAATCCCAAGAAAGTAGCGTAGAGGTCCAAGATCGGACATAAGAAACTGCTCACTAAGACGGGCCTTTACAAAGGCAGTATACTCGGCGTCGTCGCCAGTGATGATCATGTCATCAACATAGAGAAGAAGA
This sequence comes from Aegilops tauschii subsp. strangulata, assembly GCF_002575655.3. NCBI lineage: Eukaryota > Viridiplantae > Streptophyta > Magnoliopsida > Poales > Poaceae > Aegilops > Aegilops tauschii. The sequence continues at coordinate 472,507,466 of NC_053040.3, read as the reverse complement.
AGAGTCCGACCACGAGGAGAAAGGTGGACAAACAATGCTGGATCATGAGCACTCGCTGAAAAACCAGCGGCAGTCACCACAGAGGCAAAACGCTCAAACCAGGCGCGGGGGGCTTGCTTAAGGCCATAGAGAGAGCGACGAAGACGACATACCATGCCATCAGGAACAGAATACCCAGGTGGTGGTTGCATGTATACCTCCTCACGCAGCTCACCGTTAAGAAAGGCATTCTGAACATCAAGCTGAGATATAGACCAGTGGCGTGCAGAGGCCACGGCAAGAAGTGTGCGGATAGTGGTCATATGGGCCACAGGAGCAAATGTCTCATCACAATCACGACCATGCTCCTGCTGAAAACCACGAGCCACAAGACGAGCTTTGTAACGCTCAAGAGAACCATCGGAGCGAGTCTTAACCTTGTAGACCCACTTACAAGTGATGGGACGGACACTGGGAGGAAGAGAAACAAGATCCCACGTACCAGTGCGTTCAAGAGCAGCAATCTCCTCTGCCATCGCAAACTGCCATTCAGGATGAACAACAGCCTCACGATAAGAAGTCGGCTCAAGAACAACAGCACCAGCGGTTGAAAAACCAAGGCGATCAACAGGCGGAAGCGGACGAGGACGCAAGCCATAGGTAGGCTGATACGAGGAGGACGACACGTCAGCAGACACATCCACATTACGTGAACGACGAGTGTAATACTGAGGCAAAGATGGAAGAATACGAGGAGGAATAGCCGAGGTAGAATCAGGAGGTGGAGACGAAGAAATCACCGGGGATGAAGGTGCAGAATCTGGTGACATGCGAGGTGAGAAAACCGTGGGAGATGGCGGCGGCAAATCGACAAGAGGTGGAGAAGTAGAGTGAGCAGGACAGAGAGACAAGGGCTCAACTGGAGTGAGAGGTGTGTCGGGAAAAGTGAGAAAAGAGATATCCTCCACAGAAAAGGTCGAGGTAGATGGACGCGGGTAGAAGGGACGAGACTCATCAAAAGTCACATCCCGAGAAATACGCATCCGACGACCGATAGGATCCCTACAACGATAGCCCTTATGCTCATCACTATAGCCTAAGAAAACACACTCAACAGACTGAGCAGTTAGTTTGGTGCGTTCGCGAGGGGCAAGAAGAACATAGCAAACACAACCAAACATGCGAAGCGTCGAATAATCAGGAGAACGATCAAAGAGACGCTCGAAAGGAACACCACCCTGGAGAGCAGTGGACGGCTGAAGGTTGATGAGATAGGTGGAGGTGAATATAGCCTCGGCCCAAAAATGAGGTGGAAGAGAAGTGGCGATCATCAACGCACGAGCCGTCTCAAGAAGGTGGCGATGCTTTCGCTCAGCCACGCCATTCTGAGCATGAGCACCAGGAAAAGAGAACTGAGGAAGAGTGCCCTGCTCAGCAAGAACACCACGCAACATCTTGGAAATATACTCGCCAGCGGAGTCAGCACGGAACACACGAATAGGCGAAGAAAACTGAGTGTGAACCATGGCAGCAAAACGCTTATAGATGGAAAGAACCTCACTGCGGGAAGTCATAAAATAAAGCCAAGTGTAACGAGAGAAATCATCTATGAAAATAATATAGTATCGATGGCCCCCTTTCGAAGCGAAGGGAGCTGGACCCCATACATCAGAATGGACTAAATCAAAAGGACGCTGAGACACCGACTCACTAGTAGGGTAAGGTAACTGAATCTGTTTTCCTAGTCTACAGCCCTGACACTCTAAAGAGACATCTCCTGAGACAGACCCCAGAAGACCTCGACGAACTAATGACGACAAGCGAGACCCACAAAGATGACCAAGTCGATGATGCCATTGCTGGAAGGAGCCGGTAGCTGAAGCGACAGAAGCGGATGGACTGGCGATAGTGGTGGCAGCGGAAGGAACATGAAGCCAGTCTAGCTCCCAAAGACCCTGAGAGTCACGGCGGCGAGGGCCAGCCACAACCAAAGTGTGCGTTCGACGATCCTGAGCAGAACAAGAGTCAACGTCAAGGATGACGCAACAACCAGAATCAGTAAGTTGACCGGCAGAAAAAAGATTCATGGTAAGTTGAGGAACATGAGCAACATCAGGAACAGAGTAAGAAGGTGTGGTAAGATTGCCTCGACTAGCAACAGAAAGAGGAGTACCATCAACAGTGAGTACATGAACAGGAAAATCAAGCGATTTAAGAGAGGACAAATTTGAAGAATGAGAAGACATATGAAAAGAAGCTCCGGAGTCCAGAACCCACGAGGATGTACCTGACTGTGTAGAGGGTGGTTGCTCAGTGCGGGAAGCATCAGTCACAGAACCTGCAGTACCCGTCGAAGGAGAACCTGAAGTGGCAAGCAGACGCTTAAGTCGCAGAATATCCTGCTCAGTCAAGGCGGTGGCTGAAGATGTCGAAGTAGAAGAAGTCCCTGAAGCTGATGATCGCGCCTTACGCATGTGTTTCTTCTTGTGGAAGCACTGAGACTCAACATGACCATCCATCTTGCAGTAGCCGCAGTGAGGACGAGACCGACCCTGGCCGCCCGTAGGAGTAGGCAAGAGCGGCAGAGCACTCGAGTGGGAACGAGTCGGTGCGGCAATCATAGCAGGAACTCGAGTAGCGAACACAGAGGGAACCTCAAGTAAACCAGCGCCACGGAGGCGAGTCTCCTCAGCACGGATCTCAGAAAGCGCCTCCATGAGGGAGATACGACCACGAGCAAACAACTGAGCGCGCCGGGGCTCAAACTCCTTACGGAGTCGAGACAAGAACTCGTAGACACGATGAAACTCCAAATCAGCCCGCACAGCCTGGCAACACTGACAAGTACGGCAACCAGCAGTGCGGAGAGAATCAAGCTGACGCCAAATAGCATAACTCTGTGCATAGAACTCATCAACAGTGGAGTCACCCTGCTGAAGAGCATGCTCCTGACGAATCACAGACAGGTATAAGGCATCACCAGAGGGCTGATAGCGCTGACGAAGCCGAGTCCACATCTCAAATACAGTAGAGAGGCCAAGAAATTTAGAGGCAAACTAAGGCAGAACACTAGCAGTGAGAACAGCGGCAGCATGAGCATCATCATCAAGCCACTGAGTGTAAGCAGACAGAGCTGCATGATAAGTCTGAAGTGCGTCCTCAAAGGTCTGAACCTGCTCATCATAAGCAAGAACGGCAGCGTCATCAGCCAGCTTAGTTGCATCCTTCGCAGCCTGATCAGCGTCGGCAGCAAGAACCGGTGGCGTCGGTGGAGTCGGAGCCACAGGAGGAACTGGACACGGCGGACTGGGGACCTCGCCAGAAAGAACGCCGCAGAGACGAAGGCCACGCATGTGAATGCGCATGAAGCCGACAAACTCAATGTAGTTGGTACCATCAAAAGTGATCGGACAGCGAGGAACAGCAACATAGCCGGAGGACAGAGACATCACGCCTGTTTTTTTTCTGGACAGACGATCAGGAGCCTGGATCGAGGGCAGTTGGGACCCGGCTACAGTAGCGATGACCTGGCTGCTGGATCGTGGGCAGGACCTGGCGGATGGGCAGGACTGCGGTCTGGGATCCGGGATTGTTAGCTGGTGGCTGAGATCCTGGTCCAGGACGCGATCTGGCGGGCGACGGAGCTTGTACGAGACGGCGGCTGGGTTGGTGACGAGGCGAACGAAGACTGCGGGACGAGCGACCGATCGGGAGAAGCCCCGTCTGTGGAGCGACGGCGACCAGATCGGAAGAAGTAACCAGATCGGGAGAGGCCCAAGGCCCAACCGCGGGGCAGGGCGGAGCGACCAGATTGATCGGGAGACCTGGCGGGCGATCAGATCGATCGGGAGGGGCGGAGGAAGACCGTGGGGGGAGGCAGGCAGATGAAACCCAGCGGCCGGAGTAGCGGATCAATGGCACGAGTTGCGGCGTGTAAAAAAATTGACCTAGCTCTAATACCATGTTAGGAAATATGCAACTTGTATTTCCAGGTGGCCATAGGCCAGTATATATACATGTATAGGTGTGAAATATATGCAGGAAACCCCTTATATAATAGAATAAATACGAAAGGTTACATGGCTATATATATATAACTCTAACAGACATATCGTTGGAAAAATACTCGAGCTTAGATTAGATTCAGTAGATACGAATGGCGTCATAATTTTCAGGATATATAGGACCTATGATTTAGCAGCAGGTTTCGTTCCAAACAAAGGTAATCTGTACCCCATAAAAGTTCAGTGACGGGTATATAGAATTATGTTGCAAAAAATGCATACCGTAGAAGATCGGCAGCTTGTTTTTCTTCACCCATAAAACTAGGTGTCTCATATGCAATGTTTCATGCAGTTCTACCCAAAAAACCCAGCTCTGTTGATTTTCCTTGCTCTAAGTTTCACTGTCAAAGCTATAATTTGGAGATTCAGCAGTGTCAATTATAGACATGGGTCTGGTTTTGAGTCTCTTCTTTTGTGCAGATGTTGCTACGGATGGTTGACGGATTGAGCTGTAAAGTTCAGGTTTAATGCTTAATAATCATGTTTGAATTTAGTTTCTTTCTTTCTTTTTTATTTTCAAAACAAGTATATGTTGATTATGATTGGTCCTCATGACAACTCAATTGCTGGTATCGATACAGTGATATTTAAGGTTCATGATACTGATGTGCAAGGGGGAAGTAACCTTGAGGGACCTGATATTTAAAGTTCAAGGTATCGATGTGGCGTCGTGAACAAAGTATGTTGCTGTTTTGGGCCTATGTGTGAGGGGAGCAATCTTGTTGAAGCCCGGGAGTTTGAAGCAGCAGCGGAACACCATCTGCTAAGCCTCTTTGGGAGAACGAACCGGAGAAAAATAACACGCCGCGACATCGATTGGAGGAGCATGAACCAAACATTAGGGGAGGCCAAATGAGTGTATGCCATAGAAAAAGCAAGAGTGATCGCATACACCGAAGGATTAGAAGAATGATTAGCGGAAGCATATTTGGCAAAAAAATTCCTGTAGGAAGGGGGGAGGAAAAGACCGGAATTGTCCCACCGACGGTCTGCCACTAGCGACATCATCTCCTCCACATGGCGCCGCCGATCACCTAAACAAAACAAATATAGAAACGAAATCCGAGATCTAGCCCCGACTAAAGCGCCACATGCCCTCCACAGATGCTAAATAGCATCGCTGGAACAAGGACATGACATGGAGGTCTTATTCCTTGCCGCCGATAGTGTCATGCCTCATCACCGTCATCTATACTTAACTGAGACAACCCAGAATGGGGTTCCCCCACCTCGCCGGCATTGAAAGGCACCCGAAGGTGCCGGGAATCAGCGACGACAACGAATCTAAGGAAGAACCCTTACATGCCCTTGTTTACATGCGTGATGAAAGGAGCTTTGGTTTTTTACGGTGTGTTAGGCTTTGTTGCTATCCCCTCTTTTATTCATCTTTGTCTGCCTTTGTCTTAAGCCTTAATCTTTTGTGTGGGTTTTTCTTTAAACAACGAGCCCCCCTTGTCAAATTTAATTTAAAAAATGCCACATACATATTTTTTACAATAACAAAAGCAAAATAGCATAATAAACTACCCCCTCTATTGTTAGGAATAATCTTGAGTTCAATCAGTGTTAGCAAGGTGCACGTGTTGTGGTTAACTTGGATGCGTGCCAAGGCGTGGTGACAGCTTGGTGCAAGTCTGAGTTGTAGTACTATTACATGTGTATACGGTTGTGTCGTGTCATGCTAGATTTAGTAGTTTAGTCTAGCGGTAGAGTCCGGTTAGGAGCTGGTGTTGTGTCCGGCTAGATTAGCTAGCTTAGGCGTCTGGGCATGTATATATGTACAGCCCTGGTCGTGAGATTGTATCGCAGAGGAAAAAAAAGGAGAAATAGAAATGAAGAGGGAAGAGAGGCACGTGCCTTTGGCTAAAAGTTTTTGCGTCTGCGTGTTCATCGTGATTTGGTGACGATCCTGTGGGCAAATTTCCAACATCTATCCCATAATATAAGATGTTATCACATCCAATATACATATATTGGATATAATAACATCTTATATTATGGGACGGATGAGCCTAGCTAGAGAAATTGGTGCGCCCTCAAGACAAACTACAAAATCTAACAAGAATTGAGACCAATCTAAGGGCCAATAAACATCAAACTTGAAACCTTTTTCAAACCAGCACAACATCAGCTATTACAGAAAGTAGCTCACATCTGTGTTGCTCAGAATAAAAGACCAGAGCAAGAAAGGCGTCAGTACCAAATCCAGTCCTGTTACAACTTCCATCAGCCTTCAATTCTTCTTCTAGTTATCCAACCTTGACTTCTCGAAAATGCCTCCTACAACACCTTAATCATGGTAACCCCAGCTTCAATGCCTTTTCACCCTTGACTTTTCCGCAAAACACCCCAACAGTTGATATTGTGACACATATTGAAGTTTCCTTCACCGGGCATAGCGATTAAGCTTCCTGATCATCGAAACCCTAAGCAATACCACCTCAACTGGACGTAGGCTTTTACCTTCACCGTAAGGGGCCGAACCAGTATAACCCTCGTGTTCCTTTTCCCGTTTAACCCCTTTAAGCTTCCTAGCGGCGATGGCTCCACGACTAAGTCCTAACACGAGAACATCTGCCGTGACAATTCCACGACAGTTGGCGCCCACCGTGGGGCCAGCGCGCGGTGGATTTGAGTTCTTGAAGGGCAGCTTCAAAGGGCTCAAGGGATACGTTGTGGGCCGGATGACCAAGAGTCGTCGTGGCAAGCTCTACATCGACGATGCAAACTGGGGCCCCGACGCCAGCTCAATTGAGTACGGGTACCGGGTCCCCTTCGGCAGAATTCATGTCTTTATTGGCAAGATTGGTGAGCCGGGCCCTGAGCCAGACCTCTGCACTGATCTCATCGAGACGGCTCAACGTGCACGACCCGCCCGGACTTTGCCTGCCTTGAAGCGTGCTTTCGTGGGATGCGTCCATGGAGAGCTCTCTGAAGGATCTGGATCTGGTGAGGAGACGGCCGCTCGCTCTGACGGCGAGTCATCCACAGAGGAGACCAATTCGTTATACCAACTCCAAGATGGCAGGCTTAGGGGTTGTTCCGATGGCGACAGTATTCTGGACCCCTTTGAGCCGCCGAGCCGGGTTGGAATCTTCATGGCTGGCGCACAACCTGTTCAAAACCCCACCGCCGGGGCAGGAAGCCCTGCGCCCTCGCCGGCTCAGGTGCTGATGGATCTCACAGACAATATGACGGCCCTGTTAACCGCTACGGTCGCCCCAGCGGATCAAGCTCAGCATGACACGGAGGTGGCACAGTTAAAGCTGGATCTAGCAAAAGCCAAGGAGGATCTAGTGGCGGAAGGGATCAGGATGGCTGCGGAGAGGGCGGCTCTCGACGCCCAGACTCAGCTGATTCAGGCACAGTCTTTCCGGCTCACGATGGATCAGAACGCGTCCAATGAGGTCATGAGAAGGAGGCATCAAAAGGCCCAATCTCGACTCCCTCCGGTTTACGATCCTCGAAACCTCTTCAACACGCCTGGTGCAGGGCCCAGTAACCCGCCAGAGGTCACGGCGCCCGGGGCTGGAACACCAATTCAGCCCCAAGTGATGGGGCCTCCCCGGGTGAACGTTGCCCCGCCTCAGTATGTGCCAATACCACCGGGTCATTACGCCAACCCGTTGGAAAACATGGTCGCCGCGGCGGCGCGACTGGCGGCTCTCCCAATCGATGGCGACTCTCCAACGGCGGTTGAAACCCGCCGGGTCAGAGAACTCCTTCAGACGGCTCTGGGGCAGCAGGAGGCATATTCTTATAGCCGGGACAGGGTTCATTCAACACCTCGTCCAGGCCGGAGCCCGAGTTATAGCAGACACATGGTCTCAGCGACCGGCTCAAGTAACGTCCGACGCAATGACTTGCCTCCTGGCCACGACCCGGCTTATCCGACGGCTCATAACGGAGCCTTTCACGCGGTAGACCAAGACAGAGCACGGCAAGAGGCGGAGCAGGCGCCTCAGTTGATGGCTTACCAGCCACCCCGGCTTATCCGACGGCTTCTATCGATGCGGGTATCCCTACGAGGACTGGAGGTGTCCCTTGTCTGGTGCCGGCTCTCCGCAATGAACGTCTGCCCAAGGATTTCAAAGGGCCTAGGAAGGTGCCTAATTACACGGCTGATTTACAACCCGGAGCCTGGATCGAGAGTTACGAGATGGCCATGGAGTTGCTGGAGGTCAGTGAAGCGGCAATGGCCAAGTACTTCACCATGATGTTAGATGGGACTGCCCGCACTTGGTTGAAAGGGCTACCACCGAATTCTATCGGGTCTTGGGCTGAGCTGAAAGCCCGGTTCATCCAAAACTTCAAAGATACCTGTAGGCAGTCTATGTCAATTGTGGATTTGACTAACTGTAAACAGCAGGAGGGTGAGTCTACAACCCATTGGGTCCGTCGGGTCAAAGAGATAATACATTCATCTGATAAGATAGATGCCGGCTCTGCAGTCTTAATGTTAGAGCAGAATTGTCGCTTTGCGCCCTTGAAGATGAAGCTCGGGCGGCTCAAGCGCGATTGCAATGATATGGGTACGCTGGTGGCGGCTCTGGTTAAGTACGCCGACTCTGATAGTAGCAAGGATCCCGCGTCGGATGATGAAAGGACAGGGAAGGGAAAACGGAATGGCAATGGCAAGGGCCCCCAGCATAACCCGGCGAACTAGGGGGGTAACAAGCGTAAAGCTGATGGCAGTATGGAGTTTGTGGCCAATGCCAGTTCATAGGGTAACAACCACCAGCGCAAGGAGAGACCGCCTCCCCGCGCCGGCGGGTCAGGCCCGACGCTTGAGCAGTTGTTGAATGAGCCTTGTCCAAGGCATGGCTCTAGGGAAAAGCCGGCCACTCATCTGTGGAAAGACTGCGCAATCATGAAGGCCTTCAAAAATTCCAATGCCTTCAATGGCAATAATGGCCCGGGCGGCGGCGGCTTTCATGGCCCGGGCGGCGGCTCAAATTCTAATTCTCAGAATGTTCAAGGGGGCTTTAACCAGCAGTCCGGCCAGGGTCATCAGCAGCAGCAGCAAGGGGGATATCAGACCAATCCAAAGCAGCTCAATGGTGGACAGTATCATGTGTTTACCACCAGTCTGTGCAAGCAAGATCAGAAGCTTCACAAAAGGGTTGTGAATGCTGTTGAGCCGGCGGTTCCACGCTATTTAAGATGGTCTGAGCAGCCTATTATGTGGAGTAGGGAAGATCACCCTCCCCGGGTTGATAATCCGGGTCACCTGGCTCTGGTGGTGGCTCCTCAGGTGGGGGGATATAAATTCACTAAAGTGCTCATGGACGGAGGCAGCAGCATCAACATCCTCTATTATGAGACTTTCCGTCGTATGGGGTTGATTGATAAGAACCTCAGCCAGTCCAATACTGTTTTCCATGGTGTGGTGCCTGGCAAGTCGGCATATCCAGTTGGTAAGATCGAGCTGGAAGTGGCTTTTGGAGACGAGTACAACTACAGGGCGGAAAAATTAACCTTTGAGGTGGTTAAGATAAGAAGTCCGTATCATGCTTTATTTGGGCGGCCGGCTTACGCCAAGTTCATGGCGCGGCCGTGTTACGTGTATTTGCAGCTCAAGATGCCGGGTCACAATGGGACCATTACGGTTCATGGCAGCCGAAAGATAGCCTTGGAGTGTGAGGAAGGTGACACGGCTTATGCAGAATCTGTTTGTGCAGCAGAGGAGTTGAAGTTTTATAAGGACAATGTTGACCCGGCAGATATGACATCTTTAAAAAAGCCGACCACGGAGCATGAGCCGGCAATGAAATTTAAGTCAGCTGATGAGACTAAACTTGTTGACTTCGTTTCAGGCGACTCGTCTCAGCAGTTTAGCATCAGTGCCAATCTGGATCCGAAATAGGAAGGCGCGCTCATCGAGTTCATCCGTGAGAACAGGGACATTTTTGCATGGAAACCTTCTGACATGCCAGGTGTACCTAGAGAACTCGCTGAGCACACTCTCAATATTGATCCGAAATTTAAGCCGGTCAGGCAATTCCTTCGGCGGTTTAATGAGGAGAGGCGGAAAGCCATTGGTGAGGAGGTGGCCCGGCTCTTGGCGGACGGGTTTATTGTTGAAGTCTTTCATCCAGAATGGTTAGCTAACCGGGTACTCGTGCTCAAGAAGAACGGCACCTGGCGGATGTGTGTGGACTACACGGACTTAAACAAGGCTTGTCCGGCTGATCCTTTTGCTCTCCCCCGTATTGATCAAATCATTGATGCTACGGCGGGTTGTGAGCGCTTAAGTTTTTTTGGATGCTTATTCTGGATACCATCAGATTAAAATGGCAGTTAAGGACCAGGAGAAGACGGCGTTCATCACTCCCTTTGGAGCCTTCTGTTATGTGTCTATGCCTTTTGGGCTCAAGAGTGCACAGGCGACTTATCAGCGTTGTGTGCAGAATTGTCTTCATAACCAGATTGGGCGCAATGTTCATGCTTATGTGGATGATATCGTGGTTAAGTCCAGGGAGAAGGAGACCCTGGTAGATGATCTTAGAGAAACCAATGATAATCTCCGGGTTTACAAGATGATGCTTAACCCGGCCAAGTGTGTTTTTGGTGTTCCCGCAGGCAAGCTCTTGGGTTTCCTGGTTTCTCAAAGAGGCATTGAAGCTAACCCGGAAAATATCAAGGCAATCACCTCTCTGGCTAAACCGGTGTGCATAAACGACGTCCAGCGTCTGGCGGGCTGCATCGCTGCTTTGAGCCGGTTTATAAGCCGTTTGGGTGAAAAGGCCATGCCACTGTACCAGTTGATGAAGAAAACAGATGACTTTGTCTGGAATGATGCTGCTAATGCTGCCTTTGAGGATTTGAAGAGACAGTTGGCTGAGCCCCCAGTTCTTGCTGCTCCGGTTGACAAGGAGCCCTTATTACTGTATGTAGCCGCTAACACACGAGCCGTCAGTGTGGCTGTGGTGGTGGAGCGCAAGGAAGAGGGTAAGGAGTATCCGGTTCAGCGACCGGTTTACTACGTCAGCGAGGTACTCATTGAGTCCAAACAGCGGTATCCACATTGGCAGAAGCTTGTTTATGGTGTGTTCATGGCAAGCCGGAAGCTTAAGCATTATTTCCAGGGTCACCCCATCACTGTGGTTAGTTCTGCTCCCCTAGGAGATATCATCCAAAACAGAGAAGCCACAGGAAGAGTGGCTAAGTGGGCTATAGAGCTTGGGCCTCATGGTCTGAAATATGTGCCACGCACTGCTGTGAAATCTCAAGCATTGGTGGATTTCATTAATGATTGGACAGAGCTGCAGGTGCCTAAAGAGAAACCGGATAATACATACTGGACTATTCACTTCGACGGGTCTAGGCAGTTGGAGGGCTCGGGGGTTGGAGTTGTATTAACTTCCCCTCGAGGTGACAAGTTTTGTTATGTGCTACGGCTGATGTTTCCCTGTACTAACAATGCGGCTGAGTACGAGGCCTTGCTCCATGGTCTTCGGATGGCTAAGGAGATGAGCTTGAGCCGGGTAAGGTGCTTCAGCGACTCAGATTTAGTGGCTCAGCAAGTGTCAGGCAAGTGGGATTCCAAGGACCCTCTCATGGCGGCTTATCGCCGTGAAGTTGATGCCATTGCTGGACACTTTCAGGGTTACCAAGTAGAGCACATTGATCGCAGGAAGAACGAGGCGGCTGATGCATTAAGCCGGCTGGGCTCTCAGCGAAAGCCGGTGCCGCCTAATACTTTCTTGGACATTTTGCATAACCCTTCTGTTAAATTGCCTACAGAGGAAGACTTGGCTATCCCTGACCCGGAGGCATAGTTAGTGGCGGCTCTCCACGTTACCCCAGACTGGACAATACCATAATTGGCTTACATGACCCGGGGAGAATTGCCTGAGGATGAAACTTTGGCCAGACAAATAACTCGGCGGTCTAAGTCAATGATAATTATCAATGGCGAGCTGCATCGTCGCAGTGTCACTGGAACTTTTCAGCGTTGTGTTTCCCCTGAGGAGGGTCAAGAAATTTTGTGTGTGATTCACGAGGGGGATTGTGGCCATCATGCCGGCTCAAAATCCCTTGTGGCCAAGGCTTTTCGTCATGGTTTTTATTGGCTGACGGCTCATGCTGATGCGGAGGACTTGGTCAGTAAATGTGACGGTTGTCAGAGGTTCTCGCGACGGGCTCACGTGCCGGCTCAGGAGCTGAGGATGATTCCAATTACTTGGCCATTTGCGGTCTGGGGGCTTGATATGGTTGGGCCTTTTAAAAGGTCCAAGGATAAGAAGACCCACCTCTTGGTGGCAGTTGACAAGTTCACAAAGTGGGTTGAGGCAGAGCCAGTTAGCAAGTGTGACGCGGCCACAGCGGTTCAGTTCATGAAAAGGGTGATATTTCACTTCGGTTTTCCATACAGCATTATAACTGACAATGGTACCAATCTGTCTAAGGGCGCCATGGAGGAGTTTTGTCAACGAGAGCATATTCGACTTGATGTTTCATCAGTGGCTCACCCTCAATCCAATGGTCTAGCTGAGAGAGCTAATCATGAGATTTTGAAGGGCATCAAGCCCCGGCTTTTGGTCCCTTTGCAACGGACGCCGGGTTGTTGGGTGGAGGAGTTACCCTCCGTGTTATGGAGCATCAATACTACTCCTCACAGATCTACGGGTTACCCGCCTTTCTTCATGGTTTATGGAGCGGAAGCAGTCCTCCCTAGCGACATCCGTCATGACTCGCCTCGAGTGGCGGCTTATGTTGAGGCGGATAATGAGCGGGCGCGCCAAGATGCTCTTGATTTGTTGGACGAACAGCGTGATGTGGCAGCAGCTCGCTCGGCGATTTACCAACAAGACCTGCGTCGTTATCACAGCCACCGGGTTAAGTCCCGGGTCTTCCAGGAAGGTGATCTGGTGCTCCGGCTCATCCAAGATCAAACAGATGCACACAAGTTATCCCCGCCTTGGGAAGGACCCTTTATGGTTAGCAAGAACTTGCACAACGGGTCATACTACCTTATCGATGTTCAGGAGCACAAAGATTCACGCAAGTCGGAGGAAGAGACCCGTCGGCCGTGGAACATAGCCCAGCTTCGGCCTTATTACACTTGAGCCACCGGCTCTCATAATGTACATATTTCTATAGCCATGTATGTATTATGATAAATAATAAAGCAGGACCTCTGTCCTTTTCTCCTCCAAAGGTAAATGTGTTATTTCCATTACAACATTACATGGTCACTTGGAGGTGGATCCGGCTTATGATCGTATTCGAATCTAGCCGTTAACAATATGATCACTTGGGGGCTTCCTGTTCAAACATAGGTCGTATTCGAACCAAAGAGAACATAGCTGTCGATACCCATTTGATTGGCAAAATTGCCGAGCTCATTGGGGAGTTTTTTCTTGATCATATTTGAATCATAGCTCAACCCCCTTTGGGAACCGACGTGGATCGTATTCGAATCAGCGTCGTTAAACAACTCTCAAGGTCATTTGGGGGCTTCCTGTTCACACATAGGTCGTATTCGAACCAAAGAGAACATAGCTATCGGTACCCTCTTGATCGGCAACGCCAACGCCACTGGGGGCTATATGATCGCATTCGAATCTTAGCTTAACCCCTTTGGTACGGTTCTCTGGTCGTATTCGAATCAGAAGCCCTTAAGTTTTGACCTTTTTGTTTACAACAAGTTGTTTTGATCATATCAACAGTGGGCAAGGGCGGTTCTTGCTCCGCCGGCTTAACTTTGATTAACAATGTTACTAGCACACAATAAAGCATTATCAATGCTGGTGAACCGGAGTTGAGTTCTCAACCTCATTATTTGGGTTACATAAACCGGACATATACTTGCAAAGTTTGCAGGTAGGCTATTGTGGTTATCCTGAAGATATGGTTGAGAGCCGGTCTTTTATGACCTTGGTTATGTTTCGGGTTAAGTGTAAGATATATGACTCTCCATGCGGTAAGCCTAGAGACTTGTGATTTATTTTTCTATGTAGAACAATTAAAGACAGTTCTTCAAGCTTAAGGAAAATAAATGATCAATTATAACCCGGAGGAATATGAAGAAGCAGCTTAAATGGAGTTAAGCATTCAACACGTGCACGATGGCACGACAAAATTAAGTGTTTGTCCTACTCTATTACAAGACTCCCCGAGTCCAAAAGGTGAGGCATTGTTTTAAGGTGTAACCATGAGCCGCCTAAAAATCAAGGTGCTTGTTGGGTCGAAGCTTCCGGCTCATCCCTCTCCGCTCCTCCGGCTGATTCCATGACCTGGAAGGTTGATGATTTCCAGTCAATGCCGCTCAAAGCTTCAAATTGAGCCTCGTCATCAATTAACCCGGCCGGGTCAACTTCTGGGGTGAAGGTATGCTTACGAGTCGGAGGGATCAAGCTGATTGCTTCATAGCGTGGAGTGGGGATCCTCTGATTCTCCGCTTCATAGCCCGGCTGATACTTGGTAAGATCGGTGTCATTCCCAATCAGGGTGGCCACCGGGCGCACGCTCTTCACACAGGCAGCGAAATCTTTCTGGTCAAAGGGGGTGCTGGGGGTATCCAAGAGCGATGTCGGCCGGGTCTAGCTCCGGGAGAAAAGCCTTGGCCCGGCTCAAAGCAGCTATAGCTCCGGCTCTTGCAGAGGCCCGTCTTAGCTCTTGGAAGCGCTGAGGAAGAACGGCAAGCCGCCTGAGTACGTCCGCCAGGTGAGTCGGAACCTCATTGGACAGAGCCACAACGGCTAAAGCACATTGTGCCCCGGTGTAGAGTTGCTCCACCAAGGTGTAAACAGCCTTCAGCTTGGTCAGAACATTCTGATTAAGGTTCGAGCTTCTGGGACCTGTATAATAAAGCCAGGTAAGCTGATGGCAATGGTGGGACTTATGGGACATAAGGAATGTAACCTTGGTAAAAAACTTGCAGAATGACTTACCAAAGATTGTGGAGACCATCTGTGACACATGGCGTTTTAAGCCGGAGAGTTCGGCGGTTCTCTCAGTCAGAGCAGCCTCTGCTTGTTCGGCCCGGCTGAGCAAGGCAGTCTTCTCCTCGGCCCAAGTCTTTCTTTCTGTTTCAAATTTCTTCTTCAGTTTTTCTTGTGCAGCAACACTGAACTCAAATTTGGCATTGGCCTTCCGGGTCTCAGTTTCCTGAGTCTTCAGGCGGTTCTTCAGCTCAGAGATTTTAGATTCAAATTTCTTGCAGGCAGCCTATACAAATTCCGGGTTACAGTGTGAGTGATTATTATGCAACATTAAAGTCCCAAGCACTTTGCAAGCAAAGATACTTGGCACTTGGGGGCTAATGTATGCTGAAAGATTCTATTTACAATTGCCGGTTCATGAAGGTAAGCCGGAAGTTAAGTCTACAACATATTATATCATAAGTAATAGACTTGGGGGCTAGCATGGTAAGGATGACTATGGAGTAAGCAAGAGAGTTGTACCTCAGATTTTTGCTGTATCTGCTTCACCATATCAATCTCCAGGTCCCGGCTATTGTGCACTTGACCAATGTAACCAGAAACAATGTCTCCAATGCTCAAGTTAGTATAGTCAGTGATCTCCAGTCTAGCCATGTGGCGCTCCAGCAGTTCTTCTTTGGCAAAGCATCTGGCCAGCACAGTGGGTCTTCCCGGCTCAACATATTCAGTCCGGGTAATCACCACATCCGGGTGATCGGCCGGTTGAGCTGAGCTGGGAATCTCCGGGTTGTCAGAACCCACCATGGTTTGTTCTTCAGTTGAGGCGGCGGTTTTCGGAGCTGGTGCAGATGGCGGCTCAGAGGCAGAGGCATTGGGTTCGGTTAAGTCCGGCTCTTCGACCGGTTTATTTTTCTTGGCCCTCTTGCTGAGCTTGGCTTGGGCACTGAAAGTCAAAAGGTTAGAACAAAAAACATAAGTAAGATAAGCACAAAATGAGATGATTATCATTACCCGGGTGCGGTCTTGAAAGCCGGCAAGTTAGATTGCATGGAGTCACCGGAGGAAGGTGAAGTTTCCTGATAGTTTTAATCAGATGAATTGAGTGGTTGACGAGTGACGCCCGCTAAAGGATGAAAATGGTATAAGTTGGAGATAACCTCAGTCCGGCGCTTTCTTGATGCTTCGGGTAAGCCGGAGGAGAGGTCTGCATCCTTGCTGGCCCGGGTTTGCCTCCGGCTCTCATGAATCTGTTGCTTCAAAAGAAATTGAGGATCTTGATAAGCTAAAGGATGCGAAAATCTTACTTTCCGGGTTACTCTTCGGACTTTCAGCCTTGGCAAGGGATCCGAGTCGGAGGAAAGTATAGTTACCTCTTCAATCACCGGGTTACTCGCTCCGGTATCATCCTGCGGATCATTAGTGTCAATAAGGTGGTTAAAAACAGACGAAAAACAAAAGAAGAGCCTAAAGAATCAAGGGCTACCTCTGACTCGGAGCTATCATCCAACTGAAGCAGCTCTGAGGCGCTAGGCTTACTCCCTTCTTGCGGGGAGCGGCTCTCCTGGCGGCTTTTTTAGCCTTCCTGGCTTTTTTAGCAGCCTCATGGTCATACTTGACCTTCCAGAACTTGTCATTAGCCTGAAAAAATGCAACAAAGGTTTCCTTGAAGTTAAAACGAAAATTGTTAAGATGGAAAGTAAAGTGCTCAGATTGGTAGCTTACCGCCGTAGCCGGGTTAGCTTGGCAGAAGGGGCTTAAGCCGGTCCTCCCGCAGTCTGCTAAGCTCTCGTTCAAGAGGGACTTGGTCATATCGTCAACAACGTCCTCAGGTAGGTCATTGGGGCTGTGCCGCAGAGGGTCATCCTTCCGGCCCGTGTAATCACACATTAAGCCGGGGCGGCGGCTCAAGGGAATCACCCGCCAAGAAATCCAGACCCGGACCAGATCGACGTCGTTAAGGCCATTTCCTAGAAGAGCCTTAATCTTGTTAATGGTGGGGATCAGTGGTTGACGCTCAGCTTGAGATAGTTTGTCTGGCAGGGGGTGATTTGGCTCCAGACGCAGGGCACGAAAGCCGGGCAGAGGGTTCTCGTCAGCCGGAGAGGTATCTTGGCAGTAGAACCATGTCTGGTTCCAGTCCTTTGGGTGGCTTGGCGGCTCAGCATAAGGAAAGAGGCAATCTCTTCGTCGTTGAATGGAGATTCCACCAAGTTCCAAACTAGGCCCGTTGGCGCATTCATTCTGGCGGTTCAAATAAAATAACTCCCTAAAGAGTAGCAGACTGGGTTCCTCTCCAAGGTATACCTCACAAAACACTTGATAGTTGCAAATGTTCGACACGGAATTGGGTCCAATGTCTTGAGGTCGCAGATCAAAAAAGTTCAGAACGTCTCTGAAGAATTTTGAGCCGGGAGGAGCAAAGCCCCGGCTCATGTGATCAGCAAATATCACAACCTCTCCATCTCTTGGTTGAGGTCTTTCTTCGGACGGGTCAGGGGCATGATAAGACATGACCTCCTTCTTAGGCAGATAACCCGTGTTCACGAAATCAGCTAAAGTATCATCAGTAACATTGGATCTCATCCAGTTGCACGTAATGGGTGCCTTGGGAGCCTTGGGCGGCATTGTGAAAGACGAAAGCCTATGACAAAGGGAAATGTCCGGTTCAAAGATAAGCCGGAGGAAGATTACAGTTCAGTATTCAAGTTGGCGGCTTATGAAGGGGCCTAATGACATATGGCTAATTGTGTCGGGTTATCTAAGCCGCTGTGGGCATCATGAATAATTCAAGTTGTTTAAAACTCTGTCACCAATGAGCCGGAAATTTCACAGCGCATGGCCTCGGCCTCTTTTAAGCCGGAGATATGAGCCGCCATAGCTAACAGATGCAATTTTTGACTAAGTGTGGCACAAACAAGTTTCACAGATCGCAGTGATTATTTTGGATCAAACGATCGTCTAGAAAGAAAAAATTTCTAGACCTAGAAAGCTGATACAGAGAAGTTCATGAGCTCTAAGAAGATATCTTTGCAAGTAAAGGGGACATGCTGCTGTTGAAAATGGGTGCGAAACCGCGGCTCTATATGGTTTCTGGATCCAAGGGGGCCGTGTAGGAAGAACTGTAAAGAAATGGCGACGAACTGCGAAGAACAGGGGAGAACGACAAGAACCCTAATGCGGATCTACTGTATGGAGTGGCGAGGACTTACTGGCGTTGATGGGATGCGGAGGTCGCCGCCGTTTTCTCTGGACCGACTCAGGGTGATGCAGCGGCCGAGGTTGATGAAGACGAGAGGCGCGGCGGCGGCGGTGGAGCTCGAGCTTTCGGGCGTCAGAGGAGGAAGACGATGGAGGAGAGGAAGTGAACGAAGGCTTATGGGCCGGGCCTATTTATAAGGCACGGCTGATGAATGGGCGCGAGAAACGAGGAGGCCACGATGTGATTATCTTGCCACGAAAACGCCTCGATTTTCGGGATAGCCATTAAAGATAAGATCCGTTGGGATATGACAGAATAAAAAATGAACTTAATGGAAGATGACGTCACGGCGGGTTACCAAGAATCCAGAAGATGACGTCACGGCGGGTTACCAAGAATCCAGAAGATGACGTCACGGCGGGTTACCAAGGATCCAGAAGATGACGTCACGGCGGGTTATAACTTTCGCACAAGTAGAAGCCGGAAGATTTTCTTTCAAAGGGATTGAAGATTGACATGAACCGGTTCAATCAATCTGGGGCCTAATGTTGAGGATATAACCATTAGAGTCACCCGCCCAGGAGGGGCCGGGATACGTCATAATGATCATCACGTGAAGCCCAGTACCAAGCTTGTGGGTGGCGGATCAATAATGGGCTTAAGACCCGGAGGTGGCTTAAGGACCGTAGTGATAACCCGCCGTTATGGCAAGACTTGTAATGTAAGGCAGGAGTAGTTAAGAGTCCGAGCCGGATACTGTTATAAGCCAGCCGGGACTCTGAGGGCCGTGGGGCGTCAACCTCTCTATATAAAGGGACGACCCGGCGGCGGTTCAGGGAGAGAGACAACAGATCGAGAACCGGGCATAGCGATTAAGCTCCCTGGTCATCAAAACCCTAAGCAATACCACCTCAACTGGACGTAGGCTTTTACCTTCACCGTAAGGGGCCGAACCAGTATAACCCTCGTGTTCCTTGTCCCGTTTAACCCCTTTAAGCTTCCTAGCGGCGATGGCTCCACGACTAAGTCCTAACACGAGGACATCTGCCGTGACAATTCCACGACAAAAATGGTTATATTTATGGTTGTTTTGACATATTTTTCAAACTCACATGCGCTTGTTATCAGAAAAATCGTTTCAACCTTGACGGACAATGCCGTGTGGGTTCGGGTGAGGATTTGAACAAATCTTCGATGTGTGGGGATTTTTGTTTGAAGAAGAAAACCACCAAGGAAACAATTGCATGTCCATCATCACACTTGCAACTATGCATGACAAAAACTGTCTACAAGCGAAAAAGATATTCCTTCCATTCCAAAATATATGGCGTTCTTGACTTTGCATGATCTTTGATGCACGACTTTAACCATTAATATATAGTTCATCGGTTTCTTTTTAGTCTGCATATAATATTTGGTCAAAGTCAAACATTGTGAAGTTTGTCCAACATTATAGAAAAAATATCAACATTCACAATATAAACTCAATATTATTAGATGCATCATAAAATTAATTTTTAGACCATATAACTTTAGTATTGTAGATGTTGATATTTTTTGCTATAAATTTGGTCAAGTTTACGTAGTTTGATTTCAAACAAACCTTATATACACAGTAAAAAGGAACGAAGGGAGTATCGAAGTACATGTATTGAACATGTATAAATGGAATCGTCATAATTGTCTTGCAAAACAATTTTATTTCATATGTCTTTATACTAATTTTATATAGACATTCATTATAGCCAAAGTTATGTGTCGAACGGTTGTGACCCCCTAAAAACACGTTTGGATTATATCTAACTAACTCATGGATAAGCACGATCGACTTTTCCAAACGCCCACACTCCTGAGGATATCTGTTACGGAGTAGTTTTCACCTTAGACATGCAACAGACGCGCAGCAGATCTAGACGCGCCGATGGATCCTATCGGAAAATTCGTCACGGACTGTTTGAGCGATCTGCTCCATCTTCTTGCCTCGTTCCTCCCCTTCCACCGCCGCGCTAAACCCTTGTCGCCCGTAGCACCAAGCGGCGGCGCCCCACCCCCCTATCCCTATGAGAGCCGCGAGCGCCCGATTCCGCGGAGAAGGTCGGCAATGGCGTCCTCCGGAGCCGGCGGGAAGTCCTCGAGGTCCGCCATCGTGGCCGACACGGCCAGCGGGCACCACCTCCTAACCATCCACGGCTACTCCTGCACCAACGTTCCCACCGGACAGAAGATCAGTTCCCAGCCCTTCCAACTCGGCGGCCACCGCTGGCGGATCGACTACTACCCCAACGGCATAACCTCGGCGGTCGCGGATTACGTCTCCCTCTCCCTAATCCTCGCTGAAGATGTCAAGGCGGCGGTGAACGCCAAGCACAGCTTCTGCCTAGCCGGGGAGCCGGAGCAAAGGCAAGTCGGGCGGCTAAGGTCCGCGCCGGTGGTCACATACTCGTCCAGGGGGTGTTGCTTCTTCAACCGCTACTCCACCTTCATCAGAAGGGAGGACCTGCTCAAGTCCAAGAACCTAAAGAACGACTCGTTCACCGTCCGGTGTGATATCGTCGTCGTCCATGGTTACCGCGCCGAGGAGGCTTACGTCTCTGTGCCCCCATGCGACCTGCGGAGGGACCTTGGCAAGCTCCTTGAGACCGAGAAAGGCACCGACGTGGTGTTCGAGGTTGATGGCGAGACCGTCGCGGCGCACTGGTGTGTGCTCGCGGCCCGCTCTCCGGTCTTCGCAGCTGAGCTCTTCGGACCAATGAAGGAGGGCAAGGCCGACGAAGGCGGCATCGTGCGTGTGGAAGACATGAATGTGGAGGTGTTCAAGGCGCTGCTCTGTTTCGCGTACACAGGATCGTTGCCTGAGATGCACAAGGAAGAGGAAGACGTCACCTGCCAGCATCTGCTCGTCGTGGCTGACAGGTTTGACATGGGGCGGCTGAAGCTGATATGTGAGGAGAAGCTGTGTGGGTACATCGACGTAGGCACGGTGGCAACTATCCTTACGCTGGCTGAGCAGCACCACTGTGAGGGGCTGAAGAAGGCGTGCTTCGATTTTCTTGCCGCTCCGACAAATCTGAGGGCCGCCTTGGCCAGTGACGGCTTACAACATCTGAGTGCGAGCAGCCCGTCTCTTATGGCTGAGCTCATGACCAGGTCCTTGCAGCATTAGCTGAGTGATCGATGTCGAGTGGTAATGAGCTAGCTGTCTTAGACTCGGTACATCGCTGCATCTGCGAACTAACCGGGAAGTGCATTTGTAATCAGTGGGCATAGAGTGCTCAGATTTTTTGGCAACGGTAACTCATGGGTTCAGGTTTATTGTCATCAGATATTTCGCTTGTTTTAGCATCAATCTTGCATGGTTTCTGAATGTCATGGCTTCAGGTCTTTGTCATCAGATATTGCGTCGGTTTTGCATTGGATGTTTCTTTACCTAATTGGCTTATGTTATTATCACTTAGTTCTTGTGCTACATGATTTCACCTTATCTTTCTGTGAGATGCAAGTAGTTTCACATTATTCTGTCAGTAATGTCACGCTTGCCAATTTATCATGGATTACTATTTTTCAGGTAGCTGTGTCAGTTGAACCTCAACTGGACATGTTGATGTTGGTTGTCTCGTTATATTATTTCCCTGCATTCAGGATGAGAAGTCAAAATTGTTTCTTATCCAAAAAAAAAATTGTTTCTTATCTATTTTGCCTGTTAATCAACAACTACATTGTTATCAGATAGCTTGATCATTTTATCGATCAACATTACTCCTGTAAATTTCACACTTTGCATTCTCTTTGTGGGTTAAATTTTAAGGTTTGACACTAGCTAGCTGGAAATGAAGAAAAGTTGTAACCCTATGCCTGTATGAAAAAACAGTTGGAAATGAAGAAAAAGAAGAGATTTATTACCCAAGAACTCTGCAGGATATGGTATAACAATCAATACCCACACCCTCATGGATTTGGTGATTTCGGAACAGAAGGCATCATGAAAATTCTCATCAAATCAGTTTGCTTCTAGGATTGTTGTTGTTGGTACATGTTCAGGACAACGTTTTGCTTCTGTTTACCAGAGGAGGCGTAACTTTCGTTAAGGCTAGTCATATTACAAGATATTTTCACGGGGGATGCTACCTCGACTTAGAAAATTAGATATCCAACATTATTTTTTCATGACCTACACGTGGTCAAGGCTGCCTACACAAGATTTGCTGTTGTGTATCAGATTTGTAGTTTGGTGCAAAATAATAATAGTACTGAATTTTCCCTCAAAAAAAATAGTACTGAATTGCAAATAACTGACACCATGGACTGGCTTTACTCAAACTTTGAGTGTCAAAGCTATATTAGGCAGTTTCATCTGTGCCAATTATAGACATTATGCTGGTTTTATCTTCCATTTCTATTCTTTCTCACAGAGGTTTCCATGCATGGTTGATTGATTGAACGTCAAGGATTTTGTTTAATTTCTCTCTAACTTCAGCACCGGCAAAAAAGACTTGAGTATAATGCTCAGTCATGTTGGAATTTAAATATTTTATTTTTTTATTTTCAAACCGATATGTGGTTTATTGAGTATTGATGCCCTGGTCCTCATGATAACTCATTTTCCGGTATTGATTTGGTTTTATGAAGGTATGAAATTCTTCCAAGTGCAAATTCCCATTTCAGAGCAGCAAACAGAGGTTCTCATTTTATAGAAATCCTTCATGCGTAAGTAAATTAACTTGCAAGTAACTAACTAAATTAAAAAAAACACAATGGACTTCGCGGCAGACGTCCGTGAGGCGGAGTGGCACTCTCCGGCGCCGCTACAGGTGATCGGCAACCCCTGGCTGATAGAGGCGAGGGTGTCCCGATCTTTCGATGAGGTGATAACTATCGATTTGGTGGAGACGACTTTGACGATCCGACTACAAACGTGCACGACGTTGCGCCTTAGCAATCGCTAAACCAACTCCGAGAGGTTATTGACCACGCCGGAGCACGATCAACCTGACCACAAAGGTCTATTCCTGCAAACAATCGAAGAACAAGCAAGAATATGATAAAGCAATCTGAATATTACGAATATATATGAAGTATTGATAATGGTGGGATCCGTCAGCGGTCTTGGTCTGGTCGTTGGACACAAACGAAGTACACGAAGTTGCAATGGCTAACTTTTAACTAAACAAATCCCAAGCAAAAAGCTACTAGATGTATCTACTTATATAGGAGCAAGGGGTGGAGGCCAAGGAGGTGGGAGGATGTCCCAAGGCAGCCTAAAACCAACCCTAGGTCGTACAAGGCTCATGGGCCCAAGTGGAGGTGATGCAACACCTTTGGACTTGTTGTTTGACTCGGATTCTGCTGCAGCGTCAGATTGTTTCGTCCATATCTCAATGCTCCAGACGAATTTAAAGGTGAATCCAATTGGGTTGGAAAGAGGACGAAATCTACTTTCCAACAGAAAAAGAATCACCCAATTCGGAGTCCGTATGAAAAAGTTATTGGCGTTTTGATTCAGGTATGTCTGTGCAGTCCGAATCTGAATCCAGAACATGAGAGACTTGGACTCTATCTTCTCTTGGCCCAAAAGTGACGTGAGAGGACTTTTTGAACAGAACCGAAACTTCTCCTTTTCCCCTATCTTCATATGTGGATTGTACAAATGTCCCATACACCTGCAATTAGACAAAACACAAAAGTGTGTGAAGTATTTTTGTTCTAGATAACATAAATAGATTATTGAATAGTTTGCACTAGAAATCACCTGACAAATATGCATGTATGAAATATTTTTGGTCGTATCCAAGGTAGTCATGTCCTCATCATCCTCTCCTTTTTGAAAATAAAGCCGTCCTCGGCGTTGCTTAATCTGAAATGTGGCTAACAAAAGAGATAAGGTGTACATGTTGTATATGTATATGTCATCCATTTTTACTTCCCATGGATTTTGCATATATGACACATGTATACATGAGTAACTTTCATAGTTAATAAAATATAAAGCCAAAATATTATCACAAGAAGTAGAAGGCATGAAAGTATTGCAACTCAGTTTGCACATATAAGTGAAGCTCTTATTGATATGAAAAGATTGACAATATTCATCATTAAACCATCCCAACATTGGTGAATAAACCTTACTTGCATTTAATTTAGATGCTACAACATGCTTAAATAAGCAAACATGCAATAAGTCATTTGACACAGAATCATCACCAAGATTAGAGGTCATATCAAAATGATTAAACATTGGTTCTTTTGCATCAACAGTTAATTCATTGGGTGCACTCAAAATTATTGGTATTTCAGTTGTTTGATCACATGACGCATTCATGACAGTAACATGATTCTCTAAAGTAGGTGATGCGCTCAAATCAACAGGTAACTCAACACATAATGTATTCAAGTTAACTAGGCATGCATCATTCTCATGTGAAGTTATATCATCAATACCTTTACAGTTACCTTGTCGCAAAGATATAGCTGATGTAGGTACGGATGATGGCAATGTACCATACTCTTGAGATGATGTCGCACTCACAATCTGAGGTATGGCTGCTCTAGTAGGTGCAACGGTGGAGGAACCAAACGGTGGTGGTGAGCATGAACTAGGATAGTAGTTGTTGTAGTCACCCAATGCATCCTCCTGTAACTGTCTCTCAAAAGTATAAGCACGAACATACATACCAGTAATGCA
Source organism: Aegilops tauschii subsp. strangulata (assembly GCF_002575655.3). Taxonomy (NCBI): domain Eukaryota; kingdom Viridiplantae; phylum Streptophyta; class Magnoliopsida; order Poales; family Poaceae; genus Aegilops; species Aegilops tauschii. The sequence continues at coordinate 472,482,656 of NC_053040.3, read as the reverse complement.
ACGAGGAATATCCTGAAATCGTGCCTGCATATCATGGTTCAAACCACCAAAAAATCTATTCATTGTATCATCCTCAGATTCTTCTATGTCACAATGATGCATATAAGATTTGAACTCTTGGTAGTAAGCATGAACAGTGTTATTGCCTTGTTTAAATTGTTCAAATTTGCGAAGCAATTCACGACGATAGTAAGGAGGGAAAAATTGTTGTCTCGTTACATCTTTCAAATCTTTCCAAGTTGTGGATTGGTTATCAATGTTTTTCTTACAATGCACACTCCACCAAACAGAAGCAAAACCAGTAAATGCTCTAGTGGCAGCTCGTACTCGCTCAAGTTCAGAAAAGTCATGGTGACTAAAAACTTGTTCTACTTCATGCTCCCAAGCTAGATAAATAGCGGGATTAAATCTACCCTTAAATGACGGTAAAGAGATAACCTGACCATGTGCTTGTGTGTGTTGTCCCAACTCTCGTGATGGTGATGATGTGTCCGTCGTCCAAGAACTTCTATCTCCGGAACCTGTCATGATTAGTAGAAACAAGAAACAAAATTCGAGAATAATGTTCCGATGAACTACTAGGATGTGATTGTAAAGTGCTCACAGTAAAGCAAATATCAACATCTTACAAGTTCTTACCATGCGGCAGGTGGTGACAGGCAACTAGCGGTGTCAAATAACTCAGAAGATTGTGTAAAGCGATTGCCAGGAGAACGTACGTATACACGGTGTAGAAATATGTGGAGCTGGGTTGGCTATATATGGTATCAAAATATTAGCAATAATCAATTCAAAGATGCAATATTGAATAAACGCTCAACGACGGTACTGTGCTGGTCCTAGGCTAGACCGGAACTAGAGACGCGAGCCTAGAACACTAATAAGGTCACGGCATAGCACAACTAGCATCAATGAAGGATACTAAGTAGCTCTGGACAGCAAGATATAAGTGAAGATCACAATGGCAGTAAAGATAATGATGAAAAACAATTGCCAAGCAGGATATACAACAACTCTCTCCAACTTTCCTCTTGAAAAGTTTGAGCCAATTTTCTGATAACTTTTTTCAAAGAATGCTACTAACTCAAGCTTTCCAATGTAAAAAGAATAACTCAATTCCGAGTTGATATAAGGAGTCAAAGAATTCTGAAACTGGCTTAAAAAACTGGAATAAGTTGTGTCCGCGAACTTCGGAGGGCAAAAAGACCTATTTAGGAGACGATTTTGAGGTGTCAAATATTGAACTAGTCTCTGCAACTATTTAGATGTGGCTCGTCGCTAGCTTTCATTTGAGTACTCGCGGAGCCAAAACGGACTTCGTATGAGGAAGTTATGCCTGTTTTACTGAACAGTGCACACAACAGATTCCAATCCGAATTCAACTACGAGATTGAGTCTAGATAGATCCGAATTTTTTTATTCTCTCTTTTTTTCCTCACACACTTTTTTTCTTTTTCTTTCTCTCTTTTTTTCTCTGACTTCTTTTTCTTTTTTTTCTCTCTTTTTTTTCTCTGTCTTTTTTTCTCTCCCTCTTTCCAAGACAAACTAGATAAGATGCAGATTGGATCAAGCGAAGATGTGAATGACCTCAACTATGATTGACAATGAACTATGGGTAGCACGTGGTGAAAATTGATGGATGGTATGGTGGACAGCGGAAGGGATAATGATGCAGCGGCGACGTGACACAGAACTCGAAACTCTAAACGAACTAGACCCTAAGACCAGCAACTCGACACGACGATGCAACCGATAATTCAATAATGCAAACAATGAAAAGAAAATTGCAAAGGCTCAGACTGGCTTGGACAAAAGGATGAATAGATCTAACTTTTTTGTGGCTTTTTCTTGGACAATAGGTAAGAAAATAAATCTAATCTAGGGGAAACTGGAAATTCTCACCGAGCAACCTGAAAACTGATACCACTTGATAGAGGCGAGGGTGTCCCGATCTTTCGATGAGGTGATAACTATCGATTTGGTGGAGACAACTTTGACGATCCGACTACAAACGTGCACGACGTTGCGCCTTAGTAATCGCTAAACCAACTCCGAGAGGTTATTGACCACGCCGGAGCACGATCAACCTGACCACAAAAGTCTATTCCTGCAAGCAATCGAAGAACAAGCAAGAATATGATAAAGAAATCTGAATATTATGAATATATATGAAGTATTGATAATGGTGGGGATCCGTAAGCGGTCTTGGTCTGGTCATTGGACACAAACAAAGTACACGAAGTTGCAATGGCTAACTTTTAACTAAACAAATCCCAAGCAAAAAGCTACTAGATGGATCTACTTATATAGGAGGAAGGGGTGGAGGCCAAGGAGGTGGGAGGACGTCCCAAGGCAGCCTAAAACCAACCCTAGGTCGTACAAGGCTCATGGGCCCAAGTGGAGGTGATGCAACACCTTTGGACTTGTTGTTTGACTCGGATTCTGCTGCAGCGTCAGATTGTTTTATTCATATCTCAACGCTCTGGACGAATTTAAAGGTGAATCCAATTGGGTTGGAAAGAGGACGAAATCTACTTTCCAACAAAAAAAGAATCACCCAATTCGGAGTCCGTATGAAAAAGTTGTTGGCGTTTTGAGTCAGGTATGTATGTGCAGTCCGAATCTGAATCCAGAACGTGAGAGACTTGGACTCTATCTTCTCTTGGCCCAAAAGTGACGTGAGAGGACTTTTTGAACAGAACCTAAACTTCTCCTTTCCCCCTATCTTCATATGTGAATTGTACAAATGTCCCATACACCTGCAATTAGACAAAACACAAAAGTGTGTGAATTATTTTTGTTCTGGATAACATAAATAGTTTATTGTATAGTTTGCACTAGAAATCACCTGACAAATATGCATGTATAAAATATTTTTGGTCGTATCCAAGGTAGTCATGTCCTCACACTAGCGCCATAACCATGTCGTGGTTGACGTGTCGGGCTCTGACCACGATGGATCCATCGCCGACCTCACATCGATCGGTGACGTGCAGGATGTCTACTCCACCTCGATGGTGACCGCACATCCACTCCGAGGGGCTCAGCCGGCCGCCGGATATGGACACGGCCGGAAGACAATCATGGGGACGTTGGCTTGCACAAGCGCCAACAACTCATGAAATGCACACTCCCCTCCCCTGATAGTTCCATAAAAGCCTAAGCTTACATACACCGTGGTTGGGATTGAAAGCTAGATCAGTAGTATCTTGGCATCGGAAATCTATGAGCTTTTCAACACCCGATACGACCTTACCTGCAATCAACACTCTCATGGAGGTCCAACCGCTCGTAGAAATCACCAAGATCCTACGGGCCCATCCCCTTCGATCCTTCGCGAGTCACCTAGTTTGCATCAGACACATACGCCAACTTGCATGCAAAAACCTAGGTCGTCGCGGAGAGGAAACTTGTTGCAACCAATGATAAGACTTGTGATGAGAAACTGCTTGTGATCCTATCCGGGGACCTATAGGGACTCAGCGGCGATGGATCGATGAGAGGAGAGGTACATATAAATGCTAGCCGCATATAGTGGGAGAGTTGATAAGTATGTCCCTCAAATCAATAGGTCCTTCACCACAGCGAAAATCATAATCTCATACTGGGTTCATATTTAGGTATTTCTATAATTTTGATTTTTTTTCTAGCATTTATAGTTTCTAAAAACCATAATTGTAAGGATAACTATGCACATGGCAAGACACAACATGTGAAGTTTCTAAAAATATAGTATTAGATCGCTTGTGGCCCGTGGTCAAATATGGCAATAGTCTTTTTTGGACACAAATATGGCTATAGTTTCTTTTTAACACAAATATGGCTATAGTTGTTGGCCGAATTTCACATGTACGTGCGGTTTCTCACCCTCAACATGCATGGTTGTTTTTGACAATTTTTTAACTCGTTGATATATAGTATTTCCTCCGTCTCAAATTAAGTGTCTCAAACTTAGTACAACTTTATACTAGAGTCTAGAGCTAATACAAAGTTAAGACACTTATTTTGGAACGGAGGGAATATATATATGGCTATAAAGGATTCACGTGAACCATCACGTGAATCAAAATCGTTTCAGCCACAATTGACGTGTGGAGATTTGGGCGAAATCTTCCAAAGGATCTCCTTCCTCCTTTCGTCTCCCCTAAGCGTACGAGACGATAATTTCAATCCACAATCTCACCTTAGTACGATGTATCACATGCACCGTTGGATTGCATCATCTTTTTAATCTGTGCGGCTTGCAGCGCAGCAGCGTCGTATATATATCAAAATCGAACTTGCAAGAAACCATCCTACGCACAGTTGTTTCGTTCACCGCCGCCCGGCGCAAAACCCTCGCCCAACAGCAGTAGCAGCAACAAACGACGCCCCGTCTCATCTGCGAGATCGAGTTGCGACTTGCGAGCACTGGATCCCGAGGAGTAGGCCGGCAATGTCGCCGTCGAGGTCTGCATCCGCCATCGTCGCCGACAAAACGGAAGGGTACCACTTTCTCACGATCCACGACTACTCCCGAACCAAGGGCGTCCCCACCGGCGAGGGGATCGGTTCCCAGCCCTTCACAGTCGGCGGCCACCGTTGGTGCATCTACTATTACCCCAACGGTGATCGCTAGGAGGTTGCGGACTATGTGTCCTTCTCCCTGGAACTAGAAGAAGATGGCGCGACGGCGGTGAACGCCCAGTTCAGATTCTGTTTCGCGGGCGAGGAGGAGGAGGCGAAGCAGGCGGCGTTGCTGGCGTTGGCATCGGTGGACGAATTCACCTCCAGGGACCGCTGGGTGTGTACAAAGTTCATCAATAGGAAGGTCCTGGAGAACTCCAAGCATCTAAAGAACAACTCGTTCATGGTCCGGTGCGACATCGTTGTCATACACAGCTACCGTTCCGCGGACAACGCTGTGACCTACGTCTCCGTGCCCCCATGCGACTGGTCCCAGGACTTTGGCAAGCTCCTCGAGACTGAGAAGGGCGCCGACGTGGTGTTCGAGGTTGGCGGCAAGACCGTGGCCGCACACCGGTGCATCCTCGCGGCCCGCTCGCCGGTCTTAGCTCTTTGGACCAATGAAGGAGGGCAATGCTGCCGCTTCTGGCGTCATGCGCTTGGAAGACATGGAGATGGATGTGTTTAAGGCGCTGCTCCGTTACGCGTACGCGAGCTCACTGTCACTGCAGGGGATGGCGAACGACCACGTCACGTGCCGGAAAATTCTTGTCGCGGCAGACAGGTATGGCACGGGGCTGCTGAAGCTAATCTGTGAGGAGTGGATCTGTGAGTGCATTAACGTGGACACGGTCGTGACCATCCTGGCGCTAGCCGAGCAGCACCATTGTGAGGGACCGAAGAAGGCGTGCTTCGATTTTCTTGCAGATCCGGCGAAGCTCAGGGCGGTCATGGTCACCAGCGGCTTCCAGCATCTGTGGGAAAGCTGCCCTTCTCTTATGATGGAGCTCATGGACATGTGCTTGCCGCATTAGGTGAGTGATGGATGATGCCCATGAGTGTTCCAGCAATGGTGAATCTGGGTTTCTAGACTAATATGTAGTAATCAGGAAGCTGTTTTAGTTTATCCGTGCACCTTTCCTATAGCTTGTTAAAGATCGAGATGAAAATTTAGCCACGTTTTGCCGAATTCACCTCTGTGAGGGGTGGTGCGTACCCTATATTCATCCAAAAATAGGACATGGAGAGCCCCAACGCCACTCGATAGAAATTGGTTCAGGATGTGAAGCTTTATTATATTTCCTTCTATCGAAGAACTACATGGTTCATCGAACATCCATAGTACTTGTATCACGCAAAGCCGTCCCACACCATCTGACAGTAGTGATGCGGGGTTGTTGAGTGTCGTCACACGATAGTATTATGAAATTGTGAGAATTAACTTCTTCACACCCTCGGCATGAAAAAAGTATAATCAACCGTCAAGTCCATCTTGTTTGGCTTCACAAATCCTTGTGTTTAGAGTGAGAATTTCCTCAACATTTGTTATTTCTCAATGTCACCCACATGCACAAGAGCCTGATTCTTCCACACGTTTATACAAAATTGAAGTCCAATGCATAAATTTCTCAAATATCTTATCAAAGCTATTCAAAACAAGTAACAAGCTAAAGACCAAAAATTGAGTTCATGATCCACCCAACGCTGGGCAAACAGGCAACAAGCTCAATGTTGGGCAAAACAAGTAACAAGCGTGACTTGGCTTGACAATGATGCTCATGATCCACCCAACGCTGAAACATGACAGAATGAAAAAAAAATACTTGGGCTGACTTTTTTGTGCCTAAACTCGACTTACATGCATGCATCTACCACTTCCGGAGCCGGGAAACAAATAGCGCCAACCAGTCCATCTCTAACAACACGACCTTCCGACGATTAAGCCCATCAAAACCGTCAGGCAACTCAAACTCCTCCATCTCTCCTGTCTCAACGTCAGCTACGTAAATCTGCCTCTGACTATCCTTAAGTAGCATCGTTCCACTCTTCTCTCCTAACAATCTTAGGTATATTTTCTCTGGCCTTCTTTTAATCAGACTAGGTGGTTTCAACTCGACAGTGCGCGTGGTGAGCCACATGGCCTTGGCAACAGCACCATTCTCGCTCTTTCTTCCATCTTGCCGCGTGCAGACCTTTAGCTGGAGGCCTGGTCTTGACAGAAGTAACACCAAGGGCGTCCCTTCAGCGGTGACCGCAAGTTGTGGGTCCTCATTGGTTTCCGAGTAAGTTGTCCTGTCCATGAACATTGTCTGGGAGATGTGAAACGTCTCCATGCCCATGTCAAGGGAGTAGTCAGGATACCAGTTCCGGACGCTCCAATGCACCTTACCACGAGACACAATGGCGTCGGGATGCTTACAGTCACGGATCCCTCCAGCTGTGTCAAAAGTTAATTTTATAGGCTTACTCCACCTTGACTCACTGGATGAGAACATATAAAGGCTGGGCGGGCCGATGATTAACACTTTAAAGAAGGTCGAGTAGCCCGGTTGCAAAGACTGTTGCTCTGCGCTCGACGAGTAGTCTGTGATAGAACTTTGGATCGGATAGGTTAGATCATTCCGGTGAACCTACCTTCTGTCTGTCCAGACGAGCTCGATCCAGTGCCGGCCATGGTGAAGTAGGGGCCGGTGACGATGTGGACAGAGAGTGAACGGCGGCGGTGGTGGAGCTTCCCGTGAGCACCGCGCTAACCCTAGATCGGTAGGGATTGTGGGTGGGGATTGTGGCAGCGATTAACCTCGCGAATAGCGCCCCGGCCCCCACCTCTGTTTATATAGCGCGGGTCACAGGGGCCCACCAACCATGGTTTGGTTGGGCGCCCCCGATCAGGGCGCGAGTCAGGGGCCCGTTCGACCCGTTGGGCTCGAACCGGAGAGAGATCAACCTAACATTCTCCCCCTTGATCTCAACTTTACTTTTAACTTTATACTTTCTAGTTTATCTGTTTCATCACATATTGGTACATAGAGCATGTTTCATCGTCACGGCTTAATTGCCGTTAGAATCATACAGCTACAACATACTTTATGTTCAGAAACAAATTCTGTTCCTTTTGGGCCTATCCAGAAATCATAAGGCTTTCCCTTAAACCCATGCCGGCTAAGTGTTCCTTGAACACATTGGGTGGTAAACCTTTCGTTAGCGGATCCGCAAGCATATCCTTTGTCCTTATATGCTCGAGACTTATAGTTTGATCCTGGATTTTATCTTTCACAACATAATACCTTATCTCTATTGTTTTGGCAGCATTACTCGACTTGTTGTTGTGAGCATAGAATACTGCGGGCTGGTTATCACAGTACATCTTTAGTGGTTTGTGAATGCAATCTACCACTTTCAAGTCGGGTACAAATTTCTTTAGCCATATCGCCTGCCCCGTGGCTTCGAAGCATTCTATGAATTCTGCATACATCGTGGATGATGCAGCTATCGACTGTTTGGAGCTTTTTCATGAAGTAGCTCCCCCAGCGAGGGTGAATATGTATCCTGGCGTGGATTTTCTATCATCTCTGTCCCCCGCAAAATCTGCGTCTGAATACCCTTTTATCTCTAGGGAATCACTTCTCCTGTATATTAGCATGTAGTCCTTCGTGCCTTGCGCATAACGCAATGCTTTCTTTACCATCTTCCAGTGCTCTAGGCCTGGATTCTCTTGATATCTACCGAGTACCCCGGTGATAAAAGCTAAGTCAGGGCGAGTGCACACTTGTGCATACTGTAAGCTGCCAACTGCCGAAGCATATGGTACTGCTTTCATTTGATCGATCTCATACTGGTTCTTGGGACATTGGAATTTCCCAAAACTATCGCCCTTGACTATTGGAGCAGGTGTGGCTTTACTCGCATGCATATTATACTTTTTAAGAATCTTTTCTAAATATGCCTTCTGAGATAGTCCTAAGACTCCATTGTTCCTATCTCGGTGAATTTCTATGCCCAAAACATATGATGCTTCACCAAAATCTGTTATGTCAAAATTTGAGGATAAGTATTTCTTTGTTTCTTGTAGTAGACTAACATCACTACTAGCAAGCAGGATATCATCCACATACAAGATTAGGAAAATATATTTCCCATTTTTAAACATTGCATAAATGCAATTATCCTCAATATTTTCTTTAAATCCAAAACTTTTAATCGTTTGATTAAACTTTAGATACCACTGCCGAGAGGCTTGTCTTAATCCATAAATGGATTTTTTCAGGCGGCATCCCATATTTTCCTTGTCTTCCATGATAAAACCCTTGGGTTGTTTCATGTAGACCTTTTCTTTTAAATCACCATTCAGAAATGCCGTCTTAACATCCATTTGATGTAACTCTAAATCAAAATGAGCAACTAATGCCATTATGATTCTGAAGGAATCCTTACATGAGACTGGAGAAAATGTCTCATTGTAATCTATCCCTTCTCTTTGTGTAAATCCTTTTGCCACGAGTCGTGCTTTATACTTGTCTATATTCCCTTTAGAGTCATACTTAATTTTGTAGACCCATTTACACCCTATTGTTTTGGCTCCTTTGGGAATTTCCTCTAAGTCCCAAACATCTTTGGAACTCATCGATTTCATCTCGTCTTCCATTGCCTTCATCCACTTCGATGAATGAGGGCTTCTCATGGCTTCTTCATATGAGGTGGGATCTTTTTCCATATGAACCATTTCTGTGTTATAAACTTTAAAGTCAGTAGAAATAGCTGACTTTCTTGGTCTTGTAGACCTTCTAAGGGCCTTAGTTTCTGGCACATTTTGTGCCTCAACTTCTGGCACTTCTTCTAAAATTTGCTGTTGCACCTCCCTTTCATGCTCAACAACGGGTTCAGTCGGCTCCTGACGGACAGGTTCCGGGTCTTCCCCCATAGCTGTCATGGGTGGAGTTGCAACTGGTAGTGAGAAAAATGGCTCCTGAATCATCGGATTAGGTGCATGGACCTTTTCTCCTCAAGATCAATTTTCCGAGCTACCAAGCTCCCCCTCATCATTTCGTCCTCTAAGAAGACTACATGTCTCGTTTCTACAAACTTTGTATATCTGTCTGGGCAGTAGAAACGAAAACCCTTTGATCTGTCTGGATAGCCAATGAAGTGGCAACTCACTGTTTTGGGATCTAACTTTGCAATGTTTGGATTAAACATTTTGGCCTCATCAGGGCACCCCCACACCCTGAAGTGTTGTAGGGAGGGCACCCTTCCTGTCCATAGCTCGTACGGTGTTTTGGGCACCGACTTGCTTGGTACTCTATTGAGAATGTGAATGGCGGTTTCAAGCGCCTCCATCCATAACCCCAATGGCAAGTTGGAATAACTCATCATGTTGCGCACCATATCCATAAGTGTACGGTTGCGCCTTTCAGCTACTCCATTTTTTCTCCCAGAGTGGGATACATTAAAAGCACCTGAGTTATCATATCTTTTTCTTGCCAGAATTTCTCCCGCCATACGGGATTTTTGACATAATATTATGTCAACTTTACCCGTTACGCAGGTATTTTCCCAGACTTTTCCCACCATGCGGGTTTTATCACAATCATCTTTTCCCGCCATGCGGGTAATTCCCTGTAAGGGAACATAAATGCCAGAATTGGCTCTTTTGACTGCATATTCAATCATCAAATTTAGGAATAAATCTGAATGCTCTTTGGCACACATGCTTTATCCGACATTGGTCAAATTAAACACGCATGTTGCTTGTTTCATCTCAAATCATGTTGACTGAAAAATCTTCTTCATAGAGAGTACATGAAAGACATTCATCAACCAAGACTCTCAATGATATATCTCTTTTCTTTTGATGCCATTCTTTAGAGAGAACATACTCCCTCACGTTATGACCTTTCTCGGTCATCTTTCGGGTCACAAGTACCCAGCCATTCACTTTCACGAATGAAAGCATGGAAAACTTTTAGTCTAAGAAAACTTAGCCAATAATCAATAATAATGGGCATAAAAATAACCCTACGTTGGTCTGGTTAAAAGAAATGCACATTAAACTTTTGAAACTTTCTTTTATATTCTAAATCACCGTTGCCGCAGAATTAGAATAAACATCATCCTTCCACATTAATTCCATATCACCGTTGGGCGGAAAAGGAAATAATGCATATAACTCATAAACAATGTGATGATAATATTTCTATTAAACAACTTTGCTAAGAATTAATCATCATCATCAACTTTATTGAAGCGGGAACAAGAAATATACATTTCTCTAGTTCAAGAGCATTTCTTGATCTTTATCCGTTCTCTGAAAATTGATCACTTTGATACAAAATTTATCAGAGATTTAAACTTTGAACATAAGACTCATAGAATTATAGCACTGTTATCATCAACGTTGGTCAGAAAATAACAATACTATATTTTACCTTTAAAACAAATATCTTTCCTTTGTCATAGTGGAAACTATCTGCATCTTATTTCACCCACAGGGGAAAAACATTGCTAAGAACATCTATTCAAAAACAATTCTGTACTCTTTTACTCACTAAGCAATTTTAACCGGTCGATTCAAAAATGCATTAGAGAAGCAACAATTTAATCTTTTACTTTAGTTCTATTCACTTTTAAAAGAGCACCTTTAAATTTCAATAATAAAACATGATCATGTTATTAACAACGTTGGTCATAAAAATAACATAATCATATTCATTAATATTCACTTTAACATGCTCTTAAAAACTTAATTCTATCTAAACTTTTATTTTCTTTGTAAAAGAGCACTATTAATTATTTACGCAGCGGAAAAATATGAATAAAAAATTCATGAACTTTTTACTTTTTACAGAAACATTTCTTTGATCAAATAAAAATTCATGAACTTTCTTTTTCTTTTCAGAAACATTTCTGTCATTTTTCTATTTTCTAAACAAATATTCGTTGGAAAAAATTTGCATAGAAACTATATATAAGATCTGCCCAAAAGCTGGACAAAATTCATCAAAACTCTGCTGTGTAACAAAATAGCAGAGAAACCCCTTCTTTTTGTGGTGTATGCAGCCTACAGTCTGCTACTGCGGGCCGCGTGGTTGTGGCCCGAGCGACGCGGCCCACGGCCTGCGCGCTGCGGCAGCCGGCCTCAGCCCAGCGCGTGGGCTACGCCCGCGGCGGCAGCCTTGGCTTCTTTTAAGCCCAGTGGCCCAGCAGCGGGTTAGGTTATCGATCTGGGCCGTCCGATTTCATCCGACGGTCGACCGCGCCTCTCGCTAGAACAAAAACGAGCAGCCCGGCCACCCTATCGAAACCCTAGTCTCCTTTCGATTCTTTCTCTCCGCCTCGCGCGCCCCCGCTCTCTCTCTCGCGCACTCCGGCGGCAGGCCACCGCGCCGCGCCGGTCGCCGGCGACGGCGACGAGCGCCACCGCGCCGCGCTGCGCCACGCGAGCCTCCTCCTTTTCCTTCCTCTGTTTCTCCCCGTCTCCCGCAACAGAGAGCGTGAGAGAGAGAGCAGAGAGGCACAGCTGGCCTAACCGATGTGGCGGATGGGGCCACGCCGGCCACCGGCGACGGCGACGAGCCGCGCTGTGCGAGCCTTACCTTTCCCCCTTCCTTTCTCCTTTTCACCCATCGAGCCGGCCTCTGTGATGCAGCGGGGTCGGGGCTCCGCCGGCCGCCGGCGGCGACAGCGCGCCACCGCGCCGCGCGAGCACCCTTTTCCCCTTCCCCTTCTTTTCTTTTTATTTCCTTCTTCTCTCTATCCACCGAAACCACTGAGAGAGAGAGATCAGCGATGCCAACAGAGCCCTGCTCTGCTCCTTTGTGCGATACAGCGGCGCCTCCCCCGCCCCCCTTGCCGGTGCGCGCGAGCTCCCGAAGGAGAGCGCGCCGCCGTCAAGCGCTTCGGTGGTGGTGCCCCTTGCCCCTTGCGGGGTAGTGTTCTTCGTCCCGGATCCTCGGCGTGCCGATGCGATTTGGGATCGAGAGGAACGGCGCGGCCGAAGCGGCGGCACAACTTTGCTTTGAGATTTCTTTGCCCTCTTTTTGCTGTTAGGGTTCTTTGGGGAGGGGAACTTTTTTCTTTGTGATCTATTTCAACCGAAAAAATCCTATACCCAACCTGTGTGATACCATTGATAGAACTTTGGTTCGGATAGGTTAGATCATTCCGGTGAACCTACCTTCTGTCTGTCCAGACGAGCTCGATCCAGTGCCGGCCATGGTGAAGTAGGGGCCGGTGACGATGTGGACAGAGAGTGGACGGCGGCGGTGGTGGAGCTTCCCGTGAGCACCGCGCTAACCCTAGATCGGTAGGGATTGTGGGTGGGGATTGTGGCAGCGATTAACCTCGTGAATAGCGCCCCGGCCCCATCTCTGTTTATATAGCGCGGGTCACAGGGGCCCACCAACCATGGTTTGATTGGGCGCCCCCGATCAGGGAGCGAGTCAGGAGCCCGTTCGACCCGTTGGGCTCGAACGGGAGAGAGATCAACCTAACAGTCTGCACTAGTTAGGATGGTGTAGCTGCTTTCACGGAAGTCCAAATGTCCGCATAGCGGGGGAAGCACTTTGCACACGCCGGCAAGCAGATTGCACACGGCCAGATGAACAACAGACTTGCCGTACTTATAGCCAGCAGCAACGTTCGGGGAGAGGCGCACGAGAAGGAGGCCGCGGCGCGTAGTGAGCGGCTCCGCGCCGTCGAGGTTGCACGCGTCGGCGTTGGGGAAAAAGGAGCTGAGAGAGCGGCGGGCGAACACCGACCGTGGCGTCCCCTGTCCGGAAGTCGGGGTCCGTACGGTCGAGCCGTTTCGGGGCCAAGAACCCGGCGAGGAAGCGGCTCGCCCCATGATCATCCGGCCAGCGACGATGAAGGAAGGAGGCGTCGGCTACGAGGCGGCTCCAGCTCTTGCACGTCACGGCGCAGCGGAAGAGAGCTGCCTCGCCTTCCACGCGGACGAGGATCTCGCGGACGGCGTCCTCCGGGAGCGACACCGCCTCCGGCTGCGGCGCCGCCGTCTCGTCCATCTTTCGAGCTGTAGCGTGATCGCGTCTGCCGCGTACGTATGTCCGGCTGGACGAGGATCGATAGTATTTGCAAGGTTATGTACGCGATGTCAATCAAACTATGTTGCGTCCCGATCGATCCAGCTATAAATTGTGGTTTCCCACTAAAAATTGGCCGGCCCAGCATGTTGCATGGCTTGTGCTGGCCGAATTAGTACGGCAATTTTTAGTACGAAACCACAATTAGTTCATCGGCTTTTGCACGAGCCGACAGCGTCGACCTTCGCGAAGACGCGGAGCCTGCGCCTCCCATCAACTTACGGCTGCACTGCACGACAAGCTGCACCGGTATACTCACGCCGCCTCGTACGTAGATAGATGTTGCAACAGAATCCTACCCAAACACGAAAAGCCACCTCTCAAATCCGACCCGATCTCTCCCTGCGCACCCACCTCATCGACCCCATAAAAATCGCTGCTCAGAGGCAACACAAATCATCTGCGCCCCCGCCTTCGCCTCCGCCGAAAACAATGGGTGAACCCAACTCCAGGATCGTCGCCTGTCTGAACCCGCCCACCATAGCGGAGTTGGACGCCTCCCAAGGCCTCCCGCCATGGATCACCCTCGACACAAGGGTGTACTTTGCCCAACGCCACAACTCCACCACGGCCGGAGCCGAGACAAGCAAAGGCCACGCCGTTCAGGTCTCCATCTGCTTCGCGCACCCGCCGGCCCTCTCCTGCGTGTGCATCCACTGCCCCGGCCTCCAGCACGCCAACTTCGCCGGCGAGCCACGCGTTGTCCGCTCTGAGAAGCAATTCCTTCTCCTGCACCTGCCGCTCAACTGGTCCACCAAGTTCGTGCGGCGGTCCAGCGAGTACTACATGTACCAGGCCGTTCCGGGGAGACCACCGACGCTTACCCGGATTCCGGACCAGCCGGATCTTAGCTTCCTCGTGCCACGCGATCTTGGCATTCACTGTTGTAGCGACGATGGGGAGTACATCCTGGCTGGTCTGTGCCCGAGCCGCGATGATGCTCAAGGAGGATATGAACTTCACCTGTACTCGTCGGTGTCGAGAGCATGGACCAGGAAACCTGCTTATCTGGAGAAACCACCGATTGAGGAGCAGCTTCCTGTTGTGTCGCACAAGGTAATCCCCCTTGGAGGGAGCCTGCTAGGCTGGGTCGATCTTTGGAGGGGTATTATGGTGTGCGACGTGCTCTCTGATGAGACTGTGTGCCTATGGTTCATCCCACTTCCTGGCCTGATGCCTGGGAACGAGGCTGATCGTCATTTGTGCCCATGGGTCATCCATGACATCACTTGTACCAATGGATTGCTCAAATTAGTCGAGATCGAACTTATTTCTTTATCCCAAAAAGCAATCAAGGCATGACAGAATATCTTCCGGATGAAACTTGTGATGATACATCCTTTGTGAAACAAAACAATGATTCAGACGCCATGGAGCCTCAAAAGTTCATGGTGAAGACATATTGGTTGTGAACCCAGACCATTCTGCTTTGTTGGCTGAGCTTGGGGACAACATTGCTGGTAACTCATCAATAATGAACTTGTTGACATCTTTCCCCACCCTGAGCATCAATGGTGATGATGTTGTCCACATTAACTGCTTGGTGAGGTTAGACATCAAGAAGGCGCAAATGATCTCTATTGACATGGGAAATAAAGCACTGAAGACAATGGTACCCTGTCCTGCTGCTGAATTGGATGACCACTGCCCCCACTTCCCTTGTGTGTTGTCAAAGTATCTTAGCAACACTCTAGCTTTGCAACAGATTGTACGAGCAAACAACTCTGGAACTGTAACTGAAAATCAACAACTCAGGTCTTGTGCTCAGGATATAGTCGATATACCAAATCGATCTCAAGATACTTACCCCCAAATCGTACAGGCAAGCCACTCCGTAAACGTGACTAGAAATCGATGCCCGAGTTCTCATGCCCAGGAAGTAGTTATTGCGCCAAATCGACCTCAGAATGGTGGGTCAAACTTGACATCCCATGAAAACTTTGGCTTGTTGGATACATTAACTACTAGGTACAATGGGAGTCACGTTGGGTATGCTGATTGCACACGCTCGGGCCATGTCAACTACCAGCATGCATTGCCATTGCAGCATCAACCAACATTCCAACCTAACTCGGTACATCTTGCCGGATGGATCTCATCAGGCCCAATGAATGCTCATCGAGCATACCCTGTGGTTAACACAGCCGCCTTTGGACGAATGATGCATTTGTTTCCGTTGAATAACTACCGCCCATTTTAGCCTCCATCACAGGCTCCCGAGCTGGCAATGCCCAACACACTTTCAATACCTACTGCAGTGGGCGGCCACTTTGTTCATGGCAGCAGGCGCCCAAGGGCTCATCGAAACTCACCCTATGAACGGCCCGCCAAATGATTTCGCAAGCCAATGAGGCCTTTTCTAGGTGGTGCACCTATGAAGACCTTTACTAGGTGGTGTAACCACATTGTTACAACCGGACCATATCATGATAATCTCATGTGTTACTCTTTACAATTTCTTGTTACAAGCATTATAACAACCATAGCCACCGACGGCTTTCAACATCTGACCACGAGTTGCCTTTCTATATTGGTCGAGCTCATAAGCGTTTTAGCTAGCATTAGCGAGTGAGTGAATCATTGTTGTTTCTAGTCTAGGCTAATGTAATCAGTGTATTTGTATTACTAATTTAATTTTTACTATCGTTTCAACTTTTTCTTTTTGCTAGAACTATGGTTGCATCTATATGTCCTACTGGTTGCAAAAAAAATCACCTTATTTTGTCTTCCTTGATTAGCTGACTAGAACTAGTGTTAAATGCTAAAGGGATGAAAATACTCATCGCTGATCTTAATCACCTGTTGCGCCATGTTTGTGGTCACGTCGAGAACACAGAGACGTGGGGTTGGTTGCAACCGTCATGTGATAGCATGTCGCTTGAGTTCATTCTATTTATTTTCTCTTCATGGTGCAGTTGTGAAAATTAACTTGGGGTGTTTAACTTCTCTCACACTCGAGGCCTGAAAAAAATACAGCCAACATCAAGTCCATCTTCACAAATCCTTGCTTTCACAGTGATGATTTCCTCAACATTTGTTACTTCTCAGCATCACCCACATGCACAAAGAGCCTACTTCTTCCGCACGTTTATACAAATCAAAACTAAATGGATAAATTTCTCAAATATCTTATGAAAGCTACTCTCTTTAAAATAGACCTCGCTAAGCATCAGAAATTGAAGTTCATGTTGGGCAAAACAAGTAGCGAGCTTAACAATGGTGATCACGACTCACCCAATGCCGAAATATGGTAAGAACAGAAAAAAAATCCTTGTGCCGTCGCTTTTGTGCCTAAACTTGACGTACATGCATGCATCTACCACTTCCCAAGCCGGAAAACAAATAGTGCCAGCCAGTCCATCTCCAACAACACGATCTTCGAACGGTTAAGCCCATCAAAACCGTGAGGCAACTCAAACTCCTCCATCACTCCTGTCTCAGTGTCAGCGATGTAAATCTGTCTCTGACTATCCTTGAGTAGCATTGTGCCACTCTTCTCTCCTAACAATCTCAAGTATATTTCATTTGGCCTTCTTTCAATCTGCCTAGGTGGTTTCAACTCGACAATGCGAGTGGTGAGCCGCCTGGCCTTGGCAATAGCGCCATGCTCGCTCTTCTTGTCGTCTTGCTGCGTGCAGATCTTTAGCTGGAGGCCTGGTCTTGACAGAGTTAACACCAAGGGCGTCCCATTGGTGGTGACCCCAAGTTGTGGATCGTCGTGGGTTTCCCCGTAAATTGTCCTGGTCATGATCCTAGCCCGAGAGATGTGATACGTCTCCATGTCCATGTCAAGAGAGCAGCGGCATGACCAGTCCCCGACGCTCCAATGCACCTTGGCACAAGACACGGCACCGTCCGGATGTAGACAGTCGTGGATCACCTCGGTAGTGTCCAAAGTTAATTGTATAGGCTTGCTCCACCTGGCCTCGCTGGACGAGAACGTGTAGAGGCTGTGCAAACCTAGATACCTCCGGCCAGTGATTAGCACTTTGAAGAAGGTCGAGCAGCCCGGTTGCGAAGACTGCTGGGTTGCGCTCGAGGAGCAGTCTGCCCTAGTTAGGATGGCGTAGCCGCTTTTATCAAACTCCAAATTGCTGCTTAGCAGGGGAAGCACGTTGCACACGCCAGCAAGCAAATTGCACACGGCCAGACGTATGACCGACATGTTGTACTGCCGGCGGGAGGCCAGGCACACGAGGAGGAGGCCACGACGCGCGGTGGGTGGCACCGCGTGGTCTAGGATGTGGGCGTCGACGTCCGGGGAAAAAGGAGGCGACAGAAAAAAATTATATGAGACCAGGTCTCACGGTTAGCAGGTGAGACCCACCCTGATGGATGACACGTGGCATTTACAAATCACAAAACATCTAATCCCCCCTCCCCCTGATTTTAAGTGGGGGGATTTGTGAATGTCACGTGTCATCCATCAGGATGGGTCTTACCTACTTCATAGAATTATTTTCCGGAGGGGACGGAGCGCCGGCATGGGCCGAACACGGACCGGGGCATCGGGACGAAAAACGTGGCGAACATGGGCTCCCCCGTCCGGAACATGTGGTCCGTACGGTCCAGCCGTTTCGGGGCGAAGAACCCGGCGAGGAAGCGTCCCACCCATTGATCATCCGGCCAGCGACGACGAAGAAAGGAAGGGTCAGCTACCAGGCGGCTCCAGCGCTTGCACGTCACGGCGCAGCGGAAGAGAGCGGCCTCGCTTTCCACGCGGACGAGGATCTCGCGGACGGCGTCTTCCGGGAGCGACACCGCCGCCGCCGCCCTCTCGGCCATCTTCGATCTCTAGCGTACGTGATCGCGTCTGCAAACGTGTTTGTGCGGCTGGACCTGGATCGGGTATCCGCAAGGTTATGTATTTTTTTTAGGAGAAGGTTATGTACGTGATGTGTCAAACTTACGTCCCGGGCGACTCCGTTACAGGTTGTGATTTCTTGGGCGAAAGCAATTGGCCGGCCCAACATGTTGCATATCCTCTTGCTCGTCCAATCCTACGCACAGCCGCTCGGGTGAGCCAGCCCATTTCAGCATTCCCCTGCTGTGCAAACATTTCTCCGGTTTTTTTATTTTGCATTATTAGATTTTAGTTAATTTTTCACTTTAGTTTTCTAAAATCATAAATTTTGAAGAGAAATATTTTTAAAATTTTCCAAAGATTTTTCGAAAAATGTGGTTATTTTCAAAAATTACATTTTTTAATACAAAATTTCGAAACTTTGGGCACATTTTATTGAAGAAAATACAGAACAAAAAAATAAAATCAATACAAAAATAACAGGGAAAGTTAAAAAAATCAACAAGAACCTTCTAGATCTTCATAGATTGGGAAAACTAGACTCGGAACATTCAACCTGCAATCATTAATCAAGTAACCTTATTTTCTCTTTCATTTTCATCCTAAGATCCTCATCAACTTTTTGTTTTCCACTACTCGCCCATCCTCGTCGCCAGCCCCCATCCAGTGCCCTATATGTCGTCTAGCCCCTCCCCCACAACCGCGACGGAGACTACATCGGCATCGTCCGTCGGTGTCCCGTCCTCGGCACCATCATGGAAGCCGAAGAACGTTACCCGGAGGGACCCGCGACGGAGGCGGCGGGGGAGGGAAGCAGCATCACATGGAGGGGATGCGAACCTCGAGGAGCAGCTTCCCCTCCCCCTCTCTCATCCGCCATGTCCGGAACCCCGTACCCCGTCTATCCAGCCGCCGACAAGGATCCGACGGCCGATCGGGGCATTCCGGAGAGCTTTCCACCAACACAGAGGCCGCCGGCGGACATCTTTCACTTGCCGCAACTCGTTCGGGTGCGGACAAGCACGGGCACAGACGGTGCCTAGGCTGCACACGACATGTTCGGCGGAATGACACAACAAGACTCGGTATGTTCTTTTTCTCCTCTTCGACGGGCATTTTTCTGTTAGGGAGAACAAGAAAGATGATAGATACAAGCTCATATTGGATGTGCAAAAGGAAATGATGGATTGGGACTGGGAGATGGCGAGTAAGAAGCTGCAAATTCAGAGGAACAAGATCGAGTTGGAGAAGAAAGAGGCGGCGATGAAATGGGAGCTCGAGAAAGCCAAGACATTTGGATAGATTGAGCTTGAGAAGGAGAGGTTGCGAATCGCACGAGACGCAAAGGATGCGAAGATAACGTTGGCAGACGAAAAGCTCTTGGATGACCATGCAAAGAAGTTGCTTGTGGGGATGAAGAAGAAGATCAACGAACGCAGGAAGTACGAGGCGGTGAGGGTGGTTATGACAGAAGCAGAAGAGGAGGCAAGGATGCATGTGGAGTATGCGGCAAGGATGGCCGTGGAGCAGGCTGCATTGATGGCGTCTGGCGAGTGGTCCGTCGCGTTCGATTTTGCTTTGGCATGTTTGGATTTTGTATGTCTTTGTTTCAAACTGTTGAATTGTGATGAATTTGCGCCGTGTCATCCATGTGCATGTCTTTTATAGATTTAAGATCCACATTTAAGATGTGTGGCTGTGCAACAGGTCAAATAAGGGGCCGCCCGACGCTGTCCTCGTACACGCCCGCGGGCGTATAGGACTGGATTTGCCAAGGCCGATTATGTGTTTTTTTTTCGGGCACATTCGAGGTACGCATGCATGCATGGAATGGCATCGGGTAGAGATGAAAAGCCAGCGTGAGTTAAAGTCTGCATTTGGAGTCCCGTAGTCAGAAACAGTAGTAGTAATTGTGTGGAGCAAGTCCCTAGGAGCGTTTCGTGTTGGCGCCGTTCACATCCTCTGACCTTTGGCATCCCTTGCTCTACATAAACCGGGGAAATGCCTCGGGGAGAAGGCAAGCTTAGCCAACAGAGAACAAGGAAGGGAGTTATGGTGTTTCGTCTTCCAGCGTGAGTGTATAGCTAACTAGCCACTGCTTGCCTTGCTCCCGCGTGTGCAGCCGCGTGTGGAGGTTGGCAATGTCTTCCGCCGTCGCCGGCAAGCGGGCACCACCTTCTCACGTTCCACGACTACTCCATCACCTGCAAGGGCATTCCCACCGGACAGTGCGCCAAGTCCCGCAACTTCACAGTTGGCGGCCACCGCTGGCGCATCGACTACTACCCCAACGGCATAGGCTCGTCGGTCAAAAACCACGTAACCCTCTGCCTAATCCTCGACGAAGATGTCCCAGCGGGTGTCAAGGCAAAGTACAGTTTCTGCCTCGCCGGCGAGACGGAGGAAAAGCAAGCAGTGGGGCTGGCGTCGGCGGCGGTCAGCAATTTCTGTTCCTGGAGCAGGAGTTGCAACAAGTGGGACCGATTTATCAAAAGGGAGGACCTAGAGAGCTCCAAGCATCTAGAGAATGACCCGTTCACCGTCCGGTGCGACATCGTCGTCGTCCATGGTTACTCTCCGGCGGACCACGCAGTGAGCTTCGTCTCGGTGCCGACATGTGACCTGAGCCGGGACCTGGGCGAGCTCCTCGGCACAGGGAATGGTGCCGATGTGGTGTTTGAGGTCCGCGGCGAGATAGTCGCTGCACACCGGTGCGTGCTCGCGGCTCGATCCCTGGTCTTCCGCGCTGAGCTCCTCGGTCCGATGAAGGAGCACTAGTAGAAAAAGAGGCTTCCATACGCCTCCATTAGTCCCCAAAATAATCGAACCGCGACCAAAGGGGTCTTTAGTCGCGGTTCGGGAGGAGACCCGCGACCAACTATCTGGGCCAGCGCGCTCGGTCAACAGCTGGCGGACGGGAGGGGCTTTAGTCCCGGTTGGCCTGGCCAACCGGGACTAAAGGTCCTCAGGCTGGCCCGAAGGCCTTTAGCCGCGGTTGGCCAGACCAACCGGGACTAAAGGTTAGTCCTTTAGTCGCGGTTGGCCAGACCAACCGGTACTAAAGGCCCCATCAAAGTTTTTTATATGAAAAATCATCTACTAGAAAAGCTACATCCGAATTTAACAGGGGAACCCGTTAAACATTTTCAAAATCCTCAAAAACCTAACAGAAAAAAAGATACGGGGCTTTTAAGATCTGGAGAGGCAAAAAAATTCAAAAAATTTCAAATTGTGGTCAAACAATGGTCAAACTAATTATTCTAGAATATTAGTGTTACTAAATAATTATTTCAGTTTTTTTTAAATTTTGGTCAAATCTGGTCAAACTGTGGTCAAACAGTGGTCAAACTAATTATTCCAGAAATATTAATGTTACTAAATAATTATTGTTTTTTAAAACAATAGTTTCAAACTCAAACAGTGAAATGTGTCACTTCATGCTCAAGCTAAATTCCTGAGGGTTAATAGAATTGACATCCTACTATTGTCAGGAAAACAACAAGTGCAGACTTGAAAACGAGGGAGAATAGAATCCGGAAGTTAAGCGTGCTCAGGCTGGAGTAGTGAGAGGATGGGTGACCGTCCGGGAAGTTAGATGATTTGGAATGATGAGGGGTGATTAGAGATTAGAGGATAAATTGAGCAGTGATGAGGGGTGGTGATTAGATATTAGAGGTTAAAATAATTCAGAAATTTAAAAATAAAATTAAAATTAAAAAAATTCAAAAAAACCAGGTTTAGGGGGGGCTAAAACCCTAAACCTGCGGAGGAGGCCTTTAGTCCCGGTTAGCCACGAGAACCGGGACTAAAGGTCCTCCGCCCCGACGGACCCCTGGCGCCCACGTGGACGGGCCTTTAGTCGCGGTTCGTAAGAGGCGCGACTAAAGGGTGGGTCTTTAATCGCGCATATTTAGTCCCGGTTACACAGCCGGGACTAAAGGCCCATTTTCTACCAGTGGAGGGCAATGCCGTCGCCGGTGTTGTTGTGCGCGTTGAAGACATGGAGGCGGAGGTGTTCAAGGCGCTGCTCCGTTTTGCGTACACGGGCTCGCTGCCGGAGACGCGGAAAGAAGACGAAGACGTTACGTGCCAGCATCTGCTCGTCGCGGCGGACAGATACGGCATAGAGCGGCTGAAGCTGATCTGCGAGGAGAAGCTGTGCAAGTACATTGACATCGGCACGGTGGCGACCATCCTAGCGCTGGCCGAGCAGCACCGCTGTGAGGGGCTGAAGAAGGCGTGTTTCCATTTCCTTGCCGCTCCGGCGAATTTGAGGGCGGTCATGGCCACCGACGGCTTTCAGCATCTGAGCACGAGCTGCCCTTCTATCATAGTTGAGCTCATGGCCATGTCATTTGGCGCATTAGCTCAGTGCTCGATCCAGAGTGTCAGGTACTCCGTACTCGTAGCAAATGGTGGTTCATGGTTTCTAAACTTTGGTAATCAGGCTGCTGTCTTGTACTCCTTTTTAGTATCAGATATCAGATGTGAATTTTTTTTTGGGGGGGGGGGGGGGGGGGGGGGGAGTGCCATGTGGTATTTCGCCCTGATTTTGTCAGTTCATTGCGTCTATGCAAAGTAGCAGGAAGCCAGTTAAGACGATGCTAGAGGTGAGAAAAAAAATTACTATTACGGTGCTCAAATTAATCTAGCATACCCTTTAAAACTCTCTCTCTCCAAAAACAAAAATGGTTGTTCAAAAAAAAAAAATGCTAAACCTACTGGGAGTTTTCCTACGGATCGAACTTACGAGCATAGTCTCTCATACTCCTGAATTTTGATGTGCCCTTGCCACCTCAGTCCTAATTTGAACTTTGTATTACTATTTAGGTGTACGAAAACTCCTAAAGATACTGTCAATATACAGTTCTGATCCACTCTAGCAGATCCGGATCCTTATGTGCCCCTATCCATAATCTGTACCCCCTCCATTTAAATGAATGGGGCGCACATGCATCCCAAAACTGAACGTTGACCATAAATTAGACCAACTAAATGTGGATTATACGTGACAAGAATTGTACAATTGTATTCATATTTGTTAGAAGTTTTCAATGGTATATGTCTTAAGTTATAAAAATATATACTAGTATTATTTATCCAATTTATGGTCAAAGTTTGATTTTGGAATGTGTTCATGCCTTATTCATTTCAATATAAGAAATAGAAAGTTAAGAAGTGATCCTAACTCATTTGGTTAGGTGAATAGATGTATAACCTAGCCACTGAGGTTCAAGTCTGCTATGATACGAGTTTGGATTTTTATTATTTTGAAGACGAAAAAACGCTATAGGGGCCTCCCTTATTGCCTTCCTTTCAAAAAAAAAATTTAGGATGTCTTTGCATGTATATTTGGGGTGAACATGAGGTACTAAAACATAAGACTCTTTATTCACAAAAAATCTATGGGTAGAAAACTTCAGGATGTGTGCCATCTTTTTTTGCGGGAAATCGTTCTCTGCTATTAACCGTCTATCATAGCAGTATAAGGAACATCTGAAATAACAACTACCGCTAAGTTTTGCACTCTAATTAAATTATTATTTAGCACCAATATAATTAGCATTTACTCCCTCCATCCCAGAATAAGTGTCACGAATTTAATATAACTTTGTACTAAAGTTGTACTAAATGTGCGACACTTATTTTGGGACAGATGGAGTAGCACCTTAAGGTGAGGATAAGTAAGAGTGGGAACTGGTATCAGATAATTTCACACGCTGTTCAAAAAATCTTCCGATTCAACGATTTATCTTCCGATTCATCGCTACTCGTGGGGTGACCGATAAGATCATGTCTTACCTTCACCGTTTATCTTTTGAGCCGACTTATCTCTCTAGCAAGCGATTTATCAGGAATCTATCGATAATCGGGCTATTCCTAGCACTATGTTTGCAAAAACTATGCTTATTTGTGTTTCACGGACATTGTTATGCAATATGTACTATATTGTCCTATTTTATTTGTCATTATACGTGGTTTCAAAGGCTAGGAATCAAGGTATCAATTCTGTCCAATATTGTCTTGGTGTTGAATATATCATACTTTAGTGTTGGCAGCCTCGAATTTGCAAAAAAATAATGGCTGATTAATAGTCGACCGATAAAATCGATTAATCAGTCGATTTTTGATTAATCTCTAATACGCAGGTGACCGAGACGCTAACGATAAGCGATATCCTCAACATTAATTTCACATATCCCGTATTCGACGAAATTCCTACATGGAAATTAAAGATCAACATCTGAACTAAATTGAAATTGAATGTGGATGATGTCCGGATTTATTTTACCAATACATATACAAATGTGACACCAGTTTTGGAAGCAGATATGGATATGAAAAATGGAGATATCAGCATCCATATAAAAATAGAGATGCCAATTTTAGCAATTTCGTCCCCACAAGCCAACTATCCAACATACAAATGCAAGCAAGTAGTCAAAAATTGTCATTGATATTCAAAAGAACTTTCCAACGGTAGAACTTTTTTGCATGTAAATCATTATTTGTAAGTAAAATTGATGGGCAAAGTTAAGCGCAAAATTTGAGGAGGCCTTACACTTTTGGAAGGAGAGTGTGTAGTTGTTCAATTACGAGATAGTTGAGGCATGCATCAATTCAATATGCTTTGAGGTGTTGATCCATGCTATAATTTTGTGTTCTCTAACCTACATGCCTAGATCCTCTACTTGCAACCCTAATGAGCAGTGGCGGAGCTTCCTTAGGGCCAACCTGGGCCATGGCCCCCCTGCTTGTGTAGTTTTGTTATATTATTAACACATAACTAGAAAGGAATGATGGCGTTTTACCCAATCTTTGATTGAATGGCCCCTCCTAGCTACATGGGTTATAGCCCATCCTATAGTTCTGATCAAGCTCTGCCACTGCTAATAAGCATCATACATACCGTATTTGTGTCTAGATTTGTTGAAAGATCCGTTGATGATAATGTGAATAAAGATAAGGAAGTACCATCAATCATGTTAGAGGAATTTATCAGCAAGGTTACTCACCCTAGACATTACTCTCAACTAGGGAGTCTCGCGCCCATGCATCCATGTCGAGGGGAACAATGCCTCTTATGTGGAGCTTCACAGTGGGCGTATTGACAAGAACAAGGACTCCAACATCCTGACTACCAAGCCCGTGGAACAAGATATTTGGAGGCCTTTGGAGAGCTGGCAGAGATGACACAAAGAAGAGCCTACCTATAGATGTAAAAATAATTGATTTCCTCATGGTTGGTTGAGGCTTTGACGAGTGTCAATGGAAATGCAGAGGGGGCCTTCTACGATGGGATTTTTTTTGTTATACTAAATAAACTTCACTTGGCTGCTTTAAACCCAAAGGTGATCTTTACTTGACCATGATCATATAATATGCTTGTAAAGGGAGGCGATGTCCACGTGCATAAGATCTTTTAAGGGTGTGGAGATTGTGTTTGTTGATTATGAGGAAGGTGGTGGGCCTTGGCGCTCTGGTCTTTGTCTCACATGATATCACCTCATGTGATCTCAAATAAACCTTATCATGGGCAACTTGGCCCCATAATCCTGTCTAAAAAATAAACGCGCGGGAGGTTCAGGCTTGGCTCTCGGGCCGGGCTTAGGCTCAGCTTTGCAACCTGAAGGAGCATTTGGGCAGGCTCGTTTTATAGCTCTTTCGGCTTACACATGTGTGCGTACTGGAAAACAACATTTAGACCAGGCTTTCGAGCTTGTTTTCAGGCCTACAAAAAGAGACATTTTCGAGGTTCGGGTCGAGCTTGGTCTTGTAGTATGGGTTTGGGCTTTTTCAAGTTTGATCCAAAACCTGGCCTGCCCGGCATGATCAGGCTTAGTCTCAAGTCTATGCCCAACTAGACCTCCTATTCAGTGCTTTAAGCGCAAATATTTTTGAGAAAAAAGCACTAGTTTGTTGCTGCAGTGTACAAGCGCGCGCGGACACGGGCCGGCCCATGACTCACCATGTCTGTCGCTCGCTGGCACCCATCGTCTATAGATTGCCTTTTTCAGCTCCTTCTGTCAAAATCTGTTGGGTCCAGCAAGAACAAATAGAACGTTTCTTTAGTATTTAAATTTTTGGTGAAACAAAAAGATGTTCTCGGGTATAAAAAAATATCACAAATTAGAAAAAAATGTGAATTTTAAAAAGTTCATGGATTGTAAATAGTTCATGAATTTGAAAAATGTTCATGAATTTAAAAAATAATCACAAAACTGAAAAAAGCTCGTGAATTTGAAAAAATCACGAATTTGACTGCTGACCTTTTGCACAAAGTTAATTAGTTTGATAAAATTTTGTCGTTATAAATTGGAAAAATCTTCACGGGTTTAAAATATATTCATGACTTTGATAAAAAGCTAACAGATATGAAAAAGTTCATGACTTTCGAAAAGTTCACAAAACTTGGGGGAGGTGGGGGGAGTTCAGAAAACTGAAAAGTGTACACTAATTTGAGGAAAAGTTCATGAATTTCAAAACGTTTTCTAATTTCACAAAAAAATAACACTTTTCTTAATAAGATCATAAATTTGAGAAAATTTCATAAAACTGATAAATGTACATGACTCTGAGGAAAGTGCACAATTGGATTTTTTTTCAAATTTCAAAAAAATTCACGCACTTGAATAATGGAAAATGAAAATAAATTTTCTAAAAGAAGAAGAAGAAGAACGGACTGAAAAACGGAGTGAAAACCTTGACCAAAGAACAGAAACCAAGGAACCAACTGGAAGTTTCACAACATCGCAAGATAATGTCGCACTAGATGGGCCAGCCCATTTAATTCTTTCGATCGGCTGCAGTGGGCGCCATGTACAAATGCACTGTAAATGACGCCGTAAGCGCCGAATAGGAATTCGCATTCCCAACCTCTAGTTTGTTTTTGTTTGTAATTTTCTTTCTCTAGTTAACGGAATAACTCTTTTCTAATTGTATTGAATTGTAAAGTTTTCGATTTTATAATCTTTGACAGCACTGTTCTTTTATAACAATAGTAATCCAAAACGAGTATTGCAATGTGTGGGCAATGAGTACTACTTCCTCCAATTCAAAATAAGTGTCATAGTTTTAATTTTAAACCACAACATTTATTTTGGATCGGAACTAAAACCACAAGGCCTATTTTGGATTGGAGGGAGTATTCCATTAAAAAAACCTGAGCAATTACTGATTTTTATTTGTAAAAACATGCGCTACTTTATAGGATCCGCACCCAAGGCACCCCGGTATTAGCCCGGAGCCACATCGACCTGCAGCGTGCACGGATCTGACCAAGACGATGCAACTCCGGCCGTGCCACACCTGCCCATCCAGCTGCACTGGCACACCATCCAGTTGACGCCAAGCCAATCGGTCAATCGCCAGAGGACACAAGGACCAGCACGCGCCAGCGTCCACTCGAGAACCGGCGCCCAAACGGACCGGCGGCCGCCGCGAGAGGAAGCCTCGCCGCCACCGTCGGCTGCGCCAGCCTTTGCTTTGCCTGGCGGCGTCGTCCAGAGGTAGTGCAGCGGGAGGAAGTACGAGAGACGGCGGCGGTTAGGTCCGAGACGCGGGCGTGTTTTTCGGATCCATAGACCTAAACCGACCATGACTCGTGGTGCTTTGGGCGACTCTTGAAAGGAATCCATATGCTTCCTCCCCTTCCACCGCCTACCCTACACAAACCCGTCACGAAATTCTACGAGATCGTTGCGAGCGAGCTCCCAATTCCGCAGAGCAGGTCGGCGATGTCGCCGGGTTCGAGGGCCTCCATCATGCCCGACGACGCGAGCGGGCACCACCTTCTCACGATCCACAGGTACTATCGCACCAAGGGCATCCCCACCGGACAGTGCGCCAGGTCCCTCCCTTTTATCATCGGCGGCTATCGCTGGTGCATCGACTACTACCCCAACGGCGTGTGCCGCGAGGTTGCGGATTACATATCCCTCTGCCTGGTGCTTGACGAAGATGTCGTGGCGCCGGTGATGGCCCAACACGGCATGCGCCTGGCCGGCTCGCCGGCAGAGGAGGAGCGAGCGGTGCCGCAGGTGTCGACCCAAGCGGAAAGATTTCTTTCGTGGACTGCCTTGTCATTCACGATGTTCATCAGAAGGCAGGAGCTGGAGAGCTCCAAGTATCTCAGGAACGATTTGTTCACCATCCGTTGCGACATTACCATCCTCAACTATATCCGCGGGGTGCCGCCCTTTATCCCGGAGCCCCCGTGCGACCTGCGTCAGGAGTTCGCCAAGCTCCTCGAGACCGAGATGGGCGCCGATGTGGTGTTCGAGGTCGGCGGCGAGACCGTGGCGGCCCACCGGTGCGTGCTCGCGGTTCGTTCGGCGGTCTTTGCGGCCGAGCTCTTCGGGCCATTGAAGGAGGGCAATGCTGCCACCACCGGGGTCGTCGTGCGCGTGGACGACATGGAGGCGGAAGTGTTCAAGGCGCTGCTTCGTTACGTGTACACCGGCAAGTTGCCGGAGATGTGCAAGGAAGACGAAGACGTCACCTGTCAGCATCTGCTCGTGGCAGCGGATAGGTATGGCATAGGGCGGCTGAAGTTGATCTGCGAGGCAAGGCTGTGCCATTACATAAATGTGGACTCCTTGGCGATCATCTTGGCGCTAGCCGAGCAGCACCATTGTCAGGGGCTGAAGAAGGCGTGCTTTTACTTTCTCGCCGCTCCCGGGAATCTGACGGCCGTCATGGCCACCGACGGCTTCCAGCATTTGGCAACAAGCTGCCCTTCTATTATGCTTGAGATCATGGCGTTCTTGGCGCATTAGTTGAGTGACAAGCTATGGTTTCTAGACTTATGATCAGGTAGCTCCGTAGCTGTCTTAGTATGTCGCTGCATCTATCCTAGTTATGATCGAGATGCAAAATTGCCCCATTGTGCCTCTGTCTTGTCAGTTCATCGCATCTCTGCAACTGGGAATTAACCTCCAAGTATATTGGAATCGAAGGGCATAAAATGCTCAGGTTTGTTGGGCAATGGTAGCCATGGTTTGTAGGTCTTTGGCATGAGTTGTTGCTCTTGTTATAGCAATTGATACTGCATGGTTTCTGAACCTTATTAACTTATCTTTCCATCGCTTAGTTCTTATCGGTACATGGTTTCATCTACCCTATCAAATTGTTTCAGCAATGTCACACTTGCCAATTTATCATGGATGGCT
Source organism: Aegilops tauschii subsp. strangulata (assembly GCF_002575655.3). NCBI lineage: Eukaryota > Viridiplantae > Streptophyta > Magnoliopsida > Poales > Poaceae > Aegilops > Aegilops tauschii. The sequence continues at coordinate 472,453,137 of NC_053040.3, read as the reverse complement.
ATTCTCCAGGTAGCTGTGCTGATTGGCTACTGTTAGTTATCTAATTTTATTCTTTCCCGTGCAAATATAGAATGCCCTGGATGTGTAACGCAAGAGAATTGTGCTTCAAGGAGATGTCAAAATAGCCTCTGATATACCCTGCCTTTTAATCAACACTAGTCGTGTAAATTTCTCCCTTTTGCCTTCTCATGCATAAAATCTCAGGGTTAACACTGGTTGCAAATGAAGAAAGAGAGATATTGATACCAACGAATTCTGCAGGACATGGTAGTGTTGTATAAGTATAACAATCGATACCCATACTTTCTACACTAGTAGAAAACAGGGCTTTGGTCCAGGCAGGGCAAGCCCATTAATCCCGGTTCACTCATGAACCGGGGCCAATGGGGGCATAGGTCCCGGTTCATGAGGCCAGGGCGAGGGCCGGGCCTCGGGGGCCATTGGTCCCTGTTCCAGACACAAACCGGGACCAATGGACTTTGCTCCTGGCCCACCACCTTTAGTCTCGGTTGGTGTCTGGAACGGAGACCAAAGGTGTTTTTTTACCCAAACAAAACTAAAACAAAACTATAATATTCTACAATAGCAAAAAAATCAACTAAAAAGCTTTAATAAAACTCTAATAGAAAAAGGAATCAACTAAAAAGAATCAATAAAAAATAAAATTTATGCAACTTAAATTATATAAAATTTATGCAACTAAAAAGAATCATTTGTAGTGCTTTTCAATTTCAGGGTCATTTAGCTCAAAAATATCAGTGAATGCATGAAAAATAACAAATGAAATCAGAAAGGGTAGAAAATTGCTGTTGTGGCTTTGAATGGTGCATTTTGAACACACAAAGAGTCTGGAGATCAAATAAGTTCAAAAAAAATGAAATCTCTTTGTAACAGATGAGTTTTCGTCTGAAACCCTGATAATTCAAAAGAGATTGTCCGTTTTGTACACGAAGTGCATCCAGTTTTTGCCGTAACCCTCTCAACTTTTTAGCACTGTTCAAGATATCTTCCGATAGTTCGATAAATTGGCCGATTTATCGCTTATCGTGGTCTGGCTGATAAGATAAATCGGCCGATAAATCAACCGATATGGCGATAAACTGGCCGATTTACCCCTTATCGTAGGTCGACCGATAAGTTCCCGATAAGCGATATCCCCAACATTGCTTTTTAGCACATGCTATGTGGGTGAAATGATGATACCATGCCAACTTTCAACCTTTTCAGAGTTCATTTGTAGTGCTTCTCAATTTTAGGGTCATTTAGCTCAAAAATATCAGTGAATGCATGAAAAATAACAAATGAAGTCAGAAAGGGTTGAAAATTGCTGATGTGGCTTTTAATGGTGCATTTTGAACACACAAAGAGTCTGGAGTTCAAATAAGTTCAAAAAAATGAAATCCCTTTGTAACAGATGAGTTTTCGTCCGAAACCCTGATACTTCGAAAGAGATTCTCCGTTTTGTACACGAAGGGCATTCAGTTTTTGCCGTAACCCTCTCAACTTTTTAGCACATGCTATGTGAGTGAAATGATGATACCATGCCAACTTTCCATCTTTTCAGAGTTCATTTGTAATGCTTTTCAATTTCAGGGTCATTTAGCTCAAATAATGAACTAATATAAAAAAGAATGATCTGGGAAACTTTTATGAAACTCTAATAGCAAAAATAATAAACTAAAGGAATGAACTAGAAAACTTTAATGAAACTCTAATAGAAAAAAGCTTTTATAAACCTCTAGTATTATTGAAACTAAAATTATATAAAATTTATGCAACTAAAATTATCAAAGTATTTTCTGTTTAAAACATTATAAGCAAAAAGAATTTTCACAAAATAAATAAAATAAGAAAATAAAATAAATAAGTATAAACAAAATAAAATAAATAAGTAGAAACAAAATAAACTTTAATAAATAAGTAGAAACAAAATAAAACAAAAATAAACTTTAAAAAAATAAATAAAAAGTATAAAAATAGCAACAGTAAGTATTTTGTTGTAAGTAGAAACAAAATAAAATAAATAAAGCAAAAAAGAAAACAAAAAACTGGCAAAAAATAAAAAATTCCACCTACTGGGCCACCACGGCCTGAATACGACTAAAAAACCAACCATGGGCCAGTATTCAGGCCCGCAGAAGGCCCAGTAGGCCCACAGGAAGCATAGTGTGTGAGTAGGCCCAGTAAGCCTGTATTTGAGAGGAGCTCGAGAGGGCCACCGCAGTGGGGCTTATAAACCACTCCGAGCTCCTCTCAACTAGCGAGGTGGGACTAAACATTTGGGCGCGGGCAGGACAAGGCCTTTGGTCCCGGTTGGTAGCACCAACCAAGACGAATGGGGGCATTGGTACCGGTTCGTAGCACAAATCGGGACCAATTCCCCCTTTAGTCCCGGTTCGTACCACCAACCGGGACCAAAGGTCTTGGTACGAACCGGGACCAAAGGGGTGGATTCGTCCCGGTTCATGCCAAGAACAGGGACTAAAGCTTCATGTATATAAGGAACACTTGTGAAAATTTTGGTTTTCATCTTGCAGTTTGGCCCGACGACGCGCGCGAATCTCCTCGACACCGCCAGGCTGCCGGACGCCGTCGCCGTCGCCCCCGCCCAGGAGCCCACGCCGACGCCGTCCGCCGCCCAAGACATTGCCGTCCGCTGCCCACGCCGTCGCCGTCGCCCGTGCCCGTGCCCCCGCACGCTTTCGCCGTCGCCCGTGTCACCATCGCCCGCCCCCGCCGACGCCCTCGCCGCACACGCCGTCGCCCTCGCCGGCCGGCCCCGCTGTGAGCCGCCGCCGCCCCAGCTCTTTTTTTCATATATGTATTTTTTTTCCATGTATATATACTAGCAATTTGTATAGATTATTATGCATAGTCACAGTACTAAATTATTAAATTACAGAGTAACAGTTTTCTATATGAAGAATGCATTAGGCAAAACCTTTACTTTTTTTTCTAAATTTTCTATTTGAACATTTCTTTAAAAAAACCCAAGCAATACTACTTTATTTGAACATTCTCTGATTTAGGTTAGTGCATTAGATGTTAGGTTAGTGTGCATTTTAGGTTAGTTGAATTAGATGTTTTTTAGTAAGTGTTTAATAGAATTAGTTAGAAAAATAATCGAACTAGTTAAACTAATTTATTTTTAGTAAGTACTACTTTATTTTATTTATAGTAAGTGCTTAGTTGAACTAGTTGATTTAATAAAACTAGTTTATTTTACTATAGAAGTAGTTTCTTTTTAGTAAGAAAATTAATAGAACTAGTTTATTTTTTTAGTTAAAGCAATTATTCCCGCATCGACGTCGACAATGCCTATCCCGCATCCTCGTCGTCGACTCGGCGGAGGAGGCTTGCTTGATGAGAGGGGCCATGTCCGGGACTGGGCTCCGCCGGGCTGGTACTGGGAGGTGCTACCTTCCGGGGGGCGTAGCTTGGTGAGGAGCCAGCCCGTCGTTGACCCGAACCTTGTTTGGTGGCGGTCGCATGGACCAGTGACGGTGCCGAGGCTTTCGGACACCGCGGAGGTGGTACGTCACCGTGTCAGCAAGGAGGACGAGCACGTCCGTCGCTACATGGTTGTGTTGGAGGGCAGGTTCGACAATACCTGGCAGGTTCTTCAGGGATCTCACTGGAGCTATGATCCTGTGATGGTTCCTTCTCTTTGGGTGTCCACCGCCCGTGCCGATACCCGTCGGGTACTACGGTTCTAGCTGTATTAGCGATGCTATATGTATGATACTATTCGAGGTGTATTAGTGATAATATTCGACGATGTACGGACGCAAGAGATGATGTAGTTTTGTTATTGAATGCATGCTAATTTGAATACTAATTTATTTTACGATTTGGTTTTGCTTATTGAATGCTCAAATTGGAAAACTACTCCTACTTTGAATGCTAAAATTGGAGAGCACTATGAAAGGCGTATGCATTTGATTAGTTGATAGCTTATAGGGTTTTTGTTTTTGCAGAAATCTAGGAGCCCCTCCATCATCCCCGCCGTCATCCCCGCCACCGACCCCCCTCCGACCTCGAGGTGAGACCGGCCAAATCTCCATGTCAATATGAGTCCTATAAGATATTTTGAAATGTTTTTGCTCATATTTTCAACCATTGAAATGCAATGACCATCAAGTTTGAATTCTCATATGATGTAGATAAAAACATGTATATTTCCGTTCCGGCAAATTTCAGGCGCTCGATATGTCCTTTTTTAGAAAGATAATTAAACGATATTTCGGGTTGACTTTAAGTCTGTCGAGGCTCCACCATATATGAGAGGACGAAGAATCCCGACTGTTGTCGTGGGGGTCGTTTCTCTTTCTTCTCCTTGTGCTAGACCTTTGTAATGCACTAGGGGAAGGAGGAGTAACGACCATCACCGACGGTCGCAAATGTCAGAGAGGAATTAGTGAGGGAGAGTCTCCACCATATATGAGAGGACGAAGAATCCTGACTGTTGTCGTGGTGGTAGCTTCTCCTTCGTTCCCGTGTGCTAGACAATTTGGTGTAATGCACTCGAAAACGAAAGGAGGAGCTACCATCACCGACGGTCGAATATATACACCATGTGAGCTGAGAGTTTTCAACAAAAGACTCACAGACCGATAGTCAACCCGTGATGAATAATAATGATCTAATTTAGTTTTTGTAGTACATATATTTAATTGTACAAGTTTAATCTTTGAATTATGATTATGAACATAGGAAATGTCGTACTCGGACGACGAAAGTCTCCCGGGGGAGTGCGGCTGGTGCAACGATGACCGAGGTCTGTGCGACAGGCCTCACTTGGATGAAGATCGGCGCTTTAGCATTAAGCTCCAGGAGACCTTCGATATTGAAACGGTATGCAACGACGACAAGTGTTTTTTTCGTAATTAAGCACGACTTCAACTATTTCAACGTGTAATTTTCATCTTTTGCAATTTGACTAGCTTATCCCATGCCATGCAAGACATTGTGTCTTGGAGAGGATGGGTTTTGAAGACCATGAAAGTTTCGAAACAAAGAAAATTCACCTAAGGACCCATTATGGTATGGATTTTGAAGTAAATCTGTAAAATTCTCAGAGCGTAACCCATTTTGGTTGCCCAAATTGGGAAGCACTTTGCAAGATGTATGGTTTTTATGAGGATATGCTTGTCACCATGGATCTTGGTGATCCTAACATAGAGCAAGACAATATGGACATTTGGGTCCTTGTTGATACGCTTCCAATTCTACCGCTATGTGAGTTTCTCAAATATAGTTAGTAACTAATTTATATTGTTTATTTCAAAATAGTAGACAACTTATTTCCATTGACAGCTCATTTTCATTTTTCAAACAATGTGCGGAAGATGGTAGACAAAACCCACTACACCGATGGCTTCGAATTAACTTATCAGGAGAAAAATCATCTGATCACATTTTGTACTGAACTTGAGAATTACAATACCTATTATCATAGTCCTCCAAATTATGGTCAATACGTGCCACTAGTGCACGTGTTGAACCATGGTAACTTCCATGGAGATGCCCTGGTAAGATTTTTTACTATTACAACATCCGTCCATCTTTTGCATACTTCTAAAACTAGTACATCATTGCTAACTACGAAGTTATTACTATGTTTTTCAACAGAAAATCCCGATAGATTGTGTGCCTCATTTGATGTATTAGAATGGTTGCCTTGATGTTTTGAACATAAAACCAAGTCATCCTACGAATCTCACATATCCATACCGGATTTCTAAAACCGGTGAACACATGGTAGTCAAAGAATGAAAAAAATGTATGGACAGTCGTAAGGAGGTTCTTGGAAGCAAAAGGAAGCGAAGCGCAAGAATTGGAGACAGGATGATCTCCATTCTCCATAATGGAGAGTCAAGGTCTATATTATTTTATGCTATTTTACCTTAAAGAGGGTATTTAGGTCCTACCTAATACTCATGATCATGTGCTAAGAACAATTAAGTAGGGTTGGTTTGATGACTATGAGGATGATGATCGTATGACTTGTTATTAATAACGAGTAGAAGTTGTATGATGATGATTAGTAGGACTTGTTATTATGATGATGCTGTTGGAAATATGCCCTAGAGGCAATAATAAATGGTTATTATTATATTTCTTTGTTCATGATAATTGTCTATTATTCATGCTATAATTGTATTGTCCAGAAATCGTAATACATGTGTGAATACATAGACCACAAAGTGTCCCTCGTAAGCCTCTAGTTGACTAGCTCGTTGATCAACAGATAGTCATGGTTTCCTGACTATGGACATTGGATGTCATTGATAACGGGATCACATCATTAGGAGAATGATGTGATGGACAAGACCCAATCCTAAGCATAGCATAAAAGATCGTGTAGTTTCGTTTGCTAGAGCTTTTCCAATGTCAAGTATCTTTTCCTTAGACCATGAGATCGTGCAACTCTCGGATACCGTAAGAGTGCTTTGGGTGTGCCAAACGTCACAACGTAACTGGGTGACTATAAAGGTGCACTACGGGTATCTCCGAAATTGTCTGTTGGGTTGGCACGGATCGAGACTGGGATTTGTCACTCCGTATGACGGAGAGGTATCTCTGGGCCCACTCGATGATGCATCATCATAATGAGCTCAATGTGACTAAGGCGTTAGTCACGGGATCATGCATTGCGGTACGAGTAAAGAGACTTGCCGGTAACGAGATTGAACAAGGTATTGGGATACCGACGATCGAATCTCGGGCAAGTAACATACCGATTGACAAAGGGAATTGTATACGGGATTGATTGAATCCTCGACACCGTGGTTCATCCGATGAGATCATCGTGGAACATGTGGGAGCCAACATGGGTATCCAGATCCCGCTGTTGGTTATTGACCGGAGAGGCGTCTCGGTCATGTCTGCATGTCTCCCGAACCCGTAGGGTCTACACACTTAAGGTTCGGTGACGCTAGGGTTGTAGAGATATATGTATGCGGAAACCCGAAAGTTGTTCGGAGTCCCGGATGAGATCCCGGACGTCACGAGAGGTTCCGGAATGGTCCGGAGGTGAAGAATTATATATAGGAAGTCCAGTTTCGGCCACCGGGAAAGTTTCGGGGGTTACCGGTATTGTACCGGGACCACCGGAAGGGTCCCGGGGGTCCACCGAGTGGGGCCACCTGTCCCGGAGGGCCCCGTGGGCTGAAAGTGGAAGGGAACCAGCCCTTAGTGGGCTGGGGCGCCCCCCTTGGCCCCCCCTGCGCCTAGGGTTGGGAACCCTAGGGGGGAGTTCCCCCTTGCCTTGGGGGGCAAGGCACCTCTTCCCCCCCACTTGGCCGCCGCCCCCCCTTGGATCTGATCTCCAGGGCCGGCGCCCCCCCAGGGGGCCTATATAAAGGGGGGAGGGAGGGCAGCATACAACAGCCTTGGGCGCCTCCCTCCTCCCCTGCAACACCTCTCTCTCTCTCGCAGAAGCTTAGCGAAGCCCTGCCGAGACCCGCTACATCCACCACCACGCCGTCGTGCTGTTGGATCTCCATCAACCTCTCCTTCCCCCTTGCTGGATCAAGAAGGAGGAGACGTCGCTGCACCGTACGTGTGTTGAACGCGGAGGTGCCGTCCGTTCGGCACTCGGTCATCGGTGATTTGGATCACGGCGAGTACGACTCCGTCATCCACGTTCATTGGAACACTTCCGCTCGCGATCTACAAGGGTATGTAGATGCACTCCTTTCCCCTCGTTGCTAGTAGACTCCATAGATGCATCTTGGTGAGCGTAGGAAATTTTTTAAAATTATGCTACGATTCCCAACAGTGGCATCATGAGCCAGGCCTATGCGTAGTTACTATGCACGAGTAGAACACAAAGCAGTTGTGGGCGTTGAGTTTGCCAATTCTTCTTGCCGCTACTAGTCGTTTCTTGTTTCGGCGGCATTGTAGGATGAAGCGGCCCGGACCGACCTTACACGTACGCTTACGTGAGACAGGTTCCACCGACTGACATGCACTAGTTGCATAAGGTGGCTAGCGGGTGTCTGTCTCTCCTACTTTAGTCGGAACAGATTCGATGAAAAGGGTCCTTATGAAGGGTAAATAGAAATTGGCAAATCACGTTGTGGTCATACGTAGGTAAGAAATCGTTCTTGCTAGAAACCTACAAACCACGTAAAAACTTGCAACAACAATTAGAGGACGTCTAACTTGTTTTTGCAGCAAGTGCTATGTGATGTGATATCGCCAGAAGATGTGATGAATGATATATGTGATGTATGAGATTGATCATATTCTTGTAATAGGAATCACGACTTGCATGTCGATGAGTATGACAACCGGCAGGAGCCATAGGAGTTGTCTTTATTATTTTGAATGACCTGCGTGTCATTGGATAACGCCATGTAAATTACTTTACTTTGTTGCTAAACGCGTTAGCCATAGAAGTAGAAGTAATCGTTGGCGTGACGACTTCATGAAGACACAATGATGGAGATCATGATGATGGAGATCATGGTGTCATGCCGGTGACAAAGATGATCATGGTGCCCCGAAGATGGAGATCAAAGGAGCATGATGATATTTGCCATATCATGTCACTATTTGATTGCATGTGATGTTTATCATGTTTTTGCATCTTATTTGCTTAGAATGACGGTAGCAAGTAGGATGATCCCTTATAATAATTTCAAGAAAGTGTTCACCCTAACTGTGCACCGTTGCGAAGGTTCGTTGTTTCGAAGCACCACGTGATGATCGGGTGTGATAGATTCTAACGTTCGAATACAACGGGTGTTGACGAGCCTAGCATGTACAGACATGGCCTCGGAACACACGCAATACACTTAGGTTCACTTGACGAGCCTAGCATGTACAGACATGGCCTCGGAACACGGAGGACCCAAAGGTCGAGCATGCGTCGTATAGAAGATACGATCAACATGGAGATGTTCACCGATCTTGACTAGTCCGTCTCACGTCATGATCGGACACGGCCTAGTCGAATTCGGATCATGTTTCACTTAGATGACTAGAGGGATGTCTATCTGAGTGGGAGTTCATTAAATAATTTGATTATGTGAACTTAATTATCATGAAATTAGTCTAAATCTTTACACTATGTATTGTAGATCAAATGGCCCACGTTGTCCTCAATTTCAACGCGTTCCTAGAGAAAACCAAGCTGAAAGATGATGGCAGCAACTATACGGACTGGGTCCGGAACCTGAGGATCATCCTCATAGCAGCCAAGAAAGATTATGTCTTAGAAGCACCGCTAGGTGAAGCACCAATCCCTGAGAACCAAGACGTTATGAACGCTTGGCAGCAGCGTGCTGATGATTACTCCCTCGTTCAGTGCGGCATGCTTTACAGCTTAGAACCGGGTCTCCAAAAGCGTTTTGAGAAACATGGAGCATATGAGATGTTCGAGGAGCTGAAACTGGTTTTTCAAGCTCATGCCCGGGTCGAGAGATATGATGTCTCCGACAAGTTCTTCAGCTGTAAAATGGAGGAGAACAGTTCTGTTAGTGAGCACATACTCAGAATGTCTGGGTTGCACAACCGCTTGTCTCAGCTGGGAGTTAATCTCCCGGATGACGCGGTCATTGACAGAATCCTCCAGTCGCTTCCACCAAGCTACAAGAGCTTTGTGATGAACTACAATATGCAGGGGATGGAAAAGACCATTCCCGAGGTATATTCAATGCTGAAATCAGCTGAGGTAGAGATCAGAAAGGAACATCAAGTGTTGATGGTGAATAAAACCACTAAGTTCAAGAAGGGCAAGGGTAAGAAGAACTTCAAGAAGGACGGCAAGGGAGTTGCCGCGCCCGGTAAGCCAGTTACCGGGAAGAAGTCAAAGAATGGACCCAAGCCCGAGACTGAGTGCTTTTATTGCAAGGGAAGTGGTCACTGGAAGCGGAACTGCCCCAAATACTTAGCGGACAAGAAGAAGGCCGGCAACACCCAAGGTATATGTGATATACAAGTAATTGATGTGTACCTTACCAGTACTCGTAGTAGCTCCTGGGTATTTGATACCGGTGCGGTTGCTCATATTTGTAACTCAAAACAGGAACTACGGAATAAACGGAGACTGGCGAAGGACGAGGTGACGATGCGTGTCGGGAATGGTTCCAAGGTCGATGTGATCGCCGTTGGCACGCTACCTCTGCATCTACCCACGGGATTGGTTTTAAATCTCAATAATTGTTATTTAGTGCCAGCTTTGAGCATGAACATTGTATCTGGATCTCGCTTAATTCGAGATGGCTACTCATTTAAATCTGAGGATAACGGTTGTTCTATTTATTTGAGAGATATGTTTTATGGTCATGCCCCGCTGGTCAATGGTTTATTTTTGATGAATCTCGAACGTGATGTTACACATGTTCATAGTGTGAATACCAAAAGATGCAAAGTTGATAACGATAGTCCCACATACTTGTGGCACTGCCGCCTTGGTCACATTGGTGTCAAGCGCATGAAGAAGCTCCATGCAGATGGACTTTTGGAGTCTCTTGATTACGAATCATTTGACACGTGCGAACCATGCCTCATGGGTAAGATGACCAAGACTCCGTTCTCCGGAACAATGGAGCGAGCAACCAAATTATTGGAAATCATACATACCGATGTGTGTGGTCCAATGAGTGTTGAGGCTCGCGGAGGATATCGTTATGTTCTCACTCTCACTGATGATTTAAGTAGATATGGGTATGTCTACCTAATGAAACACAAGTCTGAAACCTTTGAAAAGTTCAAGGAATTTCAGAGCGAAGTCGAGAATCAACGTGACAGAAAAATAAAATTCTTACGATCAGATCGTGGTGGAGAATATTTAAGTCACGAATTTGGTACCCACTTAAGGAAATGTGGAATAGTTTCACAACTCACGCCGCCTGGAACACCTCAGAGAAATGGTGTGTCCGAACGTCGTAATCGCACTCTATTGGATATGGTGCGATCTATGATGTCTCTTACCGATTTACCGCTCTCATTTTGGGGTTATGCTTTAGAGACTGCCGCATTCACTTTAAATAGGGCACCGTCTAAATCCGTTGAGACGACACCGTATGAATTATGGTTTGGGAAGAAACCTAAGCTGTCGTTTCTAAAAGTTTGGGGATGCGATGCTTATGTCAAGAAACTTCAACCTGAAAAGCTCGAACCCAAATCGGAAAAATGCGTCTTCATAGGATACCCTAAGGAAACTATTGGGTATACCTTCTACCTCAGATCCGAAGGCAAGATCTTCGTTTCCAAGAACGGGTCCTTTCTAGAGAAGGAGTTTCTCTCGAAAGAATTGAGTGGGAGGAAAGTGGAACTTGATGAGGTGATAGTCACCCCTTCCGAACCGGAAAGTAGCGCAGCGCGGGAAAATGTTCCTGTGGTGCCTACACCGACTGGGGAGGAAGTTAATGATGATGATCATGAAACTTCAGATCAAGTTACTGAACTTCGTAGGTCCACAAGGACACATTCCGCACCAGAGTGGTACGACAACCCTGTCCTGGAAATCATGTTGTTAGACAACGGTGAACCTTCGAACTATGAAGAAGTGATGGCGGGCCCGGATTCCGACAAATGGCTAGAAGCCATGAAATCCGAGATAGAATCCATGTATGAGAACAAAGTATGGACTTTGACTGACTTGCCCGATGAGCGGCGAGCCATAGAAAACAAATGGATCTTTAAGAAGAAGACGGACGCAGATGGTAATGTGACCATCTACAAAGCTCGACTTGTCGCTAAGGGTTATCGACAAGTTCAAGGGGTTGACTACGATGAGACTTTCTCACCCGTAGCGAAGCTGAAGTCCGTCCGAATCATGTTAGCAATTGCCGCATACTGTGATTATGAGATATGGCAGATGGACGTCAAAACGGCATTCCGTAACGGCTTCCTTAAGGAAGAGTTGTATATGATGCAGCCGGAAGGTTTTGTCGATCCTAAGAATGCTAACAAAGTATGCAAGCTCCAACGCTCAATTTATGGGCTGGTGCAAGCATCTCGGAGTTGGAACATTCGCTTTGATGAGATGATCAAAGCGTTTGGGTTTACACAGACTTATGGAGAAGCCTGTGTTTACAAGAAAGTGAGTGGGAGCTCTGTAGCATTTCTCATATTATATGTGGATGACATACTATTGATGGAAATGATATAGAATTCTTGGAAAGTATAAAGGCCTATTTGAATAAGTGTTTTTCAATGAAGGACCTTGGAGAAGCTGCTTATACGTTAGGCATCAAGATCTATAGGGATAGATCAAGACGCCTCATTGGTCTTTCACAGAGTACATACCTTGACAAGATATTGAAGAAGTTCAATATGGATCAGTCCAAGAAGGGGTTCTTGCCTGTATTGCAAGGTGTGCAATTGAGCACGGCTCAATGCCCGATCACGGCACAAGATATAGAAGAGATGAGTGTCATCCCCTATGCCTCGGCCATAGGGTCTATTATGTATGCCATGCTGTGTACCAGACCTGATGTAAACCTTGCCGTAAGTTTGGTAGGAAGGTACCAAAGTAATCCCGGCAAGGAACACTGGACAGCGGTCAAGAATATCCTGAAGTACCTGAAGAGGACTAAGGATATGTTTCTCGTTTATGGAGGTGACGAAGAGCTCGTCGTAAAGGGTTACGTCGACGCTAGCTTCGACACAGATCTGGATGACTCGAAGTCACAGACCGGATACGTGTATATATTGAATAGAGGAGCAGTAAGCTGGTGCAGTTGCAAGCAAAGCGTCGTGGCGGGATCTACATGTGAAGCGGAGTACATGGCAGCCTCGGAGGCAGCACAGGAAGCAGTCTGGATAAAGGAGTTCATTACCGACCTAGGGGTGATTCCCAATGCGTCGGCCCGATGACTCTCTTCTGTGACAACACTGGAGCTATTGCCCTTGCGAAGGAGCCCAGGTTTCACAGGAAGACCAGGCATATCAAGCGTCGCTTCAACTCCATTCGTGAAAGTGTTCAAAATGGAGACATAGATATTTGTAAAGTACACACGGACCTGAATGTAGCAGATCCGTTGACTAAACCTCTCCCTAGGGCAAAACATGATCAACACCAGGACGCAATGGGTGTTCGATTCATCACAATGTAACTAGATTATTGACTCTAGTGCAAGTGGGAGACTGTTGGAAATATGCCCTAGAGGCAATAATAAATGGTTATTATTATATTTCTTTGTTCATGATAATTGTCTGTTATTCATGCTATAATTGTATTGTCCGGAAATCGTAATACATGTGTGAATACATAGACCACAAAGTGTCCCTAGTAAGCCTCTAGTTGACTAGCTCGTTGATCAACAGATAGTCATGGTTTCCTGACTATGGACATTGGATGTCATTGATAACGGGATCACATCATTAGGAGAATGATGTGATGGACAAGACCCAATCCTAAGCATAGCATAAAAGATCGTGTAGTTTCGTTTGCTAGAGCTTTTCCAATGTCAAGTATCTTTTCCTTAGACCATGAGATCGTGCAACTCCCCGATACCGTAAGAGTGCTTTGGGTGTGCCAAACGTCACAACGTAACTGGGTGACTATAAAGGTGCACTACGGGTATCTCCGAAAGTGTCTGTTGGGTTGGCACGGATCGAGACTGGGATTTGTCACTCCGTATGACGGAGAGGTATCTCTGGGCCCACTCGGTGATGCATCATCATAATGAGCTCAATGTGACTAAGGCGTTAGTCACGGGATCATGCATTGCGGTACGAGTAAAGAGACTTGCCGGTAACGAGATTGAACAAGGTATTGGGATACCGACGATCGAATCTCGGGCAAGTAACATACCGATTGACAAAGGGAATTGTATACGGGATTGATTGAATCCTCGACACCGTGGTTCATCCGATGAGATCATCGTGGAACATGTGGGAGCCAACATGGGTATCCAGATCCCGCTGTTGGTTATTGACCGGAGAGGCGTCTCGGTCATGTCTGCATGTCTCCCGAACCCGTAGGGTCTACACACTTAAGGTTCGGTGACGCTAGGGTTGTAGAGATATATGTATGCGGAAACCCGAAAGTTGTTCGGAGTCCCGGATGAGATCCCGGACGTCACGAGAGGTTCCGGAATGGTCCGGAGGTGAAGAATTATATATAGGAAGTCCAGTTTCGGCCACCGGGAAAGTTTCGGGGGTTACCGGTATTGTACCGGGACCACCGGAAGGGTCCCGGGGGTCCACCGGGTGGGGCCACCTGTCCCGGAGGGACCCGTGGGCTGAAAGTGGAAGGGAACCAGCCCTTAGTGGGCTGGGGCGCCCCCCTTGGGCCTCCCCCCCTGCGCCTAGGGTTGGGAACCCAAGGGGGGGGGGAGTTCCCCCTTGCCTTGGGGGGCAAGGCACCCCTTCCCCCCCACTTGGCTGCCGCCCCCCCTTGGATCTGATCTCCAGGGCCGGCGCCCCCCCAGGGGGCCTATATAAAGGGGGGGGGGAGGGAGGGCAGCATACAACAGCCTTGGGCGCCTCCCTTCTCCCCTGCAACACCTCTCTCTCTCTCTCTCTCTCTCTCGCAGAAGCTTAGCGAAGCCCTGCCGAGACCCGCTACATCCACCACCACGCCGTCGTGCTGTTGGATCTCCATCAACCTCTCCTTCCCCCTTGCTGGATCAAGAAGGAGGAGACGTCGCTGCACCGTACGTGTGTTGAACGCGGAGGTGCCGTCCGTTCGGCACTCGGTCATCGGTGATTTGGATCACGGCGAGTACGACTCCGTCATCCACGTTCATTGGAACGCTTCCGCTCGCGATCTACACGGGTATGTAGATGCACTCCTTTCCCCTCGTTGCTAGTAGACTCCATAGATGCATCTTGGTGAGCGTAGGAATTTTTTTAAAATTATGCTATGATTCCCAACAGATGCATGATGCGAGCATGAAGAGCTATTATATATCAGTAGGTGAAATGAACATGGATTGGATTGAAGTGAAGGCAACATGTGGTGCATGTCAAAAATAGTACTAATCCAAACGTGATCAAGTTAGGATTAGTATTACTTTTGACATGCACCACATGTTACCTTCACTTCAATCTAAGCCATGTTTAGGCATAGCAGTAGCGCTGGTAAACCAAGCACGAAGATAAGAGAGGACACTTCTCTCTGTTAGCTAGCTAACACCCTAAATTAACCCCCCAAACCCCCCTAAACCCACCCCGTTTCAAAAAAAACACCTCAACTCCTACCAGCTGTTGACGCGTGGATGCCTTTTGGTCCCGGTTGGTGCTACCAACCAAAGGCCCTCCTGCCTGGGCTCGTCGCAGCGGCCACGTGGTGGTCCATCTGTCCCAGTTGGTATAAGAACCGGGAATAAAGGTATGGGGCTTTTGTACCGACCTTTTAGTCCCGGTTCTTGAACCGGGACAAATGCTCTAGAACCGGGACAAATGGGCATTTTTCTACTAGTGCTAGGATGTGGTGATGAACAAGGGCATCTTGAAAACCAGTTTGCTTCTAGTGCTGCCGTCGTAGTAATATGTGTGAAGTACCTGTTAAGGCCAACAGTTTGCTTCTCTGTTTAGCAGTAGATATTCTATGTTGGTAAAGGCAACCGCAATATAAAGAATTTGCATGGAGACCATGGGATGCTATCTCAGTTTAGAATATTAAAACATCCAACGTTTTCTTTTATGACCTGCATGTGTGGAACCGTAAGCCAATAGTTTTTGTCAATAGCTCTGGATCGGCCTGATTTGCTCTCTATTCATATGACAAAAAGATGCATGAGAGATTCTGGCTACTGTTATACAGTTTTATTCTTTCTTCTCTTATATTGATAGATGTGCTGTGTGTGTAAAAAAAAGGAGCATCAACAAAAACACAATACTCCATCTAATTCACCTTTAGTACAACTTTAGTACAATTTTGTGTTGGGGAACGTAGTGATTTCAAAAAATTTCCTACGCACACGCAAGATCATGGTGATGCATAGCAACGAGAGGGGAGAGTGTTGTCCACGTACCCTCGTAGACCGAAAGCGGAAGCGTTAGCACAACGCGGTTGATGTAGTCGTACGTCTTCACGATCCGACCGATCCAAGTACCGAACGTACGGCACCTCCGAGTTCAGCACACGTTCAACTGCATGACGTCCTGCGAACTCCAACCCAGCAGAGCTTCACGGGAGAGTTCCGTCAGCACGACGGTGTGATGACGGTGATGATGTTGCTACCGATGCAGGGCTTCGCCTAAGCACCGCTACGATATGACCGAGGTGGAATATGGTGGAGGGGGGCACCACACACGGTTGGGAGAGATCAACAGATCAACTTGTTGTTTCATGGGGTGCCCCCTGCCCCCGTATATAAAGGAGCAAGAGGGGAGGCCGGCCGGCCCTTGCAGGGCGCGCCAGGAGGAGGAGTCCTCCTCCTAGTGGGAGTAGGACTCCCCTTTCCTAGTCCCACTAGGAGGGGGGAGGAAGGAGAGGGGGAGGAGAAGGAAAGAGGGGGCGCAGCCCCTCCCCTAGTCCAATTCGGATTAGGCCCATGGGGGGCGTGCGACCAGCCCTCGTGGCTTCTCCTCTTTTCCCCCTAAAGCCCATTAAGGCCCATATGTACTCTCGTATTCCCGTAACTCTCCCGGTACTCCGAAAAATACTCGAATCACTCGGAACCTTTCCGATGTCCGAATATAGTCGTCCAATATATCGATCTTTACATCTCGACCATTTCGAGACTCCTCGTCTTGTCCCCGATCTCATCCGGGACTCCGAACTACCTTCTGTACATCAAATCACATAAACTCATAATACCGATCGTCACCGAACTTTAAACGTGCGGACCCTACGGGTTCGAGAACTATGTAGACATGACCGAGACACGTCTCTGGTCAATAACCAATAGCGGAACCTAGATGCTCATATTGGCTCCCAATTATTCTACGAGGATCTTTATCGGTCAAAGCGCATAACAACATACGTTGTTCCCTTTGTCATCGGTATGTTACTTTCCCGAGATTCGATCGTCGGTATCTCAATACCTAGTTCAATCTCGTTACCGGCAAGTCTCTTTACTCATTATGTAATGCATCATCCCGCAACTAACTCATTAGTCACATTGCTTGCAAGGCTTATAGTGATGTGCATTACCGAGAGGGCCCAAAGATACCTCTCCGACAATCGGAGTGACAAATCCTAATCTCGAAATACGCCAACTCAACAAGTACCTTCGGAGACACCTGTAGAGCACCTTTATAACCACCCAGTTACGTTGTGACGTTTGGTAGCACACAAAGTGTTCCTCCGGTAAACGGGAGTTGCATAATCTCATAGTCATAGGAACATGTATAAGTCATGAAGAAAGCAATAGCAACATACTAAACGATCAAGTGCTAAGCTAACGGAATGGGTCAAGTCAATCGCATCATTCTCCTAATGATGTGATCCCGTTAATCAAATGACAACTCATGTCCATGGCTAGGAAACTTTAAACATCAATTCAACGAGCTAGTCAAGTAGAGGCATACTAGTGACACTATGTTTGTCTATGTATTCACACATGTATCAAGTTTCTAGCATGAATAATAAATATTTATCATGAAATAAGGAAATAAATAATAACTTTATTATTGCCTCTAGGGCATATTTCCTTCAGTCTCCCACTTGCACTAGAGTCAATAATCTAGTTCACATCGCCATGTGATTTAACACAAATAGTTCACATCACCATGTGATTAACACCCATAGTTCACATCGTCATGTGACCAACATCCAAAGGGTTTAACTAGAGTCAATAATCTAGTTCACATCGCTATGTGATTAACACCCAAAGAGTACTAAGGTGTGATCATGTTTTGCTTGTGAGAGAAGTTTAGTCAACGGGTCTGCCACATTCAGATCCGTATGTATTTTGCAAATTTCTATGTCAACAATGCTCTGCACAGAGCTACTCTAGCTAATTGCTCCCACTTTCAATACGTATCCAGTTTGAGACTTAGAGTCATCTGGATCAGTGTCAAAACTTGCATCGACGTAACCTTTTACGATGAACCTTTTGTCACCTCCAAAATCGAGAAACATATCCTTATTCTACTAAGGATAATTTTGACCGCTGTCCAGTGATCTACTCCTAGATCACTATTGTACTCCCTTTGCTAAACTCAGTGTAGGGTATACAATAGATCTGGTACACAGCATGGCATACTTTATAGAACCTATGGCTGAGGCATAGGGAATGACTTTCATTTTCTATCTTCTGTCGTGGTCGGGCTTTGAGTCTTACTCAATTTCACACCTTGTAACACAGGCAAGATGTCGGTGTACAAAAGGAAGGGCGCACTTTTGTACCCCTTTACCTGTGCACGGGCAGTCAGAGCCGCGCCCACGGTCACACCAAGCAGAACAGGGGAGGTGAGCCAAGGTAAGACCGAAGCCCAAGATAACCAGAGCAACGCCAAGGCCAAGACCACAAAGAGCAGAGGGACGAAGCAGGTTCCCCCGGCAAGACCCTTGCCGGGGCAGCCTCAGCAGCCCCGGCAAGACCCTTGCCGGGGCAGCTCGCCCCACACCAACAGAGCGAGCCACCCTTGAGCCCACGGTCCCCAACACCATCAACCACGTTGGCCCAGGGCTCGGGAGGCACCTCTGTGGTGGCATGCAGATGTTTGTGAAGACAAGACATATTCAAGATCAGATGAGGATTAGAAAACAATGATCCTCGACAAGATCCTTACTGAAAAGAGCCACAAGACCCCCGGCAAGATTCTTGCCGGGGACGACAGCACGCCACGGCAAGACCCTTGTCGGGCCCCCCTGCAAGGCTCTCGCCGAAGACGCCAACAGGGCCACTGCCAGGCCCGTACCAGCCAAGTCTCCACCGCCGTTCACATGCAGCTGCCAGCCCAAACCAGCTGGGCGGGCACCTGCGTGGCAGCATGCAGCTTCCAGGCCAACTCAGCAGGCGCCTGCGTGGCGGCATGCAGATCTTCGTGAAGACCCTACCACCGCACCACCTCAGCTGCCTGCCTGCCTACATGGAGCCGCACACATCGCTGGCCAGGGCGCGTGTGGAAGCGAAGAGGAGCGGCGACGGACGGGACGGGCCTCGCCCCCATCCCTGATAAAGCTAGGGGACACCTCAGCAGCGCATTAAATGTGACTTGTCCTGTAATACGAGCGATAAGCTCGCAATACTCTACGCCTTTCCACCTCCTGTATGCCACTGTGGCAGCCCCTTTCGCCTATAAAAGGAGGCCCATGGCATACTGGAGAAGGATTCGGCCCTTTCGAACCACACGCTCACCACAGCTAGTTTGAGAGCTCAAGAACTCTCTGAAATACACCCACCAAAGCAGGACTAGGGTTTTACGCATCCTCGCGGCCCGAACCTGGGTAAACGGTCCTTGTGCTGACTAATGATCCTGCTCTTCTTGCAACCCTGCGCCCCGGCAACCGTAGTAGCAATTCTTGTGATCCCATAGGTGTCGTTTCACACCGACATCTTTGGCGCGCCAGGTAGGGGGCGCAATTGTGAGAATCTGTTCTAGTAGTTAGCCTAGCAGCTCTTCGTTGCCATGGCTCCCAAGAAGAAGACGGCCACGGCGATCGGCTCGTTGGGAGCCGAACGGCCCGTGCCGGTGCGGACGAGCAGTGGACCGGTCGCGGACAGGACCCGGGCCGCGGTCCGCGAGCACCAGCATCGCCATGGCAGCCAGAGCCTGGCAAGCGGTGTCGTTCGCGCACCAGACGACCGGCCACACGTCGCCAGATCCAAAGACGGAGCTGGGCCCCCCGCAGGTGGCGCGTGGCCCTCTAGGGGTGTCATTGTGCCACCTCCGGGCGGCGCAGCGACCTCCAAGACGCCCACACCGGCGACCACTGCGCGCTCTTCCCATGGTGTGCGCGCCGAGCAGCGTCACCACGTTGGTGACCCTGGGCACCGCCGTGGGAAGAGCCATGTGCGTCATCCGCGGGATGAAGGGGTTCAGCATGCCCGCCGAAGTGCTGGCGGAAATGGCACGCAGCCGCTGGGTCATAGCGGAGCTCCTTCTAACGCAGTTAGAAGTCGAAGCGCGCCGCGATCCATGCAGCTGTCGCCGCCACCCATGCCAGCAGAAGCTTTGGCGCGCGCGCAGCTGCTCCTCGACTTCCCTCCTGCTGCAGAGAAGCTCGACGAGTGGAGGGCCACCATCCGGAGCCTCGTCGCCGTCGCCAACGAAGACGATCCGTGACCGGCGGAGCCCTCGGGTCGGCGCTCCACCGAGCGGCCAAGTGCTGGCGCTGGGAGGACCAGGGGAGCTACGGCCACGGTGCACTCTCCTCCTCCTCGCCAGCCGTCGCGGGCATCGGCCTGTCGTGATGACGCTTGTGATAACATCTTCATAGCGTCGTCTGACCCGCAGACCCTCCGCGACCAGCGCCATGTTCTTTGAGAACGAGCTCACGAAGATGCTCAGACCACCATCGCGCGCCGGCACGATACACGCCACCAGTCGGACAAGCGGGCGGGACCCGCTATCACCACAAAAAAAAGACACATCCGTGACATTTTGGGCCGAACGAATTTTTTTTCTGTCATACATATGACACTTCTATGACGATAATTGTGACAAAACCCGGTATCATCATAGATGTGGTGGGTCCTAATTCTATGACAAAAAATCATGACAGAAAATGGGTTTTTCGTCCTGGGCAGGCCGGAGACGCAGCTGCATGACATTCTTTGGGCCGTCCATGACGGAAAAAACCGTGGTAGAAGCGAGGGCGAGGAAAATTTCGGGGAGTTCCCGGTTATGGTGGGAGGTCGGGGGCCGAGCAATGCACGTTTCTCTCGTACACGTACGCGCGTGTGTGCGAGGCGTTGGCTCTAACTGAACCCGAGCGAGGCGTTGGGCTCTAACTGAACCCGAGCGATTGCACTGCAGGCTACGCGTTACTGAACCCAAGCGATCGATCGATGGCTGTTAACTGAACCTGATCGAGCGATTCCTTCCCTACTGCTGCTAACTAAAGCCCATCGATGCTGCCTCTGGATGAACAGTGAGCGTTGCTGGGGGGGTTTGGATGAACAGTTCCCGGTGGGGGTGGATGAACAGGACCCCGTGATGTTGCCTCTGGATGAACAGGACCCCGATCGAACGAGCCGGTTGGGGCTGGATGAACAGGACCACGTGGAGGGCGGGATGAACAGGTCCACTCCGTGTAGGGCAGAATGAACAGTAGACGGTGGAGGGGTGGATGAACAGTAGCCCGTGGAGGGGTGGTTGAACAGGAGCCCGTGGAGAGGGCTGGTTGAACAGTAGCCGGTGGAGTAGCGCGTGGTGGAGGCTGGATGAACAGGAGCCCGTGGATGAACAGTCGCAGGTGGAGGCTGGAGGAGGTCGACGGTGGATGAACAGTAGCCCGTGGAGGCTGGAGGGGGTCGACGGTGGAGATGAACAGTCCCGTTTTGCGGTACGCCACACCCCTCCCGATGAACAGGACCCCGGTTTCGACCGTAGCGCTCCAACACAAGTCCGTTTCCTCCGTTTTGCGGTACGCCAGACCCCTCCCAATCAACAGGACCCCGTTTCGACCGTAGGAGGTCCGTTTCCTCCATTTTGCGGTACGCCAGACCCCTCCCGATGAACAGGATCCCGTTTCAAACGTGGCCGGTCGAACACAATGCCGTTTCCTCCGTTCTGCGGTACGCCATGCCTCGTTTCCATTGGCTGTTCCGTCCAAGGCCTCCCGATGAACACGACGACGCATTCCGTTCCGACCCAGCCGGTTGGCTCCCACGCATTCCGTTGCCTCCCGATGAACACGACGCATTCCGTTGCCTCCCCATGAACACGACGCATTCCGTTGCCTCCTCATGAACACGACGACGACGTTGTTTCTCCGTTCCGACCCAGCCATGTACACGAGCCCTGGCCGTACGTATGCGCGTGTAGGCGTTCGAAACCCCGCCCGTATGTACACATACGTGACCGTATTTTCTTTCTTGCACCCTGGCCGCTGTACGTACGTGTACATGCTACGTGCACGCCTCTACTACGACACGTACGCGCCTCTACTACGACACGTGCGCGCCTCTACATCCACCAGTATATATGTACGTACACGTTCGCGACCAGAATGACAACGCTACGTACGCTTCGACCAGGTGGGTCCCGACTGTCAGGCTCTTCCTTGCCTGCGAAGATGTAGCTGGTGGGTCCCAGCAGTCAGGGGGGCGAATCGTTTTTTTTGCCTGGACGCACTTCCTTGTGTGCGAAGATGTAGCTGGTGGGTCCCAGCAGTCAGGGGGAAATGTTTTTTCGCGAAATACAGTGGCCCGTCCGGTGGGTCCAAGCTGTCAGGTGGAGGAATTATTATTTTCCGCGTAATAAGGAGGCACTTACTTGCTGCGGCCGTGGACCCAGCTGTCAGCCTCTCCACGTACAGTCCACGTCCGATGGAAGTCGTTCCTTGACCACGTTGACCACGCCGCGCCGAGAGCACCAGGGCGGTGGACGACGGCGAGGCCTATGAAGGGGACGACGGGGAGCCGGGGAAGACCCGGCAGTGGAAGCCCGCGCGGAGAGGAGTACGAGGGTTCACTGGTTCAGCTGCCATGTGAGGCTGCCGTTGTCGCAGGGCCTAGCCAGCGGTGGGAATAGTAGGGGGCAGTGAGGCCTCCGCGGCAGCACAGCCGGCCACGGGAGGCAGGAGCATGCGGCACGACCGGCGCTGCTTTGGGCGGCTGGAGCAAGAAGACCAGTGGTTGCAGAAACACTACGGCCGTTGGATGGACATCGTACGGTCACTGGAGCTAGAATCGTTCATATTGACTAAAGTTGACAAAGGCCCCCGTCCCAGTCAACTTAGTAGGCCCACAAGTCAGCCTCATGGTGGGTCCCAGCTAGCACGGGGAGTATTCATTTTTTTGTGCGTAATAAGGAGGCACTTCCTTGCGTGCGAAGATATAGCTGGTGGGTCTGAGCTGTCAGCGGCGGTAACGTTTTTTTCATGAAATACAGAGGCCCTTTCAGTGGGTTCCTGATGTCCGGTGGAGGAATCATTATTTTGCGCGTAATAAGGAGGCATTTCCTTGCGTGCGGCCGTGGACCCAGCTGTCGGCCTCTCCACGTACAGTCCACTTCAAATGCATGTCGGTCGTTGACCACGTTTACCAGGCCGCGCCGAGAGCACCAGGGCGGTGGACGACGGCAAGGCCTAGGAAGGGAACGACACGGAGGCAGGGAAGACTCGGCAGTTGTTTCCCACGCGGAGGGGAGTACGACTGTACGAGGGTTTACTGGTTCGTCTGCCGTCGCCGGAGAATAACAGCAGGTGTGGGTGAGTAGAGGGATGGCTAGGCCAGCGATGGGAGTACGGTGGGGTGGTGAGGCCTGCGTGGCAGCACAGCCGGCCGCGGGGAGGAGGGAGCAGGCAGTCCCGCCGGCGCTTGTTTGAGTGGCTGGAGCAGGAAGAGCAGAGATTGAAGAAGCACGACGGCATTCGATGGACATCCAACAGTCACTGCTTGTGCGTCAACCTTTTTTAGGAAAGCCTCAAATCTGTGGAAAATAGCATACATCCCATCTGCCATTATTTCTAATAATTTACAGCCCATTTGCTAATTCTTAAGGTTTTTTTGGAGCCCATATTCTTTTTGTTAGCATTACAGCCCATATTGTGGCCACGGTTAAAAAATTATACGAAATTTTGCATATTTCGGTGCGGTCCAAACTGTTTTTAATCCCGAAATTTCGACGCACATTCAAACTGATTTTAAAAATATATGTATATAAATATAAAATCCAACAAATTCTCCACGCATAAAAATTAATGTAATTTAAAATCTCGAAATGAAAAAAAGATATTTGAAACTAATTGCCGGTTTGATGTGTTTTAAAAATGTACAGCCCATTTCTCATTACTGAAGGCCATTTTCTCGGCCAGCCGAATGAAGCTCTCCTCGTCTTGAAAGATTTGCAGCCCAACAGGCCTGACAAAGCGACTTACTTGGCAAATCACAAAAAAACTGGGCTGTGGCCGTGGACCCAGCTGTCAGCCTCTCCACGTACAGTACTCTTCCGATGGAAGTCGGTCGTTGACCACATTGACCATGCCACGCCGAGAGCACCAAGGCGGTGGACGACGACGAGGCCTAGGAAGGGGACGACGCGGAGCCGGGGAAGACGCGGCAGTGGATGCCCACGCGGAGAGGAGTACGAGGGTTCATTGGTTCGGCTGCGGCGTGAGGCTGCCGTCGCCGCAGAATAACAGGGGGTGTGGGTGAGTAGAGGGATACCCTGGGCCAGCGGTGGGAGTAGTAGGGGGCGGTGAGGCCTCCGTGGCATCACAGCCGACCACGAGAGGCAGGAGCACGCGGCACGACCGGCGCTGCTTTGGGCGGCTGGAGCAAGAAGACCAGAGGTTGAAGAAGCACTATGGCCGTTGGATGGACATCGTACGGTCACTGGAGCTAGAATCGTTCATATTGACTAAGTTGACAAAGCCCTCCGTCCTCGTCAACTTAGTAGGCCCACAAGTCAGCCACCCACTATGGTGGGTCCCAGCTAGTAGGGGGTATTTATTTTTTGGTGCGTAATAAGGAGGCACTTCCTTGCGTGCGAAGATATAGCTGGTGGGTCCGACCTGTCAGCGGGGGGAACGTTTTTTTCACGAAATACAGAAGCCCTTCCCACGTACAGTGCACGTACAGTGCGTAATAAGGAGGAACTTTCCTTGCGTGCGACCATGGACCTCGTGGGTCCTAGCCATCAGGCTCTCCACGTACAGTCCTCTTTCGATGACTCTCGTATGTTGACCATGCCGCGCCGAGCGCACCGAGGCGGTGGACGACAGCGAGGCCCCAGACTGGAACGACCCGGAGATAGGGAAGACGTGGCAGTGGAGTCGCAGACGGAGAGGAGTGGGAAACTTGACTGGTTCGGGTGCGGGGTGGGCCTACACTCGGTAGAGAATAACAGGAGGTGCGGAGTGGAGGGATGGCCTGGCCGTCGGCAGGGTAGCGTTTCACTGAGGAGCGCAAAACAACGCCGCTGGACGCCGAAGGCTGGAGCAGGCGGTTCCGGCAGCGCTGGGGGAAGAAGACGAGAGATTGAAGAAGAATGTCGGCCGTTGGATGTAAAGCCAACGCCTTCTTAGGCTTCGACCTACTGGCCCACATGTGAGCCAGTCCATTTGTTTTTTTAGTCCATTTGGTGGGCTGGGTGAAACAATGATGTAGCATCTATGCAGCCCGTTTAAATCCCATTTGCATTTTTCTCGAAATCCGCGGACTTGCTGGGCTGGGTGAAAATATCATGTTGGGCTAGACGGAGAAATGTTATAAAAATATAAACACATGATTGCACGTGAGTAAAATCTTTGCAAGCTTATGTACGCAATCACTAGGAGTTAACTTGCCAAGTTATATATAAACAATTATTATTATTATTTTGTAAGAACTTTCAACTTACGAAATAAAATATCATTTTAATTTGATGAGTTAATAGTACGTGGGATATTATTAATTTTTAGGCTAGACGTGGGACAGTTGAGTTGGTTCTAGGGGAAAGTACTGGGAGAAAACTCAGTTTACATCGAAAAAGAAAGCGGGAGAAAATTCAGAGACCTGCGGGGTCCACCTGAGGAGGGGAATATGTTGGGAGGAAGGAGATTCAAAGCACGACAGCCGAGTGAACTAGTTTTATTTTTACGGACAAGTGAACTAGTTTACATACATAAGCAAATAGCCACTAAAAAAAGCAATCAGGTTAATGGGTTCTTAAAAGAAATATTTCAGACAAAACAGATAATTACAACACATAGGCTAATGCATGAAACACTCAGATGATAAAGTTGCTTATAAACAGATAAAGTACAACATCTAGACCTTCCTGGCACGCTTGATCATGACGCTGCGGCTGTCCGTGTACTCGTCGGTTACGGGAAGCAGACACGCCCTCATGTCCAAGATCTGCCTGTACATGTCGTAGCATGCGTATGCGTCCTTGGCCGCGTAGGTTATGTAGGCTAGATTCAGAGGTACCTCCCACGTGTTCAGGTCATCTTCTTTCATGTTGGCTTATCAGGGGTCGATGATGGTGTCAGCGAGGTCAACCATGGAGTCCTTCTCCTGCCCGTTGCTGATGATCTTGTATTCCTTCTGGATGTCGACAAGCTTGTTGCACCAGATGGCCGAATCGTCGCGTTCTTCCTTCTCTCCACCGTAGCGAAGGTGCAGTCGGCGCTGCCGATGAAACGGGCGAATGCTCCAAAACCTGGTGCAGCCATAGGACTGAGGCGAGGCAAAGCTTCACCGAGTCCGTATCGTTGGTGTACATCACATTCAACTTGGTGCAGCCATAGGACTGAACGGCGAACTCAAAGGGGAACTCCTTGGTGAAGTCCATATCCAGCAGGCTCACCCCTCGGATCGCCATTGGAGTCTCTTCGAGTGAGCGAGTGTGTAGGCGGCGGCAGCAGTTCATTTTCAGCTCTTGGGGAACTGGATTCAACAGTAAGCTGAGTGTGTACAGGCGACAACAGTTACTACCCCTCCCTCGTCCGCTGCACGCCCGGCAGAAGATGCACCCTTGGCCACACGTCGGTTCACGAGCGGGTCTATATTGGTACTGTAATAACAGGAGTTAGTGGTCACTTTACTTAAATTTAATTAGCTTTAATAGAAATTTATACTTAAAACAAGCAATGCATTCGCTCGTTCTATCAGTGCCACAGGATCAACATGCACAACAATTAGAATTATTATTCTCAGGACGCTCACGATCAGCACATTTGTCGCACTTTCACAAAGATAATACTACCAAGTTTGAACTGTTTGTTACGGTTGTTGTCCTCTACATCATCATGCCGTGTTTCCCAGCTTGCAAGATTCAAACCAACAAATAAGATCCAAATAATAAGTACAACAAAGATGCCTACACATCTCATTGATTCCCAGCTTGCAAGATTCAGAACCAACAAATAAGATCCAAATAATAAGTACAACAAAGATGCCTACACATCTCATTGATTCCCAGCTTGCAAGATTCAGAACCAACAAATAAGATTCAAATAATAAGTACAACAAAGATGCCTACACATCTCACTGATTCCCGGCTTGCAAGATTCAGAACCAACCCATTAGAGCCTTTTGATAAAGTGAATATCGGGATTAAATCCATCTTGGCTAGCCATGTCATACAATCGAAGAACTTGGCGAATGCTCTTGACCGTCACAACATCTGTAGTTGAGTATTCCTGTTTGCACATCGCAGATAATAAAGAGCATGATTACTATAATACTGGCACTAATGGAAGTCTACCTGCAGCTCCACCCAATGATTCAATTCATGCCACTTTTTCTGCAGTTCGCCTGAAATGAAGCAAAGATTGCATCATTCAGCTACGGCTCATCTTGCAAAGGCTAATAAAATGTTGCACGAGATTACCAGCAGAATTTGACGGAGATTTTGGAAACTCCAATCACCATTTTGTGCAGTTCCACCAAAATTGAGAGATGTTGCCCATGTAACATTTTAGTTGAACTGCACAAGACACTCATTCCAAAAAAGTGTTTTGTGCAGTTCACCAAAATGTCACAATAGCAACAAGGTGAAATGGATATCCCTAACTACACAAAAAGATAGAAAGTAAACAGTTGCTGGTCAATAAGAATATACGAAACATATACAAAATGAAAAGAAGCATCCTAATTATGTTCATGGCAATCACGCAAGGACAGTAGAAATTTTAAAACGTCAGCAATGCTTCATGTTACCAGAAGCATTACGATCAACAATGGGATTCGTCAAATATGGGATTACTTTAATGGTGGCATTGCTTGTTTACCAGACACAGTAAATCAATAGCAACTAAAGAGTTGGGTTAAGGGCATGGGACCGTGGGGACACCAGGACACTCAGCAGCGTAAAGGAGCAACTTACTTATCATACTGGGGAAAATAGCAGGAGTGCCATTTGTAACACAGTTTAATTGCATCTTATCACTAGAGGCATTAGATTAACAATAACACTGGTTAGACATGTCCCTAAGGTAGCAGTGTGATCGCTTCATTTTACATGCGCCCTTACATTAACAACAGCAAAAGGTTGGTATAAGGACATGCGACAGTGGACGCATCAGCACAATGTACCTACAAGGAGGCATAAAGTGGTGATGCCGAGTTTGTTCATGCTATGTGAGGGCAGCAAACCTAATCCTGGAGACCTTTTACTATGTGAGGGCAGCAAATCTAATCCTGGAGACCTTTTACTATGTGAGGGCAGCAAATCTAATCCTGGAGACCTTTTACTATGTGAGGGCAGCAAATCTAATCCTGGAGACCTTTTACTATGTGAGGGCAGCAAATCTAATCCTGAGACCTTTTACTATGTGAGGGCAGCAAATCTAATCCTGAGACCTTTTACTATGTGAGGGCAGCAAATCTAATCCTGGAGACCTTTTACTATGTGATGGCAGCAAATCTAATCCTGGACATACTCTGTTGACTTGTCCACCAGCCACCACTTTCTATCCTTTTTTCAACCAATAATAGATCTGTTCCTTATGCAGTTTGTACTGCATTTTCCCATTATTTCCCTTTTCAACCAAGAGACCGGTTGGGTATCCGGTCTCTACTACTTTCACGATATTATTTCCTCTTTGAATCAAGTCCTAGATTCATGCTACAACTTTCCCCCCTTTCTTCGTTGTTTGAACAAAGCCCTAGATTCGAATGCATGAAGTAGCTTTACCTCTAATAATACTAAAAATTTAGGTGGCTTTGGAAGAGTTGATGGGAGTAGAAAAAGATCCACATGCAGACACGTGGGGAGCTGGGGAAGTAGAGCAAGGCCGCTGTCGAAGAACTTATACCTGAGGGTTGCCGGGATGTCAGCGGCGGCAGGTCGGATCTGCGGACAATACGGCAGGGAGGAAGAAGGGTCGGAGGACCTCCCGAGCCGGCGCTGTGTCAGAGAGAACGGCACGGGCAGAGGATCGGGCCCCTCCGGCAGCTGTGGGTTTCCTCCCTCGGCGGCGATGACCGCGTGAATGATGCACCTTTTAGTCCTCTACACACACCGGCCAAAGGGATCCGGCCGAATCTGTGACTAGCGGTGAGCAGAGAGAAAATGTCGCTACCGCTGTCTTGTTTATATCTGGAGAGGATGAGAGAATGAAGAGAGCAACCCTAGTAAAGCAAGCGCTCATGCCCCTGCGTCCATATATAGTGGAGTGATTATCTTTTTTCTCTCCACAACAAGTGTTTCAATTTGTGTACGTGGCATTAAAGAAAAGAAACTCTCTATTTAAGGTGACTACTATACGACTCCTACTTACTACTAGTAGTACTACAATATTGTTCACTTGTGCTCCCCGCCCCTCCATTCATTGAACAACCCCACGGGTGAATAAACATACAGTACGTATTGTATTTATATAGAACGAACAATCTCGAACTATTTTCGCGTAGTTAAAAGTTGAGGGCGGGGCTTTTCCCGGGCAGTACGCGCGGCAGTTTTTGGGTAGGCGGTTTTACAGAGAGGCGAGGTGGGTGAGCGAGTGGGGCTGTGCGATTTGACGGCGCGTTACTGCTGGAAAGACTTGTGATATGACCACTCACTATAGTCATGAATTACTGGCGCTCCGACAGGGGTGATGCCCCCCTTCCGTTCCGCGCTCTAATCTGGTGCATGACACGTCGACCCGGATGCTAGCTCTCCCACATGTCGGAGTAGTAAGAAGGATCAAAGAATGATGCGGTATATACTAGTACTATACTAGAGTACTACTCAGGTCGGAGGAGTGCGAACCACGGCAGCCCAGTGAACCAGCAGTGCGAACCACGGTAGCCCAGTGAACCAGCAGTTGAAAACAATGTGGTGATATGGCCATAAAAAACAATGTGCTACGGTCCACACTGTAGCATGTACAGTAAGACTCCTCTTTGTTTGGATCCCTGAGTTAGAGCTAGTTTGGGTTGAAATAGCCTCAAATTATCGAAACAAGAGGGGTTAGTTTGAGCTAGTTTGCTCTAACCCAGCTAAAAAAACTAGCCCGGTGGAGAGGTTCTAATTGGGTTAGTTATCCTCGGGCCCACTAAAAGAGAACTAAAAAAATCTCCCTGCCCGCACCAGATCGCCCCCCCCTCTCGCACGACTCCTCTCTGTTCCCCATAGGGCCGCTCGCCCTCTCTCTCCTCCGGCCGCCCTCTCCTTCCGGCCTCCGCCGCCCTACTCCGGCCGCCCTCTCCCTACGGCCTTCGAAGGTCGCCCCGCTCCCCTTCACCAGTCGTTTTTCTCCCTCTGTCATGCGCGGCGGCGGCGCATCTACCAGGGAGGTCGCGAGAGGGGTGAGCTTGTTCGTTCCTTCTCTGTCTCACGGCCATATCATTGATCTTGCTTGCTCTAGCGCTAATTCTGATTTGGAAAAGTAGATCCTGATCAAACTTGGTATAGATTTGTGGTGCACGCATGGAATTGTTTGATGCTGCTTGAGGAGGTAATAAATCTTTCTA